>NC_141548.1:5760000-6453750 GCF_021556685.1 Rattus norvegicus | reverse complement strand
CTAAAGAAGTAAAAATGGTGTTTGATCTAAGTACTAAAGATATGTGTAGTCACTTCATTTTTTTCTGTTTGGTTTTAAATGTATAATAAGCTTTACATGTCTTGGCTATAAGTGACTGGCTTTTAAGTTATTGGGTATGGTTGAAAATTTGTAATATTTGTAATAGAATGTTGGCTTAAAAAAGGAGTCATTCGAGAAAACACGTGGCATGTGCCAACCCAGGGAAACAGGTCTAGATTGGGATAATATTTTAATATAACTCTTATCATGGAAACCGGACTTGTAAAAGAATTTAGGGCAATGTCTCTTTGGTGAGGTATTAGAGCCTGCAATATCGATCCTTCATATGCAAGGCTTGGCCGTCATACTTTATAGCATGAGGAATGGACTTGGTGTTTTGGAGAGACTGGATTTTGGAGGATAGTTTGGTGGAGGGTGAGTTTTGCTTTCCAAAGTTATGGCAGTGCTCTGATGTTACAAAGGAAACTTGAAGATTGTGGCTAATGATTGCCAGTGTTACATTGACTACAGTTTACAGTCTGATCACAGACAGACCTCGGAATTCTAACTCACACATATCTGTGCTTAAGAAAAAATCAAACAGGTGTAGATTGTCACAAGGGTTGATGAGGCTATGGAACTTATAAGAGCATGACAGCCTGCTTCCTCCAACTGCTATTTCAAGAAATACATATAGAATTATTATAGATTTAAAAGATTGGTCTTTTTTTCTTTTCTTTTCTTTCTTTTTTTTTTTTTTTTTTTTTTTTTGGTGCTGGGGACCGACCCGGGGCCTTGCTCTACCACTGAGCTAAATTCCCAACCCCTAAGAGATTGTTTTTATACTGTTTCTTGCACTCTTGGGTTGTTGTGAAATATTTCATTTCTTGTGTTTCCTTGGGTTTTGTTTGACTTGACCATACATTTGTATGCCTTTTTGAAAGAAAAATGTACTAATTTTTATTTATTTTGGTGAATTGTTCTTTGGATGACTTTTGTCTGTGGTTCCTCTGAATGCAGTTCCAACGGTGGCCAGAGAGACACCAGATACTGAGTTATAAATGATGGTTAAGCACCCTGTAGGTCCTCAGAGTGAAGCCAGCAGGTTGCCCAGGTTGAACTCCAATTCTAGCTCCCAGTGCACCATGATGTGCTACAGCTTCTCTGCTTCCTCCTGCTCTTCCTTGGCCAGCAGCACCTCTGCATTCTGCCCCTCCATGGCTCTCGCTTGGGTCTCAGTTCCTCCCTCACCTTTGGGGATTTTAACTTTAAGAATGGACAGAAAGTTTACAATTTGATGTTTGCTCTATACCTGAGAAGCTTTTTTGCCAGGAAAAGGGAGTTTCCATTGCACAAAATGGGATGGTAAGACAGAGATTTCAGGAAAAAACATGGGTGAATATATTGAAACCATGACCCCTCTCAAGGCACAATCCATGAAACAACAGGTCCAGCTTGCATACATTTAAAGGAGTAGGAAAAAATATTGGCCTCTAGGGAACAGTAAAAATTGTGGCAAATGGATTATATGTCACATGCACGGACCCTGGATTTATACATTTCAGGAAGAAGAATATCCCTCATCCACGGTCTTTAGATCTTTGGCTGTTAACCAAGATGTTCTATCCATTTCAAGGCCTGATACAACTCTCCCTCTCCTCAGCAACTGAGTTGTAATGAAGGAGTGAGAACTCTGAAGCTCTGGAAGGAGAGTGAGCGAATGGGTGTTCCCTGGCTCAAAAGTGAGTCTCTGGAAAAGCCACTGCAGAAACTGGTCAGTCTGGGTGGAGGTAGTTAGCAAGTAAGCTATGGCATTTCCCAGTGACATCACCGGTAGTGTCTTCCTTGGAAATTCTCTTGTATCCAGGAGACACTAGAATGTTCTGTGATGTCAGCAGTGTTGTGGTGACACCAACTGCCTGAGCGATTTCCCTTCATTTCCTAATGGGTTCCCGAGGAGGCATGTTCTCCAGGATCCTCAGTCTCTTTCGGAGGGACAATCATATCCATGCAGGCACCAGACCAAGGCAGAGGGAGGCTAGCCTTCCATCACGTTGGAGAAGAAGACGAATGGAAAGGTCCTTGAGGAGGTCAAGTGAGTACTGGGCAGGGCAAGGGGAGCTCCCTGGAGGAGGTTGGCTTGTGTTGGTCCTTCCAGGAGTAGGACGTATGATTTAGAGCCTCAGTCTTCCTAATGGCTGACCCAGACACAATAATTTCTGATCATTAGTTTGACAGAAAACCAAGAACTGTTATATGTCAAGGGGCTTTCCTTGGATCTCTTTAGTGTCCTGGGCAGTGTCAAAGAATACCAGGATGAGCCTTTATAAGAATAACAAAGTGTCTCTTCCAGGATCGGCTGTTGAAACACTTCATTCTCAGCAGTGTCCTGTAGATTACTTGGGTAATTGATGCCAAGAGGGATACTCTCCTGGTCATATATCAAGGTCTCAGTTACTTTGTCCTTGAACACACATGATTAGGGATTCAAGATGTTAAGCAGTTTGAACTCAAGGACTTACCTGCCTCACATCAGACATTAGCTGAGAAGGTCCTCCAATTCTTCTTGTTTAGGCCAGCTTTAGAATTTCAGTGACAGAGGAATGGATTTAGGAGGTGTGGTCTATATCTATGATGGCATATGTCATCATATGGCTCTGACGGTGGGAACAGGGAACTAGCTGAGTTCAGCTTAAAGATAGCTTTCTTGCTCTGTCAGGGATTCACTGTATCTGTAGAACTGTTCATCCTCAGACTTCTGTTTAGAGTAAGCATAGTTTTTCTTGACACTGTGTCCACATATATGCCTGTTTACTGGTATTTATCTACCTACAGAGTTTGATCAGAAGGCATCGTCCCAACCCTCCACGACACCTGTTGAAGAGGAGAGAATGAAGCGTTTAGAGAACATCAAAATTGCTCTCCAGAAGATGCAGAAGGAGAGAGATGAACTCAGGAGTATCCTGGCCGATTACCCGGGAAAGAATTTAAATGACAGGTAGTCACAATGCAAGTTCTGTTAAATCCACATTTCCTCACATCACAGTAGGCTACAACTCCAGGGTGTCCTCATGGTCAAAATCACTTTCCTGATTGCATCAGAATGTGAAGTTCAGATGGGAATGGGATGGTGGCACAGGCTATTTTAATTCCTACAAACGTAAATCATAGCCTGTGGCCTGATTGTATCACTGCTGAGAGTGAGGGTAGTAGTGTGTGTGCTCTCATTGTGTGGTTTAAGGAGACTGGACAGGTGTTGGCTTGTGGGAATTTCTAGGTGCTCTGATTATGACCAATCATTGTTGTAATTGACGTGGAGATGCTTTGGGTTCAATAGGTCCTGTGATGAGCTGGAGGGACCCAATCCCACTTGCTGCCTCACAGTGTGTGACTGGACTGACAACAGGGGATCATTGGTTTTCTCTGATTTTATTCATTGTATTTGGAGATAATGCCACATCCTTATATTTAATTGGCATTCTAATTGTATTTGAGAGAGAGAGAGAGAGAGAGAGAGAGAGAGAGAGAGAGTGTTTTGTGTGAGTTTGTGTGTGTGTATGCATGTGTGAGTGTGTTTGTGTGTATCACTTAAGATCTGGGTATTCTATGTATTGATTTGGCCTGAGAATTATCCTGTGTCAATTTCCATGGCATGATAATGATGAGGGTGAGAGCCTCACTGTGAGCAGTAGAACATTTCACATCTGCTCAGGTGGACGCACATGGAAATCTCCTGGTGCGTGTTATAAATTCTTTTCCCTGTAAATACTGTTCATGTTCCTTTGGGTTTTCATGTAGCAATAGATTCTATGATTGAGAATTGTTACCTAAGAACAGGAGAATAGTCTTCATGGGCTTAAGTTGGAGCCTGGATTGTGACACAGGGTCCTCGAATGTTCTTGGCAAGCTAGTCTATTCCTTCAAACCCCCTCAGGGAGCTCAAGCAAATCAGCTCCCTCCTTCTGTTTCCTGGCACTGCTGTCTCCGTGTTCACAATACTAAACTTAATAAATATCAAATGACCCAGTACCAAGAAGCAAGGGCGTGGCATGTCCTAGGCTGGGGTAGTTCAGGATTCAGTCTGAATTCATGTAATTCTTGAATCCTTCATTCATAATGTTATTTCATCTTTGGACCATGCCTTACCACAGGAACAACTTTGAGTCTGAGATGCTCACGATGCAGCACCAGGAAGTGATGACCGACATGAAGAAAATGAGCGAGCAGGTCAATAGAGCTTTGGTCAAATGTACACACCTCACACTGGAAAATGACTGGTACTGGTGAGTAACTTACAAGGTTGTGACCCCAGCACAGGGCACAGCATGTGTCAGCCCATTCTTATCTTTGAAGTAAAGTAGGATCAGGCTTTATAGGGTTTGAAGCAGACAAGGAAGCCTGTGTCTAAGGAAGGCTCTAGGACACACAGGACACAGAAAGATTGGCCTCCAAGCGACATTCTAATAAAATGGACAAATAAGCACACATGGGGATTAAGTCCTCTTCTGGGAAAAACTTGAATCAATGGTGTCAGGTTTTTGAGAAGTGCCCTGAGTCTTCTGGAATGTGGCTCTTTTCTCCATTTGACCTGTCTCTAGGTCATGCTCCATGGCTACTGTGGACTTGGACTATAATCTGAGACTCTCTTCAGATCAGGACCCTAGAAGAAGTAATGGACTTGGAGACGTGGGAGGAAGTTGGAGACTGGCTGGGAGTCACCATTTTTTCTTTGTGTCTCAGCCGCAGCTTCTGCCCCCTCCTAACTGAGTTGTTTGAGCTGAAGAACAATGCCCAGAGAGCACGGCATGAGAACAGGGAGCTTCTATGGGAACAGATTGCACTGGAAGAGTCTATTAAGGAAACAACAAGGTTCTGTGGGGAAGCCAGTATGAAAATCCGTGTAACAAGCAGCCTCAGGTAGGATGAATGAAGCATCAAGGGCAGGTTTTCCTGATATCTAAGCATAAACCAAGTCAAACCAGTTTAACCTTTCTCCACCTTATCCAGACACTCTCCTGGGTCTCATCCAGTTGTTCATCTCTTTGAACATTTACAAAACTTTCTGTGATGTTAGCTTCATGCAAGAAACTGGAGGGTTGACAACCAAATCCTCCTGCTCAACTAGAAAATGCATTTCCTTAAGGGGGATCTGTTGATCACACATTGCACACTTACATGCCATTATGCTAGAGGGATGCCATGAGGTAGCCGTCTTTGTAGTGCACAGAACTGATTAGAGTTCAGTTCAATTGCCAAAAGAATGGCTCTCATTGTCAATCATGATGGGGCTTGTGAACTTTCTCTCCTTTTCCCCGTACATTGAAAATGGTCCCTCCTGCCTGTCCAAATCGTGGTTTCTAGTGACAGAGCTTGAGAAGCAGTTTGTCCGTCCTGTTTTATGTCAGTGTTTTAGTGTTCTTTCCTGTGGCTTATGTCCTGGAGCTGACTGGATGAACAGGGATGTAGGAAAGACTTCTCTCAGGGTGAGGGTTTGTGTGAGATGTGTGAGGATTAGAGGGATATTTTTGTCCAGCTCTCTCAACCTAGTGTGCCCAAGAAGTGCATTCCCTACACAGGTTTACTCTATAAGGGATGGATAGCAGTGTCTAAGCTCTCACTTGACACATTTCCTTTGCCTCATCTGCATTCAACAACTGTTCTTCCAGCATGATGGCCTCCCCATTCTTTTCTGCTTCTCACTTATGATTTCTGTTCTCTCTCTCTCTCTCTCTCTCTCTCTCTCTCTCTCTCTCTCTCTCTCTCCCCCTCCCCCTCTCTCCCTCTCTCCCTCTCTCCATCTCTCTCTGACTCTGTGTGTGTGGGGGGGTGTTTTTTGTGTGTTTGTGGGTACATATATGTGTGATCATGTTTATGACTATGGTGCATATTGTACTTTGGAAGTTGTTTGTTTTAATTGTTTGTGATATGGGGGTCTTATATATATAAGTGTGTGTATATGTGTGCTTTTTCACATGTGTGTGTGAAGTCATCAAGTTTCTGAACACAGACACATATATATATTTATATATATTGTATAAGTCTATATGTGCATATTTAGAAACATGTAAAAGTATACACACACTAACACACACACACACACACACACACACACACACACACACCACAAACACTCTGAGAGAGAAAGAAGAAGAGAAAACATAATCTTTCCAATTACATTTTAAACTGTTCTTAATGGGGTCTTGATCACTATTCAAACTATTTACACTGGGAAAACTATTCATAAATATTGATATTACTTGGAGAAAACTTGAATAGGGTACAGGGATGTGAGGAGAGGCTGCTGTGTGAAATCTATATACCTCAGTATAGAAACTGATGACTCAGAGCTCTTCTGCCTTCTTTGCTCTCGGTGTATAGTAACACTGGAAGGTCATGTGGCTTGTTGTGTCTTCTCAGCATCCTGGTTATGTTAATCATTACCTGCCACCACTTTCTTTCCAGATTGGCCTAAACTTGGTTGAATATACCTTGGCTTTGGAGTTTGGACTGGAATTTGTTAATTGAAAGATTAATTTGCTTAGAGTTGAATCTGCAAGCAGAAGATGTCCAGGAGTTATGCTGAGGTGGAATCACATCTTTGCCTCAGACAGAAACTTAGGCTCAAAATCGTCCAAAGCACTCACCCTGTGCTGTGTTGTGGCACTCTTAACCATTGTTATTCAAAATCATTTGATCTGAGTGAAAATCATCTGTAAAGAGGGTTTAGAACAGTGATGACCCTCAGACATTGCTGGAGGTGTCAAATGGGTAGCCCTGTGAGAAGCTGTGTACAACTCTTGTGAAAGTTCAACCTTTTGACACAGCGATTCCAGAACAAGAAGTAGGTGTGAGCAGAGAAACTGTGGCATATTAGTGTTTAGTGGTTCACCTCAGAGCAGCCATGAAGCAAAATTACCCAGATGTC
This sequence comes from Rattus norvegicus, assembly GCF_021556685.1. Taxonomy (NCBI): domain Eukaryota; kingdom Metazoa; phylum Chordata; class Mammalia; order Rodentia; family Muridae; genus Rattus; species Rattus norvegicus. The sequence goes on along the minus strand of NC_141548.1, from coordinate 6,446,825 downwards.
CATCAGTCAGAAAGTGAAAAGGTACAATGTTGTCCAGCCCTTCCATGGACTGCGGCTGAGTTTGATTATACCTGCCAGCATTTGGCTTTGAATTAGCCTTCTCTTACTCGAATTATATCTGATAGCATCCCAGTACAAGTTTTACCTTGGATTGTGGTTATGGAGATTTCCTAGCTGTTTGTGCTGGTAGTTTGTTTCCCCTGTCAGGTACTGTATGGTAAAGGGACCTCATATTGGAAAATGCAGCTCACTTTGCATGCACTGGGAAACAGTGAGCAGAGGACTGAAGAGGCTCACCTGCCCCCCCCCCCAGTGCTCTGTTGCCTGAAATCAGCCTCCTGTGCACGGCCTTGTGACCTTGCTAAGCAGGCTTGGCTAACAGGCCTAGATGTCACATTTCTAATTTCTGATTTTCAGGGGAATACACTTTATTGGCTGAGCTGTCTTTAGGCTATGCTCACTGTGTACTTACTCCACTCCAGGTTTTTTTTTTTTCTTATGCCACAATAGTAGACTGGGTGATCCCTTCTATTACCATTAACTGGGAAACTAACCACATTCTGCAAATTACTCTGCTTGTATATGTGAACAAATATATTTGGGTGAGTTCAAAAGTGTGTATGTCTGGGTGTTTGTCTGTCTATGTCTGTATACATGTATGTCTCCATGGACAATATAATCTTCTAATGACCAGGATGAGGAGAAAATGGAGGAAAGTCTGCAGGACCCCCTGAATCAGCAAAAACTGGTCACTGAGCAAAAGGCCTAGTCTGAGAAGATGCAGCATCATTTCGGTGTCACTGAGAGGATTTGAAAGCACAGGATGAGAGGACCCAAGTAGATTCCCTGTACTTATAAACTGTCTTATTGGGTGTGTGACTTTCTCCATAGTTCTCAGCACCTGTCACCTAGGAGCAGCTCAGAATATTTTTCTTGTCCATTTTAAAAGAAATTCCGTCCATGAAGTGTATGTGATCCATAGAGATTCTGGCTATTGTGTACTGATCCCTCCAGTCTGTGCTCTCTTGTATTATCTGAGCCCAGTGCCTTTAGGTCTCCCCACAAATAGTTTTACGATACACATAAACAAAGGAGTGGTATAGTTTATTTTCTGCATGAGTATCTCCTTTGGACTTCAATGCCTACCCTCGGCAAGATTTCCATGCAGCATATTCTTGCCAAGTATAATATCACTTCAGTGTTCATGTACTTCTTGAGATATTGTTCCTCTGGGTCTTTACAGATTTTGAGGTTGTCATGTGGACCCCAGGCATATTCCTGCACTGGAGGAATTATAATAGTCTTCATTTCAGTGATGGCCAGACTTCCAAGGCCTTCCTATTGTTTTCTAGTTTGTTCATATCTCTCCTCATCTGACATTGAGACATTGCTACATGATATTAAAATATAATGTATACGTATGATTGGAATTATCTGCTGTTCACTGTTTAATTTTTAGCAGTTTTAAAAGCTGGGAAAATATGCAGGCTTGTGGGATCTCTTACCCTTCTCTCTTGGGCATGAGAGAATGACCTCAGATGAAAGATCATCCTGGATTATCCTGCTGAATTGTGCTGCTGTGTATGGGATAAGTGACATGGCAGGTTCTCACCAGGCCTTTTCCACCCCTAGGTCTGAACACTGCAGCAGAAGCTTTCCCAGGGCACAGAGCAGGATTACAGCTCTCAGAGACAGGACTGTCCACCAGGAGCACTGAGGGTGCAAAGATTGACACCACCTCCCACATCTCAGTCCTTGTAACCATACCAATCTTGGGCTAAATTTGAAAGACCTTGAGATGTGGCCAGGAACACGCCTCACGTTTAACCTTTTGACGACTTGTCCATCAACAACCAACCACTCCAAGTGAGGCAGGTCTACATTCATCTTGAGGAGATTTTTACCATCTTACCTGCCGTTCTGCTGTGTTTGCAAGGCCAGCAACAGGCTGGAGTTATATGTTGAAGAATCAGCAGGAATTGAATGCTGACTAATTTACTTGTTATATTTGTTTTTAGTTTGAAGTTTGGTTTTATGCATTTGGTTTTATTTGTTTACGTTTGAAGTTTTGGTATTTATTTGTTAACTTTAGTTTTTTAATTAATATGCTATATTCTTAAGGCTATATACATTGAACTCATTGACTCCCCACTTTAAAGTGTTCTCGAATAAATCAATTTTTGCCAATAAATAAAAATGTGACCTTTAACCCTTCACTCACAAGACCGTCCTGAGTCGTGTGTGGTTCTTCCTCCTGTAACAGCACAAGTATAAGGCAACAGTGGTGCTCTGCAAGTCTCATGCAGCTTAGGCTTTACCATCAGTTCACAGCCAGCCAGAACTGCACAGGAAACTGTGCTCTTGATGTAGACAGTGTATCGTGCTCTGTGGATCCCACATACATGACGAAAATTATCCTTGCTTTATCCTTGTGCTCACAAATTTAGCTTCCTTTATAATGACAAACAAAGGAGAAACACAAGTATTTCTCTAATACATTAGAGGAAATAAAAACATTCAGTATAGGAATATAAAAAGCGATCAGGACACACAGAGCTGTATGCCTCTGCATTCCTTATAATAAAGCATCGGTTATAACTGCACATTTATTGAATTCCAGCAATTTTGGAGGAACGATATTTTTAAATTTTTTTATTAGATATATTTCTTTACTTACATTTCAAACGTTATTCCCCATCCTTGTTTCCTTCCTTAAGCCCCCATTCCCTTCCCTCTCCCTTCCCCATATGTGTATCCCCTATACATCCCCCTTATTGTTCACCACTATTCCCCTGCACTGCCCCTGGAACATTTTCTTTATTGTTTTTGTTGGTTTGTTTGTTGTTATTCTTTTTCTCCCATTTTTATTAAATTGGGCATTTCTTATTTACATTTCAAATGTTATTCCTTTTCCCGGTTTCCTGTCCATCAGCCCCCTAACAACTCCCCTTCCCGTTCTAAATGGGTGTCCCCTCCCTGTCCAACCCCCATTACTGCCCTCTCCAACATTCCCTACGCTGGGGGTTCAACCTTGGTAGTACCAAGGGCTTCCCCTTCCACTGTTGCCCCAACAATGCTATTTACTGTTACCTACGCAGGGTCAGTCCATGTGTCAGTCCAGTCTTTGGGTAGTGGTTTGGTCCCTGGAAGCTCTGGTTGGTTCTTATGGGGTTGCAAGCCCCTTCAGCTCCTTCAGTCCTTTCCCTAGTTCCTCCAATGGGTGTCCCGTTCTCAGTTCAGTGGTTCGCTTCAGGCATTTGACTCTGTATTTGACATGTTCTGGCTGTGTCTTTCAGGAGAGATCTATATCCGGTTGATGTCAGCATGCACTTCTTAGCTTCATCCATCTTATCTAGTTTTGGTGGATATATATCCATATCTATATCTATATCTATATCTATATCTATATCTATATATCTATATATCTATATCTATATCTATATCTCTATATCTATATATCTATCATCTATATATCTATCTATCCATCTATCTATCTATCTATATGGACCACATGTGGGGCAGGCTCTGAATGGCCGTTCCTTCATTCTCTGCCCTAAAATTTTCCTCCCTATCCCCTCCTGTGAATATTTTTGTTCCCCCCTTAAAGGAGTGAAGCATCCACATTTTCGTCATCCTTCTTGAGTTTCATGTGGTTTGTGCCTTAGATCTCGTGTATTTCGAGTATAACTAAGAGGCGAGGATGCAAAAGAATCAAATGAATAGCTTGAGGCCAGAGGTTAGTGGTGAACACCAGAGGGAAAGATCATTCTTCCAGAAAGAATTGGCAGGTTTCTGGTAACTCAGCTTTACCAGACTACTTGTCTTGGGTCCACAGAACTCTCTGAGTTGCCAACACCAAGGTATGTTACGCCTACATACACTGGACAGTGTAGAAGGAGATGTCAAAGCCAGATGTCACATTTACACCTATGTAAATAAAAAACAGAGATCATTTACCCAGAAAGGATTGCATACAGGTAGCCAACGCTAGGATAAATTATGGGAACCTGAATTAACTGACACATGGCCTCCTAGAGTCAGATAAAAGTACCTGCTTGTTTTTATTGATACCCTTTCTGGGTGAGTAGAAGCTCACTACATCGGACTGAAACTGATCATAGAGCAACTAGAAAGCTCTGCTAGGAACTTTCCTCCTAATTTTGCCACTCACTAGGAATGCTGTCCTATAATAGCCCAGCTCTCACGGCCAAAGCCTATGAATAACAGTCAAAGATGTATGAATAGTTTGGAGTCTTTGTTGTGCAGAATTCTGGGTAGGTGGAAATAATGAACAAGACATTAAAGGAGACACTAAGAAAACTCTCATTAGAGTCCAGGAAAGGTGGAAAGGCTCTTTTCTTATTTTGGGCCTGCTGTACTCCATACAAGGAGGGGTTGAACCCTATAATATTATGTTTAGAATACACGCCCCATTGCTTCTAAGTCTTAGAGATCAGAGGTTGGCAGAATTCTTCAACTATTTCATTCTTGAAATCCTGTCTGTCCAGTTCTCTGTAAAGTCTATTACTTTGACTATCAGAGAGACCCAGTGAACCTCTAAATCTATCTACAATATCCCCTAATTTGGACCTGGTGGTAGTGGGCAACGAAAGGACAATGAAAGCAATTTGCAATGAACTTACGTGGCGATGTTTTACACTCTTACAGTTATGAGGTTAGGTGGAATTTTAACAGGGATTCCTCACAACTAGGTCAAGAATGTTGAAGCCACAGATGACAAGGCCAAATAGACTCCCTCCAGAACTTCTGGACCTATTAAAGTTGAGCTTTCACCTGACCTCAAGTCCTTCCACTCCCTGCCCAACCTCCTGGATCTTACATTTGGCATGAATACAGGATCATGGTCCAAACTCTAACACCCTCAGGCCTGGCCCTGGGAACTCAGGAAGGTGGATACTAGAGAAGAGACGTCTAATGGAACTGCGGAAGAGCAATCTCCGTCCACGTTGTCCTTTGCTCACTAATATCTGGTTACTTTTTGGAGAAAGGATTTGAAAGTTTATCATTTGAAGTAGGTGCACAACATTTAAAGTTGTATATTCACTGTGTAACTGGGTTCACTATGTTACCAAGATCATTGCAACAGAGGGATGCAAAACAGAGACTTTGTGAGTACACATCCATGAATATATGTAAAGAAAGACACCTTGGAAGGAATGCACAATAAGAAAATGAAATCCAATATCCATTAAATTAAAGGTCTGGAGGGAAATACTGCCTTTTGGGAAACAGGAAAACCTAGGAAATTGGAATGTATGTCACAGGACTGGATCTGGGAATAAAATTATTATGCAGAAGAATCTTCCACCCCATGTCCCTTGATGTTTTCTCCCCATGCCAGGCCCCTGACACAATCTGCCCTTTCAGAGCATGTAACTACTAATGGAGCAAAGAGAAATCTCTAGCTTTAGAGGGAGGAGATATGGAAAGGGTTCCATTGTGTCACTGGAGAGCCTCCTGGACATGGCACCTCAGAATCTGGTCACCATAAGGAAAGCTGGTTAGCAGGAGGCCCTGGCAGTTCCCAGTGACGTCATCCAAATGCTCTCCTGTATGGTGGCCTTCTAGAAAGAGTAGCGTAAACTGCAATAAAAGGATACACTTGAAAGTAAAACTTGGAGGAAATGCCCTGGCTTATCTACATTATCACTGTGAACTGTGACATTGCTCTCTTGGCTTCTGTGGCCCGACATGAGGGCTCTGAAGCTATGCTGCATCCTGTGGAACTGTGAATGAGCTTGTGTCACACGAAGCATGTGAATGGAGTGAGAAGACAGTAGGAGGACATTGTGACATTGCTCTCCCAATGGAGACATGGAAGTGTTGACAATCACAGTGGGTGAGTCTCAAGCTGCACTTTGAGACCCAGCCAGGCTACGTTTCACCTGTCAGCTCACTTCCTGCACATCCACCACAGGCCAAGGGCAGGCTCAGATGAAGCTCTGTTGAAGACAGGTGCTGTCCCTTGTGAGCTGCGTCTCAGGGTATGCGGAAGACCATTCAGCCTCCGGTGATGTGGGAGATCAGAGTAGTAAGAGGCAGACAGAGGGGACAGTTCTGTGTTTGTTCTTCTGGGCTACCATAACTACATCTTCCAGGCTAAGGATTTGCTCATGGGAGTCTGCTGTGTCACATGTGTAAAGGCCAAGCTGTCGGAAGTCTCAATAACACAACTGGCTCCAGGCTGCTTTCTCAGTCACTGGGATTTTCACACAGTCCTTCGTACCTTGTCTTCTAGAACCACACATTCTTTTCTGCCTTCATATGGACAAGGCATATTTTCTCACTCTCTCTCTCTAGAGACCAGTAGGAACACATATATTGGATAGCCATGCTTACTGTCTAAACTGGCAGGCGTCCAGGTAAGGCATTAGTGGGTACAGCATCATATCTCAGGATCTCTTCCTGTAAGGGTTGGAGCAGAACTCCCCCATCTCATCCTGGGTGACGATGTAGATTAGACCCATCAGATTAAATAAAGAATTGAAAAACTCTCCTGGGGGTGAAGTGGTGAGGAAATCATGTTGCCGTCCCATAAATGCACTGCTATGAGCAAGCTTCAGACAGCCTGGGGGGTGCAGCCTGCAGCAGAGACCACAGGCCTTTGGTGGAGAATGATTCAGTTCAGAACTGGGAAGGGAGAAGGATGGTTGATATTGTTCCAGTAGATCTCACTGCCTATAAAAAGAGTTTCTTCTAGATCAATGAATGGTTCTTGTAAAGCAGCTCCTGGACTGGACTACTGAGACCAACCATGAGCCCACCAGACTGGTGCTTTCCAACCAACAGACAAAAGTATCCACTGTACAAATGATACACAGATATATACACAGAATACCAGATGGATACAGAGTTTCTTCAGTTCCATGAATGAGGGATTCAGCAGATGAGATGGCTCAGCAGATAAAGGTAATTGTTGCCAACTCCCTACACCTGAGCTCCTTCCTAGGACCTACATGATTGAAGGAAAGAACAAACCTCTCACAACTTGTCCTCAGATTGTTATGTAGTTGGATTTTTCCGGTCTTGGTCCACAGAAGCAAAGACATCAGGTTTTCCAATTCCATTTGACACGGGACCAGCACCTTCAACCGAATGTTCCTTCCTGGAAAGCTGCAGCCTGTCGGCGTGGCTCAGTGGTTTGTGAACTGCAGGTGTCCGTCTGGGAAGGTGGTCGTGTTCATCCAGCCCACCTGCCCCTATTGCAGAAAGACCCAAGAAATCCTCAGTCACCTGCCTTTCAAACCTGGTCTTATGGATTCATGAACATCACAGCCACTAACAACACCAATGAGATTCAAGATTAATTACAACAGCTCACTGGATGGAGAACAGTTCCTCAGGTCTTCATAGGTAAAGAAAGACTGCATAGGCAGACGCAGCGATCTGATCTCCATGCCACACAATGGGGAGCTGATGACCCGGCTGAAGCAGATTTGAGCTCTGCAGTTAGGAAAGGGGTGCAGGCAGAGCCCATGCCGAGAGCCATCATCCAGCTATTCTGATGGCCCGGACCCCTGAGAGATGATGTGCATCACAGAGGATGTCAGTATTTTCTGGTGACCAGACTTTTCAACAAATTGGCTTTTATATCTTCTTTTCCTCAGTGCTAAAACTTGTTGCTGTTTGCCTTTAACCATGGGGCTGAGAAGCTTAACAGACAACACTGGCTTTTCCACTCTTCCTGAGCTGACATGTCTCTGCCTCTAAGCCCATGTTTCCCATCCAGTTGATCTAAATCCCCATTGAATCTGTTTCTGGTTTCCTGCCATGCTGGTCAGCTGAAGTCATTTTGCAGAAGTCCACTTCCTGAATGGTCATTAAATCAATGGATATTGTGATTTTGTTTATGACCTACACACAGGCCTTTCCCTCCATCCTGCATGCACCGTCCCACTTCTCCATTCACAGCCCTCAGCCAGTGTTCTCAACCTTGCCCTCGCACAACCCACAGAAGTCCACACTTGTATGAGCACGCTGTTTGAAAAATCAGATGAAGAGCTTTAGCATACTTGGTCCTCACTGTAGCCATAATAACATAGACGACAGAGCAGATTGTGCATTCATCTCTATTCATAAAGGAGATTAAGAAAATCCCAAGTTTTATGTTGATCCTCGTCAGAGTACCAGCACAGTCAAATATGAAATGCAAAATTGCATCAATTGTATCAAGGGGCAACCCCCAATATCCTCATGCCTGGACTTGGAAATTAAGGAAGACAGATATTGGAGAAGTGATGGCTGTCGGGCTACAATGTAGGAACACGCAGTCCAGGTTGACCTTTACTCACTGATGACCAATTTAATTGTCTGGCTATATTTGAGAAAGGAATGATGTCCTACTTAATATGTAAAAGAAGGGACAGAAATTTATGATTTTATATTTGCCCTGTAGTTGATCCCCTATATTCCGAAGAAAAGGGAGTTTTTATTGCAAAAAGTAGGATTATTAACATTGACTTTGTGAACTACATGGACGTGTATGTGGAAATAGCCCTGGCTATCAAGCAATGCACAATAAGCAAATATTATTCAGGTTTTATAAAATTAAAATTACAGGAGGAATATATTGTCCTCTAGGAAACAGAAAAATTTGGGAATTAGACTGTATATATGTGCACCGTCTCAAGTGTAGATTTATTATTGATAGAAATCGTCCTCATTTGTGGTCCCTAGAGATTTAGATACTAACAAAAATATCTTATGCAATTCAGGGTTGTAACCAACTCTCCCCATCAAAAGCATTGATGACATCCGATGAAGCAGAGAGAAATATCTAACTCTGGAGGAGAAGTTGCCAAAGGATATTCCCTGGGTCACAGGAGAGGCTGCAGAAAAGGGCCCCATAGAAATTGGTTTCTTTTGGGAGAGCTGGTTAGCAGGTAGGCCATAGAACTTTCCAGTGACGTCATCAGTAATCTCTTCCTTGGACAATCTCTTGTATCTAAGAGAGCACTAGAATCTTCTGTGATGTCACCAGTGTTGTGGTGACACCAACTGCCTGTGGGATTCCCTCAGTGCCTTTTAGGTTCACAAACAGGCATGTTTCACCAGCTGCTCAAGCTCGTTCAGAAGGAGAGGGGAGACCAAGGAGAGACCAGACCGAGGCAGAAGAAAGCTGGCCTTCTGTCTTGTAAGTACAGAAGAATGAAATCATTCTGGGGAAGGCACAGTGAGTACTGGGTAGAGTTGGGGAACTTCCTCCAGGAGGGAGGTTTGAGCTGAGCCTTTCAGGAGTCGGCCTTACAAGCAGGAGCCTTGGAATTTGTCAATTGCAGACCAAGAGTCAAGAGTCCTGATGATTAATTTGACAGAGAGCCAGGAATTGGACAGCCTGCAGCTTCTTTTCTATGAGCTTTTTAATTTCTACTGCCAAGGAATGCCAGGAGGAAGCCCTATGAGACTAACAATGTGCCCATTCATGGTTGGGTGCTGAAGCACTTCATCCTCTAGATTCCTGTAGGTTACTAAGTCTGTGGTGACAACAACAAGGAAGGATGAACCCCCTAGTCATGAATTGAGGTCGCAGACACTTTAAGCTTGAACACACGATTAGGGTTTGATGGTGCTGTGAACTCCAGGATTGACCTGCTCCACGTCTGTTATCTGCTGACAATGTCCCAAATCTTTATGTCTGAGGTAGATTCTATCTTTCACGATGAGGGATCATGTAATAGTGAGTGAGGCTTATGTATGGCAATGGAGGTTGGGAAGAGGGAAATAGCTTAAGAGTCCACATTAAAGATAGCTTTTCTTCTCTTTCAGGGATTCAACAAGTCTCCAGCCTTTCCTCTTCCTCAACCTCCTTTTTGAGACTCAGAATGGTCTTTTCTGCCCATGGGCTATCCAATATGTACATTCACTTGTGTTTATCTATCTACAGGGTTTATTCGGAAGGCATCATCAGAAAATTTCATCAGTAACCATGAAAAGCGTATAAAGAAATTGGAGGAACTAAAACTTGAAATCCAGAAGTGTAAAATCAAGCGGGATGAACTTTCTCGAATCCTGGACCTTTATGTCAATGATGGTTTGAACTACAGGTAGTCATTATGCCCTGTAACCTATTGACTGTCTTGTGCTCTCTCTGCTAAGCCAAGATTTCCTCACATCAAGAAACTGTTTCGGGGCTGGGGATTTAGCTCAGTGGTAGAGCACTTACCTAGGAAGCACAAGGCCCTGGGTTCGGTCCCCAGCTCCGAAAAAAGGAACCAAAAAAAAAAAAAGTGTTTCACCTCTCATTCTGGATTTTAAGGAGCCTTGGCAGGTGCTGGCCTGTGAGAGAAGCTAGGTGCTGTGTGTTTAGGGTCAACCTCTCTTGTACTTGACCCTGAGCTCCTTGGAGTTGAATTGGATTTTTTCAACAGCTGGAAGGACCTGGTCACACTTGCTGCATCTAAGTGTGTGAATGAAATGCCTGAATGTCCTCACTCTTACTCTGATTTAGATCGTATATACTGATTCTATGGCACCTCCACGATAAAGTTGGCATTCTAATTATGTTTGTATATGGGTTGGTATGAACGTATGGATGTGAAAGTATTTGTGTGTGTTTTGCTCAGGATCAGGAAGTCTGGGAACTTTGATTGGGTCTGAGAATTTGTTTGATGAACAGTTTGCAGGTCATGATAGTGATGAGTCCGTGAGGCCGTCATTGATCAACAGAGCACTTTGCTCCTTCTGTTTACCTTGCTGGCAAATAGGACTCTCCTGAGGGGAGGAGGTGTTATGAATCCTCTTCCCTGTAAAAAGTAGTTTCGGCCTCTGGGAGTCTTGTAACAAGGATTGAGAATCCCTGCATTCAAAACAAGAGAAATGTCATCACATCTTTCTGTTGGACCCAAGGCTATGGCACAGACTGGAGGAAACATCTTATACTTCTTACACAACTATTCAATTCCTTCATGCTTACCTGGCCAGCTCTTCAAGGTCAGCTCCCTCCATTTGGTCCCCTAGCTCTGCTGTCCAAAGGCCAGGATAATTAATTTAACCAGCACCATTGGAAGGAGCAAGTTTGTGGTATATACTGGGCTTAGGTAGTCCAGAGAACAGTCTGAGTTCATTTATTTATTTATTTATTTATTTATTTATTTATTTATTTATTATTCATTTTCCTGCTTTGAACTTTATTTTCTTTTTTTTAATTATCCAAGGATGGTTTACTGTGACCTAGAAAAGGTCACTGTGGGAATAAATTCTTGGCACTTGTTATTCCCAAACATGCAGCTCTCAGACTTTCCCCCCTCCTATACAGAGGGTCTTTATAGGACCATATCTCACCAGCCTTTTAAGGATTACTTATTTCAAAACAAATGCATGCTGATTTGCAGAGAAATATTTTCTATGGGAGAGTGATGGTTTGAATCTCACTGTTGTGTTTTTGCTGTGGTCTTTGAGTTTTCCACTTTCTTCCCTAGCCCCCATTCCTTGAATTTGAATTTTTTATTGGCTATTTTTTATTTACACTTCACCTAATTCTGAAATCATGGGTTCAGACAGTTATTTGTTCCTTGGGTCATGTTCTAACACAGGCTGAGTGTTGAATTGCCAATGCTTAAATCCCAACATGAGATGAGAACGATGGACATGCATAAGATGACCAACTGGATAAGTGATGCCATGGAGAAGTACAAGGAGCTCATACAAGAGAACAATTCCTACCGGTGAGTCACTGACAGAAAGGAGACCCCAGCACTAGGCAGGGAATACTTCTGTCCAGCTGTGACTTTGAAAAAAGATCTGTGATCCATGAGAAACACATGGGAAGATTGTATAGCTGCTGGGTCTTCTATCAGCCCTCAGAGGGGATTGGCCCTCCACCTGCCAATGGTTTTAGAATACCATGAACACAGAAGCACCCATATGCACCATTTCCTCTTCTTTGATGTATATATACCCTCTTAGTGTCAAGATTTTCTGAAGTACTTTGATTCCCATGGAGTGCGGACTCGAGATTTGACCTGCCTCTAATTGGTGCTAACATGTAAACTGTGGCTCTAGTCTGGAGATGCCTGGGGATGGGGCCCTTGAAGGGATGATTGTACTTGCAGGAGTGGCAGGCAAATAGAAACTGCCTGGGATTTACCATTATTTGTTTTTGATTCAGCATCAGAAACTTCCACCTCCTGAATGAATGCAATGAATTGAAGAAGAATGTAAGGATTTTGATGAATGAGAACAGAAAACTGCTGGTGGAGCAGACTGAACTGCAAGCATCCTGTGAGGAGGGAAAGAGGTTCTGTGAGGAGGCCAGCAAGACCATCTACACCGCAGATATTGGATCCTTGTGTCCTGTTACTTTTGAGTAAATCGAATGTATCCTTGTGAATCAAACAGTGATCTCGAACTCGTCACTCTTAAGAACCTTCTTTATTGAGGTGTGATGTAACCATCTGAAATCCCACAGCTCTCAGGCAGAGATGGGTCTCTGCATTCTCACAGGGATTGGGCATCATAATGACTTCCCAGTCAGACTGAGATACAAAGACAATTGTACTTTCAGTGTAGATTGTGTGTCCAACTCTGAATACCAACTTCATGATGAAAAAATTATCAATGCTGTATCCTTATCAAATATTTAGTGACCACTAAAATATACTCTTTTGTGGATGAGAGTGTTGAACATATTAATGGAATATTCATCAGGTGTTCTGTAGTATCTCCCAGGAAATAAAACAATATTATAGGGAGTATAGAAGCAGTCATGAAACAGAATTGCTTGCTTTTGGTTTCCTTCAAACATGATATCAATTGTAACTGCACAGAAGAGATAATAAATTGCAAGACCTTTCAGGGGATAGGGTTTTTATGGTTGGTTGTTTTCTTGTTCTTCTTGATTAGGATGATGACTTTTGTTCTTGACAATGTACTATGTTCCATTTGGGATTTCAACTCAAGCAGACCACATAGTTTACAATTCAGTTTCTAGATTTCTTTAAAAGCCGGACAAAATATCCAGGCAAAGGTGCCCTATGAGTTTTCTCCTTTGGTTTTCCCATCTTTGGGTGCTTTTGTTTTTGTTTGTTGTTGTCGTTGATTTATTTTATATTTATGAGTGTTTTGCCTTCTGTAGGTCTGTGCGTGCTATTCCCCAAAGGCCAGAAGAGGTCATTGGGTTTCACCTGGAACTTAAGTGACAGAGGATTGTTAGGTGCCCTGCAGGCCTTTTGAGAAACAAATTCTCAAATGATGAGCCATCTCTCCAGCCCCTACCCTGGACGTTTGTCCTTCATCGTGTTCCTTATTTGTGGCAATGGATCATACCTGAACAAAGTGTTTCTTGAGATATGTAGGGACACATTTATGGGGTCTGCATGCTAATTATCTAAACTTCCAGGCATCTATGTGAAGTTTTTAGTTAGGGTTTCACTGCCGAGAACAGATACCATGACTAAGACAAATGTTATAAAGGGCAGCATTTAATTAGAGCTGGCTTAAAGGTTCAGATTTTCAGTTCTTTATCATCAAGGTGGGAGCCTGGCAGCATCTAAGCAGATATGGTGCTGTAGGAGCTGAGAGTTCTACATCTTCATCTGATGTTTGCTAGCAGAATACTCAGTTTCAGGCAGCTAGGATGAGGGTCTTAAAGGCCAGACCCACAGCTAAACACCTGACCCAACAAGGAAATACCTACTCCAAAGAGCCGTACCGTATAATAGTACCACTCCCTGGGCCAAGTGTATACAAACCTGCACATTCCACTCTGAGGCTTCCAGAGGCTTCTTCAAACATATGAGACGATGGGGGCCACATAGTGGTGTTTCTGAGACTTCCTTTTTCAATTCAATTTATCTGATTTTCTTAATCTAGGTCTCACGCAGAATCTTCAGACAAGTGCAAAAGGTAGCCACATTCTTTACCATAAAATCTCCCCAAAGAGTCTCTAAGCAAATATTGAAATTCTTCACAGTATGCTTGGGACAGAGTCACACAATTTAAACCACTTTCAGTAATAAAGTCTTCCATATTTGTTCTAGGATGGCCCATTAAGCCCTATTTAAAGCATTTCCACAGCTTTCCAGATCCAAAGTCCCCATGAAAGAGCCCGAGTTGGAACAAATCTGAGGCCGGTGGGAAAATTCGACCACCAACCTCTGAGCACAGAAGGACCCCTCCCTTCCAGGAGGAGTAGAGCTAGTGTAGTTCCTGCAACAGCTGCAAACCAGACTGTTGAAAAAGCCTCCTGTGACTCCCCATCCGACTCCCTCAGAAAGTCCCAGAACAGCCCACTGACTGCAAGTCAATTTGGAGGTTGCCTCTCCCCACTGATAGTACCCTATATAGTTACCTTTCTCCAAATTCTGCCCCAATTGTTTGAATTCTACCTTAATTGCAAGTATATAACTCCCTGGTAGACTCTACTCAGGGACTTCTCTCTCTGAAATGGGATGACCCTGATATTTTGGAATGACTAAACTCTTGCCTTTACATAGATTTCCTCCTCTGTGAGTGACATTTCAGGTGGTTCAGGTAGTGGTTCAATTTGTACCTCACATTTTGTGTATTGGCCAGTAAACTCCCCTCTTGGAGGAGACCCACAGGAGAGTGTGAATCGGGGAAGTGACAGCTTGAGCGATGTACCACAGTTGTCTACGTCTCCTCTATCTAGCTTCCATGTGTTCTGCTTTTGGTTAGATTCATATGTGCAAGCTTAAGGAGGGCTCGGACAGCCTCAGTAACAGGACTTTGATCTGGCCAGTGGCTGGAGCAGATAGCCTGAGTTATCCTGTCCGTGGCATGGACAGGCTGGTCTGTGTACTTCAGCTGTGAAAGAGGGCGCTTTGTGTTAGTTGTTCTTTTGTTTTCTGTGTTCTTGGACTTGGACTGACGAAATTTTTTGACATGGGACAGGTTGTTAGGACTAATGACCACTTAATGTAACTTAGAGTGGCCTGCTTTTGATGTTAAATGGCCACAGGACCTCCCCAAGGTGTCAGCAGTAGAGGATATAGTGTTTCAGAAGTTTTCCCTCCTCCTCCCTGCTAACACTTCTTTGTCAACGGGAACAAAATCTGAGTCCAGCCTAGCAGTTAGCTCCATCCGTGTTGACAGTGTTAGCTTTGGGGCTGGAGAGATGGCTCAATGGTTAAGAACACTGACTGCTCTTCCAGATGTCCTGAGTTCAATTCTCAGCAGTCATTTGTTGAGTTTCTTTTTCCCTCAGGACCAGCTCCAGGTTTTACATTTCTCACCGGTTTATCCCCTCTTCCCCTCTCCTTCTGCCTAGGGCAGACACAGTGCAGTCTGGCATCCAGGGTCCATGACAGGAGAGGCCCCAAGTGGTCATATGTATCCATTAACAGAGTTTGCAACTGACTCCTGCTCACATCTTTTGTTCAGTAAATGAATATCCTCTTGCCAAGAGAAATGCATGCTCCCTGTCCGAGTAAATGTGGTCTCTGAGTTTTTAAGATGAAAAAGATTTATTTTATATAAAGAAAGGGGATGCCTCTGGTAGGCTCATGTTGAGGCATCTCTTCCCCTGAGGGACCAGCCACAGGATGGCATAATGTAGAATAAACTGTATTCAGGACATGACACCAACTCCCCCGAAAAGTTCTTACAGGTTCTCTTCACCACAGACATAGGCCAAGAAACTGGCCCTTGGGCCCACAGGGAACCCACCCAGATTGGTTATTTAATGGGTGTAAGGGTTAGGGATCTCCTCCAGATTTGCCACCAGGCTCTGCAAACAGGTTTAAACAATAATTGGCCAGTGTTTAGATATGATATGAAATAAGAGAAAACAGAGAACTCTAGTACAGGGCGTTCTTCAATTAGTTAGTGCCAAATATTAGGTAAAAGTTACAGATACAAGCTAATAAAAGTTGCAAAGATTATAGAAGAGTGCAGATTAGACAAGAAGAATGAATTAGAGCCCCTCTAGCCAACAAAGCCCTGGATCCAGGAGAAAAGACTACCATAGAAATGGCCAATGGCTTATTTATCATAGAAACTGGACTCAGTGACAGCAGGATTGCCTGGTTATTATTGTTGCCACAGCACTGTTGGATAAAGATGCAGATAAGTTAACTTTGCGACTCATCACACACACACACACACACACACACACACACACACACACTTCTGATTGTTGTTCAGTAATGCCTACAGGCTTCATTTTCAGACTTTCTCAATTTACCATGGCTTACATATTTTCCAGCCACCTGTTTCCCCGAACCGTGCATTTCTGCTGCCCGACCCTGACTTGGACTGTCCACTCCATCAAAGTGATTCTCCTCTGCCAGAGACAGAACAGATCTGGTTTATTAACAAAAGCAGCTTTACCCATGAGGGTCAGAGGAGAGCAGGGGCAGTGGTGACACTGGAAATGGAGGTAGTCTGGACTCAGTCTGTTCCTCCAGACACTTGAATTCAAAGGGCCAAGCTAATAACATTAACACAAGCCCTCATCATGGAAAAAGAAACCAATGGCTAGAGATAACACATGGGCTAACAAGGCCGCTAAGGACATAGTCTTAAAGAAAACAGCATCTCTAGATTGGATACTGTTCTATCTGAACCACCTAGATCAACTGATATATGGAGAAAAAGAAATTAAATGGGATGGTGATGATCGACTGAATGTAAGCTAATATTATCCATCTCTTTAACAAGAACTCTTCTCAGAAAGATCCACAGAGTCACTCACTTGGGAGTAAAACGAATGACAAACTTTAAAGCTTATCAGCTGAGCAACACTCCCAGTCACCCCAAATATCCAAACTCCTGACTGAGAGGTAAGAGCCTGGAGGCCTCTACTAGGAAAATTGATTTTATAGAGATTAAGGAAGAAAGACATGGCTCAAAATACCTGCTGGTTTTTGTGGATATTTCCTCCTGGATAGACGGATAGAGATACTAGAAGAGATTTTCCCAGATTTGAAGCACCTAAAGTAATAGGACCAGATAATGGGCCTGCCTTCATATTTCAGAAATGTCAGTGACTAACTAAGATCTTGGGGACAAATTGGAAGCTTCATAATGCATATCATCCCCACAGTTAAGGGCAGGTAGAAAGGATAAATAGAACTCTAAATTAGACCTTAACTAAATTAGCCTTAGAGACTGCTGGGACTGGATGATGCTCCTTCCCTTTGCCCTATACTAGATGTATATGGCATTCTAGCCCCCGTTGTATCCAGCCTACAGTTGGCAGCTATTACAGAACTGAAAAATGATAATTTAATATTTAAGGTCAGCGGTACCCAATAGGATCATGACTATGTTTGCCCTAAATCATGTGCCCTCAACACCCTGGCAGTCCCCTAAATTGGGGAAATTATCCTTCACAGGACCATGAAGTTAGGGTTTTACTGCTGAGAACATATAGCATGACCAAAGTAAGTCTTATAAAGGACAACATTTAATTGGGGCTGGCTTATAGGTTCAGATGTTTAGTTCAATATCTTTAAGGTGGGGACGTGTCACCCTCTAAGCAGGTGTGGTGCTGTAGGAGTTGTGAGTTCTCCATCAGAAGGCTGCTAGCAGAATACTAACACTCAGGCATTTCTCTGACCCCAGATATCTTAATCAAGCAACTGGCTTTTGAAAATGCTAGTACAGTAGAAAAACACTGTCTCAAAAACCAACCAACCAACCAAACCAACAAAGACAAATTAAAAACAGCAGCAATGGGGTTGGTGATTTAGCTCAGTGGTAGAGCACTTGCCTAACAAGCGTAAGGCCCTGGATATGGTTCTCAGCTCTGAAAAAAAAAAAAAGACAAAATAAAAACAGGAGCAGCAGCAACAATAACAACAACAAACGAAAGAAAGAAAACACCAATGCATACTCTTATGTGACCTTACCTCCAAGTTATTTCTGAATTGTAAATTAAAACACGTATAGTCAAAAGCTGTGCAGAATTAAGATAGGTGTTCCCTGGTGGTTCCAATTGGGGGTGGGAGACCATGACAGACAAGGGTAGAAAGAAGAACATAAATAGAGGAGAAGCCACCATGAAGTAAGAATCTTTAAATAATGGACATGTGAGTGGGCTAATTGGAGTGAAAAGCATCCCAGACAAAACCATGGCAAATTATATAACAGAATTATTGGAAAAATATGCATAATAGTATAGAGGATAGCTATCTGCCCAGTTCTTGTGCTAATTAAGGATTATCATAGATATAAAGCTAGTGTGAATCTTTTATCCAGAAACTAACTGGGCAAAGGATGGGCAGAAATCCATGGTTGGGATCAAATACTTTCTACACACAAAACCAGATTCAGCACCTAGAATTACAATCTTCCCAACCCCAGATAACTACAGACCAGCATACAAACACAACCAGTAACAGCCAGGGCATTCAAATCTCTATTAGAGCCCATCAACACTATGACAGAAGGCCCTGAACATGTCAACATGACTGAAGAACAAGAATAAAACAGACTGTAAAACAGCATTTGCACATATCATAGAGGTCTTTAAAGAGAAAAATAAAGAAATCTGTGAAAACACTAACTGTGGAAGGAAATGAATGAAGGAAACCTAAACAGAGAGATGTGGATGAGTAAAATGTAGGAACTCAAATAGTCTCTCAGAGGCAGACCTTAATAACAGACTCCAACAGATGGAATAGAGAACCTCAGGCATTGAAGAGATGATAGAAGGAATGGATACGTAGATAGAGGAAATCTTAAATCCAAAGGGAGGAAAAGAGTGGAGGGGGAAAGGAATAAAGGAAAAGCAAAGGAAGAAAGGAAGGAAGGAAGTCAATCCTGGAAGAAAACATCCAAGAAATAGACAGGATTTTTCTGCAAAATAACAAATATAATAATGATAAAGACAATAAAGTATATAGGAAGGATGAAAATAAACTTGGGTCAAAGGCAAATAAAACAAAAAACAAAAACAAAAACCAACCAACAAACAAACAAACAAACAAAAATTCTCAACAAAATCATAGAAGAAAATGTCCTTAACTTAAACAAGAGACTCATCAAAGTAAAAGGAGCACACAGTATGAAATAGACTGGAGTGGAAAAGAAATTCCCCTGGGCATATATTTCCTAAGACAGTGAAGATGGAGAACAAATAAGTGTAATAAAAGCTGCAAGGGAGGGGCTGGGGATTTAGCTCAGTGGTAGAGCGCTTACCTAGGAAGCGCAAGGCCCTGGGTTCGGTCCCCAGCTCCGAGAAAAAAAAAAAAAAGCTGCAAGGGAAAAAGTACTGGTAACATACAAAGTCAGTCCTCCTATGAGAATCACACATTACTTCTCCCAGAGACTCTAAAAGCCAGAAGAGCCTGGATAGATTCACCGAAGACTAAGAGACCAGACTAATAAAGTTGGATTTTTGTTGACCCAAGGGCCTCCCTTCTTTTATCACATACAATATTATTAGATACTTCCTAAAATTGCCTTCAGAGCTTCTTTGAGGAAGCCTGAGGAGCTTAAGACCTCTGATAAAGTATTTTGTACAAAAGGACCTGCTTCCTTTTTCCTTATTTCTACTACAGCAGGATGGAGGCAAAGTTTTTTGCAAACTACTTTTAATAAGTAGCCCACATCATAGGTAATGGAAGAGAAAAGTTATTAGGATATGGGGGAAGAGGACCTGTTCAGCAATAGTTCTTCAGGAAGGAGCTTGTTTTTCTTTGGCAGCAGTTCAGGACAACAGCAAGCAGCAAACATGACTCCGGAGGGGATTTCACAGGGGAGGAAAGCAGGAGTGAGGTGGAAACATTGTGGCAGCGGCTGTGCAGACTCATGAGCTCCTGCTCAAGCTGCAACAAAGCACCCTGTGCTCTGAAGCACAGCAGCTTAGCCAGTTAGCTGGAGACCTGGCTCTCCCACTGCCCGCCTTACCTGGAATCCGCACAGAATACAAGAGGACAAACAACTGTGCCTAAGCCGAGCAGGCAGCGCAAAAGCGCCTGTGAAGGACCCGCAGATACCCACCACCTTAGTCAGCTTCATCAGAGCAGAGAGTCTAAAGTCTTTTCCTCCTTCAAGCATGGCACCCCAGCCCATTTTCTTTCATTCCCTGCCTTTATTTTGATGGCTTCTACTTCCCTTCATAAGTTTGTCGTTTAGTTTCTTTTCTCTCTTTTTTGTTTCTTTGTTACTTTCTTTCTATCAACTAATATAAAGGACCAGCAATTTGATATTTCTAACCTAATATTTGTTGTGGTTTATGCCGTACATATTTGCATATTAAAACTCTTTTTTCTTGCATTTGCCACACTTTAATCGGACTCATTAGCTTAGCTCAATTTCGGTTCTTGGGTTTTCTGAGGTAAGTGAATGTTGGGGTGACCTCATTCCCAACTCCTGATCCTTGTGCCTCTAAAGTCAAATGCTTATGAATTTTCAAAGTTTTCTTTGCCAGTGGATATGTGTGTGTCTGTGCACATATGTGCCACAATATTGAGTCCATGTTTGTACCATGGGTCCCAGGTATTGAACTCAGATAATCATACTAGGGTAGCAAGTTCTTTTACCTGCTAAGGACCTTGCTGCTATTGCACATGTGTGTGTGTGTGTGTGTGTGTGTGTGTGTGTGTGTGTGTGTCTGTCTGTGTGTCTGTGTGTCTGTGTGTTTGTGTGTGTGTCTAATTTTCATATATGTATACACCATATATTGCGCCAATCTCTGCCTCTCAATACCATTGTCCTTCCTTTCCTCACCTCTTCTATCATTTCTTTTTATCCCTCTGGACAGTTTCTCGTTGACATCAATTTAAAATGTAGGAACACACACACGCCATTTCAAACCAAGTTAAAATGAAAAAATAAAAATATGCAGTCTTTTTGATCAGTACTCCTTAGCAATAGCTTTTCTTTGATTTTTTTATACATTTGATATATAATAATTAATGGGCAATCAGCTTGCAAATTTTCCTTAATGATTATATCCTTGGAATTTTCATAAATGTTAGTATACTATCTGTGGATAAAAATGTCAACTTTTAATTTCTACTAGTGACGGGCCTTAAATTATCACCTTCCTCCATTCTGACCACAGCAGTCTGCTGTCTATAAGGGTGATCACCACTTAATAAATAAAAGGGAAACAGAAGAGTGGTCTTGTTCTGACCCCTTCTACCCAAATGGTGTTACATGTTTGTCCTGAAGAAATGAGGATATGTTTTGCTAGGTATGGGGTGCCAGCTTGTGGAAGTGAGAATTTAGTGCACCTGAGTGATGTCTTCTCCCACAGTTGCCTTGGCTGGAGGAGACCTGAATCATCCCAGTCACAAGCACTCCTCTCTCGAAAGAAACCCAACCTCAGCTTTAAAGGAAATGGACACTTAATATCCAGTGAGATTCGTGCACATCCCTCACTCTGGCATAAGTCCAAAAGACTTTCAGAAAAATGAAAGGGCACTTAGCGCCATTAGAAAATTCATGCCAGAGTCTTCTGTCTAGTCCAATGGAACAATGCCTCGAAATACCCAGCTACAAGTTGTTAATCTATACGCCATGCCGTGAATCATCTAAGGTGATAGTATATTTCATAACGCCCTAGTAGGTACTTAATTGCTTTTTTGTGGATCTTTTGTGATTTTTCATGGTGGTGGTCCACTGTTACTTCAAGAGTTCAAGCAGGAGGGCAGAGGCAGGGAGTAGAACATCCTTGTTTACATAGATAGTTCCATGCTAAATACAAATAAAAAGATCTTGGATTACAAATACAAAACCCCAAATGAACATGTCATTGCAGATGTGTGTCCCTTCTGAGCGCACAGGGTAAGACCAAACTTTATCCTGCCAAGAGAACATTCATAAGAAAATTGCTGGAGACACCAGGCAGATTAGAATAGAAGTAATGGTGCCAGAGAGGTGGTTCCACAGTTAATACTAGCTACTCTTCCAGAGGTCCTGAGTTCAATTCCCAGCAACCACATAGTGGCTCACAACCATCTACAGTGAGATCTGGCGCCCTCTTCTGGTCTGCAAGCATGCATGCAGGCAGAATGCTCTATACGTCATAAATCTTAAACAAACTAAAATAAAAATAAATAGGTTTGGAAAGCTATGTGTATTATATATAAAAAGTGCAATTACATCTACTGCTATCCTGCATAGATATACAGGGGCCTGCAGCATCCTTCTATTTCTGATAGTTCACCCACCACTTCAATATCTGAGACCAGTGTCACTTATGAAATACTTCATTTAAGTTATAAATGTACCATTGTCATTCAAGCCTGGAAATATTAACTCTTTGAATGAATGTACAGAGAATTTTAGTCAGTATGTTGCCACAGGATCTGTCAGGGGTTGGAGAGATGCTTCACGGATTAAGAGTACCAATTGTTCTCCCAGAGATCCTGAGTTCAAATCCCAACAACCACATGGGTACTTACAGAACTCTGCAATGTGATCTGATACACTCTTCTGGTGTGTTTGAAGATAACTACAATGTACTCACAAGTAGATATTATATAGTAAAAAAAAGGAAAAATAGGACTTCTCAGTTTAATCTGGCAGACCTAAATGTCATGGACTTACTGGATGGAGCAGGGTGGGCTTGATCCTGTAGGAATGTACCCAAGCACTGAAATTGGCACTTTGAGTCACTATGCCCAGTTGTGAAGAGTCCTTTCATGGTTGTGGTGAGCAACTTTGCTTATCCTTTCCCATCAGCCAATTCTTTCTATATAAATGAGATCATTTCTGTAGTGTCTGGTTTCAGGTGAATTCTGATTGGCTCTGTGATTCTGACATTTTGTGGCTCCAGTTGACTAAAGAGGAAGCCATCCATGGTTTTCTAGGTCTCTGAGTGTTTTACCTCTTTTAAAAATATTAATCAATCATGTTTATTTAAAGTATTAACATCAGAAATTTTTAATGGGAATTATTTTAAAAAATCATTAAACAACCAAATCGATTTTCCTATTCTAGCCATATAAGCCAGCTGGACTTTGTAAGGAAAATGATCTAAAGCATCAGTGTCAAGGACTACAGAAAACTGCCACCCACAGGTAAACTGCCACAGTAAAGTGACTACAGCATGGTTCTGTCATTCATACCAGACAACCCAGAATAAATACCTTATAAAAAGAATTAAAATCTATCCAAACCACTTAAAATACTTAAATGCAGAAACCTTAATTTTCCTTCAGTTGGGCCAGAAACCACCACAGTCGCTATGGTCAGTGTTCCAGGGAGAACGAGTGGAAAGTTTAAGCTTAGGCCAACCAACATAGCCCTCGACTTTTCAAAGAAATCGTTTACTCAGGTATACTGTAAATAAGGACTGTGGCAACACAGGAAACAAAGGCAGTTGGCAAGTGAAACTTCTAGAAGCTCATGAAACTGCAGATGGAAAAGGAGAGACAGGTAGTGCCAGGTTCTCTGCAGTCGTTCGGTCGTGCAGGGTGTCAAACAATCGCTGCTTCCCACACCAGGATGTTAGCCCACAGGAGGGGCTGCCGGGACCTGTCCACTGTGAGGACTGGAGGGCTTTCCAGGAAGGCTGAAGCCTCTCAGGTTAGGAGGCCTCAGTAGAAAGAGGAGCACAGCGATCACCATCCAGGCCATCAAGATCACAGTGATGCTGATGCCACTGTCACCGGAGGGCCCTGGCAATTCCCGAAGGCATTCTGTGTTGGTACAATAGGCCCGGGACTGCCGGAGCAGATTGATGAGTATTCTCATAGTGCGTTCATGAGAGCAAATACATTCACAGGGATCAAATCCTCCTTCAGTCATGGTTGGTTACCAGCTTGATTTTACTCAACTCTTTAAAGCCACCCAAACAAGTGGTGGGTGGGGAGGGAGGTGGCCTGGAGTATTCTGGATGCAACTGTCGCTACTGCTGCTGCTGGCCGCCACCCTCCTCCCCTCCAGATTAGATAGGCCATGTCACTCTTAGCCACTAGACCCGGATCTGTGTTTTGCCTTTTGTATGGGTGGGTGGATCACGAGGTTGTCAAGTGTGGGCAGAATCTGGGAGACAGCTTTGCCTATCGAGGTTGGTGTTAGTCTTTGTATGGTTACCAGGAACCAATTCCAGATCCTCTGGAAGAACAATAAGTGATTTCAACTGCTGTGATATCTTCCCTGCCCCTTCCTCTATACTTTGATCTTTCTTTTTTTTTTTCTTTTTTTTTTTGTCTTTTCCGGAGCTGGGGACCCGAATCCAGGGCCTTGCGGTTTCTAGGCAAGCGTCTACAACTAAGCTAAATCCCCAACCCCTTACTTTGATCTTTCTGTAGTCTCTCTGACTCCATCTGCCATAATGAAAACTTCATCTCATAAAACACTGTGGACAATAGCTACTGTGAAAAATACCATAAGTTGACAGAGCCTCCATTTTCACATAAATATATAAACACATAAATACCTAAAGAAACACAGAGACACACATAAACACACGCACAGAACACACAAAGACACACAGAGACACACACAGCCCAAGTCATCATATTCTTTAGTAATTCTGTCCAGAGCCAAGTGGTTATAGGGATAGAAGAAAGTACAATTCCCAGCAATTTCAACTGAATATCATGCAATGCATATTTATGAAATGCATACTTCACAGTATTTTAGGATTCGAGTACATTATACTATCTATCCTTTATTTTCAAAAGTATCGAAAGTTATGAAGAGAATTCCAGCCTAGTATCAGACTTGTGTCCATCAGAATCAGAACAGTTTGCTGTTTGAAACTTTCTTTTATTACAACTGTTTCCTAATGTCACATAGGAAAACCGGCTTCAGCCAGAAATGCCTTTAGCTACCACATGCATCTGAATCTCACCCTGGGAAAACCATGAGAATCCATGAGAGAATGTGTGTGGCTCTTTGATGTCCAGCTTTCCTGTAGGTCTCTTCTGGCTTGCACGAACACCACTCCTTGATTCCTCCCTCTAAATGGCCGTGCAACCTTCTTGCCTTGCTCTGCTGCTGGTCACTGACAACTTGAGGAAGGTAAAAATTGCCTAGTGTGTTAGTGAAGCAGGCCTTTGAATGTCGCTCTGAGGGGTTTTGGGGAGAGAATCGACGTAAAGCAAACTCTGAATGGTGGTAACACCATAACTCTCAGGCCAGGTGCCTGCACTGAATGGCACAGAGAGGAAGCTAAGAGCTAGAATTTCCCTATTTCTGCTCCCTGCTCCACCCACATAGTAAGAGTCTCATTCACATCCTGCCAGCCAGTCCACTTCTACCAACTGCACCTCTCACGGCTACACTCACCCCTTCTAGGATGGAGTCTGTGCTTCCCGACTCTGAGCCAATGGAACCCTCCTTTCTTAAAATGCTTCTGTGACAGAATGGGAAACACGACCAGTGCAGTCACTGCTTCCTTCTGCCTTTTGCAGTCTCCTCCCGCCTGGTTCCCTCACAGCCTTCGCAGTCCAATGTGTTTATAAGAAAACAGGGTAAAGATGTCACCTTAATTCTCCTTTGACTTGTCTCTGGGAAGAGCCTTTTGCTACATCAGCCCAGATAGAAGAGTGAACGAGGAAAAAGAGAAGAGAAGACAGTAGATGGCCTAGGCAAGGGATAACTGAAGTTCTCCTTGTAACACAAGCTACTTCCCAAGATATTACCACTAATCCAGTTTCTGTGTCAATAGACCCCCAAAACCTAACCACCTATCATTAGAGCACATTTGCTGACAAAATTTTGTTGCAGTTAAATTTCTATTATATGTCTTTCAAAACACATCTAAAAGTGGAGTGGGCTTTTCCAGCTAGATTCATGACCTCCTCTCTCCCACACAGCACCCATACTCAAATCACCTGTGACATCTTGTTTCCTAAACACAGGTATGGCTGTCACTTTTACTTTTCTCCATGGGATAGTTTAGGTAGAGTGACCTGACCACACCTGCCCATCAATGATTGGCCTTCTAGCTTTAATGACTTCGGAAAATTTATGTTTGTTGATAATGGAAATCCTCCCACAGTATAAAGTCATTTGCTCCTGCTCTCAAACAGAGGAAAAGAAAGAGAGAGAAGGTCTGCCTGCTAGGCATAGTCAAGGTAGGTCAAGGCCTGTTGGCAGATTTTTCAGCCTGCTGAGGTATGGAACCTTAAGAGAAGGTGTACTTGAGGCTTAAATTTCTATTGACCTTGGTGGTTAAAAACGGAGTAGTTTGGGGGATGGGAACGAATGCATTGTTTATTTTAACAATTTGTTTCTGTCAGCTTGTGGTTATGCTTCCCAGAGTGCTATAGTAAAATAGGGCTTTGAGAAATGTGCTTGTTGTTTCCTTGTACCCACCAGCAGCCCTTTCATAGCTGTCTCTTTCCTCTTCTTTTGGCCTTTCCTCATCTGCCCCTCAGAGAACCTTTCCACTTCCTACCAGTCAGTCCACCAAAGTAGGGCCATGCCGTTTCAGGAAACTGGAATTTCTGAAAAGCCCATTGAATATGGAAAGCAATATACCCCAGTATATGTCCTGCAGCTCAGAGTAAGATGTTGCAAAAAGAGGATAACTGACTGATCTCCCACTTTGTGCTTTCAAAAAGAACAAATACTTCAAAACCATAGTTTCTTCCGCCTCTCCATTACAGAATCTGATTTCAGCCCTGCACACTGTGCTCTCCTGGATCCATGGATGGTAAGCTGCAGGTTCTGGAGATGCCAACCCCTCAGATGAATTCAATGTCTGCTCAACTCAGTCCATTCATTCACAGTTCCTGGAGTCATTGCGTCCACCGACCCAGACGCCCATCGCCGATCGAGAGTATTCCACGCAGCGGATCGAGTTCCAGCAAGCAGAAGGATCTTCAGTCACAGAGCACATTGCGGAACTTTCCTGACATGCTGGACAGAACTAAGAGGTTAGTGAGAAACAAGTTTGTGAAAAGGATCCTATGTCGCCATCTTCTGGGAAAATACAGAATTACATCCTATTACCTTTGGAGTCTGAGGCTTCCTTCTAGCCTCGAATGTGCCTCTGTTCAAGTCACAGATGCAGATATTCACAGCCAACCATTGGACTAAGCCTGGGGACCACAATGAAAGAGTTAGGGAAAAGCCTGAAGGAGATGAAGGGGATTGGAACCCAATATGAAGAACAACAATATCAATTAACTGGAGCCTTCAGAGTTCCTCGGGACTAAACTACCAACTAAAGAGGATATATGGTCCGGGCTATGGCTCCTGATACATATAGTGTAGAGCATGTGTAGCAACAACTGGCTCATCTGACATCTCTGGGATGGGAGGCAACTGGCCCTGTAGAAACTTGATGTCCCAGAGAAGGGGGATGCTAGAGGGGTGAAGAGGAAGTGGGTGGGTAGATGGAGGAGTGGCCTCTTAGAAACAAAGAGGATTGG
This sequence comes from Rattus norvegicus, assembly GCF_021556685.1. Classification (NCBI taxonomy): domain Eukaryota; kingdom Metazoa; phylum Chordata; class Mammalia; order Rodentia; family Muridae; genus Rattus; species Rattus norvegicus. Next base: position 6,419,559 of record NC_141548.1, on the reverse strand, counting down.
GAGGGTATGGGGGTTCAAAGTGGAGAGACCAATGATGGGGATGACATTTGAAATGTAAACAAATAAAATGACTAGTGTATAATAGATGGTGACAGATGTCTCCATATGGACTAATATTCATTATCTGTAACAGGTTCATTGAAAGTCAAAACCCATAACTGTTGTGACTTACTTATTATTGAAATTTCACATAGATGAACACAATCAACATTTTAACTTCTCTCCTTGCACCCATAATAAATCATTAGTTACCTTTATAAAACAATTTAAAAAGCAATTAGGGTTTCTACTCTCTTAGGCTTCGATACAGCGCCTCATTTAACTCTCCCTCTCTATGTTCCCTCCATTGCTGCCCTCTCCCTGTCTCTTCACATTTCACATTCCTATCCCTGACAGTGTCCCTCAGCCATCCATGAGTGAACTTGTACTTCCCTAAATGAGGACAGTCTGGCCCACGTCCCTAGACCCTCACACTAAACTGATCATACAGTCACACAGATTGAAGAATCAACAGCTAACACCCACACCCACATTTCAGTGAATATGTATCCCATTTGTCTCTTTCAGTCTGGATTGCCTCATCCAGAATGACTTTTACTAGATCCATTCATTGTCCTGCATAGTGCATGCTTCCTTTTTGCCTTTTGTAATTGTTAAGCAGCAATGCAGTCTGTAAATGCACCACGTTTTCTTTATGCATTCATCCGTTAAGGGACAACTTAAATATTTCCAAATTCTAAGCATTATAAATGAGCTTCACTGAACATGGTTGAGCAAGGGTCTGTATTCTAGGATAAATCAACATCTGGACATGAGACCTGGAGTTGTATCTTAAGGTACAACAATTTTCACCTTCCTGAAGAACCATCATACTGATCTCCGAAGTTGCTGTAGAAGTTTGCCTTTCCACCAGGAGAGTATGAATGTTCCCCTTGCTCCAGAACCCAGTCAGCTTGAGTTGTCACATGTGTTATTAAACTTAGTCATACTGACAAGTGTGAAAAGTGATCTCAGAGTAATTTTGATTTGCATTTGCGTGATGTAGAAGGATGATGAATATTTCTTATGAATTTCTGTCATTTGAGTTTCTTTTATTATGAATGTTATGCTTAGATATGTAGCACTTTTTAATTATTTTCCTTCATATACAGTGTTTTAGTTTTTCCAATATATATTTATATTAGCCTGTTGGGCCCTACCTTGGAGTGTTTCCCTTCCCCCTTGCTGTGCCTTTCAGCCTACTATGGACAGAAGTTGTTTACACCCTTGGCAGCTTCTCTCGGTCCCTGATTTGGGGCCAGGACCTTCCATGGCACCCATTCCTCTTGCTGAGCCTTTCAGCTTCTTATTGTTAAGAAGTTGTTTGCGCCCCTGTGTTGGGGCCGGGACTTGCCACGATGCAGATTTTTCCTGTTTTCCTATTTTCCTGGTTGGGGTTTTCACCTGCTTTATTGTTTTTCCACGGCTTTTGCCTCTGGTATATAAGGAGATCTCAGTAAAGCGTGGACAGCCTTCTTTTAACACGAATGACCCGAGTGTGTGTTTCTTCTTAACTCTTATAGGCCTATGCCCGGTTCTGAGTGTCCTGATGACACAGGCATCATCAAATGGAGGTCCCACCAAGATTGGAAAAGAGAGGACAACCTGACGAGATGGTCCCAGGAAGCCGGCCAGTGAAGGAGGGACGTATTGGGGAAAATGGGCCAGGAAAGGTCCCAGTAAGCAGGATACAGAAGCACCGTGGGCATTGAAAGCACGTGCAAAGAAAAATAAAGATTTGGGGTACTGGTGAGTAAACCTTGTAAAAAGGGACAAGGTAATAATGGTCAAATGTTTTTGTGTACGTGTTCTTTTAGAGTTATGCTAAAATCTAGAGAAGCAAAGTTAATTCTCATCGATGCTTTTAGTCTTTGGACCCTGATTAGAGACAGTTTACACCCTAGACAAGAGAGAAAATGGTTTGAGAAAAACATTCCTCCCAGACTCTCCACAGATGCTTTGGCAAAAGAAGGAAAGTGAGATTAAGCTTTTTAAGAGCTCTCCTAGGGACATCCTGCCTCCTTGCTGGCTTCTATTGGAGAAGTGCTCATTTCTGGTTCTGGGTCCTTTAGGTAGGATATCTGGGTCCCTTTGGTGGGACACCATCTAGCTCCTTCTCTCTATGTCTATTGTCTGTCCTTGTTGCACCAAGCTGTCCATGGATGTCAATGTATGTCTGGGTTGTGCTTCTTGTTGCTTGAATGTTTTGTGTTTCATGTTTAAAAGAAAAAATGGTGAAAACTTTAAATGCTGGTTGATTTCCCCCTTGATTTAGTTTTAAGTCCTTTCAAGAAAGGAACAAATAAATAAAACAGTTTCAATTGACCTTTGGAGCCCAGCATCCTAGATAACTGGTTATCTCTGGTGTTAACTGCCATGTGTGTCTCTGACTGAATCCTGCCTCAATGGAGGAATGTAGCTAGGAGCCTAGGTCTGTCCACTGGGGAAGCTCCCCAGGGGGCTGGCTCAATGTCTACACTAGCTGGCCTTAAAGGTGCCAGCAGCTTCAAAGCTTCTATGGTAATGGAGCTGTTAGCTGTTTCTCTTAGAGAAATCTTTGACTGTGATATTTGGAATCAACAGGTAACAAGGTGCTTCTTTTAAAATGACAGCTAAAGAAGTAAAAATGGTGTTTGATCTAAGTACTAAAGATATGTGTAGTCACTTCATTTTTTTCTGTTTGGTTTTAAATGTATAATAAGCTTTACATGTCTTGGCTATAGGTGACTGGCTTTTAAGTTATTGGGTATGGTTGAAAATTTGTAATATTTGTAATAGAATGTTGGCTTAAAAAAGGAGTCATTCGAGAAAACACGTGGCATGTGCCAACCCAGGGAAACAGGTCTAGATTGGGATAATATTTTAATATAACTCTTATCATGGAAACCGGACTTGTAAAAGAATTTAGGGCAATGTCTCTTTGGTGAGGTATTAGAGCCTGCAATATCGATCCTTCATATGCAAGGCTTGGCCGTCATACTTTATAGCATGAGGAATGGACTTGGTGTTTTGGAGAGACTGGATTTTGGAGGATAGTTTGGTGGAGGGTGAGTTTTGCTTTCCAAAGTTATGGCAGTGCTCTGATGTTACAAGGGAAACTTGAAGATTGTGGCTAATGATTGCCAGTGTTACATTGACTACAGTTTACAGTCTGATCACAGACAGACCTCGGGATTCTAACTCACACATATCTGTGCTTAAGAAAAAATCAAACAGGTGTAGATTGTCACAAGGGTTGATGAGGCTATGGAACTTATAAGAGCATGACAGCCTGCTTCCTCCAACTGCTATTTCAAGAAATACATATAGAATTATTATAGATTTAAAAGATTGGTCTTTTTTTCTTTTCTTTTCTTTTTTTTTTTTTTTTTTTTTTGGTGCTGGGGACCGACCCGGGGCCTTGCTCTACCACTGAGCTAAATTCCCAACCCCTAAGAGATTGTTTTTATACTGTTTCTTGCACTCTTGGGTTGTTGTGAAATATTTCATTTCTTGTGTTTCCTTGGGTTTTGTTTGACTTGACCATACATTTGTATGCCTTTTTGAAAGAAAAATGTACTAATTTTTATTTATTTTGGTGAATTGTTCTTTGGATGACTTTTGTCTGTGGTTCCTCTGAATGCAGTTCCAACGGTGGCCAGAGAGACACCAGATACTGAGTTATAAATGATGGTTAAGCACCCTGTAGGTCCTCAGAGTGAAGCCAGCAGGTTGCCCAGGTTGAACTCCAATTCTAGCTCCCAGTGCACCATGATGTGCTACAGCTTCTCTGCTTCCTCCTGCTCTTCCTTGGCCAGCAGCACCTCTGCATTCTGCCCCTCCATGGCTCTCGCTTGGGTCTCAGTTCCTCCCTCACTTTTGGGGATTTTAACTTTAAGAATGGACAGAAAGTTTACAATTTGATGTTTGCTCTATACCTGAGAAGCTTTTTTGCCAGGAAAAGGGAGTTTCCATTGCACAAAATGGGTTTTTTCAGGAAAAAACATGGGTGAATATATTGAAACCATGACCCCTCTCAAGGCACAATCCATGAAACAACAGGTCCAGCTTGCATACATTTAAAGGAGTAGGAAAAAATATTGGCCTCTAGGGAACAGTAAAAATTGTGGCAAATGGATTATATGTCACATGCACGGACCCTGGATTTATACATTTCAGGAAGAAGAATATCCCTCATCCACGGTCTTTAGATCTTTGGCTGTTAACCAAGATGTTCTATCCATTTCAAGGCCTGATACAACTCTCCCTCTCCTCAGCAACTGAGTTGTAATGAAGGAGTGAGAACTCTGAAGCTCTGGAAGGAGAGTGAGCGAATGGGTGTTCCCTGGCTCAAAAGTGAGTCTCTGGAAAAGCCACTGCAGAAACTGGTCAGTCTGGGTGGAGGTAGTTAGCAAGTAAGCTATGGCATTTCCCAGTGACATCACCGGTAGTGTCTTCCTTGGAAATTCTCTTGTATCCAGGAGACACTAGAATGTTCTGTGATGTCAGCAGTGTTGTGGTGACACCAACTGCCTGAGCGATTTCCCTTCATTTCCTAATGGGTTCCCGAGGAGGCATGTTCTCCAGGATCCTCAGTCTCTTTCGGAGGGACAATCATATCCATGCAGGCACCAGACCAAGGCAGAGGGAGGCTAGCCTTCCATCATGTTGGAGAAGAAGACGAATGGAAAGGTCCTTGAGGAGGTCAAGTGAGTACTGGGCAGGGCAAGGGGAGCTCCCTGGAGGAGGTTGGCTTGTGTTGGTCCTTCCAGGAGTAGGACGTATGATTTAGAGCCTCAGTCTTCCTAATGGCTGACCAGACACAATAATTTCTGATCATTAGTTTGACAGAAAACCAAGAACTGTTATATGTCAAGGGGCTTTCCTTGGATCTCTTTAGTGTCCTGGGCAGTGTCAAAGAATACCAGGATGAGCCTTTATAAGAATAACAAAGTGTCTCTTCCAGGATCGGCTGTTGAAACACTTCATTCTCAGCAGTGTCCTGTAGATTACTTGGGTAATTGATGCCAAGAGGGATACTCTCCTGGTCATATATCAAGGTCTCAGTTACTTTGTCCTTGAACACACATGATTAGGGATTCAAGATGTTAAGCAGTTTGAACTCAAGGACTTACCTGCCTCACATCAGACATTAGCTGAGAAGGTCCTCCAATTCTTCTTGTTTAGGCCAGCTTTAGAATTTCAGTGACAGAGGAATGGATTTAGGAGGTGTGGTCTATATCTATGATGGCATATGTCATCATATGGCTCTGACGGTGGGAACAGGGAACTAGCTGAGTTCAGCTTAAAGATAGCTTTCTTGCTCTGTCAGGGATTCACTGTATCTGTAGAACTGTTCATCCTCAGACTTTTGTTTAGAGTAAGCATAGTTTTTCTTGACACTGTGTCCACATATATGCCTGTTTACTGGTATTTATCTACCTACAGAGTTTGATCAGAAGGCATCGTCCCAACCCTCCACGACACCTGTTGAAGAGGAGAGAATGAAGCGTTTGGAGAACATCAAAATTGCTCTCCAGAAGATGCAGAAGGAGAGAGATGAACTCAGGAGTATCCTGGCCGATTACCCGGGAAAGAATTTAAATGACAGGTAGTCACAATGCAAGTTCTGTTAAATCCACATTTCCTCACATCACAGTAGGCTACAACTCCAGGGTGTCCTCATGGTCAAAATCACTTTCCTGATTGCATCAGAATGTGAAGTTCAGATGGGAATGGGATGGTGGCACAGGCTATTTTAATTCCTACAAACGTAAATCATAGCCTGTGTCCTGATTGAATCACAGTCTGGGAGTGAGGGTAGTAGTGTGTGAGCTCTCATTGTGTGGTTTAAGGAGACTGGACAGGTGTTGGCTTGTGGGAATTTCTAGGTGCTCTGATTATGAGCAATCATTGTTGTAATTGACGTGGAGGTGCTTTGGGTTCAATAGGTCCTGTGAAGGGCTGGAGGGACCCAATCCCACTTGCTACCTCACAGTGTGTGACTGGACTGACAACAGGGGATCATTGGTTTTCTCTGATTTTATTCATTGTATTTGGAGATAATGCCACAGCCTTGTATTTAATTGGCATTCTAATTGTATTTGAGAGAGAGAGAGAGAGAGAGAGAGAGAGAGAGAGTGTTTTGTGTGAGTTTGTGTGTGTGTATGCATGTGTGAGTGTGTTTGTGTGTATCACTTAAGATCTGGGTATTCTATGTTCTGATTTGGCCTGAGAATTATCCTGTGTCAATTTCCATGGCATGATAATGATGAGGGTGAGAGCCTCACTGTGAGCAGTAGAACATTTCACATCTGCTCAGGTGGACGCACATGGGAATCTCCTGGTGCGTGTTATAAATTCTTTTCCCTGTAAATACTGTTCATGTTCCTTTGGGTTTTCATGTAGCAATAGATTCTATGATTGAGAATTGTTACCTAAGAACAGGAGAATAGTCTTCATGGGCTTAAGTTGGAGCCTGGATTGTGACACAGGGTCCTCGAATGTTCTTGGCAAGCTAGTCTATTCCTTCAAACCCCCTCAGGGAGCTCAAGCAAATCAGCTCCCTCCTTCTGTTTCCTGGCACTGCTGTCTCCGTGTTCACAATAATAAACTTAATAAATATCAAATGACCCAGTACCAAGAAGCAAGGGCGTGGCATGTCCTAGGCTGGGGTAGTTCAGGATTCAGTCTGAATTCATGTAATTCTTGAATCCTTCATTCATAATGTTATTTCATCCTTGGACCATGCCTTACCACAGGAACAACTTTGAGTCTGAAATGCTCACGATGCAGCACCAGGAAGTGATGACCGACATGAAGAAAATGAGCGAGCAGGTCAATAGAGCTTTGGTCAAATGTACACACCTCACACTGGAAAATGACTGGTACTGGTGAGTAACTTACAAGGTTGTGACCCCAGCACAGGGCACAGCATGTGTCAGCCCATTCTTATCTTTGAAGTAAAGTGAGGATCAGGCTTTTTAGTGTTTGAAGCAGACCAGGAAGCCTGTGTCTAAGGAAGGCTCTAGGACACACAGGACACAGAAAGATTGCCCTCAAGCGACATTCTAATAAAATGGACAAATAAGCACACATGGGGATTAAGTCCTCTTCTGGGAAAAACTTGAATCAATGGTGTCAGGTTTTTGAGAAGTGCCCTGAGTCTTCTGGAATGTGGCTCTTTTCTCCATTTGACCTGTCTCTAGGTCATGCTCCATGGCTACTGTGGACTTGGACTATAATCTGGGACTCTCTTCAGATCAGGACCCTAGAAGGAGTAATGGACTTGGAGACGTGGGAGGAAGTTGGAGACTGGCTGGGATTCACCATTTTTTCTTTGTGTCTCAGCCGCAGCTTCTGCCCCCTCCTAACTGAGTTGTTTGAGCTGAAGAACAATGCCCAGAGAGCACGGCATGAGAACAGGGAGCTTCTATGGGAACAGATTGCACTGGAAGAGTCTATTAAGGAAACAACAAGGTTCTGTGGGGAAGCCAGTATGAAAATCCGTGTAACAAGCAGCCTCAGGTAGGATGAATGAAGCATCAAGGGCAGGTTTTCCTGATATCTAAGCATAAACCAAGTCAAACCAGTTTAACCTTTCTCCACCTTATCCAGACACTCTCCTAGGTCTCATCCAGTTGTTCATCTCTTTGAACATTTACAAAACTTTCTGTGATGTTAGCTTCATGCAAGAAACTGGAGGATTGACAACCAAATCCTCCTGCTCAACTAGAAAATGCATTTCCTTAAGGGGGATCTGTTGATCACACACTGCACACTTACATGCCATTATGCTAGAGGGATGCCATGAGGTAGCCGTCTTTGTAGTGCACAGAACTGATTAGAGTTCAGTTCAATTGCCAAAAGAATGGCTCTCATTGTCAATTATGATGGGGCTTGTGGACTTTCTCTCCTTTTCCCCGTACATTGAAAATGGTCCCTTCTGCCTGTCCAATACGTGGTTTCTAGTGACAGAGCTTGAGTAGCAGTTTGTCCGTCCTGTTTTATGTCAGTGTTTTAGTGTTCTTTCCTGTGGCTTATGTCCTGGAGCTGACTGGATGAACAGGGATGTAGGAAAGACTTCTCTCAGGGTGAGGGTTTGTGTGAGATATGTGAGGATTAGAGGGATATTTTTGTCCAGCTCTCTCAACCTAGTGTGCCCAAGAAGTGCATTCTCTACACAGGTTTACTCTATAAGGGATGGAGAGCAGTGTCTAAGCTCTCACTTGACACATTTCCTTTGCCTAATATGTATTCAACAACTGTTCCTCCAGCAGGATGGCCTCCCCATTCTTTTCTGCTTCTCACTTATGATTTCTGTTCTCTCTCTCTCTCTCTCTCTCTCTCTCTCTCTCTCTCTCTCTCTCTCCCTCTCTCCCTCTCTCCCTCTCTCCCTCTCTCCATCTCTCTCTGACTCTGTGTGTGTGGGGGGGTGTTTTTTGTGTGTTTGTGGGTACATATATGTGTGATCATGTTTATGACTATGGTGCATATTGTACTTTGGAAGTTGTTTGTTTTAATTGTTTGTGATATGGGGGTCTTATATATATAAGTGTGTGTATATGTGTGCTTTTTCACATGTGTGTGTGAAGTCATCAATTTTCTGAACACAGACATATATATATATATTTATATATATTGTATAAGTCTATATGTGCATATTTAGAAACATGTAAAAGTATACACACACACACACACACACACACACACACACACACCACAAACACTCTGAGAGAGAAAGAAGAAGAGAAAACATAATCTTAATGGGGTCTTGATCACTATTCAAACTATTTACACTGGGAAAACTATTCATACACATTGATATTACTTGGAGAAAACTTGAATAGGGTACAGGGATGTGAGGAGAGGCTGCTGTGTGAAATCTATATACCTCAGTGTCGAAACTGATGACTCAGAGCTCTTCTGCCTTCTTTGCTCTCGGTGTATAGTAACACTGGAAGGTCATGTGGCTTGTTGTGTCTTCTCAACATCCTGGTTATGTTAATCGTTACCTGCCACCACTTTCTTTCCAGATTGGCCTAAACTTGGTTGAATATACCTTGGCTTTGGAGTTTGGCCTGGAATTTGTTAATTGAAAGATTAATTTGCTTAGAGTTGAATCTGCAAGCAGAAGATGTCCAGGAGTTATGCTGAGGTGGAATCACATCTTTGCCTCAGACAGAACCTTAGGCTCAAAATCGTCCAAAGCACTCACCCTGTGTTGTGTTGTGGCAATCTTAACCATTGTTATTCAAAATCATTTGATCTGAGTGAAAATCAGAAAAAATTTTCACTCATCTGTAAGGAGGGTTTAGAACAGTGATGACCCTCAGACATTCCTGGAGGTGTCAAATGGGTAGCCCTGTGAGAAGCTGTGTACAACTCTTGTGAAAGTTCAACCTTTTGACACAGCGATTCCAGAATAAGAAGTAGGTGTGAGCAGAGAAACTGTGGCACATTAGTGTTTAGTGGTTCACCTCAGAGCAGCCATGAAGCAAAATTACCCAGATGTCCATCAGTCAGAAAGTGAAAAGGTACAATGTTGTCCAGCCCTTCCATGGACTGCGGCTGAGTTTGATTATACCTGCCAGCATTTGGCTTTGAATTAGCCTTCTCTTACTCGAATTATATCTGATAGCATCCCAGTCCAAGTTTTACCTTGGATTGTGGTTATGGAGATTTCCTAGCTGTTTGTGCTGGTAGTTTGTTTCCCCTGTCAGGTACTGTATGGTAAAGGGACCTCATATTGAAAAATGCAGCTCACTTTGCATGCACTGGGAAACAGTGAGCAGAGGACTGAAGAGGCTCACCTGCCCCCACCCAGTGCTCTGTTTCCTGAAATCAGCCTCCTGTGCACGGCCTTGTGACCTTGCTAAGCAGGCTTGGCTAACAGCCTAGATGTCACATTTCTAATTTCTGATTTTCAGGGGAATACACTTTATTGGCTGAGCTGTCTTTAGGCTATGCTCACTGTGTACTTACTCCACTCCAGGTTTTTTTTTCTTATGCCACAATAGTAGACTGGGTGATCCCTTCTATTACCATTAACTGGGAAACTAACCACATTCTGCAAAATACTCTGCTTGTATATGTGAACAAATATATTTGGGTGAGTTCAAAAGTGTGTATGTCTGGGTGTCTGTCTGTCTGTGTCTGTATACATGTATGTCTCCATGGACAATATAATCTTCTAATGACCTGGATGAGGAGAGAATGGAGGAAAGTCTGCAGGACCCCCTGAATCAGCAAAAACTGGTCACTGAGCAAAAGGCCTTGTCTGAGAAGATGCAGCATCATTTCGGTGTCACTGAGAGGATTTGAAAGCACAGGATGAGAGGACCCAAGTAGATTCCCTGTACTTATAAACTGTCTTATTGGGTGTGTGACTTTCTCCATAGTTCTCAGCACCTGTCACGTAGGAGCATCTCAGAATATTTTTCTTGTCCATTTTAAAAGAAATTCCGTCCATGAAGTGTATGTGATCCATAGAGATTCTGGCTATTGTGTACTGATCCCTCCAGTCTGTGCTCTCTTGTATTATCTGAGCCCAGTGCCTTTAGGTCTCCCCACAAATAGTTTTACGATACACATAAACAAAGGAGTGGTATAGTTTATTTTCTGCATGAGTATCTCCTTTGGACTTCAATGCCTACCCTCGGCAAGATTTCCATGCAGCATATTCTTGCCAAGTATAATATCACTTCAGTGTGCATGTACTTCTTGAGATATTGTTTCTCTGGGTCTTTGCAGATATTGAGGTTGCCATGTGGACCCCAGGCATATTCCTGCACTGGAGGAATAATAATAGTCTTCATTTCAGTGATGGCCGGGCTTCCAAGGCCTTCCTATTTTTTCTAGTTTGTTCATATCTCTCCTCATCTGACATTGAGACATTGCTACATGATATTAAAATATAATGTATATGTATGATTGGAATTATCTGCTGTTCACTGTTTAATTTTTAGCAGTTTTAAAAGCTGGGAAAATATGCAGTCCTGTGGGATCTCTTACCCTTCTCTCTTGGGCATGAGAGAATGACCTCAGATGAAAGATCATCCTGGATTATCCTGCTGAATTGTGCTGCTGTGTATGGGATAAGTGACATGGCAGGTTCTCACCAGGCCTTTTCCACCCCTAGGTCTGAACACTGCAGCAGAAGCTTTCCCAGGGCACAGAGCAGGATTACAGCTCTCAGAGACAGAACTGTCCACCAGGAGCACTGAGGGTGCAAAGATTGACACCACCTCCCACATCTCAGTCCTTGTAACCATACCAATCTTGGGCTAAATTTGAAAGACCTTGAGATGTGGCCTGGAACACGCCTCACGTTTAACCTTTTGACGACTTGTCCATCAACAACCAACCACTCCGAGTGAGGCAGGTCTACATTCATCTTGGAGATTTTTACCATCTTACCTGCCGTTCTGCTGTGTTTGCAAGGCCAGCAACAGGCTGGAGTTATATGTTGAAGAATCAGCAGGAATTGAATGCTGACTAATTTACTTGTTATATTTGTTTTTAGTTTGAAGTTTGGTTTTATGCATTTGGTTTTATTTGTTTACGTTTGAAGTTTTGTTATTTATTTGTTAACTTTAGTTTTTTAATTAATATGCTATATTCTTAAGGCTATATACATTGAACTCATTGACTCCCAACTTTAAAATGTTCTTGAATAAATTAATTTTTGCTAATAAATAACAATGTGACCTTTAACCCTCACTCACAAGACCGTCCTGAGTCATGTGTGGTTCTTCCTCCTGTAACAGCACAAGTGTAAGGCAACAGTGGTGTTCTGCAAGTCTCATGCAGCTTAGGCTTCACCATCAGTTCACAGCCAGCCAGAACTGCACAGGAAACTGTGCTCTTGATGTAGACAGTGTATCGTGCTCTGTGGATCCCACATACATGACGAAAATTATCCTTGCTTTATCCTTGTGCTCACAAATTTAGCTTCCTTTATAATGACAAACAAAGGAGAAACACAAGTATTTCTCTAATACATTAGAGGAAATAAAAACATTCAGTATAGGAATATAAAAAACGATCAGGACACACAGAGCTGTATGCCTCTGCATTCCTTATAATAAAGCATCGGTTATAACTGCACATTTATTGAATTCCAGCAATTTTGGAGGAACGATATTTTTAAATTTTTTATTAGATATATTTCTTTACTTACATTTCAAACTTTATTCCCCATCCTTGTTTCCTTCTTTAAGCCCCCATTCCCTTCCCTCTCCCTTCCCCATATGTGTATCCCCCTATACATCCCCCTTATTGTTCACCACTATTCCCCTGCACTGCCCCTGGAACATTTTCTTTATTGTTTTGTTGGTTTGTTTGTTGTTATTCTTTTTCTCCCATTTTTATTAAATTGGGCATTTCTTATTTACATTTCAAATGTTATTCCTTTTCCTGGTTTCCTGTCCATCAGCCCCCTAACCCCTCCCCTTCCCGTTCTAAATGGGTGTCCCCTCCCTGTCCAACCCCCATTACTGCCCTCTCCAACATTCCCTACGCTGGGGGTTCAACCTTGGTAGTACCAAGGGCTTCCCCTTCCACTGTTGCCCCAACAATATTATTTACTGCTACCTACGCAGGGTCAGTCCATGTGTAGTCTTTGGGCAGTGGTTTGGTCCCTGGAAGCTCTGGTTGGTTCTTATGGGCTTGCAAACCCCTTCAGCTCCTTCAGTCCTTTCCCTAATTCCTCCAATGGGTGTCCCGTTCTCAGTTCAGTGGTTCGCTTCAGGCATTTGACTCTGTATTTGACATGTTCTGGCTGTGTCTTTCAGGAGAGATCTATATCCGGTTCATGTCAGCATGCACTTCTTAGCTTCATCCATCTTATCTAGTTTTGGTGGATATATATCCATATCTAATATCTATATCTATATCTATATCTATATCTATATCTATATCTATATCTATATCTATATATCTATACCTATATATCTATATCTATATATCTATATCTATATATCTATATCTATATCTATCTATCTATCATCTATCTATCTATCTATCCATCTATCTATCTATATGGACCACATGTGGGGCAGGCTCTGAATGGCCGTTCCTTCATTCTCTGCCCTAAAATTTTCCTCCCTATCCCCTCATGTGAATATTTTTGTTCCCCCGTTAAAGAAGGAGTGAAGCATCCACATTTTCGTCATCCTTCTTGAGTTTCATGTGGTTTGTGCCTTAGATCTTGTGTATTTCGAGTATAACTAAGAGGCGAGGATGCAAAAGAATCAAATGAATAGCTTGAGGCCAGAGGTTAGTGGTGAACACCAGAGGGAAAGATCATTCTTCCAGAAAGAATTGGCAGGTTTCTGGTAACTCAGCTTTACCAGACTACTTGTCTTGGGTCCACAGAACTCTCTGAGTTGCCAACACCAAGGTATGTTACGCCTACATACACTGGACAGTGTAGAAGGAGATGTCAAAGCCAGATGTCACATTTACACCTATGTAAATAAAAAACAGAGATCATTTACCCAGAGAGGATTGCATACAGGTAGCCAACGCTATGATAAATTATGGGAACCTGAATTAACTGACACATGGCCTCCTAGAGTCAGATAAAAGTACCTGCTTGTTTTTATTGATACCCTTTCTGGGTGAGTAGAAGCTCACTACATCGGACTGAAACTGATCATAGAGCAACTAGAAAGCTCTGCTAGGAACTTTCCTCCTAATTTTGCCACTGACTAGGAATGCTGTCCTATAATAGCCCAGCTCTCACGGCCAAAGCCTATGAATAACAGTCAAAGATGTATGAGTAGTTTGGAGTCTTTGTTGTGCAGAATTCTGGGCAGGTGGAAATAATGAACAAGACATTAAAGGAGACACTAAGAAAACTCTCATTAGAGTCCAAGAAAGGTGGAAAGGCTCTTTTCTTATTTTGGGCCTGCTGTACTCCATACAAGGAGGGATTGAACCCTATAATATTATGTTTAGAATACACGCCCCATTGCTTCTAAGTCTTAGAGATCAGCACTTGGCAGAATTCTTCAACTATTTTATTCTTGAAATCCTGTCTGTCCAGTTCTCCGTAAAGTCTATTACTTTGACTATCAGAGAGACCCAGTGAACCTCTAAATCTATCTACAATATCCCCTAATTTGGACCTGGTGGTAGTGGGCAAGGAAAGGACAATGAAAGCAATTTGCAATGAACTTACGTGGTGATGTTTGACACTCTTACAGTTATGAGGTTAGGTGGAATTTTAACATGGATTCCTCACAACTAGGTCAAGAACGTAGAAGCCACAGATGACAAGGCCAAATAGACTCCCTCCAGAACTTCTGGACCTATTGAAGTTGAGCTTTCACCTGACCTCAAGCCCTTCCACTCCCTGCCCAACCTCCTGGATCTTACATTTGGCATGAATACAGGGTCATGGTCCAAACTCTAACACCGTCAGGCCTGGCCCTGGGACCTCAGGAAGGTGGACACTAGAGAAGTGACGTCTAATGGAACTGCAGAGGACCAATCTCCGTCCACGTTGTCCTTTGCTCACTGATATCTGGTTATTTTTTTGAGAAAGGATTTGGAAGTTTATCATCTGAAGTAGGTGCACAACATTTACAGTTTTATATTCACTGTATAACTGGGTTCACTATGTTACCAAGATCATTGCAAGAGAGGGATGCAAAACAGAGACTTTGTGAGTACACATCCATGAATATATGTAAAGAAAGACACCTTGGAAGGAATGCACAATAAGAAAATGAAATCCAATATCCAATAAATTAAAGGTCTGGAGGGAAATAATGCCTTTTGGGAAACAGGAAAACCTAGGAAATTGGAATGTATGTCACAGGAATGGATCTGGGAATAAAATTATCATGCAGAAGAATCTTCCACCCCATGTCCCGTGATCTTTCTCCCCATGCCAAGCCCCTGACGCAATCTGCCCTTTCAGAGCAGGTAACTACTAATGGAGCAAAGAGAAATCTCTAGCTTTAGAGGGAGGAGATATGGAAAGGGTTCCATTGTGTCACTGGAGAGCCTCCTGGAGATGGCACCTCAGAATCTGGTCACCATAAGGAAAGCTGGTTAGCAGGAGGCCCTGGCAGTTCCCAGTGACGTCACCCAAATGCTCTCCTGCAACCTGGCCTTCTAGACAGAGTAGCGTAAACTGCAATAAAAGGATACAATTGAAAGTAAAACTTGTAGGAAATGCCCTGGCTTATCTACATTGTCACTGTGAACTGTGACATTGCTCTCTTGGCTTCTGTGGCCAGACATGAGGGCTCTGAAGCTATGCTGCCTCCTGTGAACTGTGAATGAGCTTGTGTCACATGAAGCATGTGAATGGAGTGAGAAGACAGTAGGAGGACATTGTGACACTGCCCTCCCAATGGAGACATGGAAGTGTTGACAATCACAGTGGGTGAGTCTCAAGCTGCACTTTGAGACCCAGCCAGGCTACGTTTCACCTGTCAGCTCACTTCCTGCACATCCACCACAGGCCAAGGGCAGGCTCCGATGAAGCTCTGTTGAAGACAGGCGCTGTCCATTGTGAGCTGCGTCTCAGGGTATGCGGAAGACCATTCAGCCTCCTGTGATGTGGGAGATCAGAGTAGTAAGAGGCAGGCAAAGGGGACAGTTCTGTGTTAGTTCTTCTTGGCTACCATAACTACATCTTCCAGGCTAAGGATTTGCTCATGGGAGTCTGCTGTGTCACATGTGTAAAGGCCAAGCTGTCTGAAGTCTCAATAACACAACTGGCTCCAGGCTGCTTTCTCAGTCACTGGGATTTACACGCAGTCCTTCGTACCTTGTCTTCTAGAACCACACATTCTTTTCTGCCTTCATATGGACAAGGCATATTTTCTCACTCTCTCTTACTAGAGACCAGTAGGAACACATATATTGGACAGCCATGCTTATTGTCTAAACTGCTGGCGTCCATGTACAGCATTAGTGGGTACAGCATCATATCTCAGCATCTCTTACTGTAAGGGTTGGAGCAGAACTCCCACATCTCATCCTCCGTGACGATGTAGATTAGACCCATCAGATTAAATAAAGAATTGAAAAACTCTCCTGGGGGTGAGGTGGTAAGGAAATCATGTTGCCGTCCCATAAATGCACTGCTATGAGCAAGCTTCAGAAGCCTGGGGGGATGCAGCCTGCAGCAGAGACCACAGGTCTGTGGTGGAGAATGATTCAGTTCAAAACTGGAAAGGGAGAAGGATGGTTGATATTGTTCCAGTAGATCTCACTGCCTCTAAAAAGAGTTTCTTCCAGATCAGTGAATGGTTCTTGTAAAGCAGCTCCTGGACTGGACTACTGAGACCAACCATGAGCCCTCCAGACTGGTGCTTTCCAACCAACAGACAAAAGTATCCACTCTACGAATGATACACAGATATCTACACAGAATACCAGGATGGATACAGAGTTTCTTCAGTTCCATGAATGAGGGATTCAGCAGGTGAGATGGCAGCAGATAAAGGTGATTGTTGCCAACTCCCCACACCTGAGCTCCTTCCTAGGACCTACATGATTGAAGGAAAGAACAAACCTCTCACAACTTGTCCTCAGATTTTTATGTAGTTGGGTTTTTCCAGATCTTGGTCCACAGAAGCAAAGACATCAGGTTTTCCAATTCCATTTGACACGGGACCAGCACCTTCAACCGAATGTTCCTTCCTGGAAAGCTGCAGCCTGTCGGCGTGGCTCAGTGGTTTGTGAACTGCAAGTGTCCGTCTGGGAAGGTGGTCGTGTTAATCCAGCCCACCTGCCCCTATTGCAGAAAGACCCAAGAAATCCTCAGTCAACTGCCTTTCAAACCTGGTCTTCTGGAGTCTGTGAACATCACAGCCACTAACAACACCAATGAGATTCAAGATTAATTACAACAGCTCACTGGATGGAGAACAGTTCCTCAGGTCTTCATAGGTAAAGAAATACTGAAAGACCCCCTCCCAGAAAGGGAATTGTACAAGCCCAAGGCCCTGAACTATAGAAGTAAAAAGTAAGTTTTTAGATATGTGGGACAAGCTGACCCATCATTTAGACGAAACAGACCATAAAAGAAAACAAAATGCAGAAACCAGACTAAATTATGGGCACTGCTTCATGGGCCACCTGGCAGAAAAAAGAAAAAGTCCCTGACTCCCCGGAAGCCCTGACCACCATGTACTTTTTGCTAACTCACTGTTATGATTATAGCCAAAATAGGTAACATACACGTATGCCTCATTTACTCCACCAATCACATCCCTGTAACCATGCATCTGCTTCTGTAAGCTTGCTTCTGCTCCCCAAAATACTATAAAAAGCCCACCCTGGCTCTGCTAGGCGCGCCAGTCTTCCGAATTGACTGGGACGCCCACAGATACCTGTGTATCCTGATCAATAAAAATCCTCTTGCAGATTGCAGCCTGTGGACTCGGTCTGGTCATTGGGCTTGAGGATCTCCCTCCTGAGGGAAGATTCTCTCTGAGAGTCTTACATATGGGGGCTCGTCCGGGATCGGAGATCCTCTGCCTAGAGACCACCGACCACCCACCGGGAGGTAAGCTGGCCAGTGTTTGTCTTGTCCTGTCTTGTCTTGCTTTGTGACTTGTTCTGTAAATGCTTAGCTACTTGGCTTGGGTCTAGACCGTTTGTATTTGGGCGGGCCAGAGAAGGAGCTGACGAGCTCGAACTTCTCCCCCGCAGCCCTGGAAGACGTTCCAAGGGTGTTTAGAGCCCGGTTTTTCGGGGCTCAGCCTGTATCGGAAGGATTCGTGGTTTTGGGTTGGAGGAGAGAGGAGAGAGCCGGATCCACTGAAGGATTCAGACCCTCGTCGCCTCTGTCTGAATTTTTGGTTTCAGTTTGACACCGAAGCCGCGTGCTGCGTCTGTCTGTCTGACTGTTGGAATTGTTTGTCTTCTTTGTGTCCTAATTTTCTTTGAACACCTGTGGAAATTGGTTATAGAAATCTTTGTCTTGGTCTTGTTTGTCTGGGTTGTTTTCTGTGGTATTGTCGAGTGTCTTTTTGACTTTTGTTTCGTTTTTGAACTTTCGATAGACGACTGTGTTTAAAATCTTGGAATGACACTGTGTTTGAAATCATGAAACTGTTTGCTTTGTTTGTCAAGGAGTTTTACTTGGTCCTCTTGGTGCTTAACTTGGAAATAATTTGCTTGAGAAAAATTGTTTTATCTTTCTCTCTTAGCCTCCTCCCCAAGGAAAGATGCCCCTCCCTTTGCTCCCCTTGTCCAGTCTAGCTGCTGTTAACAGTTGTGTATGAAGAACTCCAGGTTAGTGAGTGACCCTGTCTGAAGCAGGTATTAACAAGAGCCTGAAAGCTTTACCTTAGATCCTGAAGAAAAATTCTCCCTGTTGCTTAAACATTCACAGCTTCTAAGGAAGGGACAGCACAGAGTAGGACAATATAGGGGCTGAGGGTGACAAGCATGCAGGCCTGCTAGCAAGCTGCAGGCTGCGCGTGGGCAGTGGCGCAGCTCAGGCCAAGTCAGCGTAAGAGGAGTTTCAAGGTGATGAGGCCGGCCGGGGTTGATGCTTTGACAACAAGAAGATAGCGTAGAGTTAGTGGTTGTTTTATGAGACTTTTGGCCCTGAAAAAAAAATAATAATTCCAGTTGCTGCCTTCAGTGACCAGACCTTCAACACTTGCTCACAGAAGGAGAGTGTTCATTAAGAGAAGTTCTTTAAGGGAGCCTGCCATATCTGCTGGCCCTATTCCAAGAGAGGAGTTGATCTCCAACATTAAGTAACCTTCCCTGTTAGTCATCATTGACATGGAGAGTGCCTTTGATCCTATCCCCACAGCAGCCAGTTCCTACCCCTGTGGTCAAAATGCCCCAGGTTTGGGGGCAGAGAAGCCCCTAAAATAGTTTCGAAAAGAATCTGCAACAAACTGTGAAGAACTTTGTTTTGCCAGTCAAAATTTAGAATTCAGGCTTTGGTTGTGGCCAAGGTCAGGATTAATGTTTTCTTTTCCATGGGCCTTTAGCCCACTGAGACAGTTTGGTAAAGGGCTGCTACTGAGGTCCTGAAAGTCCCAGGTGAACTGGTTACAATTCTTTTGTCAGCCACTTGGTATCTAGCACCCAGGTCCTAACCATCTCTCCATCCTTTTGTTATTAGTTCTTAAGTCCAGAGAGATGGTCGGTAACAGATCAGCTCCCTCTGCTTGCCGTTCTGTTTCACAGACACAAAGCTTGTGCTTATTTTTACAACAGCCTTTTTGTCCCAAAAAGTCCTCCTGGTTTAGCTGTGTGACTAAATGCTATTTGTCCTCTTCAGTGGACCTCTATTCTCAAGATTCTCTTGTTTTCTCACCATCCCATTTGAGATGCTTGTTAGTAACTGTTACAGGTCTTCTTTACCACTGAGGAAAGACAGAATCCTACTGGAGGCCAGAAAGAATGTTCCAGACATAGATGGAAGACCCTCACTCTTGACTGTTGACTTGAATACCCCTGAAGGTAGGGAGTGCTCCAGGTCTGCCACCAGGCTCCAAGGGTGGGTCTCTGAGGGGCTGGAAAATGCCCCACCAATCTGGCTAAGATAAGAAAAAGATATAAAGAGAGAAAGTTACAAAAATTTAAAGGGTTAAGCTAAGTTGCTGAGAGTTAGTGTAAGTTGCAGAGAAAGTAAAGTTGAAGTGTAGTTACATAAGTGGACAGCATCTAATAGCTGTAGAGGAAGATGCAGAAGATATGAGAGAGAGACTGAGGAAGAGAAAGAGGAAAGAAGGTAAAAAGAGCAGGAAGCTAAGGAAGAAAAGAGACAAAAGGAAAAAGAAGCTAGAGAGCTAAAGAGGGATAAAAGACAGGAGAGGAATATATACTGGCCACAGTAGTTAGGGAACCTAGGAAGACAGTACCTGGCAACAGAAGAGAATTCCTAGCTAAAGATCAGTGTGCCTATCGCAAGGAAAAAGGACACTGGGTCAGGGACTGCCCCAGGAAGAACAAGAAGGGCCTCTCCAGCAACCCGGAAGGCAAGCCTCTTGGTCCTAGAGTGCTGGCTATGCGCTAAGATAGAAGGGAAGCCCGCCCAGCTGTTTTGTGAATATGGGGGCCCAACACTCTGTGCTCCTACGCCCAAATGGGCTAGTGTCCAGCAAAAGACCTTGAGTACAGGGGACTACCGGCAACAAATGATACTCATGGACTACCCGAAGAACAGTGGACCTTGGCGTGGGCCGGGTATCCCACTTGTTCCTTGTGATTCCAGACTGCCCCTACGAGTCTAAACCCTGCAACCCTGCTCCCGGACCCCGACCTAGACACCCCCCTTCATGACTGTCAGCAGGAGCTCACTAAAGAGTGGCATAAAGATCGGACTGATCAGCCAGCAGAGGAGGTAGATGCCATCTGGTTCATAGATGGGAGCAGCTTCTTACAGAAGGAAAAAATGGGCTGGGGCAGCAGTGGTAGATGGAAACAGAGTCATATGGGCTCAGGCCCTACCAGAAGGCACTTCTACTCAGAGAGTAGAGCTCGCTCCCCTCACCAAAGCCCTTGAACTGAGAAAGAGACTTAACATCTCTGTGGACAGCAGCAGAGGGGCCTGCTGACATCTGAGGGCAAGAAAAAAAGAGATTCTGGCTCTGTTAAGGGCCCTACATGACCCAGCCAGGCCGAGGAAGAGACTCTGGTACACCTCAACAAGAAAGAAGATCCTGCTACAAAAATAGGCAGAGGCCATGATAAAACAAATGCATCAATAGACTCACTTAGGGGTAAGCAAACTCATCCAGACGTTTTCAAAAACTAAATATTATGTCACAGGTCTCAAGTATCTCGTGGAACAGATAGTGCACTGATGTATACCATGCCAAAAGGTAACTGTTTTCAGGAAAGTTGACTGTGGTAGGAGGCTCCGTGGGGAACGGCCTGGATACTACTGAGAAGTGGACTTCACAGAGATAAAACCAGGAAAATATGGTTATAAATGTCTCCTAGTGTTTATAGATATCTTTTCAGGAATAGATAGAAGCTTTCCCCACCAAACAAGAGACAGCCTCTACAATCATCAAGAAGATACTGGAAGAAATCTTCCCCCGATTTGGAATGCCCAAGGTAATCTGGTCAGACAACAGCCCTACTTTCGTTGCCAAGGTAAGCCAGGGTGTGGCCAAGTATTTAGAGGTCAATTGAAAATTACGTTGTATTTACAGACCTCAAAGTTCAGGACAAGTAGAGTAAATAAATAAAATTCTAAAAGAGACCCTGACCAAATTGACCATGGAGACTGGCACAGACTGGGTGACACTCCTTCCCTCTTGTTCTCTTCAGAGCAAGAAATACCCCTTCCAGATTCAGCCTTACCCCTTTGAGATCTTATATGGGGCCTCAGCTCCCCTGACTGTATTAGATGATGTTACTGAACCAACATGTCATAGTAATAATGATTTATATGCCAGGCTAAAAGACCTACAGGTGATACAGAAAGAAATCTGCTCACAGCTGACAGCAGCCTATGCCCCGGAGACCCCTGAGACATGTCATCAGCTCCAGGTTAGAGACTACAGCTACACTGAGCCCAGACACTCGAGCCTCGATGGAAAGGACCGTACCTGGTGCTGCTGACCACCCTGACAGCCGTCAATTCTCAGCCCTCACCAGCAGCGTACTAGCTGTTGGGGCTGAGAGCTGGGACCTAGAGGGACACTCAGATCTTCAAAAAGCTCCCTAGACTTAAGTGACTGGGAGGTTGCTAACAAGAATTTCATGTTTGCCTGTTTGCCCTGGGTTCCCTCGGAATAGGTGTAAGGATAGGCTTGATTTTTATTACAAATGATGTAACATTACATATGTTAGTACTCCTAACACTTCTTGGGACTGTGCCTCAGGGATCACAACCTATATAAGTTTAGAAGTTCTAAAAGACCTTGGTGTATAGGTTCAGATAGTGTCCAGATTAGAATCCTGATGCTAAAGACTTAATAAGACACAAAAGAGAGTTGAGAATTATTTAAGGCTATCCAGGTGCTACAAGGGCAGCACAAGGACATCTGCTGTTGCCTTACAATGCAAGGCTTATAGAGAATTCAGAACTGCCATTGACTCAGATATAAAAAGAGTAAAAAAGACTTTTTAGCTGACCTCCAAGAATACCTAACCTCCCTCTCAGAGGTAGTCCTTCAAAATAGGAAAAGATTAGACCTGATATTCCTTAAAGAAAGAGTCTGTGTGCTACACTAAAAGAAGAATGTTGTTTCTATGCAGATCAGACAGGAATAATAAGAGATACAGACTTTCAGTCATTCAAACTTTTGTGCTGAGAAAACAGTATCAGATGGTGAAAAAAAAAAAACCAGAGGTACCTAAAACAAGTTGAGTGGAAGATTCCACTCAAGGACAAAAAAAGAAAATGGGGGAATGAAAGACCCCCTCCCAGAAAGGGAATTGTACAAGCCCAAGGCCCTCAACTATAGAAGTAAAAAGTAAGTTTTTAGATATGTGGGACAAGCTGACCCATCATTTAGATGAAACAGACCATAAAAGAAAACAAAATGCAGAAACCAGACTAAATTATGGGCACTGCTCCATGGGCCACCTGGCAGAAAAAAGAAAAAGTCCCTGACCCCCCGGAAGCCCTGACCACCATGTACTTTTTGCTAACTCACTGTTATGATTATAGCCAAAATAGGTAACATACACGTATGCCTCATTTACTCCACCAATCACATCCCTGTAACCATGCATCTGCTTCTGTAAGCCTGCTTCTGCTCCCCAAAATACTATAAAAAGCCCACCCTGGCTCTGCTAGGCGCGCCAGTCTTCCGAATTGACTGGGACGCCCACAGATACCTGTGTATCCTGATCAATAAAAATCCTCTTGCAGATTGCAGCCTGTGGACTCGGTCTGGTCATTGGGCTTGAGGATCTCCCTCCTGAGGGAAGATTCTCTCTGAGAGTCTTACAATACTGCATATGCAGACGCAGCGATCTGATCTCCATGCAACAGAATGGGGAGCTGATGACCCAGCTGAAGCAGATTTGAGCTCTGCAGTTAGGAAAGGGGTGCAGGCAGAGCCCATGCCGAGAGCCATCATCCAGCCATTCCGATGGCCCGTGCCCCTGAGAGATGATGTGCATCACAGAGGATGTCACTACTTTTTGGTGATGGGGATTTTCAACAAATTGGCTTTTATTTCTTCTTTTCCTCAGTGCTAAAACTTGTTGCTGTTTGCCTCTAACCATGGGGATGAGAAGCTTAACAGACCACACTGGCTTGATTTTCCACTCTTCATGTGCTGACACGTCTCTGCCTCTAAGCCCATGTTTCCCATCCAGTTGATCTAAATCCCCATTGAATCTGTTTCTGGTTTCCCGCCATGCTGGTCAGCTGAAGTCATTTTGCAGAAGTCCACTTCCTGAATGGTTATTAAATCAATGGATATTGTGAATTTGTTCATGAGCCACACTCAGGCCTTTCCCTCCCTCCTGCATGCACCGTCCCACTTCTCCATTCACAGCTCTCAGCCAGTGTTCTCAACCTTGCCCTCCCACAACCCACAGAAGTTCACACTTGTATGAGCACGCTGTTTGAAAAATCAGATGAAGAGCTTTAGCATACTTGGTCCTCACTGTAGCCATAATAACATAGATGACAGAGCTGATGGTGCATTCATCTCTATTCGTAAAGGAGATTAAGAAAATCCCAAGAAGTTTTATGTTGATCCTAGTCAGAGTACCAGCAAAGTCAAATATGAAATGCAAAATTGCAGAGCTCTCCTACCAAGAATATCTGTATCAAAACTTGTTTGCAAAACACTGTCCTAAATAATTTCCTCCATTCACACTTTGACATTTTGTTTTGATGTCTTGCTATGACATTTAAGTATCATAGAACTGTAGGTCTCTTCTCTGGTCTCCAGTGAGAAGGACACATTCCTAATAATGATGTATCTGTAGATGACTAAAAAAGAAAAAAGAAGATCAGGATTAAAGTTCTGGGTTAAAGGTATGACTTCCTACCTCAAATATCCAGATTACAAGTAAATTTGAATTTACATTAAACGGAAATCCCTCACAGATTTCCCCTCTACTTTTGTGGTTTGGTAATCTCAGATGAAGACAATTTAACAACCAAGAATAACCTTTAGAGTCATATTCTCCTCCTCACTAATATTCTTGAACAAATGGCACACTAAAAGATCAAAAGGAAGGGATGGTTATAGTGAAAAGCTACATCTGGGTCAGCTCTAACTCTCTTAGTCAAGGTGACTTTGGATTCGCTCCTTAATGCCCATGGATTGCTCACATAGGACTCTGTAGAGTGTTGTTTCTACTGCCTCACTTTAAGCTCTAGGCAGACCAAGCCATCAGGTTTCTTTGGATTGCACATAAAAGACACACACATTAAGATACTTTTGATGAGATGGCTCAGTGGACAGGTTCTTCTAAGCCTCCTCCAAATAGGATGCCCTCCTTTTTACTCCCAACTCAGCACCTCTAAATCTGCCCTCAGCTCAGTTGCTCAGGTGCCTTTAGTCATAGCTCAGCTCCCCAAATCAGCTTATTGTGTTTCTAACCTCCTGCCTGCTACACCAAGCCCAGTCTGGGAGGCCACCAATTGCCACTCAGTCCTAGATCTCAAATGGCTGGTAGTTTTACTCCCTCTGAAGTATTAAATCCTTTCTCCTCCCTTGTGTCTCCTAGCCTGCCTGGAGGAAAACTAGAAGACCTGCCTATGCCACCCAGCTGGTTGGCCAACAGCATCTTTATTGAACTATCAGGGATCAGTGTTCACAGGAAGATTCCTGATCTAAGCATCAAAACCACACCCTACGGGACTCAACGCCTGTCTCTGGTTTGGGATAGGAGATAGAGTAGTTAGAATTGGATAATTGAAATTCAAATAATTATGATAGATATGTTACTAATTATGACTGGATAAAAGCATGCAAGAGAGTGAAAATGAGTAACATGTAAGGCAAAAGGGAAAAAGCCCTAATGCAGGAAACACAGTGGACCTGCCAGAAAGACTGGGGTCTTTCTGTGCATCTGAATTTGTACTTGACCTTTTTCCGACCACTTCTTGACCACTCCATGCACCCTAAGAAGAATAGAACAAAAAGAAAAACAAAACGAAATAAAACAAAATAAAATAAAAAACAACCAAAACGAAACAGAAAGCAAAAGAAAAAAAAAAAAACCCTTGCTAAAACAGGAGGACTGAGGGAAGATTGCTTGAGGTCTTCATTGTTAACTACAACTACAAGCTACCAATGGCTTTCAATGCAAAAAGTATTTATTATTTTACTTGAAGCTTCTGTCTGGGTCAAAGAAACAGGGTTTGGAGGCAGCACCACCAGGAAACTGGAACAAATAATACTATAGAGCTCACCACTGATTATTACCGTGGTGACTGAGGGCACAGCAGAGAATACTGGTGTGAGACAATGGGTCTTTTGGTGTTCTAGATGCTTGCAATATCTATGACTCTGAAATGAGTTAGAGCCATCCTGAAATCATGACTAAATGGACTCTTCCATTTCTTTGGAGCACAAGATCTGTCATCCAATTGACTGACTATGATTAGTACTTGGGACCTGGCCTCTGTACTAAGGCTAAGGCTTCTGATGGAAAAATCCTTCACCAAAACAGTGAATGGGCCATGGTGGTGCCAGCCAACAGCCATGCCCTGTGTCCACCCTGCAGCCTCAAGAAGAGGTTTGAAGAGGTCAAAGTTACCAACATTTTATTTGTGGCTTTGACTTGTCACTTTTTATTTTAAATAAAGTTTGATTTCTGTCATAATTCCTTCTAATTTCTTCCTCACATGAAACTTCACTTGTGACCTCAAATTCTATTCATGAAGTGTTACTTTTCTCTGGAATAGGCTAAGGTTTGTATTTTCCTTTTATACCTTACTGTGATGGCTAATTGTAGCTGTCTAAATGGTGCATTCTTGAGCAATTGACGCCATCAGAATGGCTGGCAGTCATGTGTCTTTGGCATTTTCTTGATGGCAGTTGATGTATTTGATTTAGCCCACTGTGGGTGGTACCAGCCCTAGTAAGGGGAGGAGAGGTCATAGAGAAAGGTAGCTGAGCAGATGAGTAAGCAGAGTTCCTCTCTGTTGTCAAGCTGCTGCCTTCTGTTCTTATCTCGTATTCCATTAATGATGAACTGTAACTTATGGGGTGAATAAAACCTTCACTTTCCCACAGTGGCATTTTTATGTTTCCTATAACAATAGGAAACTAACTTGAACAATCGGAATTTTCTTGAGATCTGCTCTGATAGTCCCTCCTCCTGCAGGTTTTAAAATCAATACACACAGTTCCTGGACACACTAATCTGTTGAAATATTCGCTCTGCCAACCGCATCACACTGCTTAGGTAACTATCACATTTTTTTCTCATGACAATTTTTCCTTCCTCTTTTTTTTCTCTTTAAAATTATCTTTCTAAACATGTTAGCTCTTTGTACTTTAAAAGTTGTCCTTTTTCCCATAGTAGAATATTTATATTCAAATTCATATGTTTCATAAAAGTGGGTGATTTATTGTAGTAAAATTTTCTAATCACTATTTATTGTATTAATTTTATTAATTCATCAAAAACTGACCTTATTATATTATCTACTTATCCATAAAGATATAAAAGCTTTGATTTATTCAAGTCTTTAAGGTCTTTCAGAACATCAGCTGGAAAGTTCTTATATGTATTCAGGATGGATCGTGGGTACTTCATATGTCTTCTTACTAATAGTATGCTTTATAAGTAAGCTAATCCACAGTATTTTGTTATATATTTTAAGAGTATTTTGAGTAGAATATTTCCCTGATTTCTTTCCCATGGTTTTTTATTGGTATACAGGAAAGATAAAGAGTTTTGTGTGTTATTTTGCATTCTACTACTTTTATGAATGTATTTTCAGCTTTAAGAAACTTAATTTTTTTAGAGACAAATTGTCTCTATTTAGCATCACCTCTAGCTAATTCATAGTTGCCTTTGCATTTTAAATGTTTTGATCCACATTATTTTATTTTATATTTTCAGATGATTATGAGGGGAATTTTTCCCAGATTTTCTCACGGTATGATTTGGATTGGCATAAAGGAAGGCTAAGAAATTTTGTGTGTTCCCATTGTATTGTGCTTTTATGAATGTATTTATCAGTCTTAAGAGACGGTGATACATTTCTAGAGTTTTTAAAATAGTATCACGCCATCTGCGAATGAGAACATTTTGACTTCTTCATTTTCTTTTTTTTTTTGTTTCTTTTTTTTTTTAATTAACTTGAGTATTTCTTATATACATTTCGAGTGTTATTCCCTTTCCCGGTTTCCGGGCAAACATCCCCCTCCCCCCTCCCCTTCCTTATGGGTGTTCCCCTCCCAACCCTCCCCCCGTTGCCGCCCTCCCCCCAACAGTCTAGTTCACTGGGGGTTCAGTCTTAGCAGGACCCAGGGCTTCCCCTTCCACTGGTTCTTCATTTTCCATTTGGGTTACCCAAGTTCACTACCCACCACTGATGCTTATTGTCATTGATTCCACTTTTCCTCTGGGTTTCTCTCTTGTCTCTTTTCATTGTTGCTACTCCCCCCACCCCTTGTCCATCCTTCCCTGCCTCTACCTAGGTCCCTCCATCCTTCTGCCTCCCATGATTATGTTCTTCCCCTTCTAAGTGGGTTCAAGCATCCACAATTTGGCCTTCTGACATGTTACCCTTCATATGATCAATGAATTGTATAGTGGGTCTTCTGAACTTTTGGGCTAACATCCATTTGTCACTAAATGCATCCCATGTTATGTCCTTTTCGATCTCTGTTACTTCACTATTTTCCAGTTCCATCCCTTTGCCTACAAAGTTCTTGGTGTATTCATCTTTGATACCCGAGTACTGTTCCTCTGTTTGAATAGAGCGCACTTCTTATACTCATTCCTCAGTTGAGTTGAGGTCTATCGTGGTTGTTCCCAGCATTTGACTAATATAAGTAAGGCTGCTATGAACATATTCATCCACACGTCCTTGTCATATGTGGATCATGTTTGAGTATATGCACTGAAGTGAGTGTTAAAGCTGGGTCTTCAGGTAAAGCTATTTGCATTGTTCCCATTATCCTCCACATTGATATCCAGAGTGGCTATACAGCTAGTAATCGCACCAACAATGGAGGAGTGTTCCACTTTCTCTACATCCCACTCTCTCAGATGTAGGGTTGGTAAAACTCTTCTCCGAATCTGTAGCTTGCTGTTTTGTCCTATTGGCAGTGTCCTTTGCTTTAAAGAAAGTTTCAGATTGTTGAGATTTCATACATTTACTGTTGATCTTAGAGCCTGACCCTTTGGTATTGTGTTCTGAAAACTTTGTCCTGTGCATATGTGTTCTAGGAACTTTGCGACACTTTCCCTTCTATTAGCTTCTGCATGTTTGGTTTTATGTGGATTTCCTTGATTCACTTGGACTTCAACTGTGTAGAGAGAGAAATGGATCCATTGGCACTCAACTACATGCAGACCACCAATTAGGGTAGCATCATTTCTTAAAATGCCTTCTGTTATGTACAAAATCCTCAGTCATTAGGGAAACACAAATCAAAATAACCCTGAGATTCCACCTCACACCAGTCAGAAAGGCTAAGATCAAAAACTCAGGTGTCAGCAGATGCTGGCGAGAATGCGGAGAAAGAGGAACACTCCTCCACTGTTGGTAGGATTGCAAATTGGACAACCTCTCTGGAAATCGGTCTGGAGTTTCCTCAAAAATTGAACATTGCACTGCCTGAGGACCCAGCTATACCTCTCCTGGACATATAACCAAAAGATGCTCCAACATACAATGAAGGCACATGCTCCACTATGTTCATAGCAGCTGTATTCATAACAGCCAGAAGTTGGGAAAAACGCAGATGCCCTTCAACAGAGGAATGGATACAGAAAATGTGGTACATCTACACAGTGGAGTACTACTCAGCTATCAAGAACAATGACCTCATGGAAATCTTACAGCAATGGAAGGAACTAGAAAATATCATCCTGAATGAGGTAACCCAATCACAAGAAAACCCACATTGTATGCACTCACTGATAAGTGGACATTAGCCACAAATCTCAGATTACCCAAGATGCAATCCACAGACCACATGAAGCTCAAGAAGGATGACCAAAGTGTGGAAGCTTCAGTCCCTCTCAGAAGGGGAAACAAAAATATTCACATGAGGAAGTATGGAGATGAAGTCTGGAGCAGAGACAGGAGGAAAGGCTACCCAGGGACTGCCCTAACTGGGGATCCAGTCTATATACATCCACCAAACCCAGACAATATTGGTGATGCCAAGAAGTGCGA
The DNA here is from genome assembly GCF_021556685.1 of Rattus norvegicus. NCBI lineage: Eukaryota > Metazoa > Chordata > Mammalia > Rodentia > Muridae > Rattus > Rattus norvegicus. Next base: position 6,390,257 of record NC_141548.1, on the reverse strand, counting down.
GCTGACAGGTGCCTGATATAGCTGTCTTCTGAAAGGCACTGCCAGAGCATGACAAATACAGAGGCGGATGTTTGAAGTCAACCATTGAACTGAGAACAATGGAGGAGGCAGAGAAAGGATTGAAGGAGCTGAAAGGGTTAGCAACCCCATAACAACAATAATACCAACCAACTACAGATCTAAGAGACTAAACCACCATTCAAATGGTACACATGGACAGACCCAGGGCTCCAGGAGCATATGTAGAATAGGATTGGCTTGTTGGGCTTCAATGAGAGAAGAAGCCCTTGTTCCTGCGAAGGCTATATGCCCCAGTGTAGAAGAATGTCAGGGCAGTGTGGCAGAAAGTGTTGGGTGGGTGGGAGAATACCCTCAGAGAAACAGGTTGAGGGGGATGGAGTAGGGGGGATATGGGTGTGAAACAGAGAAAGGCTGTAACATTTGAATGTAACTAAAAACATATAAAGAATAAAAAAATTTAAAAGGCATAACAAATGCAAAAGGTTGGGTTGCCATTCCATAGTCGTGATGTGTTTCTTCTGTGAGAGCATACTGGTTAACTCACTTCTCTATGACTGTCTTCTTATTTGAAAGTAAATAATGGGATCATCTGTGGAGTGGTTGGTAAAAATAAAAGCATTGCCTAACATGAATAGGTTCCTCCAGAGCATGTGCTTAACATTCTAGGTATAGAGCAATTAGCTGGGGGGATTAAAAACAAAAACCAAACAAAAACAACATCAATGATTAAAATAAATTTTGAATGCTGGGATTAAGGTGTGTGCCAACTGCGATAGGCTTTGTAGATATTTCTAATAAACAAACACAGGTCCTGTCACAATTCTAGCAGTTGCTAGCAGAGAGAGCTGTGAGGTAGTGTGTTCTTCTGCCTTTCCAAGATACCCCATGGACTCAGGCCTGCATCCAGTGAGCTGGAACGTAGAGCAGCCTAGTTGAAACTCCTGATGTGTTGATTACCTGAGACCATATGAGTTAACTCTCTTTTTCATGCCTGTTTTTCTTATTTGAAAGTAAATAATGTGATCATGTGCGGTGTGGGTGGTAAGAATAAAATCTTTAACATGAAGAATAGGGCCATGAAGAGTGTGGGTAACATTCTAGGTACAGAATAAATAGAGGGAATTACCAAAGAAAACAATGGGAATTCTAACAACAATTGCAAAAAAAGAAGAGAAAAAAGGAGAAAAAAACTTTATGGGTGCTGGGATTAAAGGCATGTATCAACACTGACCAGCATTGTAGGTATTTCCAATAAAATATTAACAAACAAACAACCCTATTATTCTTTTAGCAATTGCAGCAGAGAAGACTGAGAGATCGTGTGCTGCTGCCGCCATGCCAAGATTCTGTAGCAACAACTTCCTTGGTGATAGGAGCCTGTATGCAGCAGGCCCCTTGGTGTGCCTGTCATCTCACAAAAAGATGCTTCAGTCATCCAAAAGATTGGACTCCAGTATACTTCAGGCCAGGAAAGAAGCCAGCTAACATGGGTGAAAGAAGAAAGGAAAAATTACATTGGAAAAATCTGTGCCTTATTTGGAAGAAATGACCCTAAACTTCTGAGGCGTCCATCATCTCCACTCCTCTGTTTTGAGCTTTGCATAGCGATGCTTTCCAACTCCAGGTGGGAGTCAGAGGCAGAGCCCTTCCCAGAAAAGACATACATGTTTTTGTCTCTTACATCTGTGAGGTTAGGAGGCGTCATAGCACAGACTGAGCACACCTAGGATAAGAACACAGAAGCCACAGATGACAATGCCAAATGGACTTTCCCCTGAACTTATGGACCCACTAAAATTGAGGTTTAACCTGACCTCAGGCCCTTCGACTCCCTCCCCATCCTGCTGATTCTTATGTTTGTTAGGAATAAAGTATCAAGGGGCAACCCCCAATATCCTCATGCCTGGACTTGGAAATTAAGGAAGACAGATATTGGAGAAGTGATGGCTATCGGGCTACAATGGAGGAACACGCAGTCCAGGTTGACCTTTACTCACTGATGACCAATTTAATTGTCTGAGTGTATTTGAGAAAGGGATGATGTCCAACTTAATATGTAAAAGAAGGGACAGAAATTTATGATTTTATATTTGTCCTGTATCTGATCCCCTATATTCCCAATAAAAGGGAGTTTTTATTGCAAGAAGTAGGATTATTAACCATTGACTTTGTGAAATACATGGACGTGTATGTCGAAATAGTCCTGGCTATCAAGGAATGCACAATAAGCAAATATTATTCAGGTTTTATAAAATTAAAAGTATAGGAGAAATATATTGGCCTCTAGGAAACAGGGAAACTTTGGGAATTGGACTGTATGTATGTGCATCGTCTCAGGTGTAGATTTATTATTGATAGAAATCTCCCTCATTTATGGTCCCTAGGGATTTGGGTACTAACAAAAATCTCTTCTCCAATTCAGGGTTGTAACCAACTCTCCCCATCAAAAGCATTGATGACATCCGATGAAGCAGAGAGAAATATCTAACTTTGGAGAAGTTACCAAAGGATATTCCCCGGGTCACAGGAGAGGCTGCAGAAAAGGGCCCCATAGAAATTGGTTGCTTTGGGGAGAGCTGGGTAGCAGGTAGGCCATAGAACTTCCCAGTGACGTCATCAGTAATCTCTTCCTTGGACAATCTCTTGTATCTAAGAGAGCACTAGAATCTTCTGGGACGTCACCAGTGTTGTGGTGACACCAACTGCCTGTGGAATTCTTTCAGTGCCTTTTGGGTTCGCAAACAGGCATGTTTCACCAGCTGCTCAAGCTCGTTCAGAAGGAGAGGGGAGACCAAGGAGAGACCAGACCGAGGCAGAAGAAAGCTGGCCTCCTGTCTTGTAAGTACGGAAGAATGAAATCATTCTGGGGAAGGCACAGTGAGTACTAGGTAGAGTTGGGGAACTTCCTCCAGGAGGCAGGTTTGAGCTGAGCCTTTCAGGAGTCGGCCTTACAAGCAGGAGCCTTGGAATTTGTCAATTGCAGACCAAGAATCAAGAGTCCTGATGATTAATTTGACAGAGAGCAAGGAATTGGCAGGCCTTCAGCTTCTTTTCTATGAGCTTTTTAATTTCTACTGCCAAGGAATGCCAGGAGGAAGCCCTATGAGGATAACAATGTGCCCATTCATGGTTGGGAGTTGAAGCACTCCATCCTTTAGATTCCTGTAGGGTACTAAGTCTGTGATGACAACAACAAGGAAGGATGAACCCCCTAGTCATGAATTGAGGTCTCAAACACTTTGGGCTTGAACACACGATTAGGGTTTGATGGTGCTGTGAACTCCAGGAATGACCGGCTCCACGTCTGATATCTGCTGACAATGTCCCAAATCTTTATATCTGAGGTAGATTCTATCTTTCAGGATGAGGGATCATGTAATAGTGAGTGAGGCTTATGTATGGCAATGGAGGTTGGAAAGAGGGAAATAGCTTAAGAGTCCACATTAGAGAGAGCTTTTCTTCTCTTTCGGGGATTCAACAAGTCTCCAGCCTTTCCTCTCCCTCAACCTCCTTTTTGAGACTCAGAATGGTCTTTTCTACCCATGGGCTATCCAATATGTACATTCACTTGTGTTTATCTATCTACAGGGTTTATTCGGAAGGCATCATCAGAAAATTTCATCAGTAACCATGAAAAACGTATAAAGAAATTGGAGGAACTAAAACTTGAAATCCAGAAGTGTAAAATCGAGCGGGATGAACTGTCTCAAATCCTGGACCTTTATGTCAATGATGGTTTGAACTACAGGTAGTCATTATGCCCTGTAACCTACTGACTGTCTTGTGCTCTCTCTGCTAAGCCAAGATTTCCTCACATCAAGAAAGTGTTTCATCTCTCATCCTGGACTTTAAGGAGCCTTGGCAGGTGCTGGCCTGTGAGAGAAGCTAGGTGCTGTGTGTTTAGGGTCAACCTCTCTTGTACTTGACCCTGAGCTCCTTGGAGTTGGATTGGATTTTTTCAACAGCTGGAAGGACCTTGTCACACTTGCTGCATCTAAGTGTGTGAATGAAATGCCTGAATGTCATCACTCTTACTCTGATTTTGGTCGTTATACACTGATTCTATGGCACCTCCATGATTAAGTTGGCATTCTAATTATGTTTGTATATGGGTTGGTATGTATGGATGGATGTGAAAGTATTTGAATTTTTTATTGGGTATTTTTTATTTACACTTCATCTAATTGTGAAATCATGAGTTCAGACAGTTATTTGTTCCTTGGGTCATATTCTAACACAGGCTGAGTGTTGAATTGCCAATGCTTAAATCCCAACATGAGATGAGAACGATGGATATGCATAAGATAACCAAGTGGATAAGTGATGCCATGGAGAAGTACAAGGAGCTCATGCAAGAGAACAATTCCTACCGGTGAGTCACTGACAGAAAGGAGACCCCAGCACTAGGCGGGAAATACTTCTGTCCAGCTATGACTTTGAAAAAAGATCTGGGATCCATGAGAAACACATGGGAAGATTGTATAGCTGCTGAGTCTTCTATCAGCCCTCAGAGGGGATTGGCCCTCTACCTGCCAATGACTTTAGAATACCATGAACACATAAGCACCCATATGCACCATTTCCTCTGCTTTGATGTATATATACCCTCTAGTGTCAGGATTTTCTGATGTACTTTGATTCCCATGGAGTGCGGACTCGGGATTTGACCTGCCTCTAATTGGTGCTAACATGTAAACTGTGGCTCTAGTCTGGAGATGCCTGGGGATGGGGCCCTTGAAGGGATGATTGTCCTTGCAGGAGTGGCAGGCAAATAGAAACTGCCTGGGATTTACCATTATTTGTTTTTGATTCAGCATCAGAAACTTCCACCTCCTGAATGAACGCAATGAATTGAAGAAGAATGTAAGGATTTTGATGAATGAGAACAGAAAACTGCTGGTGGAGCAGACTGAACTGCAAGCATCCTGTGAGGAGGGAAAGAGGTTCTGTGAGGAGGCCAGCAAGACCATCTACACCGCAGATATTGAATCCTTGTGTCCTGTTACTTTTGAGTAAATCGAATGTATCCTTGTGAATCAAACAGTGATCTCGAACTCGTCACTCTTAAGAACCTTCTTTATTGAAGTGTGATGTAACCATCTGAAATCCCACAGCTCTCAGGCAGAGATGGATCTCTGCATTCTCACAGGGATTGGGCATCATAATGACTTCCCAGTCAGACTGAGATACAAAGACAATTGTACTTTCAGTGTAGATTGTGTGTCCAACTCTGAATACCAACTTCATGATGAAAAAATTACCAATGCTGTATCCTTATCAAATATTTAGCAACCACTTAAATATACTCTTTTGTGGATGACAGTGTTGAACATATTAATGGAATATTCATCAGGTTTTCTATAGTATCTCCCAGGAAAAAAAAACAATATTATAGGGAGTATAGAAGCAGTCATGAAACAGAATTGCTTGCTTTTGGTTTCCTTCAAACATGATATCAATTGTAACTGCACAGAAGAGATAATAAATTGCAAGACCTTTCAGGGGATAGGGTTTTTATGATTGGTTGTTTTCTTGTTCTTGATTAGGATGATGACTTTTGTTCTTGGCAATGTTCTATGTTCCATTTGCGATTTCAACTCAAGCAGACCACATAGTTTACAATTCAGTTTCTAGATTTCTTTAAAAGCTGGACAAAATATCCAGGCAAAGGTGCCCTATGAGTTTTCTCCTTTGTTTTTCCCTCCTTTGGGAGCTTTTGTTTTTGTTTATTATTGTTGTTGAATTATTTTATATTTATGAGTGTTTTGCCTTCTGTAGGTCTGTGCATGTTATTCCCCAAAGGCCAGAAGAGGTCATTGTGTTTCACCTGGAACTTAAGTGACAGAGGATTGTTAGGTGCCCTGCAGGTCTTTTGAGAAACAAATTCTCAAATGAGGAGCCATCTCTCCAGCCCCTACCATGGACATTTGTCCTTCATCATGTTCCTTATTTGTGGCAATGGATCATACCTGAACAAAGTGTTTCTTGAGATATGTAGGGAAACATTTATGGGGTCTGCATGCTAATTATCTAAACTTCCAGGCATCTATGTGAAGTTTTTTAATTAGGGTTTCACTGCCGAGAACAGATACCATGACTAAGACAAATGTTATAAAGGACAGCATTTAATTGGAGCTGGCTTAAAGGTTCAGATTTTCAGTTCTTTTTCATCAAGGTGGGAGCCTGGCAGCATCTAAGCAGATATGGTGCTGTAGGAGCTGAGAGTTCTACATCTTCATCTGATGTTTGCTAGCAGAATACTCAGTTTCAGGCAGCTAGGATGAGGGTCTTAAAGGCCAGACCCACAGCGAAACACCTGACCCAACAAGCAAATACCTACTCCAAAGGAGCCGTACCTGATAATAGTACCACTCCCTGGGCCAAGCATATACAAACCTTCACATTCCACTCTGAGGCTTCCAGAGGCTTCTTCAAACCTATGAGACTATGGGGGCCACATCTAAACATAGCACAATGCAAAATCCATTAGGTCAACTTCCAGAATTCCCATAGTTCATAGCAGTCTTAAAAATGTTCAGTGTAAAGTTGAACGTCTCATCTGAGATCGATCCAAGCACTTAGCTGTAACACCCACGCTAGACAGGAACCCAGCTGGGTAAACTTTAAACTCTGCATCTCCATGTCTGATGTCAACGTGGTCTTCAGATCTCCAACTCCCTTTTGATCTTTGTTGATTGCAAGAAAAGTTTCCTGCTGTGCTGGTTGCACTCCGTTTTTGCAGCTTTCCTCAGTAGAGAGTCCATGGCTCTGGCATCTCAAACATCTGTATGTCTCCAAGGCGACTTCAATGTTACAGCTTCTTCCTTCAATATCTGGGACCCACACATGATCTGGGCTCCTCCGAAGAGTTGGGGTCACGTCTCCAGCTCTGCCCTCTGTAGCACTCTAACCTCAGGTTGATCCATACCACTGAAGCTTCTGTTCTTGGTGATCATCCAGTGGCACTGGAATTTCCAATGTACTGGGGTCTTTCACTGCAACTAAGCTTCACCAGAGCCTTCCATAGGCTCTTTTCGTGGTGCCTAGTCCCAGATTCTTTGCATGACCTCTTAAGTCCTGGGCCATCAAGAAAAATGGAGTCATCACCTTCACTAATGGCCTTCCATGGCATATCACAGTGTCAAGCCTCACCTCCTCTTCATGACCCTTTCGTGTCTTCAAAACCAGTACCAACTGGGTGACTGTTAGACTTTACCAAGGAGAGCTGTAGCACCAGGTTCAGCCTTGGCTCTTTCTATAACACAGCTTCTTTGTGCTCTCAAAAAGCACTCCCCGTAAGATTTTACCACTTTGATGCTGGTCTCATTTTAATCGGCACTAATTTCTTAGCTCCAGTGAACCAGCACCAATTGTCCAGTAGTCCCTTCTATTCTCTACTCTAAAGCTTTGTGGGCAAAGCTGCTGACTTCTGATGCTCGGAGGTGCTGGAATTGCTCACCTTGTTCTATGATACCATCACTAGCTTCCTCTTTTCCACTCCTTCCCTGCCTCAGCTTGCCTCTTCTTGATCTTCCTGTGTAGATTGACCTTGAACTCAGATGTTCATGCCTGTCTCAACGCCCTGGCAGTCCCCTACATTGGGGAAATGATCCTTCAGAGGACGGTGAAGTTAGGGTTTTACTGCTGTGAACATATAGCATGACCAGTGAAAGTCTTATAAAGGACAACATTTAATTGCAGCTGGCTTACAGGTTCAGATGTTTAGTCCATTATCATTAAGGTGGGGGCGTGTCACCCTCTAAGCAAGTATGGTCCAGTAGGAGTTATGAGTTCTACATCTTCATCAGAAGGCTGCTAGCAGGATACTAACATTCAGGCCTTTCTCTGACCCCAGATATCTTAATCAAGCAACTGGCTTTTGAAAATGCTAATACAGTAGAGAAATTCTGTCTCAAAAACCAACCAACCAACCAACCAACCAACCAACCAACCAATCAGACAAAGACATTAAAAACAGCAACAACAAATGAAAGAAAGAAAACACCAATGCATACTCTTATGTGACCTTACCACCAAGTTATTTCTGAATTGTAAATAAAAATGCCTATAGTCAAAAGCTGTGCAGAATTAAGACAGGTGTTCCCTGGTGGTCCCAGCTTGGGGTTGGGAGGAGACCATTACAGACAGGGGTAGAAACAAGAATGTAAATAGAGGAGAAGTCACAATGAGGTAAGAATCTTTAATGGCCATGTGAGTGGGCTAATTGGAGTGAAAAGCAACCCAGACAAAACCATGGCAAATTATACAATGGAATTATTGGAGAAATATGCATAATAGTATAGAGGATAGCTATCTGCCCAGTTCTTGTGCTAATTAAGGATTATCATAGACCTTTTATCCAGAAACTAAATGGACAAAGGATGGGCAGAAATCCATGGTTGGGATCAAATACTTTCCACCACACAAAACCAGATCCAGCACCTAGAATTACAATCTTCCCAAGCCCAGATATCTACAGACCAGCATAGAAACACAACCAGTAACAGCCATGACATTAAAATCTTTATTAGAACCCATCAACACTATGACAGAAGGCCCTGAATATGTCAACATGACTGAAGAACAGGAAAAAAAAGACTGTAAAACAGAATTTGCAAATATGATAGAGATCTTTAAAGAGAAAAATAAAGAAATCTGTGAAAACACTAACTGTGGAAGGAAATGAATGAAAGAAACCTAAACAGAGAGATGTGGATGAGTAAAATGGAGGAACTCAAATAGTCTCTCAGAGGCAGACCTTAATAACAGACTCCAACAGATGGAATAGAGAACCTCAGGCATTGAAGAGATGATAGAAGGAATGGATACGTAGATAGAGGAAATCTTAAATCCAAAGGGAGGAAAAGAGTGGAGGGGGGAAAGGAATAAAGGAAAAGTAAAGGAAGAAAGGAAGGAAGGGAGGAAGGAAAGAGGGAAGGAAGGAAGTCAATCCTGGAAGAAAACATCCAAGAAATAGGATTTTTCTGGAAAATAACAAATATAATAATAAAATGATAAAGAGAATAAAGTATATAGGACGGATGAAAATAAACTCAGGGCAAAAGGAAATAAAATAAAAACAACCAAAAAAAAAACATTCTCAACAAAATCATAGAAGAAAATGTCCTTAACTTAAACAAGAGACTCATCAAAGTAAAAGGAGCACACAGTATGAAATAGACTGGAGTGGAAAAGAAATTCCCCTGGGCATATATTACCTAAGACAGTAAACATGGAGAACAAATAAGTGTAATAAAAGCTGCAAGGGTAAAAGTACTGGTAACATACACAGTCAGTCCTCCCATGAGAATCACACATTACTTCTCGCTACAGACTCTAAAAGCCAGAAGAGCCTGGATAGATGCACTGAAGACTAAGAGACCAGACTAATAAAGTTGGAATTTAGTTGACCCAAGTGCCTCTCTTCTTTTATCACATACGATATTATTAGATACTTCCTAAAATTGCCTTCAGAGCTTCTTTGAGGAAGCCTGAGGAGCTTAAGACCTCTGATAAAGTATTTTGTACAAAAGCACCTGCTTGCTTTTTCCTTATTTCTACTACAGCAGGATGGAGGCAAAGTTTTTTGCAAACTACTTTTAATAAGTAGCCCACATCATAGTTAATGGAAGAGAAAAAATATTAGGATATGGGGGAAGAGGACCTGTTCAGCAATAGTTCTTCAGGAAGGAGCTTGTTTTTCTTTGGCAGCAGTTCAGGACAACAGCAAGCAGCAAACCTGACTCCGGAGGGGATTTCACAGGGAGAAAAGCAGGAGTGTGGTGGAAACATTGTGGCAGCGGCTGTGCAGACTCAGGAGCTCCTGCTCAAGCTGCAACAAGGCACCCTGTGCTCTGAAGCACAGCAGCTTAGCCAGTTAGCTGGAGACCTGGCTCTCCCACTGCCCGCCTTACCTGGAATCCGCACAGGATACAAGAGGACAAACAACTGTGCCCAAGCTGAGCAGGCAGCGCAAAAGCACCTGTGAAGGACTTGCAGGCACCACCTTAGTCAGCTTCATCAGAGCAGAGAGTCTAAAGTCTTTTCCTCCTTCAAGCATGGCACCACAGCCCATTTTCTTTCATTCCCTGCCTTTATTTTGATGGCTTCTACTTCCCTTCATAAGTTTGTCATTTAGTTTCTTTTCTCTATCTTTTTGTTTCTTTGTTTCCTTCTTTCAACTAAAATAAAGGACCAGCAATTTGATATTTCTAACCTAATATTTGTTGTGGTTTATGCCATGCATACTTGCACATTAAAAACATTTTTTCTTACATTTGCCTCACATTAATCGGACTCATTAGCTTAGCTCAATCTCGGTTCTTGGGTTTTCTGTGGTGAGTGAATGTTGGGGTGACCTCATTCCCAACTCCTGATCCTTGTGCCTCTAAAATCAAATGCTTAGGAATTTTCAAAGTTTTCTTTGCCTGTGGATATGTGTGGGTGTCTGTGCACATATGTGCCACAATTTTCAGTTCATGTTTCTTCTAGGAGTCCCAGGTATTGAACTCAGATAATCATACTAGTGCAGCAAGTTCTTTACCTGCTGAGTACCTTGCTGCTATTGCACAAGAGGGTGTGTGTGTGTGTGTCTAATTTTCATATATGCATATACCATATATTGTGCTTATCTCTGCCTCTCAATACTATTGTCCTTCCTTTCCTCACCTCTTCTATCATTTCTTTTTATCCCTCTGGACAGTTTCTCTTTGTTCACATCAGTTTAAAATGTAGGAACACACACACACACCGTTTGAAACCAAATTAAAATGAAAAAATAAAAATATGCAGTCTTTTTGATCAGTACTCCTTAGCAATAGCTTTTCTTTGATTTTTTATACAATTGATATATAATAATTAATGGGCAATCAGCTTGAAATTTTCCCTTAATGATTATATCCTTGGAATTTTCATAAATGTTTCATGAATGTTATACTATCTACAGATAAAAATGTCAACTTTTACTTCCTACAGTGACAGGCCTTAAATTATCACCTTCCTCCATTCTGACCACCGCAGTCTGCTGTCTATAAGGGCGATCACCACTTAGTGCTCAGTGAAAGGGGAACAGAAGAGTGGTGTTGTTCTGACCCCTTCTGGCCAATGGCCCTTATGTGTTTGTCCTGAAGAAATGTGGATATGTTTTGCTAGGTATTGGGTGCCACCTTGTGGAAGTGAGAATTTAGTGCACCTGAGCGATGTCTCCTCCCACAGTTGCCTTGGCTGGAGGAGACCTGAATCAGCCCAGTCACAAGCACTCCTCTCTCAAAAGAAACCCAACCTCAGCTTTAAAGGAAACGGACACTTAATTTCCAGTGATATTGGTGCACATCCATCACTCTGGCATAAGTCCAAAGGACTTTCAGAAAAATGAAAGGGCACTTAGCACCATTAGAAAATTCATGCCAGAGTCTTCTGTCTAGTCCAATGGAACAATGCCTCGAAATACCCAGCCATGCTGTGAGTAATCTAAGGTGATAGCATATTTCATAACGCCCTAGTAGGCACTTAATTGCTTGTTTGTGGTTTTAGGACACAAAGAAGAAAGTGCCTTTCATGGTGGTGGTCCACTGTTACTTCAAGAGTTCAAGCAGGAGGGCAGAGGCAGGGAGTAGAACATCCTTGTTTACATAGATAGTTCCATGCTAAATACAAACAAAAAGATCTTGGATTACAAATACAAAACTCAAAATGAACATGTCATTGCAGATGTGTGTCCCTTCTGAGTGCACAGGTTAAAATCAAACTTTATCATACCAAGAGAACATTCATAAGGAAATTGCTGGAGACACCAGGCAGATTAGAATAGAAGTAATGGTGCCGGAGAGGTGGTTCCACAGTTAATACTGGCTACTGTTCCAGAGGTCGGAGTTCAATTCCCAGTAACCACACAGTGGCTCACAAACATCAATAGTGAGATCTGGCGCCCTCTTCTGGTCGGCAAGCATGCATGCAGACAGAAAGCTGTATACGTCATAAATCTTAAACAAACTAAAATAAAAGTAAATAGGTTTGGAAAGGTCTGTGTGTTTTATGTAAAAAGTGCAACTACATCTACTGCTATCCTGCATAGATATCCAGTGTCCTGCAGTGTCCTTCTATTTCTGATAGTTCACCCATCACTTCAATATCTGTGACCAGTGTTACTTATGAAATACTTCATCTAAGTTATAAATGTACCATTGTCATTCAAGCCTGGAAATATTAACCCTTTGAAGGAATGTATAAAGAGTTTTAGTCAGTATGTTGCCACAGGATCCGTCAGGGGTTGGAGAGATAGTTCAGGGATTAAGAGCACCAACTGCTCTCCCAGAGATCCTGAGTTCAAATCCCAACAACCACATGGCTACTTACAGCCCTCTGGTATGGGATCTGACGCCCTCTTCTGGTGTGTTTGAAGATAGCTACAATGTACTCACACAAGTAAAAATTAAATATTAAAAAAAAAGGAAAAATGTGACCTCTCAGGATAATCTGGCAGACGTGACCATCATGGACTTGCTGGGTGAAGCAGGGTGGCCTTGATCCTACAGGAATCTACCTACTTCTTTATCCCAAGTACTGAAATTGGCACTTTGAGTCACTATGCCCAGTTGTGAAGAGTCCTTTCGTGGTTGTGGTGAGCAACTTTGCTTATCATTTCCCTTCAGCCAATTCTTTCTATGTAAATGAGACCATGTCTGTAGTGTCTGGTTTCAGGTGAATTCTGATTGGCTGTGTGATTCTGACATTTTTGTGGCTCCAGTTGACTAAAGAGGAACCCATCCACGTTTTTCTAGGTCTCTGAGTGTTTTTACCTCTTTTAAAAATATTAATCAATCATGCTTACTTAAACTATTGTTTATCAGAAATTTTTAATGGGAATTTAAAAGAAATCAGTAAACAACCAAATCGATTTTCCTATTCTAGCCATATAAGCCAGCTGGACTTTGTAAGAAAAATGATCTAAAGCATCAGTGTCAAGGACTACAGAAAACTGCCACCCACAGGTAAACTGCCACAGAAAAGTGACTACAGCACGGCTCTGTCACTCATACCAGACAACCCAGAATAAATACCTGGGGCTTCAGCACTTTGTCTGAGTCACTGTCATTGCCCACTTCACTATTGTTCTTCCCGTCACGGTGCACATTGTTCCTGCTGCTTCCATTTGAAGAAATTGCCTCATTTTACCTGATGAAGAAGAAAGAGAAAATCCTGGGACTCTTCATACTGGACGTCCAGAAAGAGTTCTATTTCCTGAGCATTCACTGTACTGGGTTATATTAACCAAGTAGGCATGTTCTCCTTCTGTCGTTCCTTCCTTTCTTCTTTCTTCCTTCCTTTTGCTAAAGCATCGAATTAAAAAGACAGGGAAATATCTACTGAATATGTACCAGTGTGCACTATTCAGGAAGACACTTTAGACCTCGCTTGCCTTTAGAAGTCCTTAGGTAGACATTATGTTCAGTGCCTCTGTGAAAGTAGAGTTTCAAGGATCAACTCTGGCTTTGCCTTCTAAGGTCAAGTCTGTGCTCTCTCGTGATGGGGAAAGTTAATGACAGAAATTGTCTTATGGGAGGTGAAGACTGATACAAACATTATCCCTACGGAATTAGCAGGGATTGGGCTGGTGCTGTAAGTCTGTTATTTCATCTACTCTTCCACTTAGGCCTGTGCACGCAGGATGGTTTGACACACAACTGACAAAAGAACCGAGTCAGTGGAAGGATTGACCATTTCACATTTCTGAAGGGTTGTTTGACTGAGTAGGAATTAGGCATTTTATTCATTTCTTTACTTTGTAGTCCAGGAGTAGAACAGGAACCAAAAGAGGAGAGGGGTATATGTTCCCTCGAAAATGTGCATCAATAATTCAGTAGGCACACCTAAGAGTTAATGAGATCTTGACTCAGGAAATATTCAGGCAAAGGTTGCCCTGTGTGGGCCAGTGAGATATCTCCATGGGTAAAGTGCTCGTCAGGCTCACAGAAGAACCTCAGTTCAGTGTGTACAACCCATGTCAAAAGCCAGGTACATATACACATGGCCAATATCAGAGAAGGAGTGATAAAGACATTTTGGTGGCCAAGTCTTCTTATCAACTTCCAAGCCAGTGAAAGACTTCATCTCATAAAGCACTGTGGACAATAGCTACTATGAAAAAAATACCATAAGTTGATAGTCTCCATTTTCACATAAATATATAGATACATAAATACACAAACATACCCAAAGAAACAAACAGACACACATAAACACACACACAGAATGCACAAAGACACACACACACACACACACACACAAACACACACACCACCCAAGTCATCATATTCCTTAGTAATTCTGTCCAGAGCAGAGTGGTTATAGGGATAGAAGAAAGTACAATTCCGAGCAATTCCAACTGAATATCATGTAATGCATATTTATGAAATACGTATTTCACGGTATTTTAGGATTCAAGTACATTATACTATCTATCCTTTATTTTCAAAAGTATCGAAAGTTATGAAGAGAATTCAGGCCTAGTATCAGACTTGGGGCCATCAGAATCAGAACAGGTTGCTGATTGAAACTTTCTTTTATTACAACTATTTCCTAATGTCACATAGGAAAACCAGCTTCAGCCAGAAATGCCTTTAGCTACCACATGCATCTGAATCTCACCCTGGGAAAACCATGAGAATCCATAAGAGAATGTGTGTGGCTCTTTGATGTCCAGCTTTCCTGTAGGTCTCTTCTGGCTTGCACGGATACCACTCCTTGATTCCTCCCTCTAAATGGCCATGCTACCTTCTTGTCTTTGCTCTGCTGATGATCATTGACAATTTGAGGAAGGTTAAAAAGTGCCTAGTGTGTTAGTGAAGCACGCCTTTGAATGTCACTCTGAGGGGTTTTGGGGAGAGAATCGACGTAAAACTCACTCTGAATGGTGGTAACACCATAACTCTCAGGCCAGGTGCCTGCACTAAATGGCACAGAGAGGAAGCTAAGAGCTAGAATTTCCCTATTTCTGCTCCCTGCTCCACCCACATGGAAAGAGTCTCATTCACATCCTGCCAGCCAGTCCACTTCTACCAACTGCACCTCTCACGGCTACACTCACCCCTTCTAGGATGGAGTCTATGCTTCCCGACTCTGAGCCAATGGAACCCTCCTTTCTTAAAATGCTTCTGTGACAGAACGGAAAACACGACCAGTGCAGTCACTGCTTCCTTCTGCCCTTTGCAGTCTCCTCCCACCTGGCTCCCTCACAGCCTTTCCAGTCCAATGTGTCTCCAAGAAAACAGGCTAAAGATGTCACCTTAATTCTCCTTTGACTTGTCTCTGGAAAGAGCCTTTTGCTACATCAGCCCAGGTAGAAGAGTGAAAGAGGAAAAAGAGAAGAGAAGACAGTAGATGGCCTAGGCAAGGGATAACTGAAGTTCTCCTTGTAACACAAGCTACTTCCCAAGATATTACCATTAATCCAGTTTCTGTGTCAATATGGCCCCCAAAACCTAATCACCTATCATTAGAGCACATTTGCTGACACACTTTTATTGCAGTTCAATTTCTAATACATGACTTTTGAAAACACATCTAAAAGTGGGGTGGGCTTTTCCAGCTGGATTCATGACCTCTTCTCTCCCACTCAGCACCCATACTCAAATCACCTGTGATATCTTGTTTCCTAAACACAGGTGTGGCTGTCTCTTTTACTTTTCCCCATGGGATAGTTTAGTTAGAATGACCTTACCGCACCAGCCCATCAATTACTGGCCTTCTAGCTTTAATGACTTAGGAAAATTTTTGTTTGTTGATAATGGAAATCGCCCGCTGTATAAAGTCATTTGCTCCTGCTCTCAAACAGAGGAAAAGAAAGAGAGAGAAGGTCTGCCTGCTAGGCATAGTCAAGGTAAGTCAAGGCCCGTGGGCAGATTTTTCAGCCTGCTGAGGTATGGAACCTTAAGAGAAGGTGTACCTGAGGCTTAAAATTCTATTGACCTTGGTGGAAAAAATGGAGAAGTTTGGGGAACGGGAACGAATGCATTGTTTATTTTAACAATTTGTTCCTGTCAGCTTGTGGTTATGCTTCCCACAGTGCTATAGTAAAACAGGGCTTTGAGAATTACGCTTGTTGTTGCCTTGTACCCACCAGCAGCCCTTTCATAACAGTGTCTTTCCTCTTCTTTTGGCCTTTCCTATTATGATCCTCATCTGCCCCTCAGAGGACCTTTCCACTTCCTACCAGTCAGTCCACCAAAGTAGGGCCATTCCGTTTCAGGAAACTGGAATTTCTGAAAAGCCCACTGAATCTGGAAGGCAATGTACCCCAGGATATGTCCTGCAGCTCAGAGTAAGATGTTGCAAAAAGAGGAAAACTGACTGATCTCCCACTTTGTGCTTTCAAACAGAACAAATACTTAAAAACTTAGTTTCTCCCTCCGCCCCATTACAGAATCCGATTTCAGCCCTGCACACTGTGCTCTCTTGGATCCGTGGATGCTAAGCTGCAGGTTCTGGAGATGCCAACCCCTCAGATGAATTCAATGTCTGCTCAACTCAGTCCATTCATTCACAGTTCCTGGAGTCATTGTGTCCACGGACCCAGACACCCATCGCCGATCGAGAGTATTCCACGCAGGGGATCGAGTTCCAGCAAGCAGAAGGATCTTCAGTCACAGAGCACATTGCTGAACTTACCTGACAAGCTGGACAGAACTAAGAGGTTAGTGAGAAACAAGTGTGTGTGAATACCATCCTATGTCGCCATCTGCTGGGCAAATTCAGAATTACATCCTATTACCTTACTTTGGAGTCAGAGGCTTCCTTCTAGCCTCTCATGTGCCTCTGTTCAAGTCACAGATGCAGATATTCACAGCCAACCATTGGACTAAGCCTGGGGACCACAATGAAAGAGTTAGGGGAAAGCCTGAAGGAGATGAAGGGGATTGGAACCCAATATGAAGAACAACAATATCAATTAACTGGAGCCTTCAGAGTTCCTCGGGACTAAACTACCAACTAAAGAGGATATATGGTCCCGGCCATGGCTCCTGATACATATAGTGTAGAGCACGTGTAGCAACAACTGGTTCATCTGACATCTCTGGGAAGGGAGGCAACTGGCCCTGTAGAAACTTGATGTCCCAGAGAAGGGGGATGCTAGAGGGGTGAAGTGGAAGTGGGTAGGTAGGTGGAGGAGTGCCCTCTTAGAACAAAGAGGATTGGGAGGGTATGGGGGTTCAAAGTGGAGAGACCAATGATGGGGATGACATTTGAAATGTAAACAAATAAAATGACTACTGTATAATAGATGGTAACAGATGTCTCCATAAGGACTAGATATTCATTATCTGAAACAGGTTCATTGAAAGTCAAAATCCATAATTGTTGTGACTTACTTATTATTGAAATTTCACATAGATGAACCCAATCAACATTTAACTTCTCTCCTTGCACCTATAATAAATCATTAGTTACCTTTATAAAACAATTTAAAAAGCAGTTAGGGTTTCTACTCTCTTAGGCTTCGATACAGTGCCTCATTTTAGCTGTCCCTCTCTATGTTCCCTCCATTGCTGCCCTCTCCCTGTCTCTTCACATTTCACATTCCTATCCCTGACACTGTCCCTCAGCAATCCATGAGTGAACTTGTACTTCCCTAAATGAGGACAGTCTGGCCCACGTCCCTAGACCCTCACACTAAACTGATCATACAGTTACACAGATTGAAGAATTAACAGCTAACATCCACATTTAAGTGAATATGTATCCCATTTGTCTTTTTCAGTCTAGATTACCTCATCCAGAATGACTTTTACTAGATCCATTCATTGTCCTGCATATTGCATGCTTCCTTTTGCCTTTTGTAATTGTTAAGCAGCAATGCAGTGTGTAAATGCACCACGTTTTCTTTATGCATTCATCCGTTAAGGGACAACTTAAATATTTCCAAATTCTAAGTATTATAAACGAGCTTCACTGAACATGGTTGAGCAAAGGTCTCTATTCTAGGATGAATCAACATCTGGACATGAGACCTGGAGTTGTATCTTAAGGTATAACAATTTTCACCTTCCTGAAGAACCGTCGTACTGATTTCAGAAGTTGTTGTAGAAGTTTGCCTTTTCACCAGGAGAATATGAATGTTCCCCTTGCTCCATAACCCAGTCAGCTTGAGTTGTCACACGTGTTATTAACCTTAGTCATACTGGCTAATATGAAAAGTGATCTCAGAGTAATTTTGATTTGCATTTGTGTGATGTACAAGAATGATGAATATTTCTTATGAATTTCTCAGTCATTTGAGTTTTTTCTATTATGAATGTTATGCTTAGATATGTAGCACATTTTAATTATTTTTCTTGATATATAGTGTTTTCATTTTTCAAATATATTTTTATATTAGCCTGTTGGGCCCTACCTTGGAGTGTTTCCCTTCCCCCTCACTGTGCCTTTCAGCCAAAAGTTGTTTACACCCTTGGCAGCTGCTCTCAGCCCCTGATTTGGGGCCAGGACTTGTCACAATGCAGATTTCTCCTGTTTTCCTATTTTCCTGGTTGGGGATTTTCACCTGCTTTATTGTTTTTCCACAGCTTTTGCCTCTGGTATATAAGGAGATCTCAGTAAAGCCTGGACAGCATTCTTTTAACACGAATGACCCCAGTGTGTGTTTCTTCTTAACTCTTATAGGCCTATGCCCGGTACTGAGTGTCCTGATGACACAGGCATCATCAAATGGAGGTCGCACGAAGATTGGGAAAGAGAGGACAACCTGACGAGATGGTCCCAGGAAACCGGCCAGTGAAGGAGGGACACATTGGGGAAAATGGGCCAGGAAAGGTCCCAGTGAACAGGATACAGAAGCACCGTGGGAATTGAAAGCACATGCAAAGAAAAATAAAGATTTGGGGTAGTGGTGAGTAAACCTTGTAAAAAGGGACAAGGTAATAATGGTAAAATGTTTCTTTGTGTGTGTTCTTTTAGAGTTATGCTACAATCTAGAGAAGCAAAGTCAATTCTCATAGATGCTTTTAGTCTTTGGACCCTGATTAGAGACAGTTTACACCCTAGATAAGAGAGAAAATGCTTTGAGAAAAGCATTCCTCCCAGACGCTCCACAGATGCTTTGGCAAAAGAAGGAAAATGAGATTAAGCTTTTTAAGAGCTCTCCTAGGGACATCCTGCCGCCTTGCTGGTTCCTATTGGAGAAGTGTTTATTTCTGGTTCTGGGTCCTTCAAGTAGGGTATCTGGGTCCTTTTAGTGGGACACCATTTGCTCCTTCCTCTATGTCTATTGTCTGTCCTTGGTGTACCAAGCTGTCCATGGATGTCAATTTATGTCTGGGTTTTGCTTCTCGTTGCTTGAATGTTTTATGTTTCATGTTTAAAAGAAAAAATGGTGAAAACTTTAAATGCTGGTTGATTCCCACCTTGATTTAGTTTTAAGTCCTTTCAAGAAAGGAACAAATAGGGGTTGGGGATTTAGCTCAGTGGTAGAGCGCTTGCCTAGGAAGCGCAAGGCCCTGGGTTCGGTCCCCAGCTCCGAAAAAAAGAACCAAAAAAAAAAAAAAAAGAAAGGAACAAATAAACAAAAACAGTTTCAATTGACCTTTGGAGCCCTGCATCCTAGATAACTGGTTATCTCTGGTGTTAACTGTCATGTGTGTCTCTGACTGGATCCGGCCTCAAAAGAGGAATGTAGCTAGGAGCCTAGGTCTTTCCACTGGGGAAGCTCCCCAGGGGGCTGGCTAAATGTCTACACTAGCTGGCCTTAAAGGTGCCAGCAGCTTCAAAGCTTCTATGGTAAGGGAGCTGATGTCTGATTCTCTTAGAGAAATCTGTGACTGTGATTATTGGAATCAACAGGTAACAAGGTGCTTCTTTTAAAATGACAGCTAAAAAAGTAAGAATGGTGTTTGATCTAAATACTAAAGATATGTGTACTCACTTCATTTTTTTGTTTTAAATGTATAATACGCTTTACATGTCTTAGCTATAGGTGATTGGCTTTTAAGTTATTGGTTATGGTTGAAAATTTGTAACATTGGTAATAGAGAGTTGGCTTAAAAAAGGAGTCATTCTAGACAACACGTGGCATGAGCCAACCCAGGGAAACAGGTCTAGATTGGGATAATATTTTAATATATTTCTTATCATGGAAACTGGACTAATAAAAGAATTTAGGGCAATGTCTCTTTGCTGAGGTATTAGAGCCTGCACCATCGTTCCTTCATATGCAAGGCTTGGCCGCCATACTTTATAGCATGAGGAATGGACTTGGTGTTCTGGAGAGACTGGATTTTGGAGGATAGATAGTTTGGTGGAGGGTGAGTTTTGCTTTCCAAAGTTATGGCTGTGCTCTGGTGTTAGGAGGGAAACTTGAAGATTGTGGCTAATGATTGCTAGTGTTACATTGACTACAGTTTACAGTCTGATCCCAGACAGACTCGGGATTCTAACTCACACATATTTGTGCTTAAGAAAAAGTCAAACAGGTGGAGACTGTGACAAGGGATGATGGGGCTATGGAACTTATAAGAGCATTACAGCCCGGTTGCTTACTGCAACTGCTATTTCAAGAAATACATATAGAATGATTATAGATTTAAGAGATTGTTTTTATGCTGTTTCTTGCACTCTTGGGTTGTTGTGAAATATTTCATTTCTTGTGTTTCCTTGGGTTTTGTTTGACTTGCCCATACATTTGTATGTCTTTTTGAAAGAAAAATGTATTTATTTTTATTTATTTTGGTGAATTGTTCTTTGTATGACTTTTGTCTGTGGTTCCTCTGAATGCAGTTCCGTCGGTGGCCAGAGGAGGGCATCAGATACCGAGTTATAAATGATAGTTAAGCACCCTGTAGGTCCTCTGAGTGAAGCCAGCAGGTTGTCCAGGTCCAACTCTAGTTGTAGCTCCCTGTGCACCATGATGTGCTATAGCTTCTCTGCTTCCTCCTGCTCTTCCTTGGCCAGCAGCACCTCTGCATTCTGCCCCTCCATGGCTCTCGCTTGGGTCTCAGTTCCCTCACTTTTGGGGATTTTAAATTTTAAGAATGGACAGAAAGATTACAATTTGATGTTTGCCCTATACCTGAGAAGCTTTTTGCCAGGAAAAGGGAGTTTCCATTGCACAAAATGGGATGGTAAGGCCAAGATTTCAGGAAAAACATGGGTGAATATATTGAAACCATGACCCCTCTCAAGGCACACTCCATGAAACAACATTCTCCAACTAGCATACATTTAAAGGTGTAGGAAAAAAATATTGGCCTCTGGGGAACAGTAAAAATTGTGGCAAATGGATTATATGTCACATGCATGGACCCTGGGTTTATACATTTCAGGAAGAAGAATATCCCTCATCCACGGTCTTTAGATCTTTGGCTGTTAACAAGGATGTTCTATCCATTTCAAGGCCTGATACAACTCTCCCTCTCCTCAGCAACTGCGTTGTAATGAAGCAGTGAGAACTCTGAAGCTCTGGAAGGAGAGTGTGCGAATGGGTGTCCCTGGCTCAAAAGTGAGTCTCTGGAAAAGCCACTGCAGAACCTGGTCAGTCTGGGTGGAGGTAGTTAGCAAGTAAGCTATGGCATTTCCCACTGACATCACCGGTAGTGTCTTCCCAGGAAATTCTCTTGTATCCAGGAGACACTAGAATCTTCTGTGATGTCACCAGTGTTGTGGTGACACCAACTGCCTGAGCGATTTCCCTTCAGTTTCTAATGGGTTTCCGAGGAGGCATGTTCTCCAGGATCCTCAGTCTCTTTCAGAGGGACAATCATATCCATGCAGGCACCAGACCAAGGCAGAGGGAGGCCAGCCTTCCATCACGTTGGAGAACAAGACGAATGGAAAGATCCTTGAAGAGGTCAAGTGAGTACTGGGCAGGGCAAGGGGAGCTTCCTGGAGGAGGTTGGCTTGAGGTGGTCCTTCCAGGAGTAGGACGTATGATTTAGAGCCTCAGTCTTCCTAAATGGCTGACCCAGACTCAACAATTTCTGATCATTAGTTTGACAGAAAACCAAGAACTGTTATATGTCAAGGGGCTTTCCTTGGATCTCTTTAACATCATGGGCAGTGTCAAAGAATACCAGGATGAGCCTCTGTAAGAATAACAAAGTGTCTCTCTCAGGATCGGCTGTTGAAGCACTTCATTCTCAGCAGTGTCCTGTAGATTACGTGGGTAATAGATGCCAAGAGGGATACTCTCCTGGTCATATATCAAGGTCTCAGTCACTTTGTCCTTGAACACACAGACTAGGGATTCAAGATGTTAAGCAGCTTGGACTCAAGGACTTACCTGCTTCACATCAGACATTAGCTGAGAATGTCCTCCAATTCTTCTTGTTTAGGCCAGCTTTAGAATTTCAGTGCCAGAGGAATGGCTTTAGGAGGTGTAGTCTATATCTATGATGGCATGTGTCATCCTATGGCTATGATGGTGGGAACAGGGTCCTAGCTGAGTTCAGCTTAAAGATAGCTTTCTTGCTCTGTCAGGGATTCACTGTATCTGTAGAACTGTTTATCCTCAGACTTCTGTTTTAGACTAAGCATAGTTTTCCTTGACACTGTGTCCACATATATGCCTGTTCCTTGGTGTTTATCTACCTACAGAGTCTGATCAGAAGGCATCGTCCCAACCCTCCATGACACCTGTTGAGGAGGAGAGAATGAAGCGTCTGGAGAACCTCAAAATTGCTCTCCACAAGATGCAAAAGGAGAGAGATGAACTCAGGAGAATCCTGGCGGATTACCCGGGAAAGAATTTAAATGACAGGTAGTCACAATGCAACTTCTGTTATATCCACATTTCCTCACATCACAGTAGGCTACAACTCCAGGGTGTCCTCATGGTCAAAATCACTTTCCTGATTGCATCAGAATGTGAAGTTCAGATGGGAATGGGATGGTGGCACAGGCTATTTTGATTCCTACAAATGTAAATCATAGCCTGTGGCCTGAATCACAGTCTGGGAATGAGGGTATAGTGTGTGAGCTCTCATTGTGTGGTATAAGTAGCCTGAACAGGTGTTGGCTTGTGGGAATTTCTAGGTGCTCTGATTATGACCAATCATTGTTGTAATTGACGTGGAGGTGCTTTGGGTTCAGTAGGTCCTGTGAAGAGCTGGAGAAGCCCAATCCCACTTGGTGCCTCACAGTGTGTGACTGGACTGACAACAGGGGATCATTGGTGTTCTCTGATTTTATTCATTGTATTTGGAGATAATGCCACATCCTTGTATTTAATTGGCATTCTAATTGTATTTGAGAGAGAGAGAGAGTGTGTGTGTGTTTTGTGTGAGTTTGTGTGTGTGTATGCATGTGTGAGTGTGTTTGTGTGTATCACTTAAGATCTGGGTATTCTATGTACTGATTTGGACTAAGAATTATCCTGTGTCAATTTTCATGGCATGATGATGATGAGGGTGAGAGCCTCACTGTGATCAGTAGAACATTTCACATCTGCTCAGGTGGACGCACATGGGAATCTCCTGGTGCGTGTTATAAATTCTTTTCCCAGTAAATACTGTTCATGTTCCTTTGGGTTTTCATGTAGCAATAGATTGTATGATTGAGAATTGTTACCTAAGAATAGGAGAATAGTCTTCATGGGCTTAAGTTGGAGCCTGGATCGTGGCACAGGGTCCTCGAATGTTCTTGGCAAGCTTGTCAATTCCTTCAAACTCTCTCAGGGAGCTCAAGGAAATCAGCTCCCTCCTTTTGTTTGCTGGCACTGCTGTCCCTGTGTCCATAATAATAAACTTATAAATACCAAATGGACCCAGTACCAAGAAGCAAGGGCGTGGCATGTCCTAGGCTGGGGTAGTTCAGGATTCAGTCTGAATTCATGTAATACTTGAATCCTTCATTCATAATGCTATTTCATCCTTGGACCATGCCTTACCACAGGAACAACTTTGAGTCTGAGATGCTCACGATGCAGCACCAGGAAGTGATGACCGACATGAAGAAAATGAGCGAGCAGGTCAATAGAGCTTTGGTCAAATGTACACACCTTACACTGGAAAATGACTGGTACTGGTGAGTAACTTACAAGGCTGTGACCCCAGCACAAGGCACAGCATGTGTCAGCCCATTCTTATGTTTGAAGTAAAGTGAGGATCAGGCTTTATAGTGTTTGAAGCAGACCAGGAAGCCTGTGTCTAAGGAAGGCTCTAGGACACACAGGACACAGAAAGATTGCCCTCAAGCGACATTCTAATAAAATGGACAAATAAGCACACATAGGGATTAAGTCCTCTTCTGGGAAAAACTTGAATCAATGGTGTCAGGTTTTTGAGAAGTGCCCTGAGTCTTCTGGAATGTGGCTCTTTTCTCCATTTGACCTGTCTCTAGGTGATGCTCCATGGCTACTGTGGACTTGGAGTATAATCTGGGGCTCTCTTTGGATCAGGACCCTAGAAGGAGTAATGGACTTGGAGACGTGGGAGGAAGTTGGAGACTGGCTGGGATTCACCATTTTTTCTTTGTGTCTCAGCCGCAGCTTCTGCCCCCTCCTAACTGAGTTGTTTGAGCTGAAGAACAATGCCCAGAGAGCACAGAATGAGAACAGGGAGCTTCTATGGGAACAGATTGCACTGGAAGAGTCCATTAAGGAAACAACAAGGATCTGTGGGGAAGCCAGTATGAAAATCCGCATAACAAGCAGCCTCAGGTAGATGAATGAAGCATCAAGGGCAGGTTTTCCTGATATCTAAGCATAAACCACGTCAAACCAGTTCAACCTTCTCCACCTTATCCAGACACTCTCCTAGTTCTCATCCAGTTGTTCATCTCTTTGACCATTTACTAAACGTTCTGTGATGTTAGCTTCATGCAAGAAACTGGAGGATTGACAACCAAATCCTCCTGCTCAACTAGAAAATGCATTTCCTTAAGGGGGATCTGTTGATCACACACTGCACACTTACATGCCATTATGCTAGAGGGATGCCATGAGGTAGCCGTCTTTGTAGTGCACAGAACTGATTAGAGTTCAGTTCAATTGCCAAAAGAATGGTTCTCATTGTCAATCATGATGGGGCTTGTGGACTTTCTCTCCTTTTCCCCGTACATTGAAAATGGTCCCTTCTGCCTGTCCAAATCGTGGTTTCTAGTGACAGAGCTTGAGAAGCAGTTTGTCAGTCCTGTTCTATGTCAGTGTTTTAGTGTTCTTTCCTGTGGCTTATGTCCTGGAGCTGACTGGATGAACAGGGATGTAGGAAAGACTTCTCTCAGGGTGAGGGTTTGTGTGAGATATGTGAGGATTAGAGGGAAATTTTTCTCCAACTCCCTCAACCTAGTGTGCCCAAGAAGTGCATTCCCTACACAGGTTTACTCTATAAGGGATGGAGAGCAGTGTCTAAGCTCTCACTTGACACATTTCCTTTGCCTAATCTGCATTCAACAACTGTTCTTCCAGCATGATGGCCTCCCCATTCTTTTCTGCTTCTCACTTATGATTTCTGTTCTCTCTCTCTCTCTCTCTCTCTCTCTCTCTCTCTCTCTCTCTCTCTCTCTCTCTCTCTCTCCCTCACCCCGGCCTCTCTCTCACTCTGTGTGTGTGCGTGTGTGTGTGTGTGTGTGTGTGTGTGTGTGTGTGTGTGTTTGTCTGTGGGCACAGATGTGTGAGCATATTTATTGCTATGGTGCATATTGAACATTGGGAGTTTTAAGTGTTTGTGGTATGGGTGCTTATATATAGAAGTGTGTGTATATGTGTGTATTTGTGCATGTGTGTGTGTGTGTATGAGAGAGAGTGTGTGTGAACTCATCTAGTTTCTGAACACAGACACATATATTTATATATGTTGTATTAGTCTATATGAACATATATAGAACCATGTTAAAGTATATATATATATATATATATATATATGTATATATATGGAGAGAGAGAGAGAGAGAGAGAGAGAGAGAGAGAGAGAGAGAGGAGACACAATTTTTCCAATTAGTTTTAAACTGTTCTTAATGGGATTTTGATTACTATTAAAATTATTACACTGGGGAAACTATTCATCAACATTGACAATATTTGGAGAAAAACTCAGGAATGGGGTACAGGGATGTGAGGAGAGGCTGCTGTGTGATATTCATGTACCTGAGTGTGGAAACTGCTGACTCAGGGCTCTTCTGCCTCCTTTGCTCTCGGTGTATAGTAACACTGGAAGGTCATGTGCTTGTTGTCTCTACTCAACATCCTGGTTATGTTAATCGTTACCTGGCACCACTTTCTCTCCAGAATCGCCTAAACTTGGTTGAATACACCTTGGCTTTGGAGTTTGGCCTGGAATTTGTTAATTGAAAGATTAATTTGCTTAGAGTTGAATCTGCAAGCAGAAGATGTCCAGGAGTTATGCTGAGGTGGAATCACATCTTTGCCTCAGACAGAAACTTAGGCCCAAAATAGTCGACAGCACTCACCCTGTGTTGTGTTGTGGCAATCTTAACCATTGTTATTCAAAATCATTTGATCTGAGTGAAAATCATCTGTAAGGAGGGTTTAGAACAGTGATGACCCTCAGACATTGCTGGAGGTGTCAAATGGGTAGCCCTGTGAGAAACCATGTACAACTCTTGTGAAAGTTCAACCTTTGACACAGCGATTCCAGAACAAGAAGTCGGTGTGAGCAGAGAAACTGTGGCACATTAGTGTTGTAGTGGTTCACCTCACAGCAGCCATGAAGCAAAATTATCCAGATGTCCATCAATCAGAAAGGGAAAAGGTACAATGTTGTCCAGCCCTTCCATGGACTGTGGCTGAGTTTGATTATACCTGCCAGCATTTGGCTTTGAATTAGCCTTCTCTTACTCGAATTATATCTGATAGCATCCCATTACAAGTTTTACCTTGGATTGTGGTTATGGAGATTTCCTAGCTGTTTGTGCTGGTAATTTGTTTCCCCTGTCAGGTACTGTATGGTAAAGGGACCTCATATTGAAAAATGCAGCTCACTTTGCATGCACTGGGAAACAGTGAGCAGAGGGCAGAAGAGGCTCACCTGCCCCCACCCAGTGCTCTGTTGCCTGAAATCAGCCTCCTGTGCACAGCCTTGTGAACTTGCTAAGGAGGCTTGGCTAACAGGCCTAGATGTCACATTTCTAATTTCTGATTTTCAGGGGAATACACTTTATTGGCTGAGCTGTCTTTAGGCTATGCTCACTGTGTACTTACCCCATTCCAGGTTTTTTTTTTTTTTCTTATGCCACAATAGTAGACTGGGTGATCTCTTCTATTGCCATTAACTGGGAAACCAACCACGTTCTGCAAAATACTCTGCTTGTATGTGTGAACAAATATATTTGGGTGAGTTCAAAAGTGTGTATTTCTGGGTGTCTGTCTGTCTGTGTCTGTATACATGCCTGTCTCCATGGACAATATAATCTTCTAACGACCAGGATGAGGAGAGCATGGAGGAAAGTCTGCAGGACCCCCTGAATCAGAAAAAACTGGTTACTGAGGAAAAGGCCTTGTGTGAGAAGATGCAGCATCATTTCAGTGTCACTGAGACGGTTTGAAAGCACAGGATGAAAGGACCCAAGTAGATTCCCTGTACTTATAAACTGTCTTATTGGGTGTGTGACTTTCTCCATAGTTCTCAGCATCTGTCAGCTAGGAGCAGCTCAGAATATTATTCTTGTGCATTTAAAAGAAATTCCGTCCATGAAGTGTATGTGATCCATAGAGATTCTGGCTACTGTGTACTGATCCCTCCAGTCTGAGCTCTCTTGTATTATCTGAGCCCAGTGCCTTTAAGTCTCCCCATAAATAGTTTTACGATACCCATAAACAGAGGAGTGTATAGTTTATTTTCTGCATGAGAATCTCCTTTAGAGTTCAATGCTTAGTCTTGGCAAGATTTCCATGCACCATATTCTTGCCAAATATAATATCACTTCGGTGTGCATGTACTTCTTGAGATATTGTTTCTCTGGGTCTTTGCAGACATTGAGGTTGTCAGGTGGACCCCAGGCATATTCCTGCACTGGAGGAATAATAATAGTCTTCATTGCAGACATGGCCAAGCTTCCAAGGCCTTCCTATTGTTTTCTAGGTTGTTCATATCTCTCCTCAAATGACATTTAGACATTGTTACATAATATTAAAATATAATATATATGAACGATTAGAATTATCTGCTTTTCACTGTTCAATTTTTAGCAGTTTTAAAAGCTGAGAAAATATGCAGGCCTGTGGGATCTCTTACCCTTCTCTCTTGGGCATGAGTTAATGGCCTCAGATGAAAGATCATCCTGCATTATCCTGCTGAATTGTGCTGCTGTGTATGGGATAAGTGACATGGCAGGTCCTCACCAGGTCTTTTCCACCCCTAGGTCTGAACACTGCAGCAGAAGCTTTCCCAGGGCCCAGACCAGGACTACAGCTCTCAGAGACAGGACTGTCCACCAGGAGCACTGAGGGTGCAAAGATTGACACCACCTCCCGCATCTCAGTCCTTGTAACCATACCAATCTTGGGCTAAATTTGAAAGACCTTGAGATGTGGCCTGGAACATGCCTCACGTTTAACCTTTTGATGACTTGTCCACCAACAACCAACTACACTGAATGAGGCGTCTACATGCCTCTTGAAGAGATTTTTACCATCTTACCTGCCGTTCTGCTGTGTTTGCAAGGCCAGCAACAGGCTGGAGTTATATGTTGAAAAATCAGCAGGAATTGAATGCTGACTAATTTACTTGTTATATTTAGTTTTTAGTTTGAAATTTGGTTGTTTTATGCATTTGGTTTTATTTGTTTACATTTGAAGTTTTGTTATTTATTTGTTAACATTAGATTTTTAATTAATATGCTATATTCTTAAGGCTATATACATTGAACTCATTGACTCCCTACTTTAAAATTTTCTTGAATAAATTAATGTTTGTCTATAAATAAAAATGTGACCTTTAATCCCTAACTCACAAGACCGTCCTGAGTCGTGTGTGGTTCTTCCTCCTGTAACAGCACAAGTGTAAGGCAAGAGTGGTTTTCTGCAAGTCTCATGCAGCTTAGGCTTCACCATCAGTTCACAGCCAGCCAGAGCTGCACAGGAAACTGTGCTCTTGATGTAGACAGTGTGTCGTGCTCTGTGGAACCCACCTTCATGATGAAAAATATCCTTGCTTTATCCTGGGGCTCACAAATTTGGCTTCCTTTATAATGACAGACAAAGGAGAAACACAGAAGTATTTCTCTAATACCTTAGAGGAAATAAAACCATTCAGTAGGGGAATATAAAAAGCGATCAGGACACACGGAGCTGTATGCCTCTGCATTCCTTGTAATATAGCATCGGTTATTACTGCAGATTTATTGAATTCCAGCAATTTTGGAGGAACGATATTTTTAAAATTTTTTATTATATATATCTCTTTACTTACATTTCAAACGTTATTCCCCATCCTTGTTTCCTTCCTTAAGCACCCATTCCCTTCCCTCTCCCTTCCCCATATGTGTATCCCCCTATACATCCCCCTTATTGTTCACCCATATTCCCCTGCACTGCCCCTGGAACATTTTCTCTATTGTTTTTGTTGGTTTGTTTGTTGTTATTCTTTTTCTCCCATTTTTATTAAATTGGGCATTTCTTATTTACATTTCAAATGTTATTCCTTTTCCCGGTTTCCTCTGCATCAGCCCCCTAACCCCTCCTCTTCCCGTTCTAAATGGGTGTCCCCCCCCCACCCTACCCCCGTTACTGCCCTCTCCAAAATTCCCTTCACTGTGGGTTCAACCTTGGTAGTACCAAAGGCTTCCCCTTCCAGTGTTGCCCCAACAATGCTATTTACTGCTACCTATGGAGGGTCAGTCCATGTGTAGTCTTTGGGCAGTGGTTTGGTCCCTGGAAGCTCTGGTTGGTTTTTATGGGGTTGCAAGCCCCTTCAGCTCCTTCAGTCCTTTCCCTAGTTCCTCCAATGGGTGTCCCGTTCTCAGTTCAGTGGTTTCCTTCTGGCAGTTGACTCTGTATTTGACATGTTCTGGCTGTGTATTTCAGGAGAGATCTATATCTGGTACATGTCAGCATGCACTTCTTAGCTTCATCCCTCTTATCTAGTTTTGGTGGACATAGATAGATAGATAGATAGATAGATAGATAGATAGATAGATAGATAGATAGATAGATAGAAAGATAGGTGTGGACCACATGTGGGGCAGGCTCTGAATGGCGTTCCTTCATTCTCTGCTCTAAAATTTGCCTCCCTATCCCCTCCTGTGGATATTTTTGTTCCCCCTTTAAAGAAGGAGGCTTCACTCCTTCTTTAAAGGGGGAACAAGAATACCCTTGGCAGGGAAGAGAGAGGCAAAGATTAAAACAGAGACTGATGGAACACCCATTCAGAGCCTGCCCCACATGTGGCCCATATATATACAGCCACCCAATTAGACAAGATGGATGAAGCAAAGAAGTGCAGACTGACAGGAGCCGGATGTAGATCGCTCCTGAGAGACACAGCCAGAATACAGCAAATACAGAGGCGAATGCCAGCAGCAAACCACTGAACTGAGAATAGGACCCCCGTTGAAGGAATCAGAGAAAGAACTGGAAGAGCTTGAAGGGGCTCGAGACCCCATATGAACAACAATGCCAAGCAACCAGAGCTTCCAGGGACTAAAGACTAAATAACTTCCAATACCTAAAGACTATACATGGACTGACCCTGGACTCTGACCTCATAGGTAGCAATGAATATTCTAGTAAGAGCACCAGTGGAAGGGGAAGCCCTGGGTCCTGCTAAGACTGAACCCCCAGTGAACTAGACTGTTGGGGGGAGGGCAGCAATGGGGGGAGGGTTGGGAGGGGAACACCCATAAAGAAGGGGAGGGGGGAGGGGGATGTTTGCCCGGAAACCCGGAAAGGGAATAACACTCGAAATGAATATAAGAAATACTCAAATTAATAAAAAAAAATGGAGTGAAGCATCCACATTTCAGTCATCCTTCTTGAGTTTTATGTGGTCTGTGCCTTAGATCTTGTGTATTTCGAGTATAACCAAGAGGTGAGGATGCAAAAGAATCAAATGGATAGCTTGACGCCAGAGGTTGGTGGTGAACACCAGAGGGAAAGATCATTCTTCCAGAAATAATTGGCAGGTTTCTGGTAACTCACCTTTACCAGACTACTTGTTTGGGTCCACAGAACTCTCTCAGTTGCCATCAGCAAGGTATGTTATACCCACATACACTGGACAGTGTAGAAGGAGATGTCAAAGCCAGATGCCACATTTACACCTATGTAAATAAAAAACAGAGATCATTTACCCATAAAGGATTGCATACAGGTAGCCAACGCTATAATAAATTATGGGAACCTGAATTAACTGACACATGGCCTCCTAGAATAAGATAAAAGTACCTGCTTGTTTTATTGATACCTTTTCTGGGTGAGTAGAAACTCACTACATCAGACTGAAACTGATCATAGAGCAACTAGAAAGCTCTGCTAGGAACTTTCCCCCTAATTTTGCCACTCACTAGGAATGCTGCCATATAATAGCCCAGCTCTCACAGCCAAAGCCTGTAAATAACAGTCAAAGATGTATGCATAGTTTGGAGTCTTTGTTGTGCAGAATTCTGGGCAGGTGGAAATAATGAACAAGACGTTAAAGGAAACACTATGGAAACTCTCATTAGAGTCCAGGAAGGGTGGAAAGGCTCTTTTCTTATTTTGGGCCTGCTGTACTCCATACAAGGAGGGATTGAACCATATGATATTATGTTTACAATACACCCCCCCCATGGCTTCTAAGTCTTAGAGATCAGCACTTGGCAGAATTCTTCAACTATTTTATTCTTGAAATCCTGTCCGTCCAGTTCTCTGTAAAGTCTATTACTTTGACTATCAGAGAGACCCAGTAAACCTCTAAATCTATCAACAATATCCCCTAATTTGGACCTGGTGGTAGTGAAACTGCATGAGCCAAGTGGGCATCGAAAAGGACAATGAAAGCAATTTACAAGGACCTACGTGGCGATGTTTTACACTCTTACAGTTATGAGGTTAGGTGGAATTTTAACATGGATTCCTTACAACTAGGTCAAGAAGGTAGAAGCCACAGATGACAAGGCCAAATAGACTCCCTCCAGAACTTCTGGACCTATTAACGTTGAGCTTTCACCTGACCTCAAGCCCTTCCACTCCCTGCCCAACCTCCTGGATCTTATGTTTGGCATGAATACAGGGTCATGGTCCAAACTCTAACACCCTCAGGCCTGTCCCTGGGAACTCAGGAAGGTGGACACTAGAGAAGTGACGTCTAATGGAACTGCAGAGGACCAATCTCCGTCCACGTTGTCCTTTGCTCACTGATATCTGGTTATTTTTTGGAGAAAGGATTTGGAAGTTTATCATTTGAAGTAGGTGCACAACATTTAAAGTTTTATATTCACTGTATAACTGGGTTCACTATGTTACCAAGATCATTGCAACAGAGGGATGCAAAACAGAGACTTTGTGAGTACACATCCATGAATATGTGTAAAGAAAGACACCTTGGAAGGAATGCACAATAAGAAAATGAAATCAATATCCAATAAATTAAAGGTCTGGAGGGAAATACTGGCTTTTGGGAAACCAGGAAAACCTAGGAAATTGGAATGTATGTCACAGGACTGGATCTGGGAATAAAATTATTATCCAGAAGAATCTTCCACCCCGTGTCCCTTGATGTTTTCTCCCCATGCCAGGCCCCTGACGCAATCTGCCCTTTCAGAGCAGGTAACTACTAATGAAGCAAAGAGAAATCTCTAGCTTTAGAGGGAGGAGACATGGAAAGGGTTCCATTGTGTCACTGGAGAGCCTCCTGGAGATGGCACCTCAGAATCTGGTCACCATAAGGAAAGCTGGTTAGCAGGAGGCCCTGGCAGTTCCCGGTGACGTCGTCAGTAGACCCTTCCCTGAACAATCTCTTGTATCCAGGAGAGCCCTGGCATCTTCTGTGGTGTCACAAGTGTTGTGGTGGCACCAACTGCCTGTGGGATATTCCTTCAGTGCCTCTATGGTTCACTGATTGACCTGTTGTCCAGGCTAAGCAGGCCATTTGTGAGAAAGAACAAAGAGCATGAAGAGATGAGAGTTGGGGAGAAGGAAGATGCCCTTCTGTCTTGTCGTATAAAAGGAAGAAATAAATGGTCCTTGGGAAAGCTCAGTGACCTCTGGGCAAAGGGTGAGGAGGTTCCTTGAGGAGAGAGCCTTGAGCTGAGGCTTCCAGGTATGGAAATCTGGAGCTGGGAGCATATAAGAAGCAGCTGGACTTCCCTGCTTGTTATGGTTCCTGGAAGTCAGAGCCTTTACATCATTAATTTCTCTATTTCAGAAGCCAGTTGTTGGGAAGGACACCACTGTTTTCCTGAGACATTATGCCTTTTACTCCTTTTACTTAGAAGACAAAGGTCCTTAGGAAGAAGGGAGAGACTAGTGTCGTATCCTCGGCTCAGAGCTGACTCTTCCCCCTTTGGATTGGTTCAGTTTGTGTCTGACACTCATATCTGGGAGAGAGAAGACTTCTAGATGAGACCTCATCATCTCTGGCTTTCCACTAGAGTTATTCTGACTACCATTCCCTGATAGTGGTCCCCTTAGATTTCTGAGTCAACACGTGTGAGTGTCATGCAGTTTTCTAGTGCAGTGAAGAACTGTTAGTCAGTGAACCAGAACCAGGACTGGCTCCTTCCTGACTTCTCTAGGTGTCCTGAGCAGTAAGTGGGTGCACTAAACGATCATGTTCTACCAATACAAGGCATCTATTACTACAGTCCTGGGGTCTAGAGAGATCGATCTGTGATTCTGGGCATCACCACAGCAAATGAGTGCTGATGGAGTTTGTATTTTCATCCTGGCTTTGTACCTACAGACTACGGTGTTCTGAAGCCAAGTTCCATCCTGTGCAGCTGTGAATATGCCTGAGGAGGCTGTCTCCTTGGTTTTCTGAAGCATTGCTAAGGGAGCCAGAGGAAATCAGCTCCCCCTGCTCAACAGAGCTCTGGGGATGTTGACATTCTCAGCTTCAGCTACATATTAAGCTAGGTCAAAAGATCACCTGTCAGGTCCATTCTTAAATACCCTTCAGGGTGCTAGGGGTGGACTATAATGAAGTAGTATGCAGGAGAGGCGCTTGCCCTCTGGTGCTACAAAGCAGTGTGTGTGAGAAACACCTGAACTCTTCTATTACAGATCAGAGAGATGAGCTGCGATCACATTCAATAGACTGTGTACATTCCTGGGCTTTGGCTTTGACCATGCAGGTCTGTTGTTTCTCACTGCATTGTTCATGTGGCCAAGGTGTGGGAAAGCCCCACTCACAATTGTTTCCCATCCTCTATCCTAGGGTCTTAGAGTTTAGCACAACACTTCACCTCTTATCTTCTAGATCCACTGTCCTAACTTTACTTCAACATGCACATCTCTATTATCCTTGCACCGTGTGTGTGTGTGTGTGTGTGTGTGTGTGTGTGTGTGTGTGTGTGTGTGCGTGTGTGTATGGTTAGTTTGCATACAACTTTAGGGAAACCTTGCCACTGAATTCCTCTAGGAGTCTATATAAGTAATCTGTAAACTGTGGATGGGGCAAAATCCAAATGCTCTCCCGCAACGTGGCCTTCTAGAAAGAGTAGCATAAACTGCAATAAAAGGATATACTTGAAAGTAAAACTTGGAGGAAATGCCCTGGCATATCTACATTGTCACTGTGAACTGTGACATTGCTCTCTTGGCTTCTGTGCCCAGACATGAGGGCTCTGAAGCTATGCTGCATCCTGTGGAACTGTGAATGAGCTTGTGTCACACGAAGCATGTGAATGCAGTGAGAAGACAGTAGGAGGACATTGTGACACTGCCCTCCCAATGGAGACATGGAAGTGTTGACAATCACAGTGGGTGAGTCTCAAGCTGCACTTTGAGACCCAGCAAGGCTACGTTTCACCTATCAGCTCACTTCCTGCACATCCACCACAGGCCAAGGGCAGGCTCAGATGAAGCCCTGTTGAAGACAGGTGCTGTCCCTTGTGAGCTGCGTCTCAGGGTATGCGGAAGACCATTCAGCCTCCTGTGATGTGGGACATCAGAGTAGTAAGAGGCAGACAGAGGGGACAGTTCTGTGTTTGTTTTCTTGGCTACCATAACTACATCTTCCAGGCTAAGGATTTGCTCATGGAAGTCTGCTGTGTCACTTTTCTAAAGGCCAAGCTGTCTGAAGTCTCAATAACACAACTGGCTCCAGGCTGCTTTCTCAGTCACTAGGATTTTCACGCAGTCCTTCGTACCTTGTCTTCTAGAACCACAAATTCTTTTCTGGCTTCATATGTACAAGGCATATTTTCTCACTCTTGCCCCGACCCGCAGGGCAGTCGACCAGGGTCTGGGGTCCACCTAGGAGAGAATGGGGGACAAGAGACACATAGAACGGACAGCAAGTCAAGAAGTCTGATCAAGCTGACAATTTTTAATTTTTCTCAGGCTGAAGATATACTGGTAGAAGCAAAATGTGGGGAGGGGTTGGGTGACCAGAAAGAATGGGCCTGGCTTGATAACCAGGATATTGGCCAGGTAAATCGGCCAAGCGGGGGAACAGCAGGGTGGGTTGCTTAGTGACCTGACCATCAGTGCCTGACCACCGGTACTCAGTGATCTGACACCTAGATTTATGCTATCTATTGAATTTATGTAGAGCTGCAGGTGCTGCTTTGATCTAACCTAAGGCTATTGTTTTTTGTTCTATCATAAGGCTAAAATATAATGCTTTTTAGCCTGAAGAATATTGCTTATTATTCCAGCATAAGGCTAGAACACAATTGCTTTTTAACTTGAAGGCTGCTTTCGCCATCTTGAGGCTGCTCCCAACACACTCTCTCTTACTAGAGACCAGTAGGAACACATATATTGGACAGTCGTGATTATTGTCTAAACTGCTGGTGTCCATGTACGGCATTAGTGGGTACAGCATCATATCTCAGCATCTCTTACTGTAAGGGTTGGAGCAGAACTCCCACATCTCATCCTGCGTGACGATGTAGATTAGACCCATCAGATTAAATAAAGAATTGAAAAACTCTCCTGGGGGTGAGGTGGTAAGGAAATCATGTTGCCGTCCCATAAATGCACTGCTATGAGCAAGCTTCAGACACCCTCAGGGATGCAGCCTGCAGCAGAGACCACAGGCCTTTGGTGGAGAATGATTCAGTTCAAAAAGGGGAAGAGAGAAGGATGGTTGATATTGTTCCAGTAGATCTCACTGCCTATAAAAAGAGTTTCTTCCAGATCAGTGAATGGTTCTTGTAAAGCAGCTCCTGGACTGGACTACTGAGACCAACTATGAGCCCTCCAGACTGGCCTTTCCAACCAACAGACAAAAGTATCCACTCTGCGAATGATACATAGATACATACACAGAATACCAGGAAGGATACAGAGTTTCTTCAGTTCCATGATTGAGGGATTCAGCAGGAGAGATGGCTCAGCAGATAAAGGTAAACGTTGCCAACTCCCTACACCTGAGCTCCTTCCCTAGGACCTACATGATTGAAGGAAAGAACAAACCTCTCACACCTTGTCCTCAGATTTTTATGTAGTTTGGTTTTCCGGTCTTGGTCCACAGAAGCAAAGACATCAGGTTTTCCAATTCCATTTGACACGGGACCAGTACCTTCAACCGAATGTTCCTTCCTGGAAAGCTGCAGCCTGTCAGCGTGGCTCAGTGGTTTGTGAACTGCAAGTTCCCATCTGGGAAGGTGGTCGTGTTCATCCAGCACACCTGCCCCTATTGCAGAAAGACCCAAGAAATCCTCAGTCAACTGCCTTTCAAACATGGTCTTCTGGAATCTGTGAACATCACAGCCACTAACAACACCAATGAGATTCAAGATTAATTACAACAGCTCACTGGATGGAGAACAGTTCCTCAGGTTTTCATAGGTAAAGAAAGACTGCATAGGCAGACGCAGCGATCTGATCTCCATGCAACAGAATGGGGAGCTGATGACCTGACTGGAGGAGATTTGAGCTCTGCAGTTAGGAAAGGGATGCAGGCAGAGCCCATGCCAAGAGCCATCATTCAGCCATTCTGACGGCCAGTGCCCCTGAGAGATGATGTGCATCACAGAGGATGTCAGTATTTTCTGGTGACCAGACTTTTCAACAAATTGGCTTTTATTTCTTCTTTTCCTCAGTGCTAAACCCTGTTGCCGTTTGCCTCTAACCATGAGGATGAGAAGCTTAACAGACAACACTGGCTTGATTTTCCACTCTTCATGTGCTGACACGTCTCTGCCTCTAAGCCCATGTTTCCCATCCAGTTGATCTAAATCCCCATTGAATCTGTTTCTGGTTTCCTGCCATGCTGGTCAGCTCAAGTCATTTTGCAGAAGTCCACTTCCTGAATGGTTATTAAATCAATGGATATTGTGAATTTGTTCATGAGCCACACTCAGGCCTTTCCCTCCCTCCTGCATGCACCGTCCCACTTCTCCATTCACAGCTCTGAGCCAGTGTTCTCAACCTTGCCCTCCCACAACCCACAGAAGTTCACACTTGTATGAGCACGCTGTTTGAAAAATCAGATGAAGAGCTTTAGCATACTTGGTCCTCACTGTAGCCATAATAACATAGACGACAGAGCTGATGGTTCATTCATCTCTATTCTTAAAGGAGATTAAGAAAATCCCAAGAAGTTTTATGTTGATCCCAGTCAGAGTACCAGCAAAGTCAAATATGAAATGCAAAATTGCAGAGCTCTCCTACCAAGAATATCTGTATCAAAACTTGTTGGCAAAACACTGTCCTAAATAATTTCCTCCATTCACACTTCGACATTTTGTTTTGATGTCTTGCTATGACATTTAAGTATCATGGAACTGTAGGTCTCTTCTTTGGTCTCCAGTGAGAAGGACACATTCCTAATAATGATGTATCTGTAGATGACTAAAAAAGAAAAAAGAAGATCAGGATTAAAGTTCTGGGTTAAAGGTGTGACTTCCTACCTCAATTATCCAGATTAGAAGTAAATTTGAATTTACATTAAACAGAAATCCCTCACAGATTTCCCCTCTACTTTTGTGGTTTGGTAAATCTCAGATGAAGACAATTCAACAACCAAGAATAACCTTTAGAGTCATATTCTCCTCCTCACTAATATTCTTAAACAAATGGAACACTAAAAGATCAAAAGGAAGGGATGGTTATAATCAAAAGCTACATCTGGGTCAGCTCTAACTCTCTTAGTCAAGGTGACTTTGGATTCGCTCCTTAATGCCCATGGATTGCTCACATAGGACTCTGTAGAGTGTTGTTTCTACTGCCTCACTTTAAGCTCTAGGCAGACCAAGCCATCAGGTTTCTTTGGATTGCACATAAAAGACACACACATTAAGATACTTTGGATGAGATGGCTCAGTGGCCAGGTTCTTCTAAGTCTCCTCCAAATAGGATGCCCTCCTTTTTACTCCCAACTCAGCACCTCTAAATCTGCCCGCAGCTCAGTTGCTCAGGTGCCTTTAGTCATAGCTCAGCTCCCCAAATCAGCTTATTGTGTTTCTAACCTCCTGCCTGCTACACCAAGCCCAGTCTGGGAGGCCACCAATTGCCACTCAGCCCTAGATCTCAAATGGCTGGTAGTTTTTACTCCCTCTGAAGTATTAAATCCCTTCTCCTCTCCTGTGTCTCCTAGCCTGCCTGGAGGAAAACTAGAAGACCTGACTATGCCACCCAGCTGGTTGGCCAACAGCATCTTTATTGAACTATCAGGGATCAGTGTTCACAGGAAGATTCCTGATCTAAGCATCAAAACCACACCCTACAGGACTCAACGCCTGTCTCTGGTTTGGGATAGGAGATAGAGTAGTTAGAATTGGATAATTGAAATTCAAATAATTATGATAGATATGTTACTAATTATGACTGGATAAAAGCATGCAAGAGA
This sequence comes from Rattus norvegicus, assembly GCF_021556685.1. Lineage (NCBI taxonomy): Eukaryota > Metazoa > Chordata > Mammalia > Rodentia > Muridae > Rattus > Rattus norvegicus. Next base: position 6,351,357 of record NC_141548.1, on the reverse strand, counting down.
GTGAAAATGAGTAACATGTAAGGCAAAAGGGAAAAAGCCCTAATGCAGCAAACACAGTGGACCTGCCAGAAAGACTGGGGTCTTTCTGTGCATCTGAATTTGTACTTGACCTTTTTCCGACCACTTCTTGACCACTCCATGCACCCTAAGAAGAATAGAACAAAAAGAAAAACAAAACAAAATAAAACAAAATAAAATAAAAAACAACCAAAACGAAACAAAAAGCAAAAGCAAAAGCAAAAAAAAAAAAATACCCTTGCTAAAACAGGAGGACTGAGGGAAGATTGCTTGAGGTCTTCATTGTTAACTACAACTACAAGCTACCAATGGCTTTCAATGCAAAAAGTATTTATTATTTTACTTGAAGCTTCTGTCTGGGTCAAAGAAACAGGGTTTGGAAGCAGCACCACCAGGAAACTGGAACAAATAATACTATAGAGCTCACCACTGATATTACCGTGGTGACTGAGGGCACAGCAGAGAATACTGGTGTGAGACAATGAGTCTTGTGGTGTTCTAGATGCTTGCGATATCTATGACTCTGAAGTTAGTTAGAGCCGTCCCCAAGTCAAGGCTAAATGGATTCCTCCATGTCTTTGGAGCACAAGATCTGTCATCCAATTGACTGACTATGGTTTGTACCTGGGACCTAGGCTCTGTAGTAAGGCTAAGGCTTCTGATGGAAAATCCTCCACCAAAACTCTGGATGGTCCATGGTGGTGCCAGCCAACAACCATGCCCTGAGTCCACCCTGCAGCCTCCAGAAGAGGTTTCAAGAAGTCAAAGTTACCAACATTTTATTTGTGGCTTCAGCTTGTTGTCACTTTTTATTTTAAATAAAGTGCAATTTCTGTCATAATTCCTTCTAATTTCTTCCTCACATGAAACTTCACTTTTGACCTCAAATTCTATTCATGAAGTGTTACTTTTATCTGGAGCAGGCTAAGGTTTGTATTTTCCTTTTATAACTTACTGTGATGGCTAATTGTAGTTGTCTAAATGATGCATTCTGGAGCAATTGACGCCATCAGAATGGCTGGCAGGCTGTGTCTTTGGCATTTTCTTGATGGCAGTTGATGTATGGGGACTTAGCCCACTGTGGGTGGTACCAGCCCTAGTAAGGGGAGGAGAGGTCATAGAGAAAGGTAGCTGAGCAGATGAGTAAGCAGAGTTCCTATCTGTTTTGAAGCTGCTGCCTTGTGTTCTTATCTCGTATTCCATTGATGATGAACTGTAACTTATGGGGTGAATAAAACCTTCACTTTCCCACATTGGCATTTTTATGTTTCCTATAACAATAGGAAACTAACTTGAACATTCGGAATTTTCTTGAGATCTGCTCTGATAGTCCCTCCTCCTGCAGGTATGGGACCTCAGTTTTTAAATCAATAAACACAGTTCCTGGACACCCTAAACTGTTGAAATATTCGCTCTGCCAACCGCATGACACTGCTTAAGTATCTATCACATTTTTTCTCATGACAATTTTTCCTTCCTCTTTTTTTCTCTTTAAAATTATATTTCTAAACATGTTAGCTCTTTGTACTTTAAAAGTTGTCCTTTTTCCCATAGTAGAATATTTATATTCAAATTCATGCGTTTCATAAAAGTGGGTGATTTATTGTAGTAAAATATTCTAATCACTATTTATTGTATTAATTTTATTAATTCATCAAAAACTGACCTTATTATATTATCTACTTATCCATAAAGATATAAAAGCTTTGATTTATTCAAGTCTTTAAGGTCTTTCAGAACATCAGCTGGAAAGTTCTTATATGTGTTCAGGATGGATCGTGGGTACTTCCTATGTCTTCTTACTAATAGTATGCTTTATAAGTGTGCTTATCCAGGGTGTTTTGTTATATATTTTAAGACTATTTTGAGTAGAATATTTCCCTGATTTCTTTCCCATGGTTTGTTTTTGGTATACAGGAAAGGTAATGAGTTTTGTGTGTTATTTTGCATTCTACTACTTTAATGAATGTATTTTCAGCTTTAAGAAACTTAATTTTTTAGAGACAACTTGTCTGTTTAGCATCACCTGTAGCTAATTCATAGTTGTCTTTGCATTAAATATTTTAATCCACATCATTTTATTTTATATTTTCAAATTATTATGAGGGGAATTTTTCCCAGATTGTCTCATGGTATGAATTGGATTGGCATAAAGGAAGGCTAAGGAATTTTGTGTGTTCACATTGTATTGTGCTTTTATGAATGTATTTATCAGTCTTAAGAGACGGTGATACATTTTTAGAGTTTTTAAAATAGAATCAGGTCATCTGTAAATGAGGACATTTTGACTTCTTCATTTTTCATTTGGGTTACCCAAGTTCACCACCCACCACTGGTGCTTATTGTCATTGATTCCACTTTTCCTCTGGGTTTCTCTCTTGTCTCTTTTCATTGTTGCTACTCCCCCCGCCCCTTGTCCATCCTTCCCTGCCTCTACCTAGGTCCCTCCATCCCTCTGCCTCCCATGATTATGTTCTTCCCCCTTCTGAGTGGGTTTCAAGCATCCACAATTTGGCCTTCTGACATGTTACCGTTCATGTGATCAATGAAGTGGCTATGCAGCCAGTAATGGCACCAGCAATGGAGGAGTGTTCCACTTTCTCTACATCCCAGCCCACTCTGCTGCTGCCCCAGTTTTTTATCTTTGCCATTCTGATTGGTGTAATGAAGAATCTCAGGTTCGTTTTGATTTTCCTTTTTCTGATAAGTAAGGATGTTCAACATTTCTTTTTTTTTTTTTTTTTTTTGGTTCTTTTTTTCGGAGCTGGGGACCGAACCCAGGGCTTTGCGCTTCCTAGGCAAGCGCTCTACCACTGAGCTAAATCCCCAACCCCGGCATTTCTTGATCTGTTTCTCAGGCATTGAGATACCTCAGGTGAGAATTCTTAGTTTAGCTCTCTGTCCCAGTTTAAAAGTCGGGTTATTTGGTTGTCTGGGAGTTTACCTTTTTGAGTATTTTGTTTATTTTGAATTTTGGCACTCTCTCAGATATAGGGTTGGTAAAACTCTTCTCTGAATCTGTAGCTTGCTGTTTTACCTATTGGCAGTGTCCTTTGCTTTAACGAAAGTTTTCAGATTGTTGAGATTTCATACATTTACTGTTGATCTTAGAGCCTGACCCTTTGGTATTCTGTTCTGAAAACTTTCTCCTGTGCAACTGTGTTCTAGGAACTTGGCGACAGTTTCCCTTCTATTAGCTTCTGCATGTTTGGTTTTAAGTGGATTTCCTTCATTCACTTGGACTTGAACTGTGTAGAAAGAGATAGAAATGGATCCATTGGCACTCAACTACATGCAGACCACCAGTTAGGGTAGCATCATTTCTTAAAATGTCTTCTGTTATGTTCAAAATCCTCAGTCATCAGGGAAATGCAAATCAAAACAACCCTGAGATTCCACTTCACACCAGTCAGAATGGCTAAGATCAAAAACTCAGGTGTCAGCAGATGCTGATGAGAATGTGGAGAAAGAGGAACACTCCTCCACTGTTGGTAGGATTGCAAACTGGACAACCTCTCTGGAAATCAGTCTGGAGTTTCCTCAAAAATTGAACATTGCACTGCCTGAGGACCCAGCTATACCTCTCCTGGGCATATACCCAAAAGATGCTCCAACATACAATGAAGGCACATGGTCCACTATGTTCATAGTAGCCACATTCATAGCAGCCAAAAGCTGGGAAAAACCCAGATGCCCTTCAACAGAGGAATGGATACAGAAAATGGGGTACATCTACACAGTGAATACTACTCAGCTATTAAGAACAATGACTTCATGGAAATCTTACGGCAATGGAAGGAACCAGATAATTATCATCCTGAGTGAGGTAACCCAATCACAAGAAAAGACACATGGTATGCACTCACTGATAAGTGGAGTTTAGCCCAAGATCTCAGATTACCCAAGATGCAATCCACAGACCACATGAAGCTCAAGAAGGATGACCAAAGTGTGGAAGCTTCAGTCCCTCTCAGAAGGGGGAACAAAAATACTCACAGGAGGAAGTGTGGAGATGAAGTCTGGAGCAGAGACTGGAGGAAAGGCTACCCAGGGACTGCCCTAACTGGGGATCCAGTCTATATACATCCACCAACCTCAGACAATATTGGTGATGCCAAGAAGTGCGAGCTGACAGGAGCCTGATATAGCTGTCTTCTGAAAGGCACTGCCAGAGCATGACAAATACAGAGGCGGATGTTTGAAGTCAACCATTGAACTGAGAACAATGGAGGAGGCAGAGAAAGGATTGAAGGAGCTGAAGGGGTTTGCAACCCCATAACAACAATAATACCAACCAACTACAGCTCCAAGAGACTAAACCACCATTCAAATGGTACACATGGACAGACCCAGGGCTCCAGCAGCATGTGTAGAAAAAGATTGGCTTGTTGGGCATCAATGAGAGAAGAAGCCCTTGGTCCTGCGAAGGCTCTATGCCCCAGTGTAGAAGAATGTGAGGGCAGGGTGGCAGGAAGGGTTGGGTGGGTGGGAGAACACCCTCAGAGAAACAGGGTGAGGGGGATGGGGTAGGGGGGATATGGGTGTGAAACAGAGAAAGGCTGTAACATTTGAATGTAACTAAAAACATATAAAGAATAAAAAAATTTAAAAGGCATAACAAATGCAAAAGATTGTGGTGCCATTCCATAGTCGTGATGTGTTTCTTCTGTGAGAGCATAATGGTTAACTCACTTCTCTATGACTGTCTTCTTATTTGAAAGTAAATAATGGGATCATCTGTGGAGTGGTTGGTAAAAATAAAAGCATTGCCTAACATGAATAAGTTCCTCCAGAGCATGTGCTTAACATTCTAGGTATAGAGCAATTAGCTGGGGGGATTAAAAAGAAAAACCAAACAAAAAACAACATCAATGATTAAAATAAATTTTGAATGCTGGGATTAAGGTGTGTGCCAACTGTGATAGGCTTTGTAGATATTTCTAATAAAGAAACACAGGTCCTGTCACAATTCTAGCAGTCGCCAGCAGAGAGAGCTGTGAGGTAGTGTGTGCTTCTTCCTTTCCAAGATACCCCATGGACTCAGGCCTGCATCCAGTGAGCTGGAAGGAAGAGCAGCCTAGTTGAAACTGCTGATGTGTTGATTACCTGAGACCATATGAGTTAACTCTCTTTTTCATGCCTGTTTTTCTTATTTGAAAGTAAATAATGTGATCATGTGCGGTGTGGGTGGTAAGAATAAAATCTTTAACATGAAGAATAGGGCCATGAAGAGTGTGGGTAACATTCTAGGTACAGAGTAAATAGAGGGAATTACCAAAGAAAACAATGGGAATTCTAACAACAATTGCAAAAAAAGAAGAGAAAAAAGGAGAAAAAAACTTTATGGGTGCTGGGATTAAAGGCATGTATCAACACTGACCAGCATTGTAGGTATTTCCAATAAAATATTAACAAACAAACAACCCTATTATTCTTTTAGCAATTGCAGCGGAGAAGACTGAGAGATCGTGTGCTGCTGCCGCCATGCCAAGATTCTGTAGCAACAACTTCCTTGGTGATAGGAGCCTGTATGCAGCAGGCCCCTTGGTGGGCCTGTCATCTCACAAAAAGATGCTTCAGTAATCCAAAAGATTGGACTCCAGTATACTTCAGGCCAGGAAAGAAGCCAGCTACCATGGGTGAAAGAACAAAGGAAAAATTACATTGGAAAAATCTGTGCCTTATTTGGCAGAAATGACCCTAAACTTCTGAGGCGTCCACCATCTCCACCCCTCTGTTTTGAGCTTTGCATAGCGATGCTTTCCAACTCCAGGTGGGAGTCAAAGCCAGAGCCCTTCCCAGAGAAGCCATACGTGTTTTTGTCTCTTACATCTGTGAGGTTAGGAGGCGTCATAGCACAGACTGAGCACACCTAGGATAAGAACACAGAAGCCACACATGACAATGCCAAATGGACTTTCCCCTGAACTTATGGACCCACTAAAATTGAGGTTTAACCTGACCTCAGGCTGTTCGACTCCCTGCCCATCCTGCTGATTCTTATGTTTGTTAGGAATAAAGTATCAAGGGGCAACCCCCAATATCCTCATGCCTGGACTTGGAAATTAAGGAAGACAGATATTGGAGAAGTGATGGCTATCGGGCTACAATGGAGGAACACGCAGTCCAGGTTGACCTTTACTCACTGATGACCAATTTAATTGTCTGAGTGTATTTGAGAAAGGGAGGATGTCCAACTTAATATGTAAAAGAAGGGACAGAAATTTATGATTTTATATTTGCCCTGTATCTGATCCCCTATATTCCCAAGAAAAGGGAGTTTTTATTGCAAGAAGTAGGATTATTAACCATTGACTTTGTGAAATACATGGACGTGTATGTGGAAATAGTCCTGGCTATCAAGGAATGCACAATAAGCAAATATTATTCAGGTTTTATAAAATTAAAAGTACAGGAGAAATATATTGGCCTCTAGGAAACAGGGAAACTTTGGGAATTGGACTGTATGTATGTGCATTGTCTCAGGTGTAGACTTATTATTGAGAGAAATCTCCCTCATTTATGGTCCCTAGAGATTTGGGTACTAACAAAAGTCTCTTATCCAATTCAGGGTTGTAACCAACTCTCCCCATCAAAAGCATTGATGACATCCGATGAAGCAGAGAGAAATATCTAACTTTGGAGGAGAAGTTGCCAAAGGATATTCCCTGGGTCACAGGAGAGGCTGCAGAAAAGGGCCCCATAGAAATTGGTTGCTTTGGGGAGAGCTGGGTAGCAGGGAGGCCATAGAACTTCCCAGTGACATCATCAGTAATCTCTTCCTTGGACAATCTCTTGTATCTAAGAGAGCACTAGAATCTTCTGTGACGTCACCAGTGTTGTGGTGACACCAACTGCCTGTGGAATTCTTTCAGTGCCTTTTGGGTTCACAAACAGGCATGTTTCACCAGCTGCTCAAGCTAGTTCAGAAGGAGAGGGGAGACCAAGGAGAGACCAGAACGAGGCAGAAGAAAACTGGCCTTCTGTCCTGTAAGTACGGAAGAATGAAATCATTCTGGGGAAGGCACAGTGAGTACTAGGTAGAGTTGGGGAACTTCCTCCAGGAGGCAGGTTTGAGCTGAGCCTTTCAGGAGTTGGCCTTACAGGCAGGAGCCTTGGAATTTGTCAATTGCAGACCAAGAGTTAAGAGTCCTGATGATTAATTTGACAGAGAGCCAGGAATTGGCAGGCCTGCAGTTTCTTTTCTATGAGCTTTTTAATTTCTACTGCCAAGGAATGCCAGGAGGAAGCCCTATGAGGATAACAATGTGGCCATTCATGGTTGGGTGCTGAAGCACTTCATCCTCTAGATTCCTGTAGGTTACTAAGTCTGTGGTGACAACAACAAGGAAGGATGAACCCCCTAGTCATGAATTGAGGTCTCAGACACTTTAAGCTTGAACACACGATTAGGGTTTGATGGTGCTATGAACTCCAGGATTGACCTGCTCCACATCTGATATCTGCTGACAATGTCCCAAATCTTTATGTCAGAGGTAGATTCTGTCTTTCACGATGAGGGATCATGTAATAGTGAGTGAGGCTTATGTATGGCAATGGAGGTTGGGAAGAGGGAAATAGCTTAAGAGTCCACATTAGAGATAGCTTTTCTTCTCTTTCAGGGATTCAACAAGTCTCCAGCCTTTCCTCTTCCTCAACCTCCATTTTGAGACTCAGAATGGTCTTTTCTACCCATGGGCTATCCAATATGTACATTCACTTGTGTTTATCTATCTACAGGGTTTATTCGGAAGGCATCATCAGAAAATTTCATCAGTAACCATGAAAAGCGTATAAAGAAATTGGAGGAACTACAATCTGAAATCCAGAAGTGTAAAATCGAGCGGGATGAACTTTCTCAAATCCTGGACCTTTATGTCAATGATGGTTTGAACTACAGGTAGTCATTATGCCCTGTAACCTACTGACTGTCTTGTGCTCTCTCTGCTAAGCCAAGATTTCCTCACATTAAGAAAGTGTTTCACCTCTCATCCTGGACTTTAAGGAGCCTTGGCAGGTGCTGGCCTGTGAGAGAAGCTAGGTGCTGTGTGTTTAGGGTCAACCTCTCTTGTACTTGACCCTGAGCTCCTTGGAGTTGGATTGGATTTTTTTCAACAGCTGGAAGGACCTGGTCACACTTGCTGCATCTAAGTGTGTGAATGAAATGCCTGAATGTCCTCACTCTTACTCTGATTTAGATCGTATTGAAAGACCCCCTCCCAAAAAGGGAATTGTACAAGCCCAAGGCCCTCAACTATAAAAGTAAAAAATAAGTTTTTAGATATGTGAGACAAGCTGACCCATGATTTAGACGAAACAGACCAGAAAAGATAACAAAATGCAGAAACCAGACTAAATTATGGACATTGCTCCATGGGCCACCTGACAAGAAAAAAAGACAGTCCCTGAGCCCCCAGAAGCCCTGACCACCCTGTACTTTTTGCTAACTCACTGTTATGATTATAGCCAAAATAGATAACATACACGTATGCCTCATTTACTCCACCAATCACATCCCTGTAACCATACATCTGCTTCTATAAGCCTGCTTCTGCTCCCAATACACTATAAAAACCCGTCCCTGGTTCTGCTAGGCGCGCCAGTCTTCCGAATTGACTGGGACGCCCACAGATACCTGTGTATCCTGATCAATAAAAATCCTCTTACAGATTACAGCCTGTGGACTCGGTCTGGTCATTGGGCTTGAGGATCTCCCTCCTGAGGGAAGATTCTCTCTGAGAGTCTTACATATGGGGGCTCGTCCGGGATCGGAGATCCTCTGCCTAGAGACCACCGACCACCCACCGGGAGGTAAGCTGGCCAGCATTTGTCTTGTCCTGTCTTGTCTTGCTTTGTGACTTGTTCTGTAAATGCTTAGTTACTTGGCTTGGGTCTAAACCGTTTGTATTTGGGCGGGCCAGAGAAGGAGCTGATGAGCTCGGACTTCTCCCCCGCAGCCCTGGAAGACGTTCCAAGGGTGTTTGGAGCCCAGTTTTTTGGGGGGGCTCAGTCTGTATCGGAAGGATACATGGTTTTGGGTTGGAGGAGAGAGGAGAGAGTCGGATCCACTGAAGGATTCAGACCCTCGTCGCCTCTGTCTGAATTTTTTGGTTTCAGTTTGACACCGAAGCCGCGTGGTGCGTCTGTCTGTCTGACTGTTGAAATTGTTTGTCTTCTTTGTGTCCTAATTTTCTTTGAACACCTGTGGAAATTGGTTATAGGATTCTTTGTCTTGGTCTTGTTTGTCTGGGCTGTTTTCTGTGGTATTGTCCAGTGTCTTTTTGGCTTTTGTTTCGTTTTTGGACTTTGGACAGACGACTGTGTTTAAAATCATGAAACTATTTGCTTTGTTTGTCAAGGAGTTTTACTTGGTCCTCTTGGTGCTTAACTTAAAAGTTAAAAGTTAAAAATAATTTGCTTGAGAAAAATTGTTTTCTGCCGGGGAGTTTTATCTTTCTCTCTTGAGCCTCCTCCCCAAGGAGAGATGCCCCTCCCTTTGCTCCCCTTGTCCAGTCTAGCTGCTGTTAACAGTTGTGTATGAAGAACTCCAGGTTAGTGAGTGACCCTGTCTGAAGCAGGTATTAACAAGAGCCTGAAAGCTTTACCTTAGATCCTGAAGAAAAATTCTCCCTGTTGCTTAAACATTCACAGCTTCTAAGGAAGGGACAGCACAGAGTAGAAAAATATAGGGGCTGAGGGTGACAAGCATGCAGGCCTGCTAGCAAGCTGCAGGCTGCACGTGGGCAGTGGCGCAGCTCAGGCCAAGTCAGCGTAAGAGGAGTTTCAAGGTGATGAGGCCGGCTGGGGTTGACGCTTTGACAACAAAAAGATAGGTATAGAGTTAGTGGTTGTTTTATAAGACTTTTGGCCCTGAAAAAAAATAATAATTCCAGTTGCTGCCTTCAGTGGCCAGACCTTCAACACTTGCTCACAGAAGGAGAGTGTTCATTAAGAGAAGTTCTTTAAGGGAGCCTGCCATATCTGCTGGCCCTATTCCAAGAGAGGAGTTGATCTCCAACATTAAGTAACCTTCCCTGTTAGTCATCATTGACATGGAGAGTGCCTTTGATCCTATCCCCACAGCAGCCAGTTCCTACCCCTGTGGTCAAAATGCCCCTGGTTGGGGGACAGAGAAGCCCCTGAGATAGTTTCGGAGGGAATCTGCAACAAACTGTGAAGAACTTTGTTTTGCCAGTCAAAATTTAGAAGTCAGGCTTTGGCTGTGGCCAAGGTCAGGATTAATGTTTTCTTTTCCATGGGCCTTTAGCCCACTGAGACAGTTTGGTAAAGGGCTGCTACTGAGGTCCTGAAAGTCCCAGGTGAATAGGTGTACAATTCTTATGTCAGCCACTTGGCATCTAGCACCCAGGTCCTAACCATTTCTCCATCCTTTTGTTATTAGTTCTTAAGTCCAGATGCTTCTGTGACAGAATGGGAAACACGACCAGTGCAGTCACTGCTTCATTCTGCCTTTTGCAGTCTCCTCCCGCCTGGTTCCCTCACAGCCTTTCCAGTCCAATGTGTCTCCAAGAAAACAGGCTAAAGATTTCACCTTAATTCTCCTTTGACTTGTCTCTGGTAAGAGCCTTTTGCTACATCAGCCCAGGTAGAAGAGTGAAAGAGGAAAAAGAGAAGAAAAGAGAGTAGATGGCCTAGGCAAGGGATAACTGAAGTTCTCCTTGTAACACAAGCTACTTCCCAAGATATTACCACTAATCCAGTTTCTGTGTCAATATGACCCCCAAAACATAATCACCTATCATTAGAGCACATTTGCTGACACACTTTTATTGTGGTTAAATTTCTAATACATGCCTTTTGAAAACACATCTAAAAGTGGGGTGGGCTTTTCCAGCTGGATTCATGACCTCCTCCCTCCCACTCAGCACCCGTACTCAAATCTCCTGTGGACATCTTGTTTCCTAAACACAGGTGTGGCTGTCTCTTTTACTTTTCTCCATGGGATAGTTTAGTTAGAATGACCTTACCGCACCCGCCCATCAATGACTGGCTTTCTAGCTTTAATGACTTAGGAAAATTTCTGTTTGTTGATAATGGAAATCACCCACTGTATAAAGTCATTTGCTCCTGCTCTCAAACAGAGGAAAAGAAAGAGAGAGAAGGTCTGCCTGCTGGGGATAGTCAAGGAAGGTCAAGGCCTGTTGGCAGATTTTTCAGCCTGCTGAGGTATGGAACCGTAAGAGAAGGTGTACCTGAGGCTTAAACTTCTATTGACCTTGGTGGAAAAAACGGAGAAGTTTGGGGAATGGGAATGAATGCATTGTTTATTTTAACAATTTGTTCCTGTCAGCTTGTGGTTATGCTTCCCACAGTGCTATAGTAAAACAGGGCTTTGAGAAATGTGCTTGTTGTTTCCTTGTACCCACCAGCAGCCCTTTCATAACTGTGTCTTTCCTCTTCTTTTGGCCTTTCCTATTATGATCCTCATCTGCCCCTCAGAGGACCTTTCCACTTCCTACCAGTCAGTCCACCAAAGTAGGGCCATGCCGTTTCAGGAAACTGGAATTTGTGAAAAGCCCATTGAGTCTGGAAAGCAATATCCCCCAGGATATGTCCTGCAGCTCAGAGTAAGATGTTGCAAAAAGAGGAAAACTGACTGATCTCCCACTTTGTGCTTTCAAAAAGAACAAATACTTCAAAAACTTAGATTCTCCCTCCTCCCCATTACAGAATCTGACTTCAGCCCTGCACACTGTGCTCTCCTGGATCCGTGGATGCTAAGCTGCAGGTTCTGGAGATGCCAACCCCTCAGATGAATTCAATGTCTGCTCAACTCAGTCCATTCATTCACAGTTCCTGGAGTCATTGTGTCCACCGACCCAGACGCCCATCGCCGGTCGAGAGTATTCCACGCAGCGGATCGAGTTCCAGCAAGCAGAAGGATCTTCAGTCACAGAGCACATTGCGGACCTTACCTGACATGCTGGACAGAACTAAGAGGTTAGTGAGAAACAAGTGTGTGTGAATACGATCCTATGCGCCATCTTCTGGGCAAATACAGAATTACATCCTATTACCTTTTTTTGGAGTCCGAGGCTTCCTTCTAGCCTCTCATGTGCCTCTGTTCAAGACATAGATGCAGATATTCAGAGCCAACCATTGGACTAAGCCTGGGGACCACAATGAAAGAGTTAGGGAAAAGCCTGGAGGAGATGAAGGGGATTGGAACACAATATGAAGAACAACAATATCAATTAACTGGAGCCTTCAGAGTTCCTCGGGACTAAACTACCAACTAAAGAGGATATATGGTCCTGGCCATGGCTCCTGATACATAAAGTGTAGAGCACGTGTAGCAACAACTGGCTCATCTGACATCTCTGGGAAGGGAGGCAATTGGCCCTCTAGAAACTTGATGTCCCAGAGAAGGGGGATGCTAGAGGGGTGAAGTGGAAGTGGGTGGGTAGATGGAGGAGTGCCCTCTTAGAAACAAAGAGGACTGGGAGGGTATGGGGGTTCAAAGTGGAGAGATCAATGATGGGGATGACATTTGAAATGTAAACAAATAAAATGACTAGTGTATAATAGATGGTGACAGATGTCTCCAAAAGGACTAGATATTCATTATCTGTAACAGGTTCATTGAAAGTCAAACTCCATAATTGTTGTGACTTACTTATTATTGAAATTTCACATAGATGAACCCAGTCACCATTTTAACTTCTCTCCTTGCATTAGTTACCTTTATAAAACAATTTAAAAAGCAATTAGGGTTTCTACTCTCTTAGGCTTTGATACAGTGCCTCATTTTAGCTGTCCCTCTCTATGTTCCCTCCATTGCTGCCCTCTCCCTGTCTCTTCACATTTCACATTCCTATCCCTGATAGTGTCCCTCAGCAATCCATGAGTGAACTTGTACTTCCCTAAATGAGGACAGTCTGGCCCACGTCCCTAGACCCTTACACTAAACTGATCATACAGTTACACAGATTGAAGAATCAACAGCTAACATCCATATTTAGGTGAATATGTATCCCATTTGTCTTTTTCAGCCTGGATTACCGCATCCAGAATGACTTTTACTAGATCCATTCATTGTCCTGCATATTGCATGCTTCCTTTTTGCCTTTTGTAATTGTTAAGCAGAAATGCAGTCTGTAAATGCACCACATTTTCTTTATGCATTCGTCCGTTAAGGGACAACTTAAATATTTCCAAATCCTAAGTATTATAAACGAGCTTCAGTGAACATGGGTGAGCCAAGGTCTCTATTCTAGGATGAACCAACATCTGGACATGAGACCTGGAGTTGTATCTTAAGGTACAACAATTTTCACCTTCCTGAAGAACCATCATACTGATCTCTGAAGTTGCTGTAGAAGTTTGCCTTTCCACCAGGAGAGTATGAATGTTCACCTTGCTCCATAACCCAGTCAGCTTGAGTTGTCACACGTGTTATTAACCTTAGTCATACTGACTAATATGAAAAGTGATCTCAGAGTAATTTTGATTTGCATTTGTGTGATATACAAGAATGATGAATATTTCTTATGAATTTCTCAGTCATTTGAGTTTTTTCTATTATGAATGTTGTGCTTAGATATGTAGCACATTTTAATTATTTTTCTTGATATATAGTGTTTTAGTTTTTCAAATACATTTTTATATTAGCCTGTTGGGCCCTACCTTGGAGTGTTTCCCTTCCCCCTCGCTGTGCCTTTCAGCCTGCTGTGGCCAAAAGTTGTTTACACTCTTGGCAGCTGCTCTCGGACCCTGATTTGGGGCCAGGACCTTCCATGGCACCCATTCCTCTTGCTGAGCCTTTCAGCTTATTGATGTTAAGAAGTTGTTTATGCCCCTGTGTTGGGGCCAGGACTTGCCACGATGCAGACTTCTCCTGTTTTCTTACTTTTCTGGTTGGGGATTTTCACCTGCTTTATTGTTTTTCCACGGCTTTTGCCTCTGGTATATAAGGAGATCTCAGTAAAGCCCGGAGAGCATTCTTTTAACACGAATGACCCAAGTGTGTGTTTCTTCTTAACTCTTATAGGCCTATGCCCGGTCCTCAGTGTCCTGATGACACAGGCATCATCAAATGGAGGTCCCACCAAGATCGGGAAAGAGAGGACAACCTGATGAGATGGTCCCAGGAAGCCGGCCAGTGAAGGAGGGACACATTGGGGAAAATGGGCCAGGAAAGGTCCCAGTAAGCAGGATACAGAAGGACCGTGGGAATTGAAAGCACATGCAAAAGAAAATAAAGATTTGGGATAGTGGTGAATAAACCTTGTAAAAAGGGACCAGGTAATAATGGTAAAATGTTTTTGTGTACGTGTTCTTTTAGATTTATGCTAAAATCTAGAGAAGCAAAGTCAATTCTCATAGATGCTTTTAGTCTTTGGACCCTGATTAGAGACAGTTTACACCCTAGACAAGAGAGAAAATGGTTTGAGAAAAACAGTCCTCCCAGACTCTCCACAGATGCTTTGGCAAAAGAAGGAAAATGAGATTAAGCTTTTTAAGAGCTCTCCTAGGGACATCCTGCCTCCTTGCTGACTCCTATTAGAGAAGTGCTTATTTCTGGTTCTGGGTCCGTTAAGAAGAATATCTGGGTCCTTTTGGTGGGACACCATCTAGCTCCTTCCCTCTATGTGTATTGTCTGTCCTTGTTGCACCAAGCTGTCCACGGATGTCAATTTATGTCTGGGTTTTGCTTCTCGTTGCTTGAATGTTTTGTGTTTCATGCTTAAAAGAAAAAATGGTGAAAACTTTAAATGCTGGTTGATTCCCCCCTTGATTTAGTTTTAAGTCCTTTCAAGAAAAGAACAAATAAATAAAAACAGTTTCAATTGACCTTTGGAGCCCTGCATCCTAGATAACTGGGGGCTGGCTAAATGTGTACACTAGCTGGTCTTAAAGGTGCAAGTAGCTTCAAAGCTACTATGGTAAGGGAGCTGGTGTCTGTTTCTCTTAGAGAAATCTGTGACTGTGATTATTGGATTCAACAGGTAACAAGGTGCTTCATTTAAAATGATAGCTACAAAAAGTAAAAATGGTATTTGATCTAAATACTAAAGATATGTATAATCACTTCATTTTTTTCTGTTTGGTTTTAAATGTATAATACGCTCTACATGTCTTGGCTATAGGTTACTGGCTTTTTTTTTTTTTTTGGTTCTTTTTTTCTGAGCTGGGGACCAAACCCAGGGCCTTGCGCTACCTAGGCAAGAGCTCTACCACTGAGTTAAATCCCCAACCCCAGGTCACTGGCTTTTAAGTTATTGGGTATGGTTAAAATTTTTAACATTGGTAACAGAAAGTTGGCTTAAAACTGGAGTCATTGTAGACAACATGTGGCATGAGCCAAGCCAGGGAAACAGGTCTAGATTGGGATAATATTTTAATATAACTCTTATCATGGAAACCGGACTTTAAAAGAATTTAGGGAAATGTCTCTTTGCTGAGGTATTAGAGCCTGCACCATCGTTCCTTCATATGCAAGGCTTGGCTGCCATACTTTATAGCATGAGGAATGGACTTGGTGTTTTGGAGAGACTGGATTTTGGAGGATAGATAGTTTGGTGGAGGGTGAGTTTTGCTTTCCAAAGTTATGCTTGTGCTCTGGGGTTAGGAGGGAAACTTGAAGATTGTGGCTAATGATTGCCAGTGTTACATTGACTACAGTTTACAGTCTGATCACAGACAGACTCGGGATTCTAACTCGTACATATTTGTGCTTAAGAAAAAGTCAAACAGGTGGAGACTGTGACAAGGGTTAATGGGGCTATGGAACTTATAAGAGCATGACAGCCTGCTTCCTCCAACTGCTATTTCAAGAAATACATATAGAATGATTATAGGTTTAAGAGATTGTTTTTATGCTGTTTCTTGCACTCTTGGGTTGTTGTGAAATATTTCATTTCTTGTGTTTCCTTGGGTTTTGTTTGACTTGACCATACATGTGTATGGCTTTTCGAAAGAAAAATGTATTCATTTTTATTTATTTTGGTGAATTGTTCTTTGGCTGACTTTTGTCTGTGGTTGCTCTGAATGCAGTTCCCTCGGTGGCCAGAGGAGGGCACCAGATACCGAGTTATAAATGATGGTTAAGCACCCTGTAGGTCCTCTTGAGTGAAGCCAGCAGGTTGCCCAGGTCGAACTCCAGTTCTAGCTCCCTGTGCACCATGCTGTGCTAAAGCTTCTCTACTTCCTCCTGCTCTTCCTTGGCCAGCAGCACCTCTGCATTTTGCCCCTCCATGGCTCTGGCTTGGGTCTCAGTTCCCTCACTTTTGGGGATTTTAACTTTAAGAATGGACAGAAAGATTACAATTTGATGTTTGCCCTATACCTGAGAAGCATTTTGCCAGGAAAAGGGAGTTTCCATTGCACAAAATGGGATGGTAAGACAGAGATTTCAGGAAAAAACATGGGTGAATATATTGAAACCATGCCCCCTCTCAAGGTACACTCCATGAAACAACATACTCCAGCTTGCATACATTTAAAGGTGTAGGAAAAAAATATTGGCCTCTGGAGAACAGTAAAAATTGTGGGAATTGGACTATTTGTCACATGCATGGACCCTGGGGTTTATACATTTCAGGAAGAAGAATATCCATCATCCACGGTCTTTAGATCTTTGGCTGTTAACAAAGATGTTCTATCCATTTCAAGGCCTGATACAACTCTCCCTCTCCTCAGCAACTGAGTTGTAATGAAGCAGTGAGAACTCTGAAGCTCTGGAAGGAGAGTGAGCGAATGGGTGTTCCTGGCTCAAAAGTGAGTCTCTGGAAAAGCCACTGCAGAACCTGGTCAGTCTGGTAGAGGTAGTTAGCAAGTAAGCTATGGCATTTCCCACTGACATCACCGGTAGTGTCTTCCCTGGAAATTCTCTTGTATCCAGGAGACACTAGAATGTTCTGTGATGTCACCAGTGTTGTGGTGACACCAACTGCCTGAGCGATTTCCCTTCTTTTCCTAATGTGTTCCCCAGGAGGCATGTTCTCCAGGATCCTCAGTCTCTTTCGGAGGGACAATCATATCCATACAGGCACCAGACCAAGGCAGAGGGAGGCCAGCCCTCCATCACGTTGGAGAAGAAGACGAATGGAAAGGTCCTTGAGGAGGTCAAGTGAGTACTGGGCAGGGCAAGGGGGATTCCTGGAGGAGGTTGGCTTGAGCTGGTCCTTCCAGGAGTAGGACGTATGATTTAGAGCCTCAGTCTTCCTAAATGGCTGACCCAGATTCAACAATTTCTGATCATTAGTTTGACAGAAAACCAAGAACTGTTATATGTCAAGGGGCTTTCCTTGGATCTCTTTAACGCCATGGGAAGTGTCAAAGAATACCAGGATGAGCCTTTATAAGAATAACAAAGAATAACAGGATCGGCTGTTGAAACACTTCATTCTCAGCAGTGTCCTGTAGATTACTTGGGTAATTGATGCCAAGAGGGATACTCTCCTGGTCATATATCAAGGTCTCAGTTACTTTGTCCTTGAACACACATGATTAGGGATTCAAGATGTTAAGCAGTTTGAACTCAAGGACTTACCTGCCTCACATCAGACATTAGCTGAGAACGTCCTCCAATTCTTCTTGTTTAGGCCAGCTTTAGAATTTCAGTGCCAGAGGAATGGCTTTAGGAGGTATGGTCTATATCTATGATGGCATATGTCATCCTATGGCGATGATGGTGGGGAACAGGGACCTAGCTGAGTTCAGCTTAAAGATAGCTTTCTTGCTCTGTCAGGGATTCACTGTATCTGTAGAACTGTTCATCCTCAGACTTCTGTTTTAGACTAAGCATAGTTTTCCTTGACACTGTGTCCACATATATGCCTGTTCACTGGTGTTTATCTACCTACAGAGTCTGATCAGAAGGCATCATCCCAACCCTCCATGACACCTGTTGAGGAGGAGAGAATGAAGCGTCTGGAGAACATCAAAATTGCTCTCCAGAAGATGCAGAAGGAGAGAGATGAACTCAGGAGAATCCTGGCAGATTACCCGGGAAAGAATTTAAATGACAGGTAGTCACAATGCAACTTCTGTTAAATCCACATTTCCTCACATCACAGTAGGCTACAACTCCAGGGTGTCCTCATGGTCAAAATCACTTTCCTGATTGCATCAGAATGTGAAGTCCAGATGGGAAAGAGATGGTGGCACAGGCTATTTTTACAAACGTAAATAATAGCCTGTGGCCTGAATCACAGTCTGGGAGTGAGTGTACTAGTGTGTGAGCTCTAGGTGTGTGGTTTAAGAAGCCTGGACAGGTGTTGGCTTGTGGGAATTTCTAGGTGCTCTGATTATGACCAATCATTGTTGTAATTGACGTGGAGGTGCTTTGGGTTCAGTAGGTCCTGTGAAGAGCTGGAGGGGCCTAATCCCACTTGTTGCCGCATAGTGTGTGACAGGAATGACAACAGGGGATCATTGGTGTTCTCTGATTATATTCACTGTATTTGGAGATAATGCCACAGCCTTGTATTTAATTGGCATTCTAATTGTATTTGAGAGAGAGAGAGAAAGAGAGAGAGAGAGAGAGAGAGAGAGAGAGAGAGAGAGAGAGAGAGAGAATGTGTTTTGTGTGAGTATGTGTGTGTGTATGCATGTGTGAGTGTGTTTTTGTGTATCACTTAAGA
Source organism: Rattus norvegicus (assembly GCF_021556685.1). Taxonomy (NCBI): domain Eukaryota; kingdom Metazoa; phylum Chordata; class Mammalia; order Rodentia; family Muridae; genus Rattus; species Rattus norvegicus. Next base: position 6,332,731 of record NC_141548.1, on the reverse strand, counting down.
TCTGGGTATTCTATGTTCTGATTTGTCCTGAGAATTATCCTGTGTCAATTTCCATGGCATGATAATGATGAGGGTGAGAGCCTCACTGTGAGCAGTAGAACATTTCACATCTGCTCAGGTGGATGCACATGGGAATCTCCTGGTGCGTGTTATAAATTCTTTTCCCTGTAAATACTGTTCATGTTCCTTTGGGTTTTCATGTAGCAATAGATTCTATGATTGAGAATTGTTACCTAAGAACAGGAGAATAGTCTTCATGGGTTTAAGTTGGAGCCTGGATCGTGGCACAGGGTCCTCGAATGTTCTTGGCAAGCTAGTCAATTCCTTCAAACTCCCTCAGGGAGCTCAAGCAAATCAGCTCCCTCCTTTTGTTTGCTGGCACTGCTGTCCCTGTGTCCATAATAATAAACTTATAAATAGCAAATGGACGCAATACCAAGGATCAAGATGTGGCATGTCCTAGGCTGGGGTAGTTCAGGATTCAGTCTGAATTCATGTAATTCTTGAATCCTTCATTCATAATGTTATTTCATCCTTGGACCATGCCTTACCACAGGAACAACTTTGAGTCCGAGATGCTCACGAAGCAGCACGAGGAAGTGATGACCGACATGAAGAAAATGAGCGAGCAGGTCAATAGAGCTTTGGTCAAATGTACACACCTCACACTGGAAAATGACTGGTACTGGTGAGTAACTTACAAGGCTGTGACCCCAGCACAAGGCACAGCATGTGTCAGCCCATTCTTATGTTTGAAGTAAAGTGAGGATCAGGCTTTATAGTGTTTGAAGCAGACCAGGAAGCCTGTGTCTAAGGAAGGCTCTAGGACACACAGGACACAGAAAGATTGGCCTCCAAGCGACATTCTAATAAAATGGACAAATAAGCACACATGGGGATTAAGTCCTCTTCTGGGAAAAACTTGAATCAATGGTGTCAGGTTTTTGAGTAGTGCCCTGAGTCTTCTGGAATGTTGCTCTTTTCTCCATTTGACCTGACTCTAGGTCATGCTCCATGGCTACTCTGGACTTGGACTATAATCTGGGGCTCTCTTCCGATCAGGACCCTAGAAGGAGCAATGGACTTGGAGAAGTGGGAGGAAGTTGGAGACTGGCTGGGAGTCACCATTTTTTCTTTGTGTCTCAGCCGCAGCTTCTGCCCCCTCCTAACTGAGTTGTTTGAGCTGAAGAACAATGCCCAGAGAGCACGGCATGAGAACAGGGAGCTTCTATGGGAACAGATTGCACTGGAAGAGTCCATTAAGGAAACAACAAGGATCTGTGGGGAAGCCAGTATGAAAATCCGTGTAAAAAGCAGCCTCAGGTAGGATGAATGACGCATCAAGGGCAGGTTTTCCTGATATCTAAGCATAAACCAAGTCAAACCAGTTTAACCTTTCTCCACCTTATCCAGACACTCTCCTAGGTCTCATCCAGTTGTTCATCTCTTTGAACATTTACAAAACTTTCTGTGATGTTAGCTTCATGCAAGAAACTGGAGGATTGACAACCAAATCCTCCTGCTCAACTAGAAAATGCATTTCCTTAAGGGGGATCTGTTGATCACACACTGCACACTTACATGCCATGAGGTAGCCATCTTTGTAGTGCACAGAACTGATTAGAGTTCAGTTCAATTGCCAAAAGATGGCTCTCATTGTCAATTATGATGGGGCTTCTGGACTTTCTCTCCTTTTCCCCGTACATTGAAAATCTTCCCTTCTGCCTGTCCAAATCGTGGTTTACAGTGACAGAGCTTGAGAAGCAGTTTGTCCGTCCTGTTTTATGTCAGTGTTTTAGTGTTCTTTCCTGTGGCTTATGTCCTGGAGCTGACTGGATGAACAGGGATGTAAGAAAGACTTCTCTCAGGGTGAGGGTTTGTGTGAGATATGTGAGGATTAAAGGGAAATTTTTCTCCAACTCTCCCAACCTAGTGTGCCGAAGAAGTGCATTCCCTACACAGGTTTACTCCATAAGGGATGGATAGCAATGTCTAAGCTCTCACTTGAAACATTTCCTTTGCCTCATCTCTATTCAACAATATATATATATATATATATATATATATATATATATAGAGAGAGAGAGAGAGAGAGAGAGAGAGTGAGAGAGAGAGAGGGAGGGAGAGAGAAAGAAGAGGAAACACAATTTTTCCAATTAGTTTTAAACTGTTCTTAATGGGGTCTTGATCACTATTGAAATTATTTACACTGGGAAAACTATTCATCAACATTGACATTACTTGGAGAAAAACTCAGGAATAGGGTACAGGGATGTGAGGAGAGGCTGCCGTGTGAAATCTATATACCTCAGTATAGAAACTGCTGACTCAGGGCTCTTCTGCCTTCTTTGCTCTCGGTGTATAGTAACACTGGAAGGTCATGTGGCTTGTTGTGTCTTCTCAGCATCCTGGTTATGTTAATCATTACCTGCCACCACTTTCTTTCCAGATTGGCCTAATTGGTTGAATATACCTTGGCTTTGGAGTTTGGCCTGGAATTTGTTAATTGAAAGATTAATTTGCTTAGAGTTGAATCTGCAAGCAGAAGATGTCCAGGAGTTATGCTGAGGTGGAATCACATCTTTGCCTCAGACAGAAACTTAGGCTCAAAATAGTCCACAGCACTCACCCTGTGTTGTGTTGTGGCACTCTTAACCATTGTTATTCAAAATCATTTGATGTGAGTGAAAATCATCTGTAAGGAGGGTTTAGAACAGTGATGACCCTCAGACATTGCTGGAGGTGTCAAATGGGTAGCCCTGTGAGAAGCCATGTACAACTCTTGTGAAAGTACAACCTTTTGACACAGCGATTCCAGAACAAGAAGTAGGTGTGAGCAGAGAAACTGTGGTACATTAGTGTTGTAGTGGTTCACCTCAGAGCAGCCATGAAGCAAAATTACCCAGATGTCCATCAGTCAGAAAGTGAAAAGGTACAATGTTGTCCAGCCCTTCCATGGACTGCGGCTGAGTTTGATTATACCTGCCAGCATTTGGCTTTGAATTAGCCTTCTCTTACTGGAATTATATCTGATAGCATCCCAGTCCAAGTTTTACCTTGGATTGTGGTTATGGAGATTTCCTAGCTGTTTGTGCTGGTAGTTTGGCTCCCCTGTCAGGTACTGTATGGTAAAGGGACCTCATATTGGAAAATGCAGCTCACTTTGCATGCACTGGGAAACAGTGAGCAGAGGACTGAAGAAGCTCACCTGCCCCCCCCCCCCCCCAGTGCTCTGTTTCCTGAAATCAGCCTCCTGTGCACAGCCTTGTGAACTTGCTAAGCAGGCTTGGCTAACAGGCCTAGATGTCACATTTCTAATTTCTGATTTTCAGGGGAATATACTTTATTGGCTGAGCTGTCTTTAGGCTATGCTCACTGTGTACTTACCCCATTCCAGGTTTTTTTTTTTCTTATGCCACAATAGTAGACTGGGTGATCTCTTCTATTACCATTAACTGGGAAACTAACCACATTCTGCAAAATACTCTACTTGTATGTGTGAACAAATATATTTGGGTGATTTCAAAAGTGTGTATGTCTGGGTGTCTGTCTGTCTGTGTCTGTATACATTCCTGTCTCCATGGACAATATAATCTTCTAACGACCAGGATGAGGAGAGAATGGAGGAAAGTCTGCAGGACCCCCTGAATCAGAAAAAACTGGTCACTGAGCAAAAGGCCTTGTCTGAGAAGATGCAGCATCATTTCGGTGTCACTGAGATGGTTTGAAAGCACAGGATGAGAGGACCCAAGTAGATTCCCTGTACTTATAAACTGTCTTATTGGGTGTGTGACTTTCTCCATAGTTCTCAGCATCTGTCAGCTAGGAGCAGCTCAGAATATTATTCTTGTGCATTTAAAAGAAATTCTGTCCATGAAGTGTATGTGATCCATAGAGATTCTGGCTACTGTGTACTGATCCCTCCAGTCTGAGCTCTCTTTTATTATCTGAGCCCAGTGCCTTTAAGTCTCCCCATAAATAGTTTTACGATACCCATAAACAGAGGAGTGGTACAGTTTATTTTCTGCATGAGAATCTCCTTTAGAGTTCAATGCTTAGTCTTGGCAAGATTTCCATGCACCATATTCTTGCCAAATATAATATCACTTCAGTGTGCATGTACTTCTTGAGATATTGTTTCTCTGGGTCTTTGCAGACATTGAGGTTGTCAGGTGGACCCCAGGCATATTCCTGCACTGGAGGAATAATAATAGTCTTCATTGCAGACATGGCCAAGCTTCCAAGGCCTTCCTATTGTTTTCTAGGTTGTTCATATCTCTCCTCAAATGACATTTAGACATTGTAACATGATATTAAAATATAATATATATGTACGATTGGAATTATCTGCTTTTCACTGTTCGATTTTTAGCATTTTGAAAAGCTGAGAAAATATGCAGGCCTGTGGGATCTCTTACCCTTCTCTCTTGGGCATGAGTGAATGACCTCAGATGAAAGATTATTCTGCATTGTCCTGCTGAATTGTGCTGCTGTGTATGGGATAAGTGGCATGGCAGGTCCTCACCAGGCCTTTTCCACCCCTAGGTCTGAAAACTGCAGCAGAAGCTTTCCCAGGGCCCAGACCAGGACTACAGCTCTCAGAGACAGGACTGTCCACCAGGAGCACTGAGGGTGCAAAGATTGACACCACCTCCCGCATCTCAGTCCTTGTAACCATAGCAATCCTGGGCTGAATTTGAAAGAACTTGAGATGTGGCATGGAACATGCCTCACGTTTAACCTTTTGACGACTTGTCCACCAACAACCAACTACACCGAATGAGGCATCTACATTCCTCTTGAAGAGATTTTTACCATCTTACCTGCCGTTCTGCTGTGTTTGCAAGGCCAGCAACAGGCTGGAGTTATATGTTGAAAAATCAGCAGGAATTGAATGCTGACTAATTTACTTGTTATATTTAGTTTTTAGTTTGAAATTTGGTTGTTTTATGCATTTGGTTTTATTTGTTTACATTTGAAGTTTTGTTATTTATTTGTTAACATTAGTTTTTAAATTAATATGCTATATTCTTAAGGCTATATACATTGAACTCATTGACTCCCCACTTTAAAATTTTCTTAAATAAATTAATGTTTGTCTATAAATAAAAATGTGACCTTTAATCCCTCACTCACAAGACCGTCCTGAGGCGTGTGCGGTTCTTCCTCCTGTAACAGCACAAGTGTAAGGCAACAGTGGTTTTCTGCAAGTCTCATGCAGCTTAGGCTTCACCATCAGTTCACAGCCAGCCAGAGCTGCACAGGAAACTGTGCTCTTGATGTAGACAGTTTGTCATGCTCTGTGGAACCCACCTTCATGATGAAAAATATCCTTGCTTTATCCTGGGGCTCACAAATTTAGCTTCCTTTATAATGACAGACAAAGGAGAAACAGAGAAGTATTTCTCTAATACATTAGAGGAAATAAAACCATTCAGTGTGGGAATATAAAAAGCGATCAGGACACACAGAGCTGTATGCCTCTGCATTCCTTGTAATAAAGCATCGGTTATAACTGCAGATTTATTGAATTCCAGCAATTTTGGAGAAACGATATTTTTAAAATTTTTTATTATATATATATCTCTTTACTTACATTTCAAACGTTATTCCCCATCCTTGTTTCCTTCCTTAAGCCCCCATTCCCTTTCCTCTCCCTTCCCCATATGTGTATCCCCTATACATCCCCCTTATTGTTCACCACTATTCCCCTGCACTGCCCCTGGAACATTTTCTCTATTGTTTTTGTTGGTTTGTTTGTTGTTGTTCTTTTTCTCCCATTTTTATTAAATTGGGCATTTCTTATTTACATTTCAAATGTTATTCCTTTTCCCGGTTTCCTGTGCATCAGCCCCCTAACCCCTCCTCTTCCCGTTCTAAATGGGTGTACCCTCCCCACCCTACCCTCATTACTGCCCTCTCCAAAATTCCCTTCACTGGGGGTTCAACCTTGGTAGTACCAAAGGCTTCCCCTTCCAGTGTTGCCCCAACAATGCTATTTACTGCTACCTATGCAGGGTCAGTCCATGTGTAGTCTTTGGGTAGTGGTTTGGTCCCTGGAAGGTCTGGTTGGTTCTTATGGGGTTGCAAGCCCCTTCAGCTCCTTCAGTCCTTTCCCTAATTCCTCCAATAGGTGTCCCGTTCTCAGTTCAGTGGTTTGCTTCTGGCAGTTGACTCTGTATTTGACATGTTCTGGCTGTGTCTTTCAGGAGAGATCTATATCTAGTACATGTCAGCCTGCACTTCTTAGCTTCATCCCTCTTATCTAGTTTTGGTGGACATAGATAGATAGATAGATAGATAGATAGATAGATAGATAGATAGATAGACAGATAGATAGATAGATTGATAGACAGATAGAAAGATAGATATGGTCCACATGTGGGGCAGGTTCTGAATGGCATTCCTTCATTCTCTGCTCTAAAATTTGCCTCCCTATCCCCTCCTGTGGATATTTTTGTTCCCCCTTTAAAGAAGGAGGCTTCACTCCTTCTTTAAAGGGGGAACAAGAATACCCTTGGCAGGGAAGAGAGAGGCGAAGATTAAAACAGAGACTGAAGGAACACCCATTCAGAGCCTGCCCCACATGTGGCCCATATATATACAGCCACCCAATTAGACAAGATGGATGAAGCAAAGAAGTGCAGACTGACAGGAGCCGGATGTAGATCGCTCCTGAGAGACACAGCCAGAATACAGCAAATACAGAGGCGAATGCCAGCAGCAAACCACTGAACTGAGAATAGGACCCCCGTTGAAGGAATCAGAGAAAGAACTGGAAGAGCTTGAAGGGGCTCGAGACCCCATATGAACAACAATGCCAAGCAACCAGAGCTTCCAGGGACTAAGCCAATACCTAAAGACTACACATGGACTGACCCTGGACTCTGACCTCATAGGTAGCAATGAATATCCTAGTAAGAGCACCAGTGGAAGGGGAAGCCCTGGGTCCTGCTAAGACTGAACCCCCAGTGAACTAGACTGTTGGGGGGAGGGCAGCAATGGGGGAGGGTTGGGAGGGGAACACCCATAAAGAAGGGGAGGGGGATGTTTGCCCGGAAACCGGGAAAGGGAATAACACTCGAAATGAATATAAGAAATACTGAAGTTAATAAAAAAAAAGGAGTGAAGCATCCACATTTCAGTCATCCTTCTTGAGTTTTATGTGGTTTGTGCCTTAGATCTTGTGTATTTCGAGTATAACCAAGAGGTGGGGATGCAAAAGAATCAAATGGATAGCTTGACGCCAGAGGTTGGTGGTGAACACCTGAGGGAAAGATCATTCTTCCAGAGTCAATTGGCAGGTTTCTTGTAACTCAGCTTTGCCAGACTACTTGTCTTGGGTCCACAGAACTCTCTGAGTTGCCAACACCAAGGTATGTTCTACCTAATACACTGGACAGTGTAGAAGGAGATGTCAAAGCCAGATGTCACATTTGCACCTATGTAAATAAAAAACAGAGATCATTTACCCAGAGAGGATTGCATACAGGTAGCCAATGCTCTGATAAATTATGGGATCCTGAGTTAACTAACACATGGTCTCCTAGAGTAAGATAAAAGTGCCTGCTTGTTTTTATTGATTCCTTTTCTGGGTGAGTAGAAGCTCACTACATCGGACTGAAACTGATCATAGAGCAACTAGAAAGCTCTGCTAGGAACTTTCACCCTAATTTTGCCACTCACTAGGAATGCTGTCATATAATAGCCCAGCTCTCACAGTCAAAGCCTGTAAATAACAGTCAAAGATGTATGCATAGTTTGGAGTCTTTGTTGTGCAGAATTCTGGGCAGGTGGAAATAATGAACAAGACATTAAAGGAAACACTATGAAAACTCTCATTAGAGTCCAGGAAGTGTGGAAAGGCTCTTCTTACTTTGGGCTTGCTGTACTCCATACAAGGAGGGATTGAACCATAGAATATTCTGTTTAGAATATACACCCCCCCATTGCTTCTGAGTCTTAGAGATCAGCAGTTGGCAGAATTCTTCAGCTTTTTTATTCTTGAAATCCTATCCGTCCAGTTCTCCGTAAAGTCTATTAATTACTTTGACTATCGGAGAGACCCAGTGAACCTCTAAATCTACCAACAATATCCCCTAATTTGGACCTAGTGGTAGTGAACCTGCATGAGCCAACTGGGCATCAAAAAGGACAAAGCAATTTGCAAAGGACCTATGTGGTGATGTTTTACACTCTTACAGTTATGAGGTTAGGTGGAATTTTAACATGGATTCCTCACAACTAGGTCAAGAACGTAGAAGCCACAGATGACAATGCCAAATAGACTCCCTCCAGAACTTCTGGACCTATTAACGTTGAGCTTTCACCTGACCTCAAGCCCTTCCACTCCCTGCCCAACCTCCTGAATCTTATGTTTGGCATGAATACAGGATCATGGTCCAAACTCTAACACCCTCAGGCCTGGCCCTGGGACCTCAGGAAGGTTGATACTAGAGAAGTGACATCTAATGGACCCGCGGAAGAGCAATCTCCATCCACGTTGTCCTTTGCTCACTAATATCTGGTTATTTTTTTGAGAAAGGATTTGGAAGTTTATCATCTGAAGTAGGTGCAAAACATTTAAAGTTGTATATTCACTGTGTAACTGGGTTCACTATGTTACCAAGATCATTGCAACAGAGTCTCTGCAAAACAGAGACTTTGTGAGTACACATCCATGAATATATGTAAAGAAAGACACCTTGGAAGGAATGCACGATAAGAAAATGAAATCCAATATCCAATAAATTAAAGGTCTGGAGGGAAATACTGCCTTTTGGGAAAGAGGAAAACCTAGGAAATTGGAATGTATGTCACAGGACTGGATCTGGGAATAAAATTATTATGCAGAAGAATCTTCCATCCCGTGTCCCGTGACCTTTTCTCCCCATGCCAAGCCCCTGACGAAATCTGCCCTTTCAGAGCATGTAACTACTAATGGAGCAAAGAGAAATCTCTAGCTTTAGAGGGAGGAGATATGGAAAGGGTTCCATTGTGTCACTGGAGAGCCTCCTGGAGATGGCACCTCAGAATCTGGTCACCATAAGGAAAGCTGGTTAGCAGGAGGCCCTGGCAGTTCCCAGTGACGTCATCCAAATGCTCTCCCGCAACCTGGCCTTCTAGAAAGAGTAGCGTAAACTGCAATAAAAGGATACACTTGAAAGTAAAACTTGGACGAAATGCCCTGGCTTATCTACATTATCACTGTGAACTGTGACATTGCTCTCTTGGCTTCTGTGGCCAGACATGAGGGCTCTGAAGATATGCTGCCTCCTGTGAACTGTGAATGAGCTTGTGTCACACGAAGCGAAGCATGTGAATGCAGTGAGAAGACAGTAGGAGGACCTTGTGACACTGCCCTCCCAATGGAGACATGGAAGTGTTGACAATCACAGTGGGTGAGTCTCAAGCTGCACTTTGAGACCCAGCAAGGCTACGTTTCACCTGTCAGCTCACTTCCTGCACATCCACCACAGGCCAAGGGCAGGCTCAGATGAAGCTCTGTTGAAGACAGGTGCTGTCCCTTGTGAGCTGCGTCCCAGGGTATGCGGAAGACCATTCAGCATCCTGTGATGTGGGAGATCAGAGTAGTAAGAGGCAGACAGAGGGGACAGTTCTTTGTTAGTTCTTCTTGGCTACCATAACTACATCTTCCAGGCTAAGGATTTGCTCATGGAAGTCTGCTGTGTCACATGTGTAAAGGCCAAGCTGTCTGAGTCTCAATAACACAACTGGCTCCAGGCTGCTTTCTCTCTCTCTCTCTCTCTCTCTCTCTCTCTCTCTCTCTCTCTCTCTCTCTTTTTCTTTTTTATTAACTTGAGTATTTCTTATATACATTTCGAGTGTTATTCCCTTTCCCGGTTTCCGGGCAAACATCCCCCTCTCCCCTCCCCTTCCTTATGGGTGTTCCCCTCCCAACCCTCCCCCCATTGCCGCCCTCCCCCCATAGACTAGTTCACTGGGGGTTCAGTCTTAGCAGGACCCAGGTCTTCCCCTTCCACTGGTGCTCTTACTACTCAGCTATCAAAAACAACGAGTTTATGAAATTCGTAGGCAAATGGTTGGAACTGGAAAATATCATCCTGAGTGAGCTAACCCAATCACAGAAAGACATACATGGTATGCACTCATTGATAAGTGGCTATTAGCCCAAAGGCTTGAATTACCCTAGATCCCTAGAACAAACGAAACTCAGGCTGCTTTCTCAGTCACTGGGATTTACACGCAGTCCTTCGTACCTTGTCTTCTAGAACCAGACATTCTTTTCTGGCTTCATATGGACAAGGCATATTTTCTCACTCTCTCTTACTAGAGACCAGTAGGAACACATATATTGGACAGCCATGCTTATTGTCTAAACTGCTGGCGTCCATGTACAGCATTAGTGGGTACAGCATCATATCTCAGCATCTCTTACTGTAAGGGTTGGAGCAGAACTCCCACATCTCATCCTCCGTGACGATGTAGATTAGACCCATCAGATTAAATAAAGAATTGAAAAACTCTCCTGGGGGTGAAGTGGTAAGGAAATCATGTTGCCGTCCCATAAATGCACTGCTATGAGCAAGCTTCAGACAGTCTGGGGGGATGCAGCCTGCATCAGAGACCACAGGCCTTTGGTGGAGAATGATTCAGTTCAAAACTGGGGAGGGATAAGGATGGTTGATATTGTTCCAGTAGATCTCACTGCCTATAAAAAGAGTTTCTTCCAGATCAATGAATGGTTCTTGTAAAGCAGCTCCTGGACTGGACTACTGAGACCAACCATGAGCCCACCAGACTGGTGCTTTCCAACCAACAGACAAAAGTATCCACTCTGCGAATGATACATAGATATCTACAAAGAATACCAGGATGGATACAGAGTTTCTTCAGTTCCATGAATGAGGGATTCAGCAGGTGAGATGGCAGCAGATAAAGGTAATTGTTGCCAACTCCCTACACCTGAGCTCCTTCCTAGGACCTACATGATTGACGGAAAGAACAAACCTCTCACAACTTGTCCTCAGATTTTTATGTAGTTGGATTTTTCCGGTCTTGGTCCACAGAAGCAAAGACATCTGGTTTTCCAATCCCATTTGACACGGGACCAGTACCTTCAACCGAATGTTCCTTCCTGGAAAGCTGCAGCCTGTCAGCGTGGCTCAGTGGTTTGTGAACTGCAAGTTCCCATCTGGGAAGGTGGTCGTGTTCATCCAGCCCACCTGCCCCCATTGCAGAAAGACCCAAGAAATCCTCAGTCAACTGCCTTTCAAACCTGGTCTTATGGATTCGTGAACATCACAGCCACTAACAACATCAATGAGATTCAAGATTAATTACAACAGCTCACTGGATGGAGAACAGTTCCTCAGGTCTTCATAGGTAAAGAAAGACTGCATAGGCAGACACAGCGATCTGATCTACATGCAACAGAATGGGGAGCTGATGACCCAGCTGAAGCAGATTTGAGCTTTGCAGTTAGGAAAGGGATGCATGCAGAGCCCATGACGAGAGCCATCATCCAGCCATTCCGACGGCCAGTGCCCCTGAGAGATGATGTGCATCACAGAGGATGTCACTACTTTTTGGTGATGGGGATTTTCAACAAATTGGCTTTTATTTCTTCTTTTCCTCAGTGCTAAAACCTGTTGCCGTTTGCCTTTAACCATGGGGCTGAGAAGCTTAACAGACAACACTGGCTTGATTTTCCACTCTTCATGTGCTGACATGTCTCTGCCTCTAAGCCCATGTTTCCCATCCAGTTGATCTAAATCCCCATTGAATCTGTTTCTGGTTTCCTGCCATGCTGGTCAGCTCAAGTCATTTTGCAGACGTCCACTTCCTGAATGGTTATTAAATCAATGGATATTGTGAATTTGTTTATGACCCACACTCAGGCCTTTCCCTCCCTCCTGCAAGCACCGTCCCACTTCTGCCTTCACAGCTCTCAGCCAGTGTTCTCAACCTTGCCCTCCCACAACCCACAGAAGTTCACACTTGTATGAGCACGCTGTTTGAAAAATCAGATGAAGAGCTTTAGCATACTTGGTCCTCACTGTAGCCATAATAACATAGACGACAGAGCTGATGGTTCATTCATCTCTATTCGTAAAGGAGATTAAGAAAATCCCAAGAAGTTTTATGTTGATCCTAGTCAGAGTACCAGCAAAGTCAAATATGAAATGCAAAATTGCAGAGCACTCCTACCAAGAATATCTGTATAAAAACTTGTTTGCAAAACACTGTCCTAAATAATTTCCTCCATTCACACTTTGACATTTTGTTTTGATGTCTTGCTATGACACTTAAGTATCACGGAACTGTAGGTCTCTTCTCTGGTCTCCAGTGAGAAGGACACATTCCTAATAATGATGTATCTGTAGATGACTAAAAAAGAAAAAAGAAGATCAGGATTAAAGTTCTGGGTTAAAGGTGTGACTTCCTACCTCAAACATCCAGACTAGAAGTAAATTTGAATTTACATTAAATGGAAATCCCTCACAGATTTCCCCTCTACTTTTGTGGTTTGGTTAATCTCAGATGAAGACAATTCAACAACCAAGAATAACCTTTAGAATCATATTCTCCTCCGCACTAAAATACTTGAACAAATGGCACACTAAAAGATCAAAAGGAAGGAATGGTTAGAATCAAAAGCTACATCTGGGTCAGCTCTAACTCTCTTAGTCAAGGTGACTTTGGATACGCCCCTTAATGCCCATGGATTGCTCACATAGGACTCTGTAGAGTGTTGTTTCTACTTCCTCACTTTAAGCTCTAGGCAGACCAAGCTATCAAACCTGCCCAGGTCTCTTTGGATTGCACATAAAAGACACATACATTAAGATACTTTTGATGAGATGGCTCAGTGGCCAGGTTCTTCTAAGCCTCCTCCAAATAAGATGCCCTCCTTTTTACTCCCAGCTCAACACCTCTAAGTCTGCCCTCAGCGCAGTTGCTCAGTTGCCTTTAGTCATAGCTCAGAGCCCAAATCTGCTCTCAACTTATTGTGTTATAGCCTCCTGCCTGCTACGCCAAGCCCAGTCTGGGAGGCCACCAATGGCCACTCAAACCTAGATCTCAAATGGCTGGTAGCTCTTACTCCCTCTGAAGTATTAAATCCCTTCTCCTCTCCTGTGTCTCCTAGCCTGCCTGGAGGAAAACTAGAAGACATGCCTATGCCACCCAGCTGGTTGGCCAACAGCATCTTTATTGAACTATCAAGAATCAGTGTTCACAGGAAGATTCCTGATCTAAGCATCAAAACCACACCCTACAGGACTCAACGCCTGTCTCTGGTTTAAAGTGGGAGATAGAGTAGTTAGAATTGGATAATTGAAATTCAAATAATAATGATACATATGTTACTAATTATGCCTTGATAAAAGGCTCCTAGAGAGTGGAGATGGGTAACATTTAAGGCAAAAGGGAAAAAGCCCTAATGCAGCAAACACAGTGGACCTGCCAGAAATGCTGGGGTCTTTCTGCACATCTGAATTTGGACTTGAACTTCTTCAGACAACTTCTTGATCACTCCATGCATCCTGAGAAGAATAGAACAAATAGAAAAACAAAACAAAACAAAATAAAATAAAAAAAATCACCAAAATGGAAAAAAAGCAAAAGCAAAAGCAAAAAACAAAACAAAACAAAAAACAAAAAACTTAAAACAGGAGGACTGAGGGAAGATTGCTTGAGGTCTTCATTGTTAACTACAACTACAAGCTACCAATGGCTTTCAATGCAAAAATTATTTATTATTTTACTTGAAGCTTCTGTCTGGGTCAAAGAAACAGGGTTTGGAGGCAGCACCACCAGGAAACTGGAACAAATAATACTATTGAGCTCACCACTGATTATTACCGTGGTGACTGAGGGCACAGCAGAGAATACTGGTGTGAGACAATGGGTCTTTTGGTGTTCTAGATGCTTGCAATATCTATGACTCTGAAATGAGTTAGAGCCATCCTGAAATCATGACTAAATGGACTCTTCCATTTCTTTGGAGCACAAGATCTGTCATCCAATTGACTGACTATGATTAGTACTTGGGACCTACCCTCTGTAGTAAGGCTAAGACTTCTGATGGAAAATCCTTCACCAAAACAGTGACTGGGCCATGGTGGTGTCAGCCAACAACCATGCCCTGCGTCCAACCTGCAGCCTCCAGAAGAGGTTTGAAGAGGTCAAAGTTACCAGCATTTTATTTGTGGCTTTGACTTGTCACTTTTTATTTTAAATAAAGTTCGATTTCTGTCATAATTCCTTCTAATTTCTTCCTCACATGAAACTTCACTTTTGACCTCAAATTCTATTCATGAAGTGTTACTTTTATCTGGAGCAGGCTAAGGTTTGTATTTTCCTTTTATACCTTGCTGTGATGGCTAATTGTAGTTGTCTAAATGATGCATTCTGGAGCAATTGACGCCATCAGAATGGCTGGCAGGCTGTGTCTTTGGCATTTTCTTGATGGCAGTTGATGTATGGGGAATTAGCCCACTGTGGGTGGTACCAGCCCTAGTAAGGGGAGGAGAGGTCATAGAGAAAGGTAGGTGAGCAGATGAGTAAGCAGAGTTCCTCTCTGTTGTCAAGCTGCTGCCTTTTGTTCTTATCTTGTATTCCACTGATGATGAACTGTAACTTATGGGGTGAATAAAACCTTCACTTTCCCACATTGGCATTTTTATGTTTTACTATAACAATAGGAAACTAACTTGAACATTCAGAATTTTCTTGAGATCTGCTCTGATAGTCCCTCCTCCTGCAGGTATGGAACCTCAGTTTTTAAATCAATAAACACAGTTCCTGGACACTCTAAACTGTTGAAATATTCGCTCTGCCAACCGCATCACACTGCTTAGGTAACTATTAAATTTTTTCTCATGACATTTTTTCCTCCATGTTTTGTTCTCTTTAAAGCTATCTCTCTAAACATGTTAGCTCTTTGTACTTTAAAAGTTGTCCTTTGTCCCATAGTAGAATATTTATAGTCAAATTCATGAGTTTTATAAAGGGGGTGATTTATTGTAGTAAAATTTTCTAATCACTATTATATTAATTTTATTAATTCACCAAAAACTGACCTTATTATATTATCTACTTATCCATAAAGATATAAAAGCTTTGATTTATTCAAGTCTTTAATGTCTTTCAGAACATCAGCTGGAAAGTTCTTAGATGTATTCAGGATGGATCGTGGGTACTTCATATGTCTTCTTACTAATAGTATGCTTTATAAGTGTGCTTATCCAGGGTGTTTTGTTATATATTTTAAGACTATTTTGAGTAGAATATTTCCCTGATTTCTTTCCCATGGTTTGTTTTTGGTAAACAGGAAAGGTAATGAGTTTTGTGTGTTAATTTTGCATTCTACTACTTTTATGAATGTATTTTCAGCTTTAAGAAACTTAAGTTTTTAGAGACATGTTGTCTCTATTTAGGATCACCTCAAACTAATTCATATTTGTCTTTGCATTTCAAGTATTTTACTCCACATTATTTAATTTTATATTTTCAGATTATTATAAGGGGAATTTTTCCCAGATTTTTCTCATGGTATGATTTGGATTGGCATAAAGGAAGGCTAAGAAATTTTGTGTGTTCACATTGTATTGTGCTTTTATGAATGTATTTATCAGTGTTAAGAGACAGTGATACATTTTTAGAGTTTTTAAAATAGAATCAGGCCATCTGCAAATGAGAAGATTTTGACTTCTTCATTTTTCATTTGGGTTACCCAAGTTCAGCACCCACCACTGATGCTTATTGTTATTTATCCCACTTTTCCTCTGGGTTTCTCTCTTGTCTCTTTTCATTGTTGCTACTCCCCCCGCCCCTTGTCCATCCTTCCCTGCCTCTACGTAGGTCCCTCCATCCCTCTGCCTCCCATGATTATGTTGTCCCCCCTTCTAAGTGGGTTTCAAGCATCCACAATTTGGCCTTCTGACATGTTACCCTTCATGTGATCAATGAATTGTATAGTGGGTCTTCTGAACTTTTTGTGGGAGAGAGTAACCGGGTGTCAGGGGGCAGTGAGCAGCATGCAATGTGAATAAGTAAAATATGTATAAATAAAAAATAAAATAAAGTTCTTTAACAAAATGGGACACAGTGTAATGTTGTAGTAACTCTACTATGTTTACACTAGCTAACACTTTAACAACTAGAGTGACTAGACATGATAAAGTAGGATGCCTCTGTCACTTACAAATACTATTTACACAGCAAAGATAAATGCACGACTTGCAGCCCAAAGATCGATTGTTTCCAGCACATCTATGTGACTCTCCTTCCCTTTATCAGGACTCTGGAGGCCTCTGTTCATCCAGGTCTCACAGATCATCCAAAAGGCAGTCCCTTACCAGCTCTGGTCAAGTGCCCTTGTGCTCTTGGCAGACCTCTGCCTCAGGCTGCAGAGGCACTGAAGGGCAGCCTTTTCCATGCGTGGGAAGCCATTATTTCAGCCTTTCCAGACTCTCTGCTACTCAACTGGAGACTTCTGCAGAGGCCTGTCAATCTCAAAACCAGAAGCTTGGGTAATCCAAAACCCTAGGATGCCATCCTGCACTCATGATGTGTTGATTACCTGAGACCATACACGTTAACTCTCTTCTTCATTCCTGTTTTCCTTCTTTGAAAGTAAATAATGTGATCATGTGTGGTGTGGGTGGTATGAGCAAAATCTTTACCATGAAGAATAGGGCCATGAAGAGTGTGGACTTAACATTCTAGGTACAGAGCAAATAGAGGGAATTACCAAAGAAAACAACAGGAATTCTAACAACAATTGCAAAAAAAGAAGAGAAAAAAGAAAAAAAACTTTATGGGTGCTGGGATTAAACGCATGTATCAACTCTGACCAGCATTGTAGGTATTTCCGATAAAATATTAAAAAACAAAAAAACCCGATTATTCTTTTAGCAAGTGCAGCAGAGAAGACTGTGAGAGATCATGTGCTGCTACCACCATGCTATGATTCTGTAGCAACAACTTCCTTGGTGATAGGAGCCTGTATGCAGCAGGCCCCTTGGTGGGCCTGTCATCTCAAAAAAAGATGCTTCAGTCATCCAAAAGATTGGACTCCAGTATACTTCAAGCCAGGAAAGAAGCCAGCCACCAAGAGTGAAAGAACAAAGGAAAAATTACATTGGAAAAATATGTGCCTTATTTGGAAGAAATGACCCTAAACTTCTGAAGCATCCATCATCTCCACACCTCTGTTTTGAGCTTTGTATAGCGATGTTGTCCAACTCCAGGTGGGAGTCAGAGACAAAGCCCTTCCCAGAGAAGACAGACGTGTTTTTGACTCTTATGTCTGTGAGGTTAGGAGGCGTCATAGCACAGATGAGCTAACCTAGGAGAAGAACACAGAAGCCACAGATGACAATGCCAAATGGACTTTCCCCTGAACTTATGGACCCACTAAAATTGAGGTTTAACCTGACCTCAGGCCCTTCGACTCCCTGCCCATCCTGCTGATTCTTATGTTTGCTAGGAGTAAAGTATCAAGGGGCAACCCCCAATATCCTCATGCCTGGACTTGGAAATTAAGGAAGACAGATATTGGAGAAGTGATGGCTGTCGGGCTACAATGTAGGAACACGCACTCCAGGTTGACCTTTACTCACTGATGACCAATTTAATTGTCTGGCTATATTTGAGAAAGGGATGATGTCCTACTTAATATGTAAAAGAAGGTATAGAAATTTATGATTTTATATTTGCCCTGTAGTTGATCCCCTATATTCCAAAGAGAAGGGAGTTTTTATTGCAAAAAGTAGGATTATTAACATTGACTTTGTGAAATACATGGACGTGTATGTGGAAATAGTACTGGCTATCAAGGAATGCACAATAAGCTAATATTATTCAGGTTTTATAAAATTAAAATTATAGGAGAAATATATTGGCCTCTAGGAAACAGGAAAACTTTGGGAATTGGACTGTATGTATGTGCATCGTCTCAGGTGTAGATTTATTATTGATAGAAATCGTCCTCATTTGTGGTCCCTAGAGATTTAGATACTAACAAAAATCTCTTCTCCAATTCAGGGTTGTAATCAACTCTCCCCATCAAGAGCATTGATGACATCCGATGAAGCAGAGAGAAATATCTAACTCTGGAGGAGAAGTTGCCAAAGGATATTCCCTGGGTCACAGGAGAGGCTGCAGAAAAGGGCCCCATAGAAATTGGTTGCTTTTGGGAGAGCTGGGTAGCAGGTAGGCCATAGAACTTCCCAGTGACATCATCAGTAATGTCTTCCTTGGACAATCTCTTGTATCTAAGAGAGCACTAGAATCTTCTGTGATGTCACCAGTGTTGTGGTGACACCAACTGCCTGTGGGATTCCCTCAGTGCCTTTTGGGTTCACAAACAGGCATGTTTCACCAGCTGCTCAAGCTAGTTCAGAAGGAGAGGGGAGACCAAGGAGAGACCAGAACGAGGCAGAAGAAAGCTGGCCTCCTGTCTTGTAAGTACAGAAGAATGAAATCATTCTGGGGAAGGCACAGTGAGTACTGAGTAGAGTCGGGGAACTTCCTCCAGGATGTAGGTTTGAGCTGTGCCTTTCAGGAGTCGGCCTTACAAGCAGGAGCCTTGGAATTTGTCAATTGCAGACCAAGAGTCAAGAGTCCTGATGAGTAATTTGACAGAGAGCCAGGAATTGGCAGGCCTGCAGCTTCTTTTCTATGAGCTTTTTAATTTCTACTGCCAAGGAGTGCCAGGAGGAAGCCCTATGAGGATAACAATGTGCCCATTCATGGTTGGGTGCTGAAGCACTTCATCCTCTAGATTCCTGTAGGTTACTAAGTCTGTTGTGACAACAACAAGGAAGGATGAACCCCCTAGTCATGAATTGAGGTCGCAGACACTTTAAGCTTGAACACACGATTAGGGTTTGATGGTGCTGTGAACTCCAGGATTTACCTGCTCCACGTCTGATATCTGCTGACAATGTCCCAAATCTTTATGTCTGAGGTAGATTCTATCTTTCAGTATGAGGGATCATGTAATAGTGAGTGAGGCTTATGTATGGCAAAGGAGGTTGGGAAGAGGGAAATAGCTTAAGAGTCCACATTAGAGATAGCTTTTCTTCTCTTTCAGGGATTCAACAAGTCTCCAGTCTTTCCTCTTCCTCAACCTCCTTTTTGAGACTCAGAATGGTCTTTTCTGCCCATGGGCTATCCAATATGTACATTCACTTGTGTTTATCTATCTACAGGGTTTATTCGGAAGGCATCATCAGAAAATTTCATCAGTAACCATGAAAAGCGTATAAAGAAATTGGAGGAAGTAAAATCTGAAATCCAGAAGTGTAAAATCGAGGGGGATGAACTTTCTCGAATCCTGGACCTTTATGTCAATGATGGTTTGAACTACAGGTAGTCATTATGCCCTGTAACCTACTGACTGTCTGTGCTCTCTCTGCTAAGCCAAGATTTCCTCACATCCAGAAAGTGTTTCACCTCTCATCCTGGACTTTAAGGAGCCTTGGCAGGTGCTGGCCTGTGAGAGAAGCTCGGTGCTGTGTGTTTAGGGTCAACCTCTCTTGTACTTGACCCTGAGCTCCTTGGAGTTGGATTGGATTTTTTCAACAGCTGGAAGGACCTGGTCACACTTGCTGCATCTAAGTGTGTGAATGAAATGCCTGAATGTCATCACTCTTACTCTGATTTTGGTCGTTATACACTGATTCTATGGCACCACTATGATAAAGTTGGCATTCTAATTATGTTTGTATATGGGTTGGGATGTATGGATGGATGTGAAAGTATTTGTGTGTGTTTTGCTCAGGATCAGGGAGTCTGGGACCTTTGATTGGGTCTGAGGATTTGTTTGATGAACAGTTTGCAGGTCATGATAGTGATGAGTCCATGGAGGCCGTCATTGATCAACAGAGCACTTTGCTCCTTCTGTTTACCTTGCTGGCAAATAGGACTCTCCTGAGGGGAGGAGGTGTTATGAATCCTCTTCCCTGTAAAAAGTAGTTTCGGCCTCTGGGAGTCTTGTAACTAGGATTGAGAATCCCTGCATTCAAAACAAGAGAAATGTCATCACATCTTTCTGTTGGACCCAAGGCTATGACACAGACTGGAGGAAACATCTTATACTTCTTACACAACTGTTCAATTCCTTCATGCTTACCTGGCCAGATCTTGAAGGTCTGTTCCCTCCATTTGGTCCCCTGGCTCTGCCGTCCAATGCCCAGGATAATGAGTTTAACCAGCACCAATAGGAAGGAGCAAGTTTGTGTTATATACTGGGCTTAGGTAGGCCAGAGAACAGTCTGATTTCATTTATTTATTTATTTATTTATTTATTTATTTATTTATTTATTTTCCTGCTTTGAACTTTATTTTCTTTTTTTAATTATCCAAGGATGGTTTACTGTGACCTAGAAAAGGTCACTGTGGGAATAAATTCTTGGCACTTGTTATTTCCAAACATGCAGCTCTCAGAATTTCCCCCCTCCTATACAGAGGGTCTTTATAGGACCATACTTCACCAGCCTTTTAAGGATTACTTATTTCAAAACAAATGTGTGCTGACTTGCAGAGAAATATTTTCTATGGAAGAGTGATGGTTTGAGTCTCACTGTTGTGTTTTTGCTGTGGTCTTTGAGTTTTCCACTTTCTTCCCTAGCCCCCATTCCTTGAATTTGAATTTTTATTGAAAATTTTTTATTTACACTTCACCTAATTGTGAAATCATGAGTTCAGACAGTTATTTGTTCCTTGGGCCATGTTCTAACACAGGCTGAACATTGAATTGCCAATGCTTAAATCCCAACATGAGATGAGAACGATGGATATGCATAAGATGACCAACTGGATAAGTGATGCCATGGAGAAGTACAAGGAGCTCACACAAGAGAACAATTCCTACCGGTGAGTCACTGACAGAAAGGAGACCCCAGCACTAGGCGGGGAATATTTCTGTCCAGCTATGACTTTGAAAAAAGATCTGGGATCCATGAGAAACACATGGGAAGATTCTATAGCTGCTGGGTCTTCTATCACCCCTCAGAGGGGATTGGCCCTCTACCTGCCAATGACTTTAGAATACCATGAACACATAAGCACCCGTATGCACCATTTCCTCTTCTTTGATGTATATATACCCTCTAGTGTCAGGATTTTCTGAAGTACTTTGATTCCCGTGGAATGCGGACTCGGGATTTGACCTTCCTCTAATTGGTGCTAACATGCAAACTGTGGCTCTAGTCTGGCTATGCCTGGGGATGGGGCCCTTGAAGGGATGATTGTACTTGCAGGAGTGGCAGGCAAACAGAAACTGCCTGGGATTTACCATTATTTGTTTTTGATTCAGCATCAGAAACTTCCACCTCCTGAATGAACGCAATGAATTGAAGAAGAATGTAAGGATTTTGATGAATGAGAACAGAAAACTGCTGGTGGAGCAGACTGAACTGCAAGCATCCTGTGAGGAGGGAAAGAGGTTCTGTGAGGAGGCCAGCAAGACCATCTACACCGCAGATATTGAATCCTTGTGTCCTGTTACTTTTGAGTAAATCGAATGTATCCTTGTGAATCAAACAGTGATCTCGAACTCGTCACTCTTAAGAACCTTCTTTATTGAAGTGTGATGTAACCATCTGAAATCCCACAGCTCTCAGGCAGGGATGGACCTCTGCATTCTCACAGGGATTGGGCATCATAATTACTTCCCAGTCAGACTGAGATACAAAGACAATTGGACTTTCAGTGTAGACTGTGTGTCCAACTCTGAATACCAGCTTCATGATGAAAAAATTATCAATGCTGTATCCTTATCAAATATTTAGCGACCGCTAAAATATACTCTTTTGTGGATGAGAGTGTTGAACATATTAATGGAATATTCATCAGGCTTTCTGTAGTATATCCCAGGAAATAAAACAATATTATAGCGAGTATAGAAGCAGTCATGAAACAGAATTGCTTGGTTTTGGTTTCCTTCAAACATGATATCAATTATAACTGCACAGAAGAGATAATAAATTGCAAGACCTTTCAGGGGATAGGGTTTTTATGGTTGGTTGTTTTCTTGTTCTTGATTAGGATGATGACTTTTGTTCTTGACAATGTACTATGTTCCATTTGGGATTTCAACTCAAGCAGACCACATAGTTTACAATTCAGTTTCTAGATTTCTTTAAAAGCTGGACAAAATATCCAGGCAAAGGTGCCCTATGAGTTTTCTCCTTTGGTTTTCCCTCCTTTGGGTGCTTTTGTTTTTGTTTGTTGTTGTTGTTGATTTATTTTACATTTATGAGTGTTTTGCCTTCTGTAGGTCTGTGCATGCTGTTCCCCAAAGGCCAGAAGAGGTCATTGGGTTTCACCTGGAACTTAAATGACAGAGGATTGCTAGGTGCCTTTTGAGAAACAAATTCTCAAATGATGAGCCATCTCTCCAGCCCCTACCATGGACGTTTGTCCTTCATCGTGTTCCTTATTTGTGGCAATGGATCATACCTGAATAAAGTGTTTCTTGAGATATGTAGGGACACATTTATGGGGTCTGCATGCTAATTATCTAAACTTCCAGGCATCTATGTGAAGTTTTTAGTTAGGGTTTCACTGCCGAGAACAGAAACCATGACTAAGACAAATGTTATAAAGGACAGCATTTAATTGGAGCTGGCTTAAAGATTCAGATCTTCAGTTCCTTATCATCAAGGTGGGAGCCTGGCAGCATCTAAGCAGATATGGTCCTGTAGGAGCTGAGAGTTCTACATCTTCATCTGATGTTTGCTAGCAGAATCCTCAGTTTCAGGCAGCTAGGATGAGGGTCTTAAAGCCCAGACCCACAGCGAAACACCTGACCCAACAAGGAAATACCTACTCCAAAGGAGCCGTACCGTATAATAGTACCGCTCCCTGGGCCAAGCATATACAAACCTTCACATTCCACTCTGAGGCTTCCAGGGGCTTCTTCAAACATATGAGACTATGGGGGCCACATAGTGGTGTTTCTGAGACTTCCTTTTTCAATTCAATTTATCTGATTTTCTTAATCTAGGTCTTACGCAGAATCTTCAGAGAAGTGCAAAAGGTAGCCACATTCTTTACCATAAAATCTCCCCAAAGAGTCTCTAAGCAAATATTGAAATTCTTCACAAAACGCTTGGGACAGAGTCACACAATTTAAACCACTTTCAGTAACAAAGTCTTCCATATTTGTTCTAGGATAGCCCATTAAGCCCTATTTAAAGCATTTCCACAGCTTTCCAAATCCAAAGTCCCCATGAAAGAGCCCGAGTTGGAACAAATCTGAGGCCAGTGGGAAAATTCCACCACCAACCTCTGAGCACAGAAGGACCCCTCCCTTCCAGGAGGAGTAGAGCTAGTGTAGTTCCTGCAACAGCTGCAAACCAGACTGTTGAAAAAGCCTCCTGTGACTCCCCATCCGACTCCCTCAGAAAGTCCCAGAACAGCCCACTGACTGCCAGTCTATTTGGAGGTTGCCTCTCCCCCCTGATTGTACCCTATATAGTTACCTTTGTCCAAATTCTGCCCCAATTGTTTGAATTCTACCCTAATTGTAAGTATATAACTCCCTGGTAGACTCTGCTCAGGGACTTCTCTCTCTGAATGGGATGACCCCGATATTTTGGAATGACTAAACTCTTGCCTTTACATAGATTTCCTCCTCTGTGAGTGACATTTCAGGAGGTTCAGGTAGTGGTTCAATTTGTACCTCATATTTTGTGTATTGGCCAGTAAACTCACCTCTTGGAGGAGACCCACAGGAGAGTGGTGAATCGGGGAAGTGACAACTTGAGCAATGTACCACAGTTGTCTACGTCTCCTCTATCTAGCTTCCATGTGTTCTGCTTTTGGTTAGATTCATATGTGCAAGCTTAAGGAGGGCTCGGACAGCCTCAGTAACAGGACTTTGATCTGGCCAGTGGCTCGAGCAGAAGGCCTGAGTTATCCTGTCCGTGGCATGGACAGGCTGGTCTGTGTACTTCAGCTGCGAAAGAGGGCGCTTTGTGTTAGTTGTTCTTTTGTTTTCTGTGTTCTTGGACTTGGACTGATGAAATTTTTTGACATGGGACAGGTTGTTAGGACTAATGACCACTTAATGTAACTTAGAGTGGCCTGCTTTTGATGTTAAATGGCCACAGGACCCCCCCCCCCAAGGTGTCAGCAGTAGAGGATATAGTGTTTCAGAAGTTTTCCCTCCTCCTTCCTGCTAACACTTCTTTGTCAACGGGAACAAAATCTGAGTCCAGCCTAGTGGTTAGCTCCATCCTTGTTGACAGTGTTAGCTTTGGGGCTAGAGAGATGGCTCGGTGGTTAAGAACACTGACTGCTCTTCCAGATGTCCTGAGTTCAATTCTCAGCAGTCATTTGTTGAGTTTCTTTTTCCCTCAGGACCAGCTCCAGGTTTTACATTTCTCACCGGTTTATCCCCTCTTCCCCTCTCCTTCTGCCTAGGGCAGACACAGTGCAGTCTGGCATCCAGGGTCCATGACAGGAGAGGCCCCAAGTGGTCATATGTATCCATTAACAGAGTTTGCAACTGACTCCTGCTCACATCTTTTGTTCAGTAAATGAATATCCTTCTTGCCAAGAGAAATGCATGCTCCCTGTCCGAGTAAATGTGGTCTCTGAGTTTTTAAGATGAAAAAGATTTATTTTATATAAAGAAAGGGGATGCCTCTGGTAGGCTCATGTTGAGGCATCTCTTCCCCTGAGGGACCAGCCACAAGATGGCATAATGTAGAGTAAACTGTATTCAGGACATGACACCAACTCCCCCGAAAAGTTCTTACATTCTCTTCACCACAGACATAGGCCAAGAAACTGGCCCTTGGGCCCACAGGGAACCCACCAAGGTTGGTTATTTAATGGGTGTAAGGGTTAGGGATCTCCTCCAGATTTGCCACCAGGCTCTACAAGCAGGTTTAAACAATAATTGGACAGTGTTTAGATATGATATGAAATAAGAGAAAACAGAGAACTCTAGTACAGGGCGTTCTTCAATTAGTTAGTGCCAAATATTAGATAAAAGTTACAGATACAAGGTAATAAAAGTTGCAAAGATTATAGAAGAGTGCAGATTAGACAAGAAGAATGAATTAGAGCCCCTCTAGCCAACAAAGCCCTGGATCCAGGAGAAAAGACTACCATAGAAATGGCCAATGGCTTATTTATCATAGAAACTGGACTCAGTGACAGCAGGATTGCCTGCTTATTATTGTTGCCACAGCACTGTTGGATAAAGATGCAGATAAGTTAACTTTGCGACTCATCACACACACACACACACACACACACACACACACACAAAATTCTGATTGTTGTTCAGTAATGCCTACAGGCTTCATTTTCTGACTTTCTCAATTTACCATGGCTTACATATTTTCCAGCCACCTGTTTCCCCGAACCGTGCATTTCTGCTGCCCGACCCTGACTTGGACTGTCCACTCCATCAAAGTGATTCTCCTCTGCCAGAGACAGAACAGATCTGGTTTATTAACAAAAGCAGCTTTACCCATGAGGGTCAGAGGAGTGCAGGGGCAGTGGTGACACTGGAAATGGAGGTAGTCTGGACTCAGTCTGTTCCTCCAGACACTTCAATTCAAAGGGCCAAGCTAATAACATTAACACAAGCCCTCATCATGGAAAAAGAAACCAATGGCTAGAGATAACACATGGGCTAACAAGGCCGCTAAGGACATAGTCTTAAAGAAAACAGCATCTCTAGATTGGATACTGTTCTATCTGAACCACCTAGATCAACTGATATATGGAGAAAAAGTAATTAAATGGGATGGTGATGATCGACTGAATGTAAGCTAATATTATCCATCTCTTTAACAAGAACTCTTCTCAGAAAGATCCACAGAGTCACTCACTTGGGAGTAAAACGAATGACAAACTTTAAAGCTTATCAGCTGAGCAACACTCCCAGCCACCCCAAATATCCAAACTCCTGACTGAGAGGTAAGAGCCTGGAGGCCTCTACTGGGAAAATTGATTTTATAGAGATTAAGGAAGAAAGACATGGCTCAAAATACCTGCTGGTTTTTGTGGACATTTCCTCCTGGATAGACGGATAGAGATACTAGAAGAGATTTTCCCAGATTTGAAGCACCTAAAGTAATAGGACAAGATAATGGGCCTGCCTTCATATTTCAGAAATGTCAGTGACTGACTAAGATCTTGGGGACAAATTGGAAGCTTCATTATGCATATCATCCCCACAGCTAAGGGCAGGTAGAAAGGATAAATAGAACTCTAAATTAGACCTTAACTAAATTAGCCTTAGAGACTGGTGGGACTGGATGATGCTCCTTCCCTTTGCCCTATACTAGATGTATATGGCATTCTAGCCCCCGTTGTATCCAGCCTACAGTTGGCAGCTATTACAGAACTGAAAATGATAATTTAATACTTAAGGTCAGCGCTACTCAATAGGCTCATGACTATGTTTGCCCTAAATTATGTGCCCTCAACACCCTGGCAGTCCCCTACATTGGGGAAATGATCCTTCAGAGGACCGTGAAGTTAGGGTTTTACTGCTGAGAACATATAGCATGACCAAAGTAAGTTTTATAAAGGACAACATTTAATTGGGGCTGGCTTATAGGTTCAGATGTTTAGTTCAATATCTTTAGGTGGGGACGTGTCACCCTCTAAGCAGGTGTGGTGCTGTAGGAGTTGTGAGTTCTCCATCAGAAGGCTGCTAGCAGAATACTAACACTCAGGCCTTTCTCTGACCCCAGATATCTTAATCAAGCAACTGGCTTTTGAAAATGCTAGTACAGTAGAAAAACACTGTCTCAAAAACCAACCAACCAACCAAACCAACAAAGACAAATTAAAAACAGCAGCAACGGGGTTGGGGATTTAGCTCAGTGGTAGAGCACTTGCCTAACAAGCGTAAGGCCCTGGATATGGTTCTCAGCTCTCAAAAAAAAAAAAAAAAAAGACAAAATAAAAACAGGAGCAGCAGCAACAATAACAACAGCAAATGAAAGAAAGAAAACACCAATGCATACTCTTATGTGACCTTACCACCAAGTTATTTCTGAATTGTAAATTAAAATGCCTATAGTCAAAAGCTGTACAGAATTAAGACAGGTGTTCCCTGGTGTTCCCAGCTTGGGGATGGGAGGAGACCATGACAGACAGGGGTAGAAAGAAGAACATAAATAGAGGAGAAGCCACCATGAGGTAAGAATCTTTAAATAATGGCCATGTGAGTGGTCTAATTGGAGTTTAAAGCATCCCAGACAAAACCATGGCAAATTATATAACGGAATTATTGGAAAAATATGCATAATAGTATAGAGGATAGCTATCTGCCCAGCTCTTGTGCTGATTAAGGATTATCATAGATATAAAGCTAGTGTGAATCTTTTATCCAGAAACTAACTGGGCAAAGGATAGGCAGAAATCCATGGTTGGGATCAAATACTTTCTACACACAAAAGCAGATTCAGCACCTAGAATTACAATCTTCCCAAGCCCAAATAACTACAGACCAGCATAGAATCACAACCAGTAACAGCCAGGGCATTCAAATCTCTATTAGAGCCCATCAACACTATGACAGAAGGCCCTGAATATGTCAACATGACTGAAGAACAAGAATAAAAAAAAGACTGCAAAACAGCATTTGCACATATGGGAGAGGCCTTTAAAGAGAAAGTAAAGAAATGTGTGAAAACAATAACTGTGGAAGGAAATGAATAAAGAAATCCTAAACAGAGAGGTGTGGATGAGTAAAATGTAGGAACTCAAATAGTCTCTCAGAGGCAGACCTTAATAACAGACTCCAACAGATGGAATAGAGAACCTCAGGCATTGAAGAGATGATAGAAGGAATGGATACGTAGATAGAGGAAATCTTAAATCCAAAGGGAGGAAAAGAGTGGAGGGGGGAAAGGAATAAAGGAAAAGCAAAGGAAGAAAGGAAGGAAGGAAGGAGGGAAGAAGGAAGGAAGGAAGGAAGAGAATCCTGGGAGAAAACATGCAAGAAGTAGGATTTTTCTGCTAAATAACAAATATAATCATAAAATGATAAAGACAATAAAGTATATAGGAAGGATGAAAATATGGGCTGGAGAGATGGCTCAGCGGTTAAGAGCACCCGACTACACTTCCGGAGGTCCTGAGTTCAATTCCCAGCAACCACATGGTGGCTCACAACCATCTGTAAAGAGATTTGATGCCCTCTTCTGGTGTGTCTGAAGGAAGGATGAAAATAAACTTGGGTCAAAGGCAAATAAGACAAAAAAAAAACAAAAATAAAAACCAAAAACAAGAAAAAAAACCATTCTCAACCGAAATCATAGAAGAAAATGTCCTTAACTTAAGCAAGAGTCTTATCAAAGTAAAAGGAGCACACAGTATGAAACAGACTGGAGTCGCGAAGAAATTCCCCTGGGCATATATTACCTAAGACAGGAAACATGGAGAACAAATAAAGTGTAATAAAAGCTGCAAGGGTAAAAGTACTGGTAACATACACAGTCAGTCCTCCCATGAGAATTACACATCACTTCTTGCTAGAGACTCTAAAAGCCAGAAGAGCCTGGATAGATGCACTGAAGACTAAGAGACCAGACTAATAAAGTTGGATTTTAGTTGACCCAAGTGCCTCTCTTCTTTTATCACATGCAATATTATTAGATACTTCCTAAAATTGCCTTCAGAGCTTCTTTGAGGAAGCCTGAGGAGCTTAAGACCTCTGATAAAGTATTTTGTACAAAAGGACCTGCTTGCTTTTTTCTTATTTCTACTACAGCAGGATGGAGGCAAAGTTTTTTGCAAACTACTTTTAATAAGTAGCCCACATCATAGGTAATGGAAGAGAAAAGTTATTAGGATATGGGGGAAGAGGACCTGTTCAGCAATAGTTCTTCAGGAACGAGCTTGTTTTTCTTTGGCAGCAGTTCAGTACACAGCAAGCAGCAAACATGACTCCAGAGGGGATTTCACAGGGGAGGAAAGCAGGAGTGTGGTGGAAACATTGTGCAGCGGCTGTGCAGACTCAGGAGCTCCTGCAAAGCTGCAACAAAGCACCCTGTGCTCTGAAGCACAGCAGCTTAGCCAGTTAGCTGGAGACCTGGCTCTCCCACTGCCCGCCTTACCTGGAATCCGCACAGGATCCAAGAGGACAAACAACTGTGCCTAAGCTGAGCCGGCAGGGTCAAAGCGCCTGTGAAGGACCTGCAGGCACCACCTTTGTCAGCTTCATCAGAGCAGAGAGTCTTTTCCTCCTTCAAGCATGGCACCCCGCCCATTTTCTTTCACTCCCTGCCCTCATTTTGATGGCTTCTACCTCCCTTCATAAGTTTGTCGTTTAGTTTCTTTTTTCCCTCTTTTTTTTTGCTTCTTTGTTACTTTCTTTCTTTCAACTAATATAAAGGACCAGCAATTTGATATTTTTTAACATTTATTTATTTATTTATTTATTTATTTATTTATTTATTTATTTATTATGTATATATCATACAGCTTTCTGCCTGCATGTATGCACCTGCAGGCCAGAAGAGGGCACCAGACCTGATTATAGATGGTTGAAAGCCACCATGTGGTTGCTGGGAATTGAACTCAGGACCTCTGGAAGAGCAGACAGTGCTCTTAACCTCTGAGCCATCTCTCCAGCCATTTTTTTTAACATTTATTTATTATAAGTGCACTGTAGCTGTCTGCAGACACACCAGAAAGGGCATCAGAACTCATTACAGGTGGTTGTGAGCCACCATGTAGTTGCTGGGATTTGAACTCAGGACCTCTGGAAGAGCAGTCAGTGCTCTTAACCACTAAGCCATCTCTCCAGCCCGCAATTTGATATTTCTAACCTAATATTTGTTGTGGTTTATGCCATGCATACTTGCACATTAAAATTCTTTTTTCTTACATTTGCCTCACTTTAATCGGACTCATTAGCTTAGCTCAATCTCGGTTCTTGGGTTTTCTGAGGTGAGTGAATGTTGGGGTGACCTCATTTCCAACTCCTGATCCTTCTGCCTCTAAAGTCAAATGCTTATAATTTTCAAAGTTTTCTTTGTCAGTGGATATGTGTGTGTGTCTGTGCACATACGTGCTACAATTTTCAGTTCATGTTTCTACCATGGGTCCCAGGTATTGAACTCAGATAATCACACTAGTGCAGCAAGTTCTTTACCTGCTGAGTACCTTGCTGCTATTGCACGTGTGTGTGTGTGTGTGTGTGTGTGTGTGTGTGTGTCTAATTTTCATATATGTATATACCATATATTGTGCCTATCTCTGCCTCTCAATACCATTGTCCTTCCTTTCCTTACCTCTTCTATCATTTCTTTTTATCCCTCTGGACAGTTTCTCTTTGTTCACATCAGTTTAAAATGTAGGAACACACACACACTGTTTGAAACCAAATTAAAATGAAAAAATAAAAATATGCAGTCTTTTTGATCAGTACTCCTTAGCAATAGCTTTTCTTTGATTTTTTTATACAATTGATATATAATAATTAATGGGCAATCAGCTTGAAATTTTTCCTTAATGATTATATCCTTGGAATTTTCATAAATGTTTCATAAATGTTATTATACTATCTGCAGATAAAAATGTCAACTTTTCATTCCTACAGTGACAGGCCTTAAATTATCACCTTCCTCCATTCTGACCACAGCAGTCTGCTGTCTCTAAGGGCGATCACCACTTACTGCTCAATAAAAGGGGAACAGAAGAGTGGTGTTGTTCTGACCCCTTCTAGCCAAATGGCCCTTATGTGTTTGTCCTGAAGAAATGTGGATATGGATTGCTAGGTATGGGCTGCCACCTTGTGGAAGTGAGAATTCAGTGCACCTGAGGGATGTCTCCTCCCACAGTTGCCTTGGCTGGAGGAGACCTGAATCATCCCAGTCACAAGCACTCCACTCTCAAAAGAAACCCAACCTCAGCCTTAAAGGAAACGGACACTTAATTTCCAGTGAGATTCGTGCACATCCCTCACTCTGGCATAAGTCCAAAGGACTTTCAGAAAAATGATAGGGCACATAACACCATTAGAAAATTCATCGCTTCTCAGCCTTTTGGCTAAGATCAAGTGTAGAAAATTCATGCCAGAGTCTTCTGTCTAGTCCAATGGAACAATGCCTCGAAATACCCAGCTACAAGTTGTTAATCTATACGCCATGTCATGAACCATCTAAGGTGATAGCATATTTCATAATGCCCTAGTATGCCCTAGTAACAAACATAATTGCTTGTTTGTGGATTTAGGACACAAAGAAGAAAGTGCCTTTCATGGTGGTGGTCCACTGTTACTTCAAGAGTTCAAGCAGGAGGGCAGAGGCAGGGAGGAGAACATCCTTGTTTACATAGATAGTTCCATGCTAAATACAAACAAAAAGATCTTGGATTACAAAATGCAAAACCCCAAATGAACATGTCATTGCAGATGTGTGTCCCTTCTGAGTGCACAGGTTAAAATCAAACTTTATCATACCAAGAGAACATTCATAAGGAAATTACTGGAGACATCAGGCAGATTAGAATAGAAGTAATGGTGCCAGAGAGGTGGTTCCACAGTTAATACTGGCTACTGTTCCAGAGGTCTGGAGTTCAATTCCCATTAACCACACAGTGGCTCACAACCATCTAGAGTGAGATCTGGCGCCCTCTTCTGGCCTGTAAGCATGCATGCAGGCAGAATGCTGTATACGTCATAAATCTTAAACAAACTAAAATAAAAATAAATAGGTTTGGAAAGCTCTGTGTGTTTTATGTAAAAAGTGCAACTACATCTACTGCTATCCTGCATAGATATCCAGTGGCCTGCGGCGTCCTCTATTTCTGATCGTTTACTCACCACTTCAATATCTGAGACCAGTGTCACTTATGAAATACTTCATCTAAGTTATAATGCACCATTGTCATTCAAGCCTGGAAATATTAACCCTTTGAAGGAATGTATAAAGCGTTTTAGTCAGTATGTTGTCACAGGATCTGTCAGGGGTTGGAGAGATGGTTCAGGGATTAAGAGTACCAACTGCTCTCCCAGAGATCCTGAGTTCAAATCTCAACAACCACATGGCTACCTACAGCCATCTGCAATGGGACCTGACGCCCTCTTCTGGTGTGTTTGAAGATAGCTACAATATACTCACACAAGTAAAAAGTATGAAAAAAAAAAAAAAAGGGAAAAAACGGGACCTCTCAGTATAATCTGGCAGAACTAAACATCATGGACTTGCTGGGTGAAACAGGGTGGCCTTGATCCTACAGGAATCTACCTACTTCTTTATCCCAAGCACTGAAATTGGCACTTGGAGTCACTATGCCCAGTTGTGAAGAGTCCTTTCATGGTCGTGCTGAGCAACTTTGCTTATCCTTTCCCATCAGCCACTTCTTTCTATGTAAATGAGACCATTTCTGTAGTGTCTGGTTTCAGGTGAATTCTGATTGGCTGTGTGATTCTGACATTTTTGTGGCTCCAGTTGACTAAAGAGGAACCCATCCATGGTTTTCTAGGTCTCTGAGTGTTTTACCTCTTTTAAAAATATTAATCAATCATGTTTATTTAAAGTATTACCATCAGAAATTTTTAATGGTAATTAAAAAAATCAGTAAACAACCAAATCAATTTTCCTATTCTAGCCATATAAGCCAGCTGGAGGGCCCTGGCAATTCCCGAAGGCATTCTGTGTTGGTACATTAGGCCCGGGACTGCCGGAGCAGATTGATGAGTCTTCTCATAGTGCGTTCATGAGAGCAAATACATTCACAGGGATCAAATCCCCCTTCAACCATGGTTGGTTACCAGCTTGTTTTTACTCAACTCTTTAAAGCCACCCATACAAGTGGTGGTGGGGACGGTGGTGGCCTGGAGTGTTCTGGATGCCCCTGTCGCTGCCACTGCTGCTGCTGGCCGCCACCCTCCTCCCCTCCAGATTAGATAGACCATGTCACTATTAGCCACTAGACCCAGATCTGTGTTTTGCCTTTTGTATGGGTGGATGCATCACGAGGTTGTCAAGTGTGGGCAGAATCTGGGAGACAGCTTTGCCTATCGAGGTTGGTGTTAGTCTTTGTATGGTTACCAGGAACCAATTCCAGATCCTCTGGAAGAACAGTAAGTGATTTCAACTGCTGTGATATCTTCCCTGCCCCTTCCTCTATACTTTGATCTTTCTTTTTTTTTTTTCTTTTCCGGAGCTGGGGACCCGAATCCAGGGCCTTGCGGTTTCTAGGCAAGCGTCTACAACTAAGCTAAATCCCCAACCCCATACTTTGATCTTTCTGTAGTCTCTCTGACTCCATCTGCCATAATGAAGACTTCATCTCATAAAACACTGTGGACAATAGCTACTGTGAAAAATACCATAAGTTGACAGAGCCTCCATTTTCACATAAATATATAAACACATAAATACCTAAAGAAACACAGAGACACACATAAACACATGCACAGAACACACAAGACACACAGAGACACACACAGCCCAAGTCATCATATTCTTTAGTAATTCTGTCCAGAGCCAAGTGGTTATAGGGATAGAAGAAAGTACAATTCCCAGCAATTTCAACTGAATATCATGTAATGCATATTTATGAAATGCATACTTCACAGTATTTTAGGATTCGAGTACATTATACTATCTATCCTTTATTTTCAAAAGTATCGAAAGTTATGAAGAGAATTCCAGCCTAGTATCAGACTTGTGTCCATCAGAATCAGAACAGTTTGCTGTTTGAAACTTTCTTTTATTACAACTGTTTCCTAATGTCACATAGGAAAACCGGCTTCAGCCAGAAATGCCTTTAGCTACCACATGCATCTGAATCTCACCCTGGGAAAACCATGAGAATCCATGAGAGAATGTGTGTGGCTCTTTGATGTCCAGTTTTCCTGTAGGTCTCTTCTGGCTTGCACGGATACCACTCCTTGATTCCTCCCTCTAAATGGCCGTGCAACCTTCTTGCCTTGCTCTGCTGCTGGTCACTGACAACTTGAGGAAGGTAAAAATTGCCTAGTGTGTTAGTGAAGCAGGCCTTTGAATGTCACTCTGAGGGGTTTTGGGGAGAGAATCGACGTAAAGCTCACTCTGAATGGTGGTAACACCATAACTCTCAGGCCAGGTGCCTGCACTGAATGGCACAGAGAGGAAGCTAAGAGCTAGAATTTCCCTATTTCTGCTCCCTGCTCCACCCACATGGTAAGAGTCTCATTCACATCCTGCCAGCCAGTCCACTTCTACCAACTGCACCTCTCACGGCTACACTTACCCCTTCTAGGATGGAGTCTGTGCTTCCCGACTCTGAGCCAATGGAACCCTCCTTTCTTCAAATGCTTCTGTGACAGAATGGGAAACACGACCAGTGCAGTCACTGCTTCCTTCTGCCTTTTGCAGTCTCCTCCCGCCTGGTTCCCTCACAGCCTTCGCAGTCCAATGTGTCTCCAAGAAAACAGGCTAAAGATTTCACCTTAATTCTCCTTTGACTTGTCTCTGGGAAGAGCCTTTTGCTACATCAGCCCAGATAGAAGAGTGAAAGAGGAAAAAGAGAAGAAAAGACAGTAGATGGCCTAGGCAAGGGATACCTGAAGTTCTCCTTGTAACACAAGCTACTTCCCAAGATATTACCACTAATCCAGTTTCTGTGTCAATATGACCCCCAAAACCTAACCACCTATCATTAGAGCACATTTGCTGACAAAATTTTGTTGCAGTTAAATTTCTATTATATGTCTTTCAAAACACATCTAAAAGTGGAGTGGGCTTTTCCAGCTAGATTCATGACCTCCTCTCTCCCACTCAGCACCCATACTCAAATCACCTGTGACATCTTGTTTCCTAAACACAGGTATGGCTGTCACTTTTACTTTTCTCCATGGGATAGTTTAGGTAGAGTGACCTGACCACACCTGCCCATCAATGATTGGCCTTCTAGTTTTAATGACTTCGGAAAATTTATGTTTGTTGATAATGGAAATCCTCCCACAGAATAAAGTCATTTGCTCCTGCTCTCAAACAGAGGAAAAGAAAGAGAGAGAAGGTCTGCCTGCTAGGCATAGTCAAGGTAGGTCAAGGCCTGTTGGCAGATTTTTCAGCCTGCTGAGGTATGGAACCTTAAGAGAAGGTGTACTTGAGGCTTAAATTTCTATTGACCTTGGTGGTTAAAAAAGGAGTAGTTTGGGGGATGGGAACGAATGCATTGTTTATTTTAACAATTTGTTTCTGTCAGCTTGTGGTTATGCTTCCCACAGTGCTATAGTAAAATAGGGCTTTGAGAAATGTGCTTGTTGTTTCCTTGTACCCACCAGCAGCCCTTTCATAGCTGTCTCTTTCCTCTTCTTTTGGCCTTTCCTCATCTGCCCCTCAGAGAACCTTTCCACTTCCTACCAGTCAGTCCACCAAAGTATGGCCATGCCGTTTCAGGAAACTGGAATTTCTGAAAAGCCCATTGAATATGGAAAGCAATATACCCCAGGATATGTCCTGCAGCTCAGAGTAAGATGTTGCAAAAAGAGGAAAACTGACTGATCTCCCACTTTGTGCTTTCAAAAAGAACAAATACTTCAAAACCATAGTTTCTTCCGCCTCTCCTTTACAGAATCTGATTTCAGCCCTGCACACTGTGCTCTCCTGGATCCATGGATGCTAAGCTGCAGGTTCTGGAGATGCCAACCACTCAGATGAATTCAATGTCTGCTCAACTCAGTCCATTCATTCACAGTTCCTGGAGTCATTGCGTCCACCGACCCAGACGCCCATCGCCGATCGAGAGTATTCCACGCAGGGATCGAGTTCCAGCAAGAGAAGGATCTTCAGTCACAGAGCACATTGTGGAACTTTCCTGACATGCTGGACAGAACTAAGAGGTTAGTGAGAAACAAGTTTGTGAAAACGATCCTATGTCGCCATCTTCTGGGCAAATACAGAATTACATCCTATTACCTTACTTTGGAGTCTGAGGCTTCCTTCTAGCCTTGCATGGGCCTCTGTTCAAGACATAGATGCAGATATTCACAGCCAACCATTGGACTAAGCCTGGGGACCACAATGAAAGAGTTAGGGAAAAGTCTGAAGGAGATGAAGGGGATTGGAACCCAATATGAAGAACAACAATATCAATTAACTGGAGCCTTCAGAGTTCCTCGGGACTAAAGTACCAACTAAAGAGGATATATGGTCCCGGCCATGGCTCCTGATACATATAGTGTAGAGCATGTGTAGCAACAACTGGCTCATCTGACATCTATGGGAAGGGAGGCAACTGGCCCTGTAGAAACTTGATGTCCCAGAGAAGGGGGATGCTAGAGGGGTGAAGTGGAAGTGGGTGGGTAGATGGAGGAGTGCCCTCTTAGAAACAAAGAGGATTGGGAGGGTATGGGGGTTCAAAGTGGAGAGACCAATGATGGGGATGACATTTGAAATGTAAACAAATAAAATGACTAGTGTATAATAGATAGTAACAGGCGTCTCCATAAGGACTAGATATTCATTATCTGTAGCAGGTTCATTGAAAGTCAAAATCCATAATTGTTGTGACTTACTTATTATTGAAATTTCACATAGATGAACCCAAGCAACATTTTAACTTTTCTCCTTGAACCTATAATAAATCATTAGTTACCTTTATAAAACAATTTAAAAAGCAATTAGGGTTTCTACTCTCTTAGGCTTCGATACAGTGCCTCATTTTAGCTGTCCCTCTCTATGTTCCCTCCATTGCTGCCTCGCCCTGTCTCTTCACATTTCACATTCCTATCCCTGACACTGTCCCTCAGCAATCCATGAGTGAACTTGTACTTCCCTAAATGAGGACAGTCTGGCCCACGTCCCTAGACCCTCACACTAAACTGATCATACAGTCACACAGATTGAAGAATCAACAGCTAACACCCACACCCACATTTCAGTGAATATGTATCCCATTTGTCTCTTTCAGTCTGGATTGTCTCATCCAGAATGACTTTTACTAGATCCATTCATTGTCCTGCATAGTGCATGCTTCCTTTTTGCCTTTTGTAATTGTTAAGCAGCAATGCAGTGTGTAAATGCACCACGTTTTCTTTATGCATTCATCCGTTAAGGGACAACTTAAATATTTCCAAATTCTAAGCATTATAAATGAGCTTCACTGAACATGGTTGAGCAAGAGTCTGTATTCTAGGATGAATCAACATCTGGACATGAGACCTGGAGTTGTATCTTAAGGTACAACAATTTTCACCTTCCTGAAGAACCATCATACTGATCTCCGAAGTTGCTGTAGAAGTTTGCCTTTCCACCAGGAGAGTATGAATGTTCCCCTTGCTCCATAACCCAGTCAGCTTGAGTTGTCACATGTGTTATTAACCTTAGTCATACTGACAAGTGTGAAAAGTGATCTCAGAGTAATTTTGATTTGCATTTGTGTGATGTAGAAGGATGATGAATATTTCTTATGAATTTCTGTCATTTGAGTTTCTTTTATTATGAATGTTATGCTTAGATATGTAGCACATTTTAATTATTTTTCTTCATATACAGTGTTTTAGTTTTTCCAATATATATTTATATTAGCCTGTTGGGCCCTACCTTGGAGTGTTTCCCTTCACCCTCGCTGTGCCTTTCAGCCTACTATGGCCAGAAGTTGTTTACACCCTTGGCAGCTTCTCTCGGTCCCTGATTTGGGGCCAGGACCTTCCATGGCACCCATTCCTCTTGCTGAGCCTTTCAGCTTCTTCTTGTTAAGAAGTTGTTTACGCCCCTGTATTGGGGTCGGGACTTGCCACGATGCAGATTTTTCCTGTTTTCCTATTTTCCTGGTTGGGGTTTACACCTGCTTTATTGTTTTTCCACGGCTTTTGCCTCTGGTATATAAGGAGATCTCAGTAAAGCGTGGACAGCCTTCTTTTAACACGAATGACCCGAGTGTGTGTTTCTTCTTAACTCTTATAGGCCTATGCCCGGTTCTGAGTGTCCTGATGACACAGGCATCATCAAATGGAGGTCCCACCAAGATTGGAAAAGAGAGGACAACCTGACGAGATG
Source organism: Rattus norvegicus (assembly GCF_021556685.1). Taxonomy (NCBI): domain Eukaryota; kingdom Metazoa; phylum Chordata; class Mammalia; order Rodentia; family Muridae; genus Rattus; species Rattus norvegicus. The sequence goes on along the minus strand of NC_141548.1, from coordinate 6,294,758 downwards.
GTCCCAGGAAGCCGGCCAGTGAAGGAGGGACGTATTGGGGAAAATGGGCCAGGAAAGGTCCCAGTAAGCAGGATACAGAAGCACCGTGGGCATTGAAAGCACGTGCAAAGAAAAATAAAGATTTGGGGTACTGGTGAGTAAACCTTGTAAAAAGGGACAAGGTAATAATGATCAAATGTTTTTGTGTACGTGTTCTTTTAGAGTTATGCTAAAATCTAGAGAAGCAAAGTTAATTCTCATAGATGCTTTTAGTCTTTGGACCCTGATTAGAGACAGTTTACACCCTAGACAAGAGAGAAAATGGTTTGAGAAAAACATTCCTCCCAGACTCTCCACAGATGCTTTGGCAAAAGAAGGAAAGTGAGATTAAGCTTTTTAAGAGCTCTCCTAGGGACATCCTGCCTCCTTGCTGGCTCCTATTGGAGAAGTGCTTATTTCTGGTTCTGTGTCCTTTAGGTAGGGTATCTGAGTCCTTTTGGTGGGACACCATCTAGCTCCTTCCCTCTATGTCTATTGTCTGTCCTTGTTGCACCAAGCTGTCCATGGATGTCAATGTATGTCTGGGTTGTGCTTCTTGTTGCTTGAATGTTTTGTGTTTCATGTTTAAAAGAAAAAATGGTGAAAACTTTAAATGCTGGTTGATTCCCCCTTGATTTAGTTTTAAGTCCTTTCAAGAAAGGAACAAATAAATAAAACAGTTTCAATTGACCTTTGGAGCCCAGCATCCTAGATAACTGGTTATCTCTGGTGTTAACTGTCATGTGTGTCTCTGACTGAATCCTGCCTCAATGGAGGAATGTAGCTAGGAGCCTAGGTCTGTCCACTGGGGAAGCTCCCCAGGGGGCTGGCTCAATGTCTACACTAGCTGGCCTTAAAGGTGCCAGCAGCTTCAAAGCTTCTATGGTAATGGAGCTGTTAGCTGTTTCTCTTAGAGAAATCTTTGACTGTGATATTTGGAATCAACAGGTAACAAGGTGCTTCTTTTAAAATGACAGCTAAAGAAGTAAAAATGGTGTTTGATCTAAGTACTAAAGATATGTGTAGTCACTTCATTTTTTTCTGTTTGGTTTTAAATGTATAATAAGCTTTACATGTCTTGGCTATAGGTGACTGGCTTTTAAGTTATTGGGTATGGTTGAAAATTTGTAATATTTGTAATAGAATGTTGGCTTAAAAAAGGAGTCATTCGAGAAAACACGTGGCATGTGCCAACCCAGGGAAACAGGTCTAGATTGGGATAATATTTTAATATAACTCTTATCATGGAAACCGGACTTGTAAAAGAATTTAGGGCAATGTCTCTTTGGTGAGGTATTAGAGCCTGCAATATCGATCCTTCATATGCAAGGCTTGGCCGTCATACTTTATAGCATGAGGAATGGACTTGGTGTTTTGGAGAGACTGGATTTTGGAGGATAGTTTGGTGGAGGGTGAGTTTTGCTTTCCAAAGATATGGCTGTGCTCTGATGTTACAAGGGAAACTTAAAGATTGTGGCTAATGATTGCCAGTGTTACATTGACTACAGTTTACAGTCTGATCCCAGACAGACTCGGGATTCTAACTCACACATATCTGTGCTTAAGAAAAAATCAAACAGGTGGAGATTGTCACAAGGGTTGATGAGGCTATGGAACTTATAAGAGCATGACAGCCTGCTTCCTCCAACTGCTATTTCAAGAAATACATATAGAATTATTATAGATTTAAAAGATTGGTCTTTTTTTCTTTCCTTTTCTTTTCTTTTTTTTTTTTTCTTTTTTTTTTTTTTTTTTTTTTTGGTGCTGGGGACCGACCCGGGGCCTTGCTCTACCACTGAGCTAAATTCCCAACCCCTAAGAGATTGTTTTTATACTGTTTCTTGCACTCTTGGGTTGTTGTGAAATATTTCATTTCTTGTGTTTCCTTGGGTTTTGTTTGACTTGACCATACATTTGTATGCCTTTTTGAAAGAAAAATGTACTAATTTTTATTTATTTTGGTGAATTGTTCTTTGGATGACTTTTGTCTGTGGTTCCTCTGAATGCAGTTCCAACGGTGGCCAGAGAGACACCAGATACTGAGTTATAAATGATGGTTAAGCACCCTGTAGGTCCTCAGAGTGAAGCCAGCAGGTTGCCCAGGTCGAACTCCAATTCTAGCTCCCAGTGCACCATGATGTGCTACAGCTTCTCTGCTTCCTCCTGCTCTTCCTTGGCCAGCAGCACCTCTGCATTCTGCCCCTCCATGGCTCTCGCTTGGGTCTCAGTTCCTCCCTCACTTTTGGGGATTTTAACTTTAAGAATGGACAGAAAGTTTACAATTTGATGTTTGTTCTATACCTGAGAAGCTTTTTTGCCAGGAAAAGGGAGTTTCCATTGCACAAAATGGGATGGTAAGACAGAGATTTCAGGAAAAAACATGGGTGAATATATTGAAACCATGACCCCTCTCAAGGCACACTCCATGAAACAACATACTCCAACTTGCATACATTTAAAGGTGAAGGAAAAAAATATTCGCCTCTGGGGAACAGTAACAACTGTAGAAATTGGACTATATGTCACATGCATGGACACTGGGTTTATACATTTCAGGAAGAAGAATATCCCTCATCCACGGTCTTTAGACCTTTGGCTGTTAACAAAGATGTTCTATCCATTTCAAGGTCTGATACAACTCTCCCTCTCCTCAGCAACTGAGTTGTAATGAAGGAGTGAGAACTCTGAAGCTCTGGAAGGAGAGTGAGCGAATGGGTGTTCCTGGCTCAAAAGTGAGTCTCTGGAAAAGCCACTGCAGAAACTGGTCAGTCTGGGTGGAGGTAGTTCGCAAGTAAGCTATGGCATTTCCCACTGACATCACCGGTAGTGTCTTCCCTGGAAATTCTCTTGTATCCAGGAGACACTAGAATGTTCTGTGATGTCAGCAGTGTTGTGGTGACACCAACTGCCTGAGCGATTTCCCTTCATTTCCTAATGGGTTCCCGAGGAGGCATGTTCTCCAGGATCCTCAGTCTCTTTCGGAGGGACAATCATATCCATGCAGGCACCAGACCAAGGCAGAGGGAGGCCAGCCTTCTATCATGTTGGAGAAGAAGACGAATGGAAAGGTCCTTGAGGAGGTCAAGTGAGTACTGGGCAGGGCAAGGGGAGCTCCCTGGAGCAGGTTGGCTTGTGTTGGTCCTTCCAGGAGTAGGACGTATGATTTAGAGCCTCAGTCTTCCTAATGGCTGACCCAGACACAATAATTTCTGATCATTAGTTTGACAGAAAACCAAGAACTGTTATATGTCAAGGGGCTTTCCTTGGATCTCTTTAGTGTCCTGGGCAGTGTCAAAGAATACCAGGATGAGCCTTTATAAGAATAACAAAGTGTCTCTTCCAGGATCGGCTGTTGAAACACTTCATTCTCAGCAGTGTCCTGTAGATTACTTGGGTAATTGATGCCAAGAGGGATACTCTCCTGGTCATATATCAAGGTCTCAGTTACTTTGTCCTTGAACACACATGATTAGGGATTCAAGATGTTAAGCAGTTTGAACTCAAGGACTTACCTGCCTCACATCAGACATTAGCTGAGAAGGTCCTCCAATTCTTCTTGTTTAGGCCAGCTTTAGAATTTCAGTGACAGAGGAATGGCTTTAGGAGGTGTGGTCTATATCTATGATGGCATATGTCATCATATGGCTCTGATGGTGGGAACAGGGAACTAGCTGAGTTCAGCTTAAAGATAGCTTTCTTGCTCTGTCAGGGATTCAAGGTATCTGTAGAACTGTTCATCCTCAGACTTCTGTTTAGAGTAAGCATAGTTTTTCTTGACACTGTGTCCACATATATGCCTGTTTACTGGTATTTATCTACCTACAGAGTTTGATCAGAAGGCATCGTCCCAACCCTCCACGACACCTGTTGAAGAGGAGAGAATGAAGCGTTTGGAGAACATCAAAATTGCTCTCCAGAAGATGCAGAAGGAGAGAGATGAACTCGGGAGAATCCTGGCCGATTACCCGGGAAAGAATTTAAATGACAGGTAGTCACAATGCAAGTTCTGTTAAATCCACATTTCCTCACATCACAGTAGGCTACAACTCCAGGGTGTCCTCATGGTCAAAAGCACTTTCCTGATTGTATCAGAATGTGAAGTTCAGATGGGAATGGGATGGTGGCACAGGCTATTTTAATTCCTACAAACGTAAATCATAGCCTGTGGCCTGATTGAATCACAGGCTGGGAGTGAGGGTAGTAGTGTGTGAGCTCTCATTGTGTGGTTTAAGGAGACTGGACAGGTGTTGGCTTGTGGGAATTTCTAGGTGCTCTGATTATGACCAATCATTGTTGCAATTGACATGGAGGTGCTTTGGGTTCAATAGGTCCTGTGAAGAGCTGGAGGGACCCAATCCCACTTGCTGCCTCACAGTGTGTGACTGGACTGACAACAGGGGATCACTGGTTTTCTCTGATTTTATTCATTGTATTTGGAGATAATGCCACATCCTTATATTTAATTGGCATTCTAATTGTATTTGAGAGAGAGAGAGAGAGAGAGAGAGAGAGAGAGAGAGAGAGTGTTTTGTGTGAGTTTGTGTGTGTGTATGCATGTGTGAGTGTGTTTTGTGTGTATCACTTAAGATCTGGGTATTCTATGTTCTGATTTGGCCTGAGAATTATCCTGTGTCAATTTCCATGGCATGATAATGATGAGGGTGAGAGCCTCACTGTGAGCAGTAGAACATTTCACATCTGCTCAGGTGGACGCACATGGGACTCTCCTGGTGCGTGTTATAAATTCTTTTCCCTGTAAATACTGTTCATGTTCCTTTGGGTTTTCATGTAGCAATAGATTCTATGATTGAGAATTGTTACCTAAGAACAGGAGAATACTCTTCATGGGCTTAAGTTGGAGCCTGGATTGTGACACAGGGTCCTCGAATGTTCTTGGCAAGCTAGTCTATTCCTTCAAACCCCCTCAGGGAGCTCAAGCAAATCAGCTCCCTCCTTCTGTTTCCTGGCACTGCTGTCTCCGTGTTCACAATAATAAACTTAATAAATATCAAATGACCCAGTACCAAGAAGCAAGGGCGTGGCATGTCCTAGGCTGGGGTAGTTCAGGATTCAGTCTGAATTCATGTAATTCTTGAATCCTTCATTCATAATGTTATTTCATCCTTGGACCATGCCTTACCACAGGAACAACTTTGAGTCTGAAATGCTCACGATGCAGCACCAGGAAGTGATGACCGACATGAAGAAAATGAGCGAGCAGGTCAATAGAGCTTTGGTCAAATGTACACACCTCACACTGGAAAATGACTGGTACTGGTGAGTAACTTACAAGGTTGTGACCCCAGCACAGGACACAGCATGTGTCAGCCCATTCTTATCTTTGAAGTAAAGTGAGGATCAGGCTTTTTAGTGTTTGAAGCAGACCAGGAAGCCTGTGTCTAAGGAAGGCTCTAGGACACACAGGACACAGAAAGATTGGCCTCCAAGCGACATTCTAATAAAATGGACAAATAAGCACACATGGGGATTAAGTCCTCTTCTGGGAAAAACTTGAATCAATGGTGTCAGGTTTTTGAGAAGTGCCCTGAGTCTTCTGGAATGTGGCTCTTTTCTCCATTTGACCTGTATCTAGGTCATGCTCCATGGCTACTGTGGACTTGGACTATAATCTGGGACTCTCTTCAGATCAGGACCCTAGAAGGAGTAATGGACTTGGAGACGTGGGAGGAAGTTGGAGACTAGCTGGGAGTCACCATTTTTTCTTTGTGTCTCAGCCGCAGCTTCTGCCCCCTCCTAACTGAGTTGTTTGAGCTGAAGAACAATGCCCAGAGAGCACGGCATGAGAACAGGGAGCTTCTATGGGAACAGATTGCACTGGAAGAGTCTATTAAGGAAACAACAAGGTTCTGTGGGGAAGCCAGTATGAAAATCCGTGTAACAAGCAGCCTCAGGTAGGATGAATGAAGCATCAAGGGCAGGTTTTCCTGATATCTAAGCATAAACCAAGTCAAACCAGTTTAACCTTTCTCCACCTTATCCAGACACTCTCCTAGGTCTCATCCAGTTGTTCATCTCTTTGAACATTTACAAAACTTTCTGTGATGTTAGCTTCATGCAAGAAACTGGAGGATTGACAACCAAATCCTCCTGCTCAACTAGAAAATGCATTTCCTTAAGGGGGATCTGTTGATCACACACTGCACACTTACATGCCATTATGCTAGTGGGATGCCATGTGGTAGCCGTCTTTGTAGTGCACAGAACTGATTAGAGTTCAGTTCAATTGCCAAAAGAATGGCTCTCATTGTCAATCATGATGGGGCTTGTGGACTTTCTCTCCTTTTCCCCGTACATTGAAAATGGTCCCTCCTGCCTGTCCAATACGTGGTTTCTAGTGACAGAGCTTGAGAAGCAGTTTGTCCGTCCTGTTTTATGTCAGTGTTTTAGTGTTCTTTCCTGTGGCTTATGTCCTGGAGCTGACTGGATGAACAGGGATGTAGGAAAGACTTCTCTCAGGGTGAGGGTTTGTGTGAGATATGTGAGGATTAGAGGGATATTTTTGTCCAGCTCTCTCAACCTCGTGTGCCCAAGAAGTGCATTCCCTACACAGGTTTACTCTATAAGGGATGGAGAGCAGTGTCTACGCTCTCACTTGACACATTTCCTTTGCCTAATCTGTATTCAGCAACTGTTCTTCCAGCCTGATGGCCTCCCCATTCTTTTCTGCTTCTCACTTATGATTTCTGTTTTCTCTCTCTCTCTCTCTCTCTCTCTCTCTCTCTCTCTCTCTCTCTCTCTCTCTCCCTCTCCCTCTCTCCATCTCTCTCTGACTCTGTGTGTGGGGGGTGTTTTTTGTGTGTTTGTGGGTACATATATGTGTGATCATGTTTATGACTATGGTGCATATTGTACTTTGGAAGTTGTTTTAATTGTTTGTGATATGGGTGTCTTATATATATAAGTGTGTGTATATGTGTGCTTTTTCACATGTGTGTGTGAAGTCATCAAGTTTCTGAACACAGACACAGACACATATATATATATTTATATATATTGTATAAGTCTATATGTGCATATTTAGAAACATGTAAAAGTATACACACACACACACACACACACACACACACCACAAACACTCTGAGAGAGAAAGAAGAAGAGAAAACATAATCTTTCCAATTACATTTTAAACTGTTCTTAATGGGGTCTTGATCACTATTCAAACTATTTACACTGGGAAAACTATTCATAAACATTGATATTACTTGGAGAAAACTTGAATAGGGTACAGGGATGTGAGGAGAGGCTGCTGTGTGAAATCTATATACCTCAGTGTCGAAACTGATGACTCAGGGCTCTTCTGCCTTCTTTGCTCTCAGTGTATAGTAACACTGGAAGGTCATGTGGCTTGTTGTGTCTTCTCAACATCCTGGTTATGTTAATCGTTACCTGCCACCACTTTCTTTCCAGATTGGCCTAAACTTGGTTGAATATACCTTGGCTTTGGAGTCTGGCCTGGAATTTGTTAATTGAAAGATTAATTTGCTTAGAGTTGAATCTGCAAGCAGAAGATGTCCAGGAGTTATGCTGAGGTGGAATCACATCTTTGCCTCAGACAGAAACTTAGGCTCAAAATCGTCCAAAGCACTCACCCTGTGTTGTGTTGTGGCACTCTTAACCATTGTTATTCAAAATCATTTGATCTGAGTGAAAATCATCTGTAAGGAGGGTTTAGAACAGTGATGACCCTCAGACATTGCTGGAGGTGTCAAATGGGTAGCCCTGTGAGAAGCTGTGTACAACTCTTGTGAAAGTTCAACCTTTTGACACAGCGATTCCAGAACAAGAAGTAGGTGTGAGCAGAGAAACTGTGGCACATTAGTGTTTAGTGGTTCACCTCAGAGCAGCCATGAAGCAAAATTACCCAGATGTCCATCAGTCAGAAAGTGAAAAGGTACAATGTTGTCCAGCCCTTCCATGGACTGCGGCTGAGTTTGATTATACCTGCCAGCATTTGGCTTTGAATTAGCCTTCTCTTACTCGAATTATATCTGATAGCATCCCAGTACAAGTTTTACCTTGGATTGTGATTATGGAGATTTCCTAGCTGTTTGTGCTGGTAGTTTGTTTCCCCTGTCAGGTACTGTATGGTAAAGGGACCTCATATTGAAAAATGCAGCTCACTTTGCATGCACTGGGAAACAGTGAGCAGAGGACTGAAGAGGCTCACCTGCCCCCCCCCCCCAGTGCTCTGTTTCCTGAAATCAGCCTCCTGTGCACGGCCTTGTGACCTTGCTAAGCAGGCTTGGCTAACAGGCCTAGATGTCACATTTCTAATTTCTGATTTTCAGGGGAATACACTTTATTGGCTGAGCTGTCTTTAGGCTATGCTCACTGTGTACTTACCCCACTCCAGGTTTTTTTTTTTCTTATGCCACAATAGTAGACTGGGTGAACCCTTCTATTACCATTAACTGGGAAACTAACCACATTCTGCAAAATACTCTGCTTGTATATGTGAACAAATATATTTGGGTGATTTCAAAAGTGTGTATGTCTGGGTGTCTGTCTGTCTGTGTCTGTATACATGTATGTCTCCATGGACAATATAATCTTCTAATGACCAGGATGAGGAGAGAATGGAGGAAAGTCTGCAGGACCCCCTGAATCAGCAAAAACTGGTCACTGAGCAAAAGGCCTTGTCTGAGAAGATGCAGCATCATTTCGGTGTCACTGAGAGGATTTGAAAGCACAGGATGAGAGGACCCAAGTAGATTCCCTGTACTTATAAACTGTCTTATTGGGTGTGTGACTTTCTCCATAGTTCTCAGCACCTGTCACCTAGGAGCAGCTCAGAATATTTTTCTTGTCCATTTTAAAAGAAATTCCGTCCATGAAGTGTATGTGATCCATAGAGATTCTGGCTATTGTGTACTGATCCCTCCAGTCTGTGCTCTCTTGTATTATCTGAGCCCAGTGCCTTTAGGTCTCCCCACAAATAGTTTTACGATACACATAAACAAAGGAGTGGTATAGTTTATTTTCTGCATGAGTATCTCCTTTAGACTTCAATGCCTACCCTCGGCAAGATTTCCATGCAGCATATTCTTGCCAAGTATAATATCACTTCAGTGTGCATATACTTCTTGAGATATTGTTTCTCTGGATCTTTGCAGATCTTGAGGTTGTCATGTGGACCCCAGGCATATTCCTGCACTGGAGGAATAATAATAGTCTTCATTTCAGTGATGGCCAGACTTCCAAGGCCTTCCTATTGTTTTCTAGTTTGTTCATATCTCTCCTCATCTGACATTGAGACATTGCTACATGATATTAAAATATAATGTATATGTATGATTGGAATTATCTGCTGTTCACTGTTTAATTTTTAGCAGTTTTAAAAGCTGGGAAAATATGCAGGCCTGTGGGATCTCTTACCCTTCTCTCTTGGGCATGAGAGAATGACCTCAGATGAAAGATCATCCTGGATTATCCTGCTGAATTGTGCTGCTGTGTATGGGATAAGTGACATGGCAGGTTCTCACCAGGCCTTTTCCACCCCTAGGTCTGAACACTGCAGCAGAAGCTTTCCCAGGGCACAGAGCAGGACTACAGCTCTCAGAGACAGAACTGTCCACCAGGAGCACTGAGGGTGCAAAGATTGACACCACCTCCCACATCTCAGTCCTTGTAACCATACCAATCTTGGGCTAAATTTGAAAGACCTTGTGATGTGGCCTGGAACACGCCTCATGTTTAACCTTTTGACGACTTGTCCATCAACAACCAACCACTCCGAGTGAGGCAGGTCTACATTCCTCTTGAGGAGATTTTTACCATCTTACCTGCCGTTCTGCTGTGTTTGCAAGGCCAGCAACAGGCTGGAGTTATATGTTGAAGAAACAGCAGTTATTGAATGCTGACTAATTTACTTGTTATATTTGTTTTTAGTTTGAAGTTTGGTTTTATGCATTTGGTTTTATTTGTTTAAGTTTGAAGTTTTGTTATTTATTTGTTAACTTTAGTTTTTTAATTAATATGCTATATTCCTAATGCTATATACATTGAGCTCATTGACTCCCCACTTTAAAATGTTCTTGAATAAATTAATGTTTGCCTAAAAATAACAATGTGACCTTTAACCCTTCACTCACAAGACCGTCCTGAGTCGTGTGTGGTTCTTCCTCCTGTAACAGCACAAGTGTAAGGCAACAGTGGTTTTCTGCAAGTCTCCTGCAGCTTAGGCTTCACCATCAGTTCACAGCCAGCCAGAGCTGCACAGGAAACTGTGCTCTTTATGTAGACAGTTTGTCGTGCTCTGTGGATCCCACATTCATGGCGAAAATTATCCTTGCTTCATCTTGTGCTCACAAATTTAGCTTCCTTTATAATGACAGACAAAGGAGAAACACAGAAGTATTTCTCTAATACATTAGAGGAAATAAAACCATTCAGTAGGGGAATATAAAAAGCGATCAGGACACATGGAGCTGTATGCCTCTGCATTCCTTGTAATATAGCATCGTTTATGTCTGCAGATTTATTGAAATCCAGCAATTTTGGAGGAACGGTATTTTTAAAATTTTTATTAGATATATTTCTTTACTTACATTTCAAACTTTATTCCCCTTCCTTGTTTCCTTCCTTAAGCCCCCATTCCCTTCCCTCTCCCTTCCCCATATGTGTATCCCCTATACATCCCCCTTATTGTTCACCACTATTCCCCTGCACTGCCCCTGGAACATTTTCTTTATTGTTTTTGTTGGTTTTTTTGTTGTTATTCTTTTTCTCCCATTTTTATTAAATTGGGCATTTCTTATTTACATTTTACATGTTATTCCTTTTCCCGGTTTCCTGTCCATCAGCCCCCTAACCCTTCCCCTTCCCGTTCTAAATGGGTGTCCCCTCCCCGTCCAACCCCCATTACTGTCCTCTTCAACATTCCCAACACTGGGGGTTCAACCTTGAAAGTACCAAGGGCTTCCCCTTCCACTGTTGCCCCAACAATGCTATTTACTGTTACCTACGCAGGGTCAGTCCATGTGTAGTCTTTGGGCAGTGGTTTGGTCCCTGGAAGCTCTGGTTGGTTTTTATGGGGTTGCAAGCCCCTTCAGCTCCTTCAGTCCTTTCCCTAATTCCTCCAATGGGTGTCCCGTTCTCAGTTCAGTGGTTCGCTTCTGGCATTTGACTCTGTATTTGACATGTTCTGGCTGTGTCTTTCAGGAGAGATCTATATCCGGTTCATGTCAGCCTGCATTTCTTAGCTTCATCCCTCTTATCTAGTTTTGGTGGATATCTATATCTATATCTATATCTATATCTATATCTATATCTATATCTACCTATATATCTATGTATATCTATATATCTATACCTATCTATCTATATCTATCTATCTATATCTATATCAATCTCTCTCTATATCTCTATATCTATATATATCTATATCTATATCTATATATATATATATATATATATGTGTGTGTGTGTGTGTGTGTGTGTAGACCACATGTGGGGTAGGTTCTGAATGGCTGTTCGTTCATTCTCTGCTCTAAAATTTGCCTCCCTATCCCCTCCTATGGATATTTTTGTTCCCCCTTTAAAGAAGGAGTGAAGCATCCCCTTTTGCTCATCCTTCCTGATTTTCATGTGGTCTGTGCCTTAGATCTTGTGTATTTCGAGTATAACCAAGAGGTAAGGATGCAAAAGAATCAAATATATAGCTTGACGCCAGAGGTTGGTGGTGAACACCAGAGGGAAAGATCATTCTTCCAGAAACAATTGGCAGGTTCTGGTAACTCAGCTTTACCAGACTACTTGTCTTGGGTCCACAGAACTCTCTGAGTTGCCAACACAAAGGTATGTTATACCCACATACACTGGACAGTGTAGAAGGAGATATCAAAGCCAGATTTCACATTTACACCTATGTAAATAAAAAACAGAGCTCATTTACCCAGAGAGGATTGCATACAGGTATCCAATGCTATGATAAATTATGAGAACCTGAATTAACTGACACATGGCCTCCTAGAGTAAGATAAAAGTACCTGCTTGTTTTTATTGATACCTTTTCTGGGTGAGTAGAAGCTCACTACATCGGACTGAAACTGATCATAGAGCAACTAGAAAGCTCTGCTAGGAACTTTCCCCCTAATTTTGCCACTTACTAGAAATGCTGCCATATAATAGCCCAGCTCTCACAGCCAAAGCCTCTGAATAACCGTCAAAGATGTATGCACAGTTTGGAGTCTCTGTTGTGCAGAATTCTGGGCAGGTGGAAATAATGAACAAGACATTAAAGGAAAGACTATGAAAACTCTCATTAGAGTCCATGAAGGGTGGAAAGGCTCTTTTCTTATTTTGGGCCTGCTGTACTCCATACAAGGAGGGATTGAGCCATATAATAATATGTTTAGAATACACCCCCCCCCATTGCTTCTAAGTCTTAGAGGTCAGCACTTGGCAGAATTCTTCAACTATTTTATTCTTGAAATCCTGTCCTTCCAGTTCTCCATAAAGTCTATGACTTTGACTATCAGAGAGACCCAGTGAACCTCCAAATCCATCAACAATATCCCCTAATTTGGACCTAGTGGTAGTGAAACTGCATGAGCCAACTGGGCATCGAAAAGGACAAAGCAATTTGCAAAGGACCTACGTGGCGATGTTTTACACTCTTACAGCTATGAGGTTAGGTGGAATTTTAACATGGATTCCTCACAACTAGGTCAAGAACGTAGAAGCCACAGATGACAATGCCAAATAGACTCCCTCCAGAACTTCTGGACCTATTAACGTTGAGCTTTCACCTGACCTCAAGCCCTTCCACTCCCTGCCCAACCTCCTGGATCTTACATTTGGCATGAATACAGGATCATGGTCCAAACTCTAACACCCTCAGGCCTGTCCCTGGGAACTCAGGAAGGTGGACACTAGAGAAGTGACGTCTAATGGAACTGCAGAGGACCAATCTCCGTCCACGTTGTCCTTTGCTCACTGATATCTGGTTATTTTTTGGAGAAAGGATTTGGAAGTTTATCATTTGAAGTAGGTGCACAACATTTAAAGTTGTATATTCACTGTGTAACTGGGTTCACTATGTTACCAAGATCATTGCAACAGAGGGATGCAAAACAGAGACTTTGTGAGTACACATCCATGAATATGTGTAAAGAAAGACACCTTGGAAGGAATGCACAATAAGAAAATGAAATCCAATATCCAATAAATTAAAGGTCTGGAGGGAAATACTGACTTTTGGGAAACAGGAAAACCTAGGAAATTGGAATGTATGTCACAGGAATGGATCTGGGAATAAAATTATTATCCAGAAGAATCTTCCACCCCATGTCCCTTGATCTTTCTCCCCATGCCAGGCCCCTGACGCAATCTGCCCTTTCAGAGCATGTAACTACTAATGGAGCAAAGAGAAATCTCTAGCTTTAGAGGGAGGAGATATGGAAAGGGTTCCATTGTGTCACTGGAGAGCCTCCTGGAGATGGCACCTCAGAATCTGGTCACCATAAGGAAAGCTGGTTAGCAGGAGGCCCTGGCAGTTCCCAGTGACGTCGTCAGTAGACCCTTCCCTAAACAATCTCTTGTATCCAGGAGAGCCCTAGCATCTTCTGTGATGCCACAAGTGTTGTGGTGGCACCAACTGCCTGTGGGATGTTCCTTCAGTGCCTCTATGGTTCACTAATTGACCTGTTGTCCAGGCTAAGCAGCCGTTTGTGAGAAAGAACAAAGAGCATGAAGAGATGAGAGTTGGGGAGAAGGAAGCTGCCCTCCTGTCTTGTTGTAAAAAAGGAAGAAATAAATGGTCCTTGGGAAAGCTCAGTGAGCTCTGGGCAATGGGTGAGGAGGTTCCTTGAGGAGAGAGCCTTGAGCTGAGGCTTCCAGGTATGGAAATCTGGAGCCGGGAGCTTATAAGAAGCAGCTGGACTTCCTGCTTGTTATGGTTCCTGGAACTCAGAGCCTTTACATCATTAATTTCTCTATTTCAGAAGCCAGTTGTTGGGAAGGGCACCACTGTTTTCCTGAGAGCTCATGGCTTTTACTCCTTTTATCTAGAAGACAAAGGTCCTTAGGAAGAAGGGCGAGACTAGTGTGGTATCCTCGGCTCAGAGCTGACTCTTCCCCCTTTGGATTGGTTCAGTTTGTGTCTGACACTAATATCTGGGAGAGAGAAGAACTTCTAGATGAGACCTCATCATCTCAGGCTTTCCACTAGAGTTATTCTGACTACCATTCCCTGATAGTGGTCCCCTTAGATTTCTGAGTCAACATGTGTGAGTGTCATGCAGTTTTCTAGTGCAGTGAAGAACTGTTAGTCAGTGAACCAGAACCGGGACTGGCTCCTTCCTGACTTCTCTAGGTGTCCTGAGCAGTAAGTGGGGGAACTAAACGATCATGTTCTACCAATACAAGGCATCTATATCTACAGTCCTGGGATCTAGAGAGATCTATCCATGATTCTGGGCATCTCCATAGCAACTGAGTGCTGATGGAGTTTTCATCCTGGCTTCTATACCTCAGACTAGGGTGTTCTGAAGCCAAGTTCCATCCTGTGCAGCTGTGAATATGCCTGAGGAGGCTGTCTCCTTGGTTTTCTGAAGTATTACTAAGGGAGCCAGAGTAAATCAGCACCCACTGCTCAACAGAGCTCTGGGGATGTTGACATCCTCAGCTTCAGCTACATATTCAGCTAGGTCAAAAGATCACCTATCAGGTCCGTTCTTAAATACCCTTCAGGGTGCTAGGGGTGGACTGTAATGAAGTAGTATGCAGGAGAGGTGCTTGCCCTCAGCTGCTACATATCAGTGAGTGTGGGAAACACCTGAACACTTCTATTACAGATCAGAGAGATGAGCTGCAATCTCATTCAATAGACTGTGTGCATTCCTGGGGTTTGGCTTTGACCATGCAGGTCTGTTGTCTCATACTTCATTGTTCATGTGGCCAAGTTGTGGGAAAGCACCACTCACAATTGTTTCCTATCCTCCGTCCTAGGGTCTTAGATTTTAGCACAACACTTCACATCTTACCTTCTAGATCCACTGTCCTAACTTTACTTCAACATGCGCGTCTCTATTATCCTTGCACCGTGTGTGTGTGTGTGTGTGTGTGTGTGTGTGTGTGTGTGTGTGTGTGTGTGTGTATACAGTTAGTTTGCATACAACTTTAGGGAAACCTTGCCACTGAAATCCTCTAGGAGTCTATGTAAGTAATCTGTAAACTGTGGATGGGGCAAAATCCAAATGCTCTCCCGAAACATGGCCTTCTAGAAAGAGTAGCATAAACTGCAATAAAAGGATACACTTGAAAGTAAAACTTGGAGGAAATGCCCTGGCTTATCTACATTATCACTGTGAACTGTGACATGGCTCTCTTGGCTTCTGTGCCCAGACATGAGGGCTCTGAAGCTATGCTGCCTCCTGTGGAACTGTGAATGAGCTTGTGTCACACGAAGCATGTGAATGGAGTGAGAAGACAGTAGGAGGACATTGTGACACTGCCCCCCAATGGAGACATGGAAGTGTTGACAATCACAGTGGGTGAGTCTCAAGCTGCACTTTGAGACCCAGCCAGGCTACGTTTCACCTGTCAGCTCACTTCCTGCACATCCACCACAGGCCAAGGGCAGGCTCAGATGAAGCTCTGTTGAAGACAGGTGCTGTCCCTTGTGAGCTGCATCCCAGGGTATGCGGAAGACCATTCAGCCTCCTGTGATGTGGGAGAGCAGAGTAGTAAGAGGCAGACAAAGGGGACAGTTCTGTGTTTGTTTTTCTGGGCTACCATAACTACATCTTCCAGGCTAAGGATTTGCTCATGGAAGTCTGCTGTGTCACATGTGTAAAGGCCAAGCTGTCTGAAGTCTCAGTAACACAACTGGCTCCAGGCTGCTTTCTCAGTCACTGGGATTTACACGCAGTCCTTCATACCTTGTCTTCTAGATCCACAAATTCTTGTCTGGCTTCATATGGACAAGGCACTTTATATGTCTTCTTACTAATAGTATGCTTTATAAGTGTGCTTATCCAGGGTGTTTTGTTATATATTTTAAGACTATTTTGAGTAGAATATTTCCCTGATTTCTTTCCCATAGTTGGTTTTTGGTATACAGGAAAGGTAATGAGTTTTGTGTGTTATTTTGCATTCTACTACTTTAATGAATGTATTTTCAGCTTTAAGAAACTTAATTTTTTAGAGACAAGTTGTCTCTATTTAGGATCACCTCTAACTAATTCATATTTGTCTTTGCATTTTAAGTATTTCAATCCACATTATTTCATTTTATATTTTCAGATGATTATGAGGGGAATTTTTCCCAGATTTTCTCATGGTATGATTTGGATTGGCATAAAGGAAGGCTAAGAAATTTTGTGTGTTCCCATTGTATTGTGCTTTTATGAATGTATTTATCAGTCTTAAGAGATGGTGATATTGGGGTTGGGGATTTAGCTCCGCGGTAGAGCGCTTGCCTAGCGAGCCCAAGGCCCTGGGTTCGGTCCCCAGCTCCGAAAAAAAAGAAAAGGAAAAAAAAAAGAGAGATGGTGATACATTTTTAGTTTTAAAAATAGTATCACGTCATCTGCAAATGAAAAGATTTTGACTTCTTCATTTTTCATTTGGGTTACCCAAGTTCACCACCCACCACTGATGCTTATTGTTATTTATCCCACTTTTCCTCTGGGTTTCTCTCTTGTCTCTTTTCATTGTTGCTACTCCCCCACCCTCCTTGTCCATCCTTCCCTGCCTCTACCTAGGTCCCTCCATCCTTCTGCCTCCCATGATTATGTTCTTCCCCTTCTAAGTGGGTTCAAGCATCCACAATTTGGCCTTCTGACATGTTACCCTTCGTGTGATCAATGAATTGTATAGTGGGTCTTCTGTACTTTTGGGCTAACATCCATTTGTCACTAAATACATCCCATGTTATGTCTTTTTCGATCTCTGTTACTTCACTATTTTCCAGTTCCATCCTTTTGCCTATAAAGTTCCTGGTGTATTCATCTTTGATACCCGAGTACTGTTCCTCTGTTTGAATAGAGCGCACTTTCTATATTCATTCCTCAGTTGAGTTGAGGTCTATCGTGGTTGTTTCCAGCATTTGACTAATATGAGTAAGGCTGCTATGAACATATTCATCCACACATCCTTGTCATTTGTGGATCATGTTTGAGTATATGCGCTGAAGTGGGTGGTAAAGCTGGGTCTTCAGGTAAAGCTATTTGCAATGTTTCCTGATCCTCCACATTGATATCCAGAGTTGATATTGATATACAGCCAGTAATCGCACCAGCTATGGAGGAGTGTTCCAGTTTCTCTACATCCTAGCCCACTCTGCTGCTGCCTCAGTTTTCTATCTTAGCCATTCTGATTGGTGTAATGAAGAATCTCAGGTTCGTTTGATTTACCTTTTTCTGATAACTAAGGATGTTGAACATTTCTTGATGAGTTTCTCAGGCATTGAGATACCTCAGTTGAGAATTCTTGGTTTAGCTCTCTATCCCAGTTTAAAAGTCGGGTTATTTGTTTGTCTGGGAGTTTACCTTTTTGAGTATTTTGTTTATTTTGAATTTTGGCACTCTCTCAGATGTAGGGTTGGTAAAACTCTTCTCCGAATCTGTAGCTTGCTGTTTTACCTATTGGCAGTGTCCTTTGCTTTAAAGAAAGTTTTCAGATTGTTGAGATTTCATACATTTACTGTTGATCTTAGAGCCTGACTCTTTGGTATTCTGTTCTGACAACTTTCTCCTGTGCAAATGTGTTCTAGGAACTTTGCGACACTTTCCCTTCTATTAGCTTCTGCATGTTTGGTTTTATGTGGATTTCCTTGATTCACTTGGACTTGAACTTTGTAGAAAGAGATAGAAATGGATCCATTGGCACTCAACTACATGCAGACCACCAGTTAGGGTAGCATCATTTCTTAAAATGCCTTCTGTTATGTTCAAAATCCTCAGTCATCAGGGAAATGCAAATCAAAACAACCCTGAGATTCCGCTTCACACCAGTCAGAAAGGCTAAGATCAAAAACTCAGGTGTCAGCAGATGCTGGCGAGAATGCGGAGAAAGAGGAACACTCCTCCACTGTTGGTAGGATTGCAAACCGGGCAACCTCTCTGGAAATCAGTCTGGAGTTTCCTCAAAAATTGAACATTGCACGGCCTGAGGACCCAGCTATACCTCTCCTGGGCATATACCCAAAAGATGCTCCAACATACAGCAAAAACACATGCTCCACTATGTTCATAGCAGCCGTATTCATAACAGCCAGAAGCTGGGTAAACCCAGATGCCCTTCAACAGAGGAATGGATACAGAAAATGGGGTACATCTACACAGTGAATACTACTCAGCTCTTAGGAACAATGACTTCATGAAAATCTTACGGCAATGGAAGGAACTAGAAAATATGATCCTGAATGAGGAAACCTAATGACAAGAAAACCCACATTGTATGCACTCACTGATAAGTGGACATTAGCCACAAATCTCAGATTACCCAAGATGCAATCCACAGACCACATGAAGCTCAAGAAGGATGACCAAAGTGTGGAAGCTTCAGTCCCTCTCAGAAGGGGGAACAAAAATACTCACAGGAGGAAGTGTGGAGATGAAGTCTGGAGCAGAGACTGGAGGAAAGGCTACCCAGGGACTGCCCTAACTGGGGATCCAGTCTATATACATCCACCAACCTCAGACAATATTGGTGATGCCAAGAAGTGTGAGCTGACAGGAGCCTGATATAGCTGTCTTCTGAAAGGCACTGCCAGAGCATGACAAATACAGAGGCGGATGTTTGGAGTCAACCATTGAACTGAGAACAATGGAGGACGCAGAGGAAGGATTGAAGGAGCTGAAGGGGTTTGCAACCCCATAACAACAATAATACCAACCAACTACAGCTCCAAGAGACTAAACCACCATTCAAATGGTACACATGGACAGACCCAGGGCTCCAGCAGCATGTGTAGAATAGGATTGGCTTGTTGGGCATCAATGAGAGAAGACGCCCTTGGTCCTGCGAAGGCTCTATGCCCCAGTGTAGGAGAATGTCAGGGCAGGGTGGCAGGAAGGGTTGGGTGGGGGGGAGAACACCCTCAGAGAAACAGGGTGAGCGGGATGGGGTAGGGGGATATGGGTGTGAAACAGAGAAAGGCTATAACATTTGAATGTAACTAAAAACAAATAAAGAATAAAAAAATTTAAAAAGGCATAACAAATGCAAAAGATTGGGTTGCCATTCCATAGTTGTGATGTGTTTCTTCTGTGAGAGCATACTGGTTGTCACTTCTCTATGACTGTCTTCTTATTTGAAAGTAAATAATGGGATCATCTGTGGAGTGGTTAGTAAGAATAAAAGCATCGCCTAACATGAATAGGTCCCTCCAGAGCGTGAGCTTAATATTCTAGGTATAGAGCAATTAGCTGGGGGGATTAAAACAATAACCAAACAAAAAAAGAACATCAACGATTAAAATAAATTTTGTATGCTGGGATTAAGGCGTGTGCCAACTTTCATCAGCTTTGTAGATGCTTCTAATAAACACACACACACGTCCTATCACAGCTCTAGCAGTCGCCAGCAGAGGGAGCTGTGAGGTAGTGTGTGCTTCTTCTTTTCCAAGATATCCAAGGCCTCAGGCCTGCATCCAGTGTGCTGGAAGGAAGAGCAGTCTGGTTGAAACTCCTGCTGCCATGGCAGATTCTGCAGGAACATTTTCCTTTGCCCACAAGGAGCCTGTGTGGAGGAGACCTCTTGGCGGGTCCTCAAGGACTCTGCATGTCCTATTCTACAGGGAGAAGCCCAGATAGGTCTTTGAGAAAGGTCAGTGAGTTATTGGGGGAAGTCTCTGATTGTGTGGCAGAGGGCCGGGAATGGCTGAAAGAATGGTTGCTTCCCTGAGGGCAAAGGATAGACCTTCTAGGGCTCTCACCTCCTACTTTATATTTTCACCTGGTGGCTTATTATTCATATTTTCTTAATGGGATACAACTATGGTCTTGGTGAGCATCTTGTTTCTCTGATTCTTAATCAGTGCTTTGTTGTCACAACTTTTTGAGCTTACTCCAGCCCCTGGGACTTATTCATACCTCCAAATTTCTCTGACTTTTGGGATTCCTAATATTAGTGGCAAACTGAGTGACAAAAGCAATGAATTAGCCTGGTGCCCAGTGCATATGGATCTGAGGGTGTATAGATATCATAAGCCTCTAGGATACACTCTAGGAAAGCAGCAGTGTGCTCTTAGGTCCCCTGTGTGACCTCACTTAACTTTGCCAATTTGTGGGCTTCTATTCTGCTGCTCTCAGAAATGGAAACTCCTGGAATAGATGTATAGTGTCCCATTACCTTTGTCATTGTTAGAATATTAGTGGGGGTAAGTTTGTTGAAATATACTCTCAAGAACATTATCCAAATCAGTGCTTCTTGTGTGCTGTCTATATGAAGTACCAAGTTCACAGACAGATCTGCATGAACTTCCCAAAGCCAGCAAATTGGAGCATGAAGAAAGCCCAAGGCGTCCATTACCAGCATCCTCAGCACCTGCCCCAGGATGGGTAAATTGGATTTGGTGGAAGAAGGGATCTACTGTGATAGCTGGCCCTCATACACCCAGAGAAGAATATACTAGGAGACTTGGGGAAGGATTGTGGGAGAGAGAAACCGGGTGTCAGGGGGCAGTGAGCAGCATGCAATGTGAATAAGTAAAATATGTATAAATAAAAAAATAAAATAAAGTTCTTTAACAAAACGGGACACAGTGTATTGTTGTACTAACTCTACTATGTTTACACTAGCAAACACTTTAACAACTAGAGTGACTAGACACGATAAAGTAGGATGCCTCTGTCACTTACAAATACTATTTACACAGCAAAGATAAATGCACGACTTGCAGCCCAAAGATCGATTGTTTCCAGCACATCTATGTGACTCTCCTTCCCTTTATCAGGACTCTGGAGGCCTCTGTTCATCCAGGTCTCACGGATCATCCAAAAGGCAGTCCCTTACCAGCTCTGGTCAAGTGCCCTTGTGCTCTTGGCAGACCTCTGCTCAGGCTGCAGAGGCACTGAAGGGCAGCCTTTTCCATGCGGGGGAAGCCATTATTTCAGCATTTCCAGACTCTCTGCTACTCAACTGGAGACTTCTGCAGAGGCCTGTCAATCTCAAAACCAGAAGCTTGTCAATCCAAAACCTTAGGATGCCATCCTGCACTCATGATGTGTTGATTACCTGAGACCATACACGTTAACTCTCTTCTTCATGCCTGTTTTCCTTCTTTGAAAGTAAATAATGTGATCATGTGTGGTGTGGGTGGTATGAGCAAAATCTTTACCATGAAGAATAGGGCCATGAAGAGTGTGGACTTAACATTCTAGGTACAGAGCAAATAGAGGGAATTACCAAAGAAAACAACAGGAATTCTAACAACAATTGCAAAAAAAAGAAGAGAAAAAAGAAAAAAAAAACTTTATGGGTGCTGGGATTAAAGCCATGTATCAACTCTGACCAGCATTGTAGGTATTTCCAATAAAATATTAAAAAACAAACAACCCTATTATTCTTTTAGCAATTGCAGCAGAGAAGACTGTGAGAGATCATGTGCTGCTACCACCATGCTATGATTCTGTAGCAACAACTTCCTTGGTGATAGGAGCCTGTATGCAGCAGGCCCCTTGGTGGGCCTGTCATCTCAAAAAAAGATGCTTCAGTCATCTAAAAGATTGGACTCCAGTATACTTCAGGCCAGGAAAGAAGCCAGCCACCATGAGTGAAAGAACAAAGGAAAAATTACATTGGAAAAATATGTGCCTTATTTGGAAGAAATGACCCTAAACTTCTGAAGCATCCATCATCTCCACTCCTCTGTTTTGAGCTTTGTATAGCGATGTTGTCCAACTCCAGGTGGGAGTCAGAGGCAGAGCCCTTCCCAGAAAAGACATACGTGTTTTAGACTCTTACGTCTGTGAGGTTAGGAGGCATCATAGCACAGATTGAGCACACCTAGGAGAAGAACACAGAAGCCACAGATGACAATGCCAAATGGACTTTCCCCTGAACTTATGGACCCACTAAAATTGAGGTTTAACCTGACCTCAGGCCATTCGACTCCCTGCCCATCCTACTGATTCTTATGTTTGTTAGGAATAAAGTATCAAGGGGCAACCCCCAATATCCTCATGCCTGGACTTGGAAATGAAGGAAGACAGATATTGGAGAAGTGATGGCTGTCGGGCCACAATGTAGGAACACGCAGTCCAGGTTGACCTTTACTCACTGATGACCAATTTAATTGGCTATATTTGAGAAGGAATGATGTCCTACTTAATATGTAAAAGAAGGGACAGAAATTTATGATTTTATATTTGCCCTGTAGTTGATCCTCTATATTCCCAAGAAAAGGGAGTTTTTATTGCAAGAAGTAGGATTATTAAAATTGACTTTGTGAAATATATGGATGTGTATGTGGAAATAGTCCTGGCTATCAAGGAATGCACAATAAGCAAATATTATTCAGGTTTTATAAAATTAAAAGTATAGGAGAAATATATTGGCCTCTAGGAAACAGGGACACTTTGGGAATTGGACTGTATGTATGTGCATCGTCTCAGGTGCAGATTTATTATTGAGAGAAATCTCCCTCATTTATGGTCCCTAGGGATTTGGGTGCTAACAAAAGTCTCTTATCCAATTCAGGGTTGTAACCAACTCTCCCCATCAAAAGCATTGATGACATCCGATGAAGCAGACAGAAATATCTAACTTTGGAGGAGAAGTTGTCAAAGGATATTCCCTGGGTCACAGGAGAGGCTGCAGAAAAGGGCCCCATAGAAATTGGTTGCTTTTGGGAGAGCTGGGTAGCAGGTAGGCCATTGAACTTCCCAGTGACGTCATCAGTAATCTCTTCCTTGGACAATCTCTTGTATCTAAGAGAGCACTAGAATCTTCTGTGATGTCACCAGTGTTGTGGTGACACCAACTGCCTGTGGGATTCCCTCAGTGCCTTTTGGGTTCACAAACAGGCATGTTTCACCAGCTGCTCAAGCTAGTTCAGAAGGAGAGGGGAGACCAAGGAGAGACCAGACTGAGGCAGAAGAAAACTGGCCTTCTGTCTTGTAAGTACGGAAGAATGAAATCATTCTGGGGAAGGCACAGTGAGTACTGGGTAGAGTCGGGGAACTTCCTCCAGGAGGGAGGTTTGAGCTGTGCCTTTCAGGAGTTGGCCTTACAAGCAGGAGCCTTGGAATTTGTCAATTGCAGACCAAGAGTCAAGAGTCCTGATGATTCATTTGACAGAGAGCCAGGAATTGGCTGGTCTGCAGCTTCTTTTCTATGAGCTTTTTAATTTCTACTGCCAAGGAATGCCAGGAGGAAGCCCTATGAGGATAACAATGTGCCCATTCATGGTTGGGTGCTGAAGCACTTCATCCTCTAGATTACTGTAGGTTACTAAGTCTGTGGTGACAACAACAAGGAAGGATGCACCCCCTAGTAATGAATTGAGGTCGCAGTCTCTTTAAGCTTGAACACACGATTAGGGTTTGATGGTGCTGTGAACTCCAGGATTGACCTGCTCCACGTCTGTTATCTGCTGACAATGTCCCAAATCTTTATGTCTGAGGTAGATTCTATCTTTCACGATGAGGGATCATGTAATAGTGAGTGAGGCTTATGTATGGCAATGGAGGTTGGGAAGAGGGAAATAGTTTGAGTCCACATTAAAGATAGCTTTTCTTCCCTTTCAGGGATTCAACAAGTCTCCAGCCTTTCCTCTTCCTCAACCTCCTTTTTGAGACTCAGAATGGTCTTTTCTACCCATTGGCTATCAAATATGTACATTCACTTGTGTTTATCTATCTACAGGGTTTATTCGGAAGGCATCATCAGAAAATTTCATCAGTAACCATGAAAAGCATATAAAGAAATTGGACGAACTAAAACTTGAAATCCAGAAGTGTAAAATCGAGCGGGATGAACTTTCTCGAATCCTGGACCTTTATGTCAATGATGGTTTGAACTACAGGTAGTCATTATGCCCTGTAACCTACTGACTGTCTTGTGCTCTCTCTGCTAAGCCAAGAGACATCAAGAAAGTGTGTCACCTCTCATTCTGGATTTTAAGGAGCCTTGGCGGGTGCTGGCCTGTGAGATAAGCTAGGTGCTGTGTATTTAGGGTCAACCTCTCTTGTACTTGACCCTGATCTCCTTGGAGTTGAATTGGATTTTTTCAACAGCTGGAAGGACCTGGTCACACTTGCTGCATCTAAGTGTGTGAATGAAATGCCTGAATGTCCTCACTCTTACTCTGATTTTGGTCGTTATACACTGATTCTATGGCACCTCCACGATAAAGTTGGCATTCTAATTATGTTTGTATATGGGTTGGGATGTATGGATGGATGTGAAAGTATTTGTGTGTGTTTTGCTCAGGATCAGGAAGTCTGGGACCTTTGATTGGGTCTGAGGATTTGTTTGATGAACAGTTTGCAGGTCATGATAGTGATGAGTCCGTGAGGCCGTCATTGATCAACAGAGCACTTTGCTCCTTCTGTTTACCTTGCTGGCACATAGGACTCTCCTGAGGGGAGGAGGTGTTATGAATCCTCTTCCCTGTAAAAAGTAATTATGGCCTCTGGGAGTCATGTAACAAGGATTGAGAATCCCTGCTTTCAAAACAAGAGAAATGTCATCACATCTTTCTGTTGGACCCAAGGCTATGGCACAGACTGGAGGAAACATCTTATACTTCTTACACAACTGTTCAATTCCTTCATGCTGACCTGGCCAGATCTTGAAGGTCAGCTCCCTCCATTTGGTCCCCTGGCTCTGCCGTCCAATGCCCAGGATAATTAGTTTAACCAGCACCAATAGGAAGGAGCAAGTTTGTGTTATATAAATGGGCTTAGGTAGTCCAGAGAGCACTCCGATTTCACTTATTTATTTATTTATTTATTTATTTATTTATTTATTTATTTATTTTCCTGCTTTGAACTTTCTTTTCTTTTTTTAACTATCCAAGGATGTTTTATTGTGACCTAGAAAAGGTCACTGTGGGAATAAATTCTTGGCACTTGTTATTCCCAAACATGCAGCTCTTAGGCTTTCCCCCTCCTATACAGAGGGTCTTTATAGGACCTTATCTCACCAGCCTTTTAAGGAGCCCTTATTTCAAAACAAATGCATGCTGATTTGCAGAGAAATATTTTCTATAGGAGAGTGATGGTTTGAGTCTCACTGTTGTGTTTTTGCTGTGGTCTTTGAGTTTTCCACTTTCTTCCCTAGCCCCCATTCCTTGAATTTGAATTTTTTATTGGGTATTTTTTATTTACACTTCATCTAATTGTGAAATCATGGGTTCAGACAGTTATTTGTTCCTTGGGTCATGTTCTAACACAGGCTGAGTGTTGAATTGCCAATGCTTAAATCCCAACATGAGATGAGAATGATGGATATGCATAAGATGACCAACTGGATAAGTGATGCCATGGAGAAGTACAAGGAGCTCACGCAAGAGAACAATTCCTACCGGTGAGTCACTGACAGAAAGGAGACCACAGCACTAGGTGGGGAATACTTCTGTCCAGCTATGACTTTGAAAAAAGATCTGTGGTCCATGAGAAACACATGGGAAGATTCTATAGCTGCTGGGTCTTCTATCATCCCTCAGAGGGGATTGGCCCTCTACCTGCCAATGGTTTTAGAATACCATGAACACATAAGCACCCATATGCACCATTTCCTCTTCTTTGATGTGCACATACCCTCTTAGTGTCAGGATTTTCTGAAGTACTTTGATTCCCATGGAGTGCGGACTCGGGATTTGACCTGCCTCTAATTGGTGCTAACATGCAAACTGTGGCTCTAGTCTGGAGATGCCTGGGGATGGGGCCCTTGAAGGGATGATTGTACTTGCAGGAGTGGCAGGCAAATAGAAACTGCCTGGGATTTACCATTATTTGTTTTTGATTCAGCATCAGAAACTTCCACCTCCTGAATGAACGCAATGAATTGAAGAAGAATGTAAGGATTCTGATGAATGAGAACAGAAAACTGCTGGTGGAGCAGACTGAACTGCAAGCATCCTTTGAGGAGGGAAAGAGGTTCTGTGAGGAGGCCAGCAAGACCATCTACACCGCAGATATTGGATCCTTGTGTCCTGTTACTTTTGAGTAAATCGAATGTATCCTTGTGAATCAAACAGTGATCTCGAACTCGTCACTCTTAAGAACCTTCTTTATTGAAGTGTGATGTAACCATCTGAAATCCCACAGCTCTCAGGCAGAGATGGATCTCTGCATTCTCACAGGGATTGGGCATCATAATTACTTCCCAGTCAGACTGAGATACAAAGACAATTGTACTTTCAGTGTAGATTGTGTGTCCAACTCTGAATACCAACTTCATGATGAAAAAATTTATCAATGCTGTATCCTTATCAAATATTTAGCGACCGCTAAAATATACTCTTTTGTAGATGAGAGTGTTGAACATATTAATGGAATATCCATCAGGCTTTCTGTAGTATCTCCCAGGAAATAAAACAATATTATAGGGAGTATAGAAGCAGTCATGAAACAGAATTGCTTGCTTTTGGTTTCCTTCAAACATGATATCAATTGTAACTGCACAGAAGAGACAATAAAGACCTTTCAGGGGATAGGGTTTTTATGGTTGGTTGTTTTCTTGTTCTTGATTAGGATGATGACTTTTGTTCTTGACAATGTACTATGTTCCACTTGGGATTTCAACTCAAGCAGACCACATAGTTTACAATTCAGTTTCTAGATTTCTTTAAAAGCTGGACAAAATATCCAGGCAAAGGTGCCCTATGAGTTTTCTCCTTTGTTTTTCCCTCCTTTGGGTGCTTTTGTTTTTGTTTATTTTTGTTGTTGATTTATTTTATATTTATGAGTGTTTTGCCTTCTGTAGGTCTGTGCATGCTATTCCCCAAAGGCCAAAAGAGGTCACTGTGTTTCACCTGGAACTTAAGTGACAGAGGATTGTTAGGTGCCCTGCATGTCTTTTGAGAAACAAATTCTCAAATGATGAGCCATCTCTCCAGCCCCTACCGTGGACGTTTGTCCTTCATCGTGTTCCTTACTAGTTGCAATGGATCATACCTGAACAAAGTGTTTCTTCAGATATGTAGGGACACATTTATGGGGTCTGCATGCTAATTATCTAGACTTCCAGGCATCTATGTGAAGTTTTTAGTTAGGGTTTCACTGCTCTGAACAGATACCATGACTAAGACAAATGTTATAAAGGGCAGCATTTAATTGGAGCTACTTATAGGTTCAGATCTTCAGTTCTTTATCATCAAGGTGGGAGCCTGGCAGCATCTAAGCAGATATGGTGCTGTAGGAGCTGAGAGTTCTACATCTTCATGTGATGTTTGCTAGCAGAATACTCAGTTTGAGGCAGCTAGGATGAGGGTCTTAAAGGCCAGACCCACAGTGAAACACCTGACCCAACAAGGAAATACCTACTCCAAAGGAGCCATACCGTATAATAGTACCACTCCCTGGGCCAAGCATATACAAACCTTCACATTCCACTCTGAGGCTTCCAGAGGCTTCTTCAAACCTATGAGACTATGGGGGCCACATCTAGACATAGCACAATGCAAAATCCATTAGGTCAACTTCCAGAATTCCCATAGTTCATAGCAGTCTTAAAAATGTTCAGTGTAAAGTTGAACGTTTCATCTGAGATTGATACACTAAAGTCAGGGCTCTGTGGGCAAAGCTGCTGACTTCTGCTGCTCGGAGGTGCTGGAATTGCTCACCTCATTCTATTCCATTATCACTAGCTTCCTGTTTTCCACTCCTTCCCTGCCTCAGCTTGCCTGTCCTGGATCTTCCTGTGTAGATTGACCTTGAACTCAGATCTTCATGCCTGTCTCAACGTCCTGGCAGTCCCCTACATTGGGTAAATGATCCTTCAGAGGACGGTGAAATTAGGGTTTTACTGCTGTGAACATATAGCATGACCATTGAAAGTCTTATAAAGGACAGCATTTAATTGCAGTGGCTTACAGGTTAAGATGTTTAGTCCAATATCTTTAAGGTGGGGGCGTGTCACCCTCTAAGCAGGTGTGGTGCAGTGGGTGTTGTGAGTTCTACATCTTCATCAGAAGGCTGCTAGCAGAATACTAACATTCAGGCCTTTCTCTGACCCCAGATATCTTAATCAAGCAACTGGCTTTTGAAAATGCTAATACAGTAGTGAAACACTGTCTCAAAAACCAACCAACCAACCAAACAGGCAAAGACCAATTAAAAATAGCAACAACAACAAACGAAAGAAAGAAAACACCAATGCATACTCTTATGTGGCCTTGCCACCAAGTTATTTCTGAATTGTAAATAAAAATGCCTATAGTCAAAAGCTGTGCAGAATTAAGACAGGTGTTCCCTGGTGGTTCCAGCTTGGGGGTGGGAGGAGACCATGACAGACAGGGGTAGAAAGAAGAACGTAAATAGAGGAGAAGCCACCATGAGGTAAGAGTCTGTAAATAATTAACCTTGTGAGTGGGCTAATTGGAGTGAAAAGCAGCCCAGACAAAACCATGGCAAATTACACAATGGAACTTTTGGAGAAATATGCATAATAGTACAGAGGATAGCTATCTGCTCAGTTCTTGTGCTGATTAAGGATTATCATAAACATAAAGCTTGTGTGCACCTTTTATCCAGAAAGTAAATGGACAAAGTATGGGCAGAAATCTATGGTTGAGATCAAATACTTTCTACCACACAAAACCAGATCCAGCCCCTAGAATTACAATCTTCCCAAGCCCAGATACCTACAGACCAGCATAGAAACACAACCAGTAACAGCCATGACATTCAAATCTTTATTAGAACCCATCAACACTATCACAGAAGGCCCTGAATATGTCAACATGACTGAAGAACAAGAATAAAAAAAAAGATTGTAAAACAGCATTTGCACATATCATAGAGGTCTTTAAAGAGAAAAATAAAGAAATCTGTGAAAACACTAACTGTGGAAGGAAATGAATGAAGGAAACATAAACAGAGAGATGTGGATGAGTAAAATG
Organism: Rattus norvegicus; assembly: GCF_021556685.1. Classification (NCBI taxonomy): domain Eukaryota; kingdom Metazoa; phylum Chordata; class Mammalia; order Rodentia; family Muridae; genus Rattus; species Rattus norvegicus. The sequence goes on along the minus strand of NC_141548.1, from coordinate 6,265,702 downwards.
TAGGAACTCAAATAGTCACTCAGAGGCAGACCTTAATAACAGACTACAACAGATGGAATAGAGAACCTCAGGCATTGAAGAGATGATAGAAGGAATGGATACGTAGATAGAGGGAAAATGTTAAATTCAAAGGGAAGAAAAGAGTGGAGGGGGAAAGGAATAAAGGAAAAGTAAAGGAAGAAAGGAAGGAAGGAAGTAAGTAAGTAAGAGAATCCTGGGAGAAAACATGCAAGAAGTAGGATTTTTCTGCTAAATAACAAATATAATAATAAAATGATAAAGACAATAAAGTATATAGGAAGGATGAAAATAAACTTGGGTCAAAGGCAAATAAGACAAAAAAAAACAAAAATAAAAACCAAAAACAAGAAAAAAAAACCATTCTCAACCGAAATCATAGAAGAAAATGTCCTTAACTTAAGCAAGAGACTTATCAAAGTAAAAGGAGCACACAGTATGAAACAGACTGGAGTCGAGAAGAAATTCCCCTGTGCGTATATTACCTAAGACAGGAAACATGGAGAACAAATAAAGTGTAATAAAAGCTGTAAGGGAAAAAGGACTGTTCACATACACAGTCAGTCCTCCCATGAGAATCACACATTACTTCTCGCTAGAGACTCTAAAAGCCAGAAGAGCCTGGATAGATGCACTGAAGACTAAGAGAGCAGACTGATAAAGTTGGATTTTAGTTGACCCAAGTGCCTCTCTTCTTTTATCACATACAATATTATTAGATACTTCCTAAAATTGCCTTCCGAGCTTCTTTGAGGAAGCCTGAGGAGCTTAAGACCTCTGATAAAGTATTTTCTACAAAAGGACCTGCTTGCTTTTTTCTTATTTCTACTACAGCAGGATGGAGGCAAAGTTTTTTGCAAACTACTTTTAATAAGTAGCCCACATCATAGGTAATGGAAGAGATAAGTTATTAGGATATGGGGAAGAGGACCTGTTCAGCAATAGTTCTTCAGGAACGAGCTTGTTTTCCTTTGGCAGCAGTTCAGTACAGGGCAAGCAGCAAACATGACTCAGGAGGGGATTTCACAGGGGAGGAAAGCAGGAGTGTGGTGGAAACATTGTGGCAGCGGCTGTGCAGACTCAGGAGCTCCTGCTCAAGCTGCAACAAAGCACCCTGTGCTCTGAAGCACAGCAGCTTAGCCAGTTAGCTGGAGACCTGGCTCTCCCACTGCCCGCCTTACCTGGAATCCGCACAGGATCCAAGAGGACAAACAACTGTGCCTAAGCTGAGCCGGCAGGGTAAAAGCGCCTGTGAAGGACCTGCAGGCACCGCCTTAGTCAGCTTCATTGGAGCAGAGAGTCTTTTCCTCCTTCAAGCATGGCACCCCGCCCATTTTCTTTCACTCCCTGCCCTCATTTTGATGGCTTCTACTTCCCTTCATAAGTTTGTCGTTTAGTTTCTTTTTTCTCTCTTTTTTTTGCTTCTTTGTTACTTTCTTTCTTTCGTTTTTTTTTTTTTTTTTGGTTCTTTTTTTTCGGAGCTGGGGACCGAACCCAGGGCCTTGCGCTTCCTAGGTAAGCGCTCTACCACTGAGCTAAATCCCCAGCCCCCTTTTTTTTTTTTTTTTTTGGTTTTTTTTTTTTTTTTTTTTTTTTTTTTTTCGGAGCTGGGGACCGAACCCAGGGCCTTGCGCTTCCTAGGTAAGCGCTCTACCACTGAGCTAAATCCCCAGCCCCCACTTTCTTTCTTTCAACTAATATAAAGGACCAGCAATTTGATATTTTTTAACATTTATTTATTTATTTATTTATTTATTTATTTATTTATTTATTTATTTATTATGTATATATCATACAGCTTTCTGCCTGCATGTATGCACCTGCAGGCCAGAAGAGGGCACCAGACCTGATTATAGATGGTTGAAAGCCACCATGTGGTTGCTGGGAATTGAACTCAGGACCTCTGGAAGAGCAGACAGTGCTCTTAACCTCTGAGCCATCTCTCCAGCCATTTTTTTTAAGATTTATTTATTATAAGTGCACTGTAGCTGTCTGCAGACACACCAGAAAGGGCATCAGATCTCATTACAGGTGGTTGTGAGCCACCATGTAGTTGCTGGGATTTGAACTCAGGACCTCTGGAAGAGCAGTCAGTGCTCTTAACCACTAAGCCATCTCTCCAGCCCGCAATTTGATATTTCTAACCTAATATTTGTTGTGGTTTATGCCATGCATACTTGCACATTAAAATTCTTTTTTCTTACATTTGCCTCACTTTAATCGGACTCATTAGCTTAGCTCAATCTCGGTTCTTGGGTTTTCTGAGGTGAGTGAATGTTGGGGTGACCTCATTTCCAACTCCTGATCCTTCTGCCTCTAAAGTCAAATGCTTATAATTTTCAAAGTTTTCTTTGTCAGTGGATATGTGTGTGTGTCTGTGCACATACGTGCTACAATTTTCAGTTCATGTTTCTACCATGGGTCCCAGGTATTGAACTCAGATAATCACACTAGTGCAGCAAGTTCTTTACCTGCTGAGTACCTTGCTGCTATTGCACGTGTGTGTGTGTGTGTGTCTAATTTTCATATATGTATATACCATATATTGTGCCTATCTCTGCCTCTCAATACCATTGTCCTTCCTTTCCTTACCTCTTCTATCATTTCTTTTTATCCCTCTGGACAGTTTCTCTTTGTTCACATCAGTTTAAAATGTAGGAACACACACACACTGTTTGAAACCAAATTAAAATGAAAAAATAAAAATATGCAGTCTTTTTGATCAGTACTCCTTAGCAATAGCTTTTCTTTGATTTTTTATACAATTGATATATAATAATTAATGGGCAATCAGCTTGAAATTTTTCCTTAATGATTATATCCTTGGATTTTCATAAATGTTTCATAAATGTTATTATACTATCTGCAGATAAAAATGTCAACTTTTCATTCCTACAGTGACAGGCCTTAAATTATCACCTTCCTCCATTCTGACCACAGCAGTCTGCTGTCTCTAAGGGCGATCACCACTTACTGCTCAATAAAAGGGGAACAGAAGAGTGGTGTTGTTCTGACCCCTTCTAGCCAAATGGCCCTTATGTGTTTGTCCTGAAGAAATGTGGATATGGATTGCTAGGTATGGGCTGCCACCTTGTGGAAGTGAGAATTCAGTGCACCTGAGGGATGTCTCCTCCCACAGTTGCCTTGGCTGGAGGAGACCTGAATCATCCCAGTCACAAGCACTCCACTCTCAAAAGAAACCCAACCTCAGCCTTAAAGGAAACGGACACTTAATTTCCAGTGAGATTCGTGCACATCCCTCACTCTGGCATAAGTCCAAAGGACTTTCAGAAAAATGAAAGGGCACTTAGCGCCATTAGAAAATTCATGCCAGAGTCTTCTGTCTAGTCCAATGGAACAATGCCTCGAAATACCCAGCCATGCAGTGAACCATCTGAGGTGATAGCATATTTCATAATGCCCTAGTATGCCCTAGTAACAAACATAATTGCTTGTTTGTGGATTTAGGACACAAAGAAGAAAGTGCCTTTCATGGTGGTGGTCCACTGTTACTTCAAGAGTTCAAGCAGGAGGGCAGAGGCAGGGAGTAGAACATCCTTGTTTACATAGATAGTTCCATGCTAAATACAAACAAAAAGATCTTGGATTACAAATACAAAACCCCAAATAAACATGTCATTGCAGATGTGTGTCCCTTCTGAGCGCACAGGGTAAGACCAGACTTTATCATGCCAAGAGAACATTCATAAGAAAATTACTGGAGACATCAGGCAGATTAGAATAGACGTAATGGTGCCGGAGAGGTGGTTCCACAGTTAATACTGGCTACTGTTCCAGAGGTCCGGGGTTCAATTCCCAGTAACCACACAGTGCCTCACAACCATCTATAGTGAGATCTGGCGCCCTCTTCTGGCCTGTAAGCATGCATGCAGGCAGAATGCTGTATACGTCATAAATCTTAAACAAACTAAAAAAAAGTAAATAGGTTTGGAAAGCTCTGTGTGTTTTATGTAAAAAGTGCAACTACATCTACTGCTATCCTGCATAGATATCCAGTGGCCTGCGGCGTCTTTCTATTTCTGATCGTTTACTCACCACTTCAATATCTGAGACCAGTGTCACTTATGATATACTTCATCTAAGTTATACATGTACCATTGTCACTCAAGCCTGGAAATATTAACCCTTTGAAGGAATGTATAAAGAGTTTTAGTCAGTATGTTGTCACAGGATCTGTCAGGGGTTGGAGAGATGGTTCAGGGATTAAGAGTACCAACTGCTCTCCCAGAGATCCTGAGTTCAAATCTCAACAACCACATGGCTACCTACAGCCATCTGCAATGGGACCTGACGCCCTCTTCTGGTGTGTTTGAAGATAGCTACAATATACTCACACAAGTAAAAAGTATGAAAAAAAAAAAGGAAAAAAACGGGACCTCTCAGAATAATCTGGCAGAACTAAACATCATGGACTTGCTGGGTGAAACAGGGTGGCCTTGATCCTACAGGAATCTACCTACTTCTTTATCCCAAGCACTGAAATTGGCACTTGGAGTCACTATGCCCAGTTGTGAAGAGTCCTTTCATGGTCGTGCTGAGCAACTTTGCTTATCCTTTCCCATCAGCCACTTCTTTCTATGTAAATGAGACCATTTCTGTAGTGTCTGGTTTCAGGTGAATTCTGATTGGCTGTGTGATTCTGACATTTTTGTGGCTCCAGTTGACTAAAGAGGAACCCATCCATGGTTTTCTAGGTCTCTGAGTGTTTTACCTCTTTTAAAAATATTAATCAATCATGTTTATTTAAAGTATTACCATCAGAAATTTTTAATGGTAATTAAAAAAAATCAGTAAACAACCAAATCAATTTTCCTATTCTAGCCATATAGGCCAGCTGGACTTTGTAAGGAAAATGATCTAAAGTATCAGTGTCAAGGACTACAGAAAACTGCCACCCATAGGTAATCTGCCACAGTAAAGTGACTACAGCATGGCTCTGTCACTCATACCAGACAACCAGAATATACCTTATGAAAAGAATTAAAATCTATCCAAACCACTTAAAATACTTAAATGCAGAAACCTTAATTTTCCTTCAGTTGGGCCAGAAACCACCACAGACGCTATGGTCAGGTTTCCAGGGAGAACGAGTGGAAAGTTTAAGCTTAGGCCAACCAACACAGCCCTCGACTTTTCAAAGAAATCATTTACTGGGGTATACTGTAAACAAGGACTGTGGCAACACAGGAAACAAAGGCAGTTGGCAAGTGCAACTTCTAGAAGCTCATGAAAACAATACCATCCACACTGCAGATGGAAAAGGAGAGACAGGTAATGCCATGTTCTCTTCAGTCGTTCGGTCGTGCAGGGCATCAAACAATCGCTCTTTCCCACACCAGGATGTTAGCCCACAGGAGGGGCTGGCGGGACCTGTCCACTGTGAGGACTGGAGGGCTTTCCAGGAAGGCTGAAGCCTCTCAGGTTAGGAGGCCTCAGTAGAAAGAGGAGCACAGCGATCACCATCCAGGCCATCAAGATCACAGTGATGCTGATGCCACTGTCGCCTGAGGGCCCTGGCAATTCCCGAAGGCATTCTGTGTTGGTGCAATAGGACTGGGACTGCTGGAGCAGATTGATGAATTTTCTCATAGCGCGTTCATGAGAGCAAATACATTCACAGGGATCAAATCCCCCTTCAACCATGGTTGGTTACCAGCTTGTTTTTACTCAACTCTTTAAAGCCACCCATACAAGTGGTGGTGGGGACGGTGGTGGCCTGGAGTGTTCTGGATGCCCCTGTCGCTGCCACTGCTGCTGCTGGCCGCCACCCTCCTCCCCTCCAGATTAGATAGACCATGTCACTATTAGCCACTAGACCCAGATCTGTGTTTTGCCTTTTGTATGGGTGGATGCATCACGAGGTTGTCAAGTGTGGGCAGAATCTGGGAGACAGCTTTGCCTATCGAGGTTGGTGTTAGTCTTTGTATGGTTACCAGGGACCAATTCCAGATCCTCTGGAAGAACAATAAGTGATTTCAACTGCTGTGATATCTTCCCTGCCCCTTCCTCTATACCTTGATCTTTCTTTTTCTCCCCCCCCCCACCCCCGGAGCTGGGGACCGAACCCAGGGCTTTGCGGTTGCCAGGCAACCGCTCTTCCACTGAGCTAAATCCCCAGCCCCATACTTTGATCTTTCTGTAGTCTCTCTGACTCCATCTGCCATAACGAACACTTCATCTCATAAAGCACGGTGGACATTAGCTACTGTGAAAAATACCATAAGTTGACAGAGCCTCCATTTTCACATAAATATATAAACACATAAATACACATACCTACCTAAAGAAACACAGAGACACACATAAACACACGCACAGAACACACAAAGACACACACAGACACACACAGCCCAAGTCATCATATTCTTTAGTAATTCTGTCCAGAGCAGAGCAGTTATAGATAGAAGAAAGTACAATTCCCAGCAATTTCAACTGAATATCATGTAATGCATATTTATGAAATACATATTTCACAGTATTTTAGGATTAGAGTACATTATACTATCTATCCTTTATTTTCAACAGTATCGAAAGTTATGAAGAGAATTCCAGCCTAGTATCAGACTTGTGTCCATCAGAGTCAGAACAGGTTGCTGTTTGAAACTTTCTTTTATTACAACTGTTTCCTAATGTCACATAGGAAAACCGGCTTCAGCCAGAAATGCCTGTAACTACCACATGCATCTGAATCTCACCCTGGGAAAACCATGAGAATCCATGAGAGAATGTGTGTGGCTCTTTGATGTCCAGCTTTCCTGTAGGTCTCTTCTGGCTTGCACGGATACCACTCCTTGATTCCTCCCTCTAAATGGCCGTGCAACCTTCTTGCCTTGCTCTGCCGCTGGTCATTGACAATTTGAGGAAGGTAAAAATTGCCTAGTGTGTTAGTGAAGCAGGCCTTTGAATGTCGCACTGAGGGGTTTTGGGGAGAGAATCGACGTAAAGCTCACTCTAAATGGTGGTAACACCATAACTCTCAGGCCAGGTGCCTGCACTAAATGGCACAGAGAGGAAGCTAAGAGCTAGAATTTCCCTATTTCTGCTCCCTGCTCCACCCACATGGAAAGAGTCTCATTCACATCCTGCCAGCCAGTCCACTTCTACCAACTGCACCTCTCACGGCTACACTCACCCCTTCTAGGATGGAGTCTGTGCTTCCCGACTCTGAGCCAATGGAACCCTCCTTTCTTAAAAGGCTTCTGCGACAGAATGGGAAACACGACCAGTGCAGTCACTGCTTCGTTCTGCCCTTTGCAGTCTCCTCCCGCCTGGTTCCCTCACAGCCTTTCCAGTCCAATGTGTCTCCAAGAAAACAGGCTAAAGATTTCACCTTAATTCTCCTTTGACTTGTCTCTGGTAAGAGCCTTTTGCTATATCAGCCCAGGTAGAAGAGTGAAAGAGGAAAAAGAGAAGAGAAGACAGTAGATGGTCTAGGCAAGGGATAACTGAAGTTCTCCTTGTAACACAAGCTACTTACCAAGATATTACCACTAATCCAGTTTCTGTGTCAATATGGCCCCCAAAACCTAATCACCTATCATTAGAGCACATTTGCTGACACACTTTTATTGCAGTTCAATTTCTATTGCATGCCTTTTGAAAACACATCTAGGGGCTGGGGATTTGGCTCAGTGGTAGAGCGCTTGCCTAGGAAGCGCAAGGCCCTGAGTTCAGTCCCCAGCTCTGAAAAAAAGAAAAGTAAAAAAAAAAAGAAAGAAAAGAAAGAAAACACATCTAAAAGTGGGGTGGGCTTTTCCAGCTAGATTCATGACCTCTTCTCTCCCACTCAGCACCCATACTCAAATCACCTGCGGACATCTCGTTTCCTAAACACAGGTGTGGCTGTCTCTTTTACTTTTCCCCATGGGATAGTTTAGTTAGAATGATCTTACCGCACCAGCCCATCAATGACTGGCTTTCTAGCTTTAATGACTTAGGAAAATTTCTGTTTGTTGATAATGGAAATCGCCCACTGTATAAAGTCATTTGCTCCTGCTCTCAAACAGAGGAAAAGAAAGAGAGAAAAGGTCTGCCTGCGGGCATACTCAAGGTAGGTCAAGGCCTGTTGGCAGATTTTTCAGCCTGCTGAGGTATGGAACCATAAGAGAAGGTGTACTTGAGGTTTAAATTTCTATTGACCTTGGTGGAAAAAAACGGAGAAGTTTGGGGAACGGGAACGAATGCATTGTTTATTTTAACAATTTGTTTCTGTTAGCTTGTGGTTATGCTTCCCACAGTACTACAGTAAAACAGGGCTTTGAGAAATATGCTTGTTGTTGCCTTGTACCCACCAGCATTCCTTTCATAACTGTGTCTTTCGTCTTCTTTTGGCCTTTCATATTCTGATCCTCATCTGCCCCTCAGAGGACCTTTCCACTTCCTACCACTCAGTCCACCAAAGTAGGGCCATGCCGTTTCAGGAAACTGGAATTTCTGAAAAGCCCATTGAATCTGGAAAGCAATATACCCCAGGATATGTCCTATAGGTCAGAGTAAGATGTTGCAAAAAGAGGAAAACTGACTGATCTCCCACTTTGTGCTTTCAAAAAGAACAAATACTTCAAAAACTTAGTTTCTCCCTCCTCCCCATTACAGAATCTGATTTCAGCCCTGCACACTGTGCTCTCCTGGATCCATGGATGCTAAGCTGCAGGTTCTGGAGATGCCAACCCCTCAATGTCTGCTCAACTCAGTCCATTCATTCTCAGTTCCTGGAGTGATTGCGTCCACCGACCCAGACGCCCATCGCCGATCGAGAGTATTCCACGCAGCAGATCGAGTTCCAGCAAGCAGAAGGAATCTTCACTCACAGAACACATTGCCGACCTTACCTGACACGCTGAACAGAACTAAGAGGTTAGTGAGAAACAAGTGTGTGTGAATACCATCCTATGTCGCCATCTTCTGGGCACATACAGAATTACATCCTATTACCTTACTTGGGAGTCCGAGGCTTCCTTCTACCCTCTCAAGTTCAAGTCACAGATGCAGATATTCACAGCCAACCACTGGACTAAGCCTGGGGACCACAATGAAAGAGTTAGGGAAAAGCCTGAAGGAGATGAAGGGGATTGGAACTCAATATGAAGAACAACAATATCAATTAACTGGAGCCTTCAGAGTTCCTCGGGACTAAACTACCAACTAAAGAGGATATATGGTCCTGGCCACGGCTCCTGATACATAAAGTGTAGAGCATGTGTAGCAACAACTGGCTCATCTGACATCTATGGGAAGGGAGACAACTGGCCCTGTAGAAACTTGATGTCCCAGAGAAGGGGGATGCTAGAGGGGTGAAGTGGAAGTGGGTGGGTAGATGGAGGAGTGCCCTCTTAGAAACAAAGAGGACTGGGAGGGTATGGGGGTTCAAAGTGGAGAGATCAATGATGGGGATGACATTTGAAATGTAAACAAATAAAATGACTAGTGTATAATAGATGGTAACAGACGTCTCCATAAGGACTAGATATTCATTATCTGTAGCAGGTTCATTGAAAGTCAAAATCCATAATTGTTGTGACTTACTTATTATTGAAATTTCACATAGATGAACCCAAGCAACATTTTAACTTTTCTCCTTGAACCTATAATAAATCATTAGTTACCTTTATAAAACAATTTAGAAAGCAATTAGGGTTTCTACTCTCTTAGGCTTCGATACAGTGCCTCATTTTAGCTGTCCCTCTCTATGTTCCCTCCATTGCTGCCTCGCCCTGTCTCTTCACATTTCACATTCCTGATCCTGACAGTGTCCCTCAGCAATCCATGAGTAAACTTGTACTTCCCTAAATGAGGACAGTCTGGCCCACGTCCCTAGACCCTCACACTAAACTGATCATACAGTCACACAGATTGAAGAATCAACAGCTAACATCCACATTTAAGTGAATATGTATCCCATTTGTCTTTTTCAGCCTGGATTACCGCATCCAGAATGACTTTTACTAGATCCATTCATTGTCCTGCATAGTGCATGATTCCCTTTGCCTTTTGTAATTGTTAAGCAGCAATGCAGTCTGTAAATGCACCACGTTTTCTTTATGCATTCATCCGTTAAGGGACAACTTAAATATTTCCAAATTCTAAGTATTACAAACGAGCTTCACTGAACATGGTTGAGCAAAGGTCTGTATTCTATGATGAATCAACATCTGGACATGAGACCTGGAGTTGTATCTTAAGGTACAACAATTTTCACCTTCCTGAAGAACCATCATACTGATCTCCGAAGTTGCTGTAGAAGTTTGCCTTTCCACCAGGAGACTATGAATGTTCCCCTTGCTCCATAACCCAGTCAGCTTGAGTTGTCACACGTGTTATTAACCTTAGTCATACTGACAAATATGAAAAGTGATCTCAGAGTAATTTTAATTTGCATTTGTGTGATGTACTAGGATGTTGAATATTTCTTATGAATTTCTCAGTCATTTAAGTTTCTTCTATTATGAATGTTATGCTTAGATAAGTAGCACATTTTAATTATTTTTCTTGAAATATAGTGTTTTAGTTTTTCAATTACATTTTTATATTAGCCTGTTGGGCCATACCTTGGAGTGTTTCCCTTCCCCCTCGCTGTGCCTTTCAGCCTGCTATGGCAAGAAGTTGTTTACACCTTTGGCAGCTGCTCTAGGCCCCTAATTTGGGGCCAGTACCTTCCATGGCACCCAGTCCTCTTGCTGAGCCTTTCAGCTTATTGATGTTAAGAAGTTGTTTACGCCCCTGTGTTGGGGCCAGAACTTGCCACGATGCAGATTTTTCCCCTTTTCCTATTTTCCTGGTTGGGGATTTTCGCCTGCTTTATTGTTTTTCCACGGCTTTTGCCTCTGGTATATAAGGAGATCTCAGTAAAGCCCGGATAGCATTCTTTTAACACGAATGACCCGAGTGTGTGTTCCTTCGAGTCCTATGCCCGAATCTCAGTGTCTGGATGACACAGGCATCATCAAATGGAGGTCCCACCAAGATCGGGAAAGAGAGGACAACCTGACGAGATGGTCCCAGGAAACCAGCCAGTGAAGGAGGGATGCATTGGGGAAAATGGGCCAGGAAAGGTCCCAGTAAGCAGGATACAGAAGCACTGTGGGCATTGAAAACACATGCAAAGAAAAATAAAGATTTGGGTTAGTGGTGAGTAAACCTTGTAAAAAGGGACAAGGTAATAATGGTAAAATGTTTTTGTGTATGTGTTCTTTTAGAGTTATGCTAAAATCTAGAGAAGCAAAGTCAATTCTCATTGATGCTTTTAGGCTTTGGAATCTGATTAGAGACAGTTTACACCCCAGACAAGAGAGAAAATGGTTTGAGAAAACCAGTCCTCCCAGACTCTCCACAGATGCTTTGGCAAAAGAAGGAAAATGAGATTAAGCTTTTTAAGAGCTCTCCTAGGGACATCCTGCCTCCTTGCTGGCTCCTATTGGAGAAGTGCTCATTTCTGGTTCTGGGTCCTTTAGGTAGGATATCTGGGTCCCTTTGGTGGGACACCATCTAGCTCCTTCCCTCTATGTCTATTGTCTGTCCTTGGTGCACCAAGCTGTCCACGGGTGTCAGTTTATGTCTGGGTTTTGCTTCTCGTTGCTTGAATGTTTTGTGTTTCATGTTTAAAAGAAAAAATGGTGAAAACTTTAAATGCTGGTTGATTCTCCCCTTGATTAAGTTTTAAGTCCTTTCAAGAAATAACAAATAAATAAAAACCGTTTCAATTGACCTTTGGAGCCCTGCATCCTAGATAACTGGTTATCTCTGGTGTTAACTATTATGCATGTCCCTGACTGGATCAGGCCTCAATGGAGGAATGTAGCTAGGAGCCTAGGTCTGTCCACTGGGGAAGCTCCCCAGGGGGCTGGCTAAATAGATTAAATAGACTAAATACACTAGCTGGTCTTAAAGGTGCCAGCAGCTTCAAAACTTCTATGGTAAGGGAGCTGGTGTCTGTTTCTCTTAGAGAAATCTGTGACTGTGATTATTGGATTCAACAGGTAACAAGGTTCTTCTTTTAAAATGACAGCTAAAAAAGTAAAAATTGTGTTTGATCTAAATAGTAAAGATATGTGTAGTCACTTTATTTTTTTTCTGTTTGGTTTTAAATGTATAATACGCTTTACGTGTCTTGGCTATAGGTTACTGGCTTTTAAGTTATTGGGTATGGTTAAAAATTTGTAACATTGGTAACAGAAAGTTGCCTTAAAAAGGAGTCATTCTAGACAACACGTGGCATGAGGCAACCCAGGGAAACAGGTCTAGGTTGGGTAATACTTTACTATAACTCTTATCATGGAAACCGGACTTATAAAAGAATTTAGGGAAATGTCTCTTTGCTGAGGTATTAGAGCCTGCACCATCGTTCCTTCATATGCAAGGCTTGGCCGTCATACTTTATAGCATGAGGAATGGACTTGGTGTTATGAAGAGACTGGATTTTGGAGGATAGATAGTTTGCTGGAGGGTGAGTTTTGCTTTCCAAAGTTATGGCTGTGCTCTGGGGTTAGGAGGGAAACTTAAAGATTGTGGCTAATGATTGCCAGTGATACATTGACTACAGTTTACAGTCTGATCACAGACAGACTCGCGATTCTAACTCATACATATTTGTAATTAAGAAAAAATCAAACAGGTGGAGATTGTGACAAGGGTTGATGAGGCTATGGAACTCATAAGAGCATTACAGCCCGGTTGCTTACTGCAACTGCTATTTCAAGAAATACATATAGAATTATTATAGGTTTAAGAGATTGTTTTTATGCTGTTTCTTGCACTCTTGGGTTGTTGTGAAATATTTCATTTCTTGTGTTTCCTTGGGTTTTGTTTGACTTGACCATACATTTGTATGCCTTTTTGAAAGAAAAATGTATTCATTTTTATTTATTTTGGTGAATTGTTCTTGGCTGACTTTTGTCTGTGGTTCCTCTGAATGCAATTCCCTCGGTGGCCAGAGGAGGCACCAGATACCGAGTTCTAAATGATGGTTAAGCACCCTGTAGGTCCTCTGAGTGAAGACAGCAGGTTGCCCAGGTGTGCACCATGATGTCCTACAGCTTCTCTGCTTCCTCCTGCTCTTCCTTGGCCAGCAGCACTTTGCGTTCTGCCCCTCCATGGCTCTCACTTGGGTCTCAGTTCCCTCACTTTTGGGGATTTTAAATTTTCAGAATGTACAGAAAGATTACAATTTGATGTTTGACCTATACCTGAGAAGCTTTTTTGCCAGGAAAAGGGAGTTTCCATTGCATAAAATGGGATGGTAAGGCCAAGATTTCAGGAAAAAACATGGGTGAATATATTGAAACCATGACCCCTCTCAAGGCACAATCCATGAAACAACGTACTCCAACTTGCATACATTTAAAGGTGTAGGAAAAAAAATATTGGACTCTAGGGAACAGTAAAAATTGTGGATATTGGATTATATGTCACATGCGTGGACCCTGGGTTTATACATTTCAGGGAGAAGAATATCCATCATCCACGGTCTTTAGATCTTTGACTGTTAACAAAGATGTTCTCTCCATTTCAAGACCGGATACAACTCTCCCTCTCCTCAGCAACTGAGTTGTAATGAAGGAGTGAGAACTCTGAAGCTCTAGAAGGAGAGTGTGCGAATGGGTGTTCCTGGCTCAAAAGTGAGTCTCTGGAAAAGCCACTGCAGAAACTGGCCAGTCTGGTAGAGGTAGTTAGCAAGTAAGCTATGGCATTTCCCAGTGACATCACCAGTAGTGTCTTCCCTGGAAATTCTCTTGTATCCAGGAGACACTAGAATCTTCTGTGATGTTACCAGTGTTGTGGTGACACCAACTTCCTCACGATTTCCCTTCAGTTTCTAATGGGTTCCCGAGGAGGCATGTTCTCCAGGATCCTCAGTCTCTTTTGGAGAGACAATCATATCCATGCAGAGACCAGACCAAGGCAGAGGGAGGCCAGCCCTCCATCACGTTGGAGAAGAAGACGAATGGAAAGGTCCTGGAGGAGGTCAAGTGAGTACTGGGCAGGGCAAGGGGGATTCCTGGAGGAGGTTGGCTTGAGCTGGTCCTTCCAGGAGTAGGACGTATGATTTAGAGCCCCAGTCTTCCTAAGGGCTGACGCAGACACAACAATTTCTGATCGTTAGTTTGACAGAAAACCAAGAACTGTTATATGTCAAGGGGCTTTCCTTGGATCTCTTTAACATCATGGGCAGTGTCAAAGAATACCAGGATGAGCCTCTGTAAGAATAACAAAGTGTCTCTCTCAGGATCGGCTGTTGAAGCACTTCATTCTCAGCAGTGTCCTGTAGATTACGTGGGTAATCGATGCCAAGAGGGATACTCTCCTGGTCATATATCAAGGTCTCAGTCACTTTGTCCTTGAACACACAGACTAGGGATTCAAGATGTTAAGCAGCTTGGACTCAAGGACTTACCTGCCTCACATCAGACATTAGCTGAGAAGGTCCTCCAATTCTTCTTGTTTAGGCCAGCTTTAGAATTTCAGTGACAGAGGAATGGCTTTAGGAGGTGTGGTCTATATCTATGATGGCATATGTCATCATATGGCTCTGATGGTGGACACAGGGAACTAGCTGAGTTCAGCTTAAAGATAGCTTTCTTGCTCTGTCAGGGATTCACTGTATCTGTAGAACTGTTCATCCTCAGACTTCTGTTTAGAGTAAGCATAGTTTTTCTTGACACTGTGTCCACATATATGCCTGTTCACTGTTGTTTATCTACCTAAAGAGTTTGATCAGAAGGCATCATCCCAACCCTCCACAACACCTGTTGAAGAGGAGAGAATGAAGCGTTTGGAGAACCTCAAAATTGCTCTCCACAAGATGCAGAAGGAGAGAGATGAACTCAGGAGAATCCTGGCGGATTACCCGGGAAAGAATTTAAATGACAGGTAGTCACAATGCAAGTTCTGTTAAATCCACATGTCCTCACATCGCAGTAGGCTACAACTCCAGGGTGTCCTCATGGTCAAAAGCACTTTCCTGATTGGATGAGAATGTGAAGTTCAGATGGGAATGGGATGGTGGCACAGGCTATTTTAATTCCTACAAACGTAAATCATAGCCTGTGGCCTGATTGAATCACAGTCTGGGAGTGAGGGTAGTAGTGTGTGAGCTCTCATTGTGTGATTTAAGTAGCCTAGACAGGTGTTGGCTTGTGGGAATTTCTAGGTGCTCTGATTATGACCAATCATTGTTGCAATTGACGTGGAGGTGCTTTGGGTTCAATAGGTCCTGTGAAGAGCTGGAGGGGCCCAATCCCACTTGGTGCCTCACAGTGTGTGACTGGACTGACAACAGGGTATCATTGGTTTTCTCTGATTTTATTCATTGTATTTGGAGATAATGCCACATCCTTATATTTAATTGGCATTCTAATTGTATTTGAGAGAGAGAGAGAGAGAGAGAGAGTGTTTTGTGTGAGTTTGTGTGTGTGTGTGTATGCATGTGTGAGTGTGTCTGTGTGTATCACTTAAGATCTGGGTATTCTATGTACTGATTTGGCCTGAGAATTATCCTGTGTCAATTTCCATGGCATGATGATGAGGGTGAGAGCCTCACTGTGAGCAGTAGAACATTTCACATCTGCTCAGGTGGACGCACATGGGAATCTCCTGGTGCGTGTTATAAATTCTTTTCCCTGTAAATACTGTTCATGTTCCTTTGGGTTTTCATGTAGCAATAGATTCTATGATTGAGAATTGTTACCTAAGAACAGGAGAATAGTCTTCATGGGCTTAAGTTGGAGCCTGGATTGTGACACAGGGTCCTCAAATGTTCTTGGCAAGCTAGTCTATTCCTTCAAACCCCCTCAGGGAGCTCAAGCAAATCAGCTCCCTCCTTTTGTTTGCCTGGACTGCTGTCTCCGTGTTCATAATAATAAACTTAATAAATACCAAATGGACCCAGTACCAAGAAGCAAGGGCTTGGCATGTCCTAGGCTGGGGTAGTTCAGGATTCAGTCTGAATTCATGTAATTCTTGAATCCTTCATTCATAATGTTATTTCATCCTTGGACCATGCCTTACCACAGGAACAACTTTGAGTCCGAGATGCTCATGAAGCAGCACCAGGAAGTGATGACCGACATGAAGAAAATGAGCGAGCAGGTCAATAGAGCTTTGGTCAAATGTACACACCTCACACTGGAAAATGACTGGTACTGGTGAGTAACTTACAAGGTTGTGACCCCAGCACAGGGCACAGCATGTGTCAGCCCATTCTTATCTTTGAAGTAAAGTGAGGATCAGGCTTTATAGTGTTTGAAGCAGACCAGGAAGCCTGTGTCTAAGGAAGGCTCTAGGACACACAGGACACAGAAAGATTGGCCTCCAAGCGACATTCTAATAAAATGGACAAATAAATCCCTATGGACACATGGGGATTAAGTCCTCTTCTGGGAAAAACTTGAATCAATGGTGTCAGGTTTTTGAGAAGTGCCCTGAGTCTTCTGGAATGTGGCTCTTTTCTCCATTTGACCTGTCTCTAGGTCATGCTCCATGGCTACTGTGGACTTGGACTATAATCTGGGGCTCTTTGGATCAGGACCCAAGAAGGAGTAATGGACTTGGAGACGTGGGAGGAAGTTGGAGACTGGCTAGGAGTCACCATTTTTTCTTTGTGTCTCAGCCGCAGCTTCTGCCCCCTCCTAACTGAGTTGTTTGAGCTGAAGAACAATGCCCAGAGAGCACGGCATGAGAACAGGGAGCTTCTATGGGAACAGATTGCACTGGAAGAGTCCATTAAGGAAACAACAAGGATCTGTGGGGAAGCCAGTATGAAAATCCGTGTATCAAGCAGCCTCAGGTAGGATGAATGAAGCATCAAGGGCAGGTTTTCCTGATATCTAAGCATAAACCAAGTCAAACCAGTTTAACCTTTTCCAACTTATCCAGACACTCTCCTAGGTCTCATCCAGTTGTTCATCTCTTTGAACATTTACAAAACTTTCTGTGATGTTAGCTTCATGCAAGAAACTGGAGGATTGACAACCAAATCCTCCTGCTCAACTAGAAAATGCATTTCCTTAAGGGGGATCTGTTGATCACACACTGCACACTTACATGCCATTATGCTAGCGGGATGCCATATGGTAGCCGTCTTTGTAGTGCACAGAACTGATTAGAGTTCAGTTCAATTGCCAAAAGAATGGCTCCCATTGTCAGTCATGATGGGGCTTGTGGACTTTCTCTCCTTTTCCCTGTACATTGAAAATGGTCCCTTCTGCCTGTCCAAATCGTGGTTTACAGTGACAGAGCTTGAGAAGCAGTTTGTCCGTCCTGTTTTATGTCAGTGTTTTAGTGGTCTTTCCTGTGGCTTATGTCCTGGAGCTGACTGGATGAACAGGGATGTAAGAAAGGCTTCTCTCAGGGTGAGGGTTTGTGTGAGATATGTGAGGATTAGAGGGAAATTTTTCTCCAGCTCTCTCAACCTAGTGTGCCCAAGAAGTGCATTCCCTACACAGGTTTACTCTATAAGGGATGGATAGCAGTGTCTAAGCTCTCACTTGACACATTTCCTTTGCCTAATCTGTATTCAACAACTGTTCTTCCAGCCTGATGGCCTCCCCATTCTTTTCTGCTTCTCACTTATGATTTCTGTTCTCTCTCTCTCTCTCTCTCTCTCTCTCTCTCTCTCTCTCTCTCTCTCCCTCTCTCCCTCTCTCCATCTCTCTCTGACTCTGTGTGTGGGGGTGTTTTTTTGTGTGTTTGTGGGTACATATATGTGTGATCATGTTTATGACTATGGTGCATATTGTACTTTGGAAGTTGTTTGTTTTAATTGTTTGTGATATGGGGGTCTTATATATGTAAGTGTGTGTATATGTGTGCTTTTTCACATGTGTGTGTGAAGTCATCAAGTTTCTGAACACAGACACATATATATATTTATATATATATATATATTGTATAAGTCTATATGTGCATATTTAGAAACATGTAAAAGTATACACACACACACACACACACACACACACACACACAAACAAACAAACAAACACTCCGAGAGAGAAAGAAGAAGAGAAAACATAATCTTTCCAATTACATTTTAAACTGTTCTTAATGGGGTCTTGATCACTATTCAAACTATTTACACTGGGAAAACTATTCATAAACATTGATATTACTTGGAGAAAATTCAGGAATAGGGTACAGGGATGTGAGGAGAGGCTGCTGTGTGATATCCATGTACCTGAGTGTAGAAACTGATGACTCAGAGCTCTTCTGCCTTCTTTGCTCTCGGTGTATAGTAACACTGGAAGGTCATGTGGCTTGTTGTGTCTTCTCAACATCCTGGTTATGTTAATCGTTACCTGCCACCACTTTCTCTCCAGATTGGCCTAATTGGTTGAATATACCTTGGCTTTGGAGTTTGGCCTGGAATTTGTTAATTGAAAGATTAATTTGCTTAGAGTTGAATCTGCAAGCAGAAGATGTCCAGGAGTTATGCTGAGGTGGAATCACATCTTTGCCTCAGACAGAAACTTAGGCTCAAAATCGTCCAAAGCACTCACCCTGTGCTGTGTTGTGGCACTCTTAACCATTGTTATTCAAAATCATTTGATCTGAGTGAAAATCATCTGTAAGGAGGGTTTAGAACAGTGATGACCCTCAGACATTGCTGGAGGTGTCAAATGGGTAGCCCTGTGAGAAGCCATGTACAACTCTTGTGAAAGTTCAACCTTTTGACACAGCGATTCCAGAACAAGAAGTAGGTGTGAGCAGAGAAACTGTGGCACATTAGTGTTTAGTGGTTCACCTCAGAGCAGCCAAGAAGCAAAATTATCCAGAAGTCCATCAGTCAGAAAGTGAAAAGGTACAATGTTGTCCAGCCCTTCCATGGACTGTGGCTGAGTTTGATTATACCTGCCAGCATTTGGCTTTGAATTAGTCAGCCTTATCTTACTGGAATTATATCTGATAGCATCCCAGTCCAAGTTTTACCTTGGATTGTGGTTATGGAGATTTCCTAGCTGTTTGTGCTGGTAGTTTGTTTCCCCTGTCAGGTACTGTATGGTAAAGGGACCTCATATTGGAAAATGCAGCTCACTTTGCATGCACTGGGAAACAGTGGGCCAGAGGACTGAAGAGGCTCAGCTGCCCCCCCCCCCAGTGCTCTGTTCCCTGAAATCAGCCTCCTGTGCACAGCCTTGTGACCTTGCTAAGCAGGCTTGCCTAACAGGCCTAGATGTCACATTTCTAATTTCTGATTTTCATGGGAATACACTTTATTGGCTGAGCTGTCTTTAGGCTATGCTCACTGTGTACTTACCCCACTCCAGGTTTTTTTTTTTTTTTATGCCACAATAGTAGACTGGGTGAACCCTTCTATTACCATTAACTGGGAAACTAACCACATTCTGCAAAATACTCTGCTTGTATATGTGAACAAATATATTTGGGTGAGTTCAAAAGTGTGTATGTCTGGGTGTCTGTCTGTCTGTGTCTGTATACATGTATGTCTCCATGGACAATATAATCTTCTAATGACCAGGATGAGGAGAGAATGGAGGAAAGTCTGCAGGACCCCCTGAATCAGCAAAAACTGGTCACTGAGCAAAAGGCCTTGCCTGAGAAGATGCAGCATCATTTCAGTGTCACTGAGAGGATTTGAAAGCACAGGATGAGAGGACCCAAGTAGATTCCCTGTACTTATAAACTGTCTTATTGGGTGTGTGACTTTCTCCATAGTTCTCAGCACCTGTCAGCTAGGAGCAGCTCAGAATATTTTTCTTGTCCATTTTAAAAGAAATTCCGTCCATGAAGTGTATTTGATCCATAGAGATTCTGGCTATTGTGTACTGATCCCTCCAGTCTGTGCTCTCTTGTGTTATCTGAGCCCAGTGCCTTTAAGTCTCCCCACAAATAGTTTTACGATACCCATAAACAAAGGAGTGGTATAGTTTATTTTCTGCATGAGTATCTCCTTTGGACTTCAATGCCTACCCTCGGCAAGATTTCCATGCAGCATATTCTTGCCAAGTATAATATCACTTCAGTGTGCATGTACTTCTTGAGATATTGTTTCTCTGGGTCTTTGCAGATATTGAGGTTGTCATGTGGACCCCAGGCAAACTCCTGCACTGGAGGAATAATAATAGTCTTCATTTCAGTGATGACCAGGCTTCCAAGGCCTTCCTATTGTTTTCTAGTTTGTTCATATCTCTCCTCATCTGACATTGAGACATTGCTACATGATATTAAAATATAATGTATACGTATGATTGGAATTATCTGCTGTTCACTGTTTAATTTTTAGCAGTTTTAAAAGCTGGGAAAATATGCAGGCCTGTGGGATCTCTTACCCTTCTCTCTTGGGCATGAGAGAATGACCTCAGATGAAAGATCATCCTAGATTATCCTGCTGAATTGTGCTGCTGTGTATGGGATAAGTGACATGGCAGGTCCTCACCAGGTCTTTTCCACCCCTAGGTCTGAACACTGCAGCAGAAGCTTTCCCAGGGCACAGACCAGGACTACAGCTCTCAGAGACAGAACTGTCCACCAGGAGCACTGAGGGTGCAAAGATTGACACCACCTCCCACATCTCAGTCCTTGTAACCATACCAATCTTGGGCTAAATTTGAAAGACCTTGAGATGTGGCCTGGAACACGCCTCACGTTTAACCTTTTGACGACTTGTCCATCAACAACCAACCACTCCCAGTGAGGCAGGTCTACATTCATCTTGAGGAGATTTTTACCATCTTACCTGCCGTTCTGCTGTGTTTGCAAGGCCAGCAACAGGCTGGAGTTATATGTTGAAGAATCAGCAGGAATTGAATGCTGACTAATTTACTTGTTATATTTGTTTTTAGTTTGAAGTTTGGTTTTATGCATTTGGTTTTATTTGTTTACGTTTGAAGTTTTGGTATTTATTTGTTAACTTTAGTTTTTTAATTAATATGCTATATTCTTAAGGCTATATACATTGAACTCATTGACTCCCCACTTTAAAATTTTCTTGAATAAATTAATGTTTGTCTATAAATAAAAATGTGACCTTTAACCCTTCACTCACAAGGCCGTCCTGAGTCGTGTGCGGTTCTTCCTCCTGTAACAGCACAAGTGTAAGGCAACAGTGGTTTTCTGCAAGTCTCATGCAGCTTAGGCTTCACCATCAGTTCACAGCCAGCCAGAGCTGCACAGGAAACTGTGCTCTTGATGTAGACAGTTTGTCATGCTCTGTGGATCCCACATTCATGACGAAAATTATCCTTGCTGTATCCTTGTGCTCACAAATTTAGCTTCCTTTACAATGACAAACAAAGGAGGAATACAGAAGTATTTCTCTAATACATTAGAGGAAATAAAACCATTCAGTATGGGAATATAAAAAGCAATCAGGACACACGGAGCTGTATGCCTCTGCATTCCTTGTAATAAAGCATCGGTTATAACTGCAAATTTATTGAATTCCAGCAATTTTGGAGGAACAATATTTTTAAAATTTTTTATTATATATATTTCTTTACTTACATTTCAAACGTTATTCCCCATCCTTGTTTCCTTCCTTAAGCCCCCATTCCCTTCCCTCTCCCTTCCCCATATGTGTATCCCCCTGTACATCCCCCTTATTGTTCAACCATATTCCTTTGCACTACCCCTGGAACATTTTCTTTATTGTTTTTGTTGGTCTGTTTGTTGTTATTCTTTTTCTCCCATTTTTATTAAATTGGGCATTTCTTATTTACATTTCAAATGTTATTCCTTTTCCCGGTTTCCTGTCCATCAGCCCCCTAACCCCTCCTCTTCCCGTTCTAAATGGGTGTACCCTCCCCATCCAACCCCTGTTACTGCCCTCTCCAAAATTCCCTTCACTGGGGGTTCAACCTTGGTAGTACCAAAGGCTTCCCCTTCCAGTGTTGCCCCAACAATGCTATTTACTGCTACCTACGCAGGGTCAGTCCATGTGTAGTCTTTGGGTAGTGGTTTGGTCCCTGGAAGCTCTGGTTGGTTCTTATGGGGTTGCAAACCCCTTCAGCTCCTTCAGTCCTTTCCCTAGTTCCTCCAATAGGTGTCCCGTTCTCAGTTCAGTGGTTTGCTTCTGGCATTTGACTCTGTATTTGACATGTTCTGGCTGTGTCTTTCAGGAGAGATCTATAACCGGTTCATGTCAGCCTGCACTTCTTAGCTTCATCCCTCTTATCTAGTTTTGGTGGACATAGATAGATAGATAGATAGATAGATAGATAGATAGATAGATAGATAGAAAGAAAGATAGGTGTGGACCACATGTGGGGCAGGCTCTGAATGGCATTCCTTCATTCTCTGCTCTAAAATTTGCCTCCCTATCCCCTCCTGTGGATATTTTTGTTCCCCCTTTAAAGAAGGAGTGAAGCCTCCTCCTTTAAAAGGGGAACAAGAATACCCTTGGCAGGGAAGAGAGAGGCAAAGATTAAAACAGAGACTGAAGGAACACCCATTCAGAGCCTGCCCCACATGTGGCCCATATATATACAGCCACCCAATTAGACAAGATGGATGAAGCAAAGAAGTGCAGACCGACAGGAGCCGGATGTAGATCGCTCCTGAGAGACACAGCCAGAATACAGCAAATACAGAGGCAAATGCCAGCAGCAAACCGCTGAACTGAGAATAGGAGCCCTGTTGAAGGAATCAGAGAAAGAACTGGAAGAGCTTGAAGGGGCTCGAGACCCCATATGTACAACAATGCCAAGCAACCAGAGCTTCCAGGGACTAAGCCACTACCTAAAGACTATACATGGACTGACCCTGGACTCTGACCTCATAGGTAGCAATGAATATTCTAGTAAGAGCACCAGTGGAAGGGGAAGCCCTGGGTCCTGCTAAGACTGAACCCCCAGTGAACTAGATTGTTGGGGGGAGGGCGGCAATGGGGGGAGGATAGGGAGGGGAACACCCATAAAGAAAGGGAGGGGGAGGGATTAGGGGGATGTTTGCCCGGAAACTGGGAAAGGGAATAACACTCGAAATGTATATAAGAAATACTCAAGTTAATAAAAAAAAAAGGAGTGAAGCATCCACATTTTCGTCATCCTTCTTGAGTTTTATGTGGTCTGTGCCTTAGATCTTGTGTATTTTGAGTATAACCAAGAGGCGAGGATGCAAAAGAATCAAATGGATAGCTTGACGCCAGAGGTTGCTGGTGAACACCAGAGGGAAAGATCATTCTTCCAGCGACAATTGGCAGGTTTCTGGTAAGTCAGCTTTGCCAGACTACTTGTCTTGGGTCCACAGAACTCTCTGAGTTGCCAAGAACAAGGTATGTTATGCCCACATACACTGGACAGTGTAGAAGATGTCAAAGCCAGATGTCACATTTACACCTATGTAAATAAAAAACAGAGATCATTTACCCAGAGAGGATTGCATACAGGTAGCCAATGCTATAATAAATTATGGGATCCTGAGTTAACTGACACATGGTCTCCTAGAGTAAGGTAAAAGTGCCTGCTTGTTTTTATTGATTCCTTTTCTGGGTGAGTAGAAGCTCACTACATCGGACTGAAACTGATCATAGAGCAACTAGAAAGCTCTGCTAGGAACTTTCACCCTAATTTTGCCACTCACTAGGAATGCTGTCATATAATAGCCCAGCTCTCACTGCCAAAGCCTCTGAATAACAGTCAAAGATGTATGCATAGTTTGGAGTCTTTGTTGTGCAGAATTCTGGGCAGGTGGAAATAATGAACAAGACATTAAAGGAAACACTATGAAAACTCTCATTAGAGTCCAGGAAGGGTGGATAGGCACTTTTCTTACTTTGGGCCTGCTGTACTCCATACAAGGAGGGAGTGAACCATAGAATATTATGTTTAGAATATACCCCCCCCATTGCTTCTAAATCTTAGAGATCAGCAGTTGGCAGAATTCTTCAGCTATTTTATTCTTGAAATCCTATCCGTCCAGTTCTCCGTAAAGTCTATTACCTTGACTATCAGAGAGACCCAGTGAACCTCTAAATCTACCAACAATATCCCCTAATTTGGACCTAGTGGTAGCGAACCTGCATGAGCCAACTGGGCATCGAAAAGGACAAAGCAATTTGCAAAGGACCTACGTGGCGATGTTTTACACTCTTACAGCTATGAGGTTAGGTGGAATTTTAACATGGATTCCTCACAACTAGGTCAAGAACGTAGAAGCCACAGATGACAATGCCAAATAGACTCCCTCCAGAACTTCTGGACCTATTAAAGTTTAGCTTTCACCTGACCTCAAGCCCTTCCACTCCCTGCCCAACCTCCTGGATCTTACATTTGGCATGAATACAGGATCATGGTCCAAACTCTAACACCCTCAGGCCTGTCCCTGGGAACTCAGGAAGGTGGACACTAGAGAAGTGACGTCTAATGGAACTGCAGAGGACCAATCTCCGTCCACGTTGTCCTTTGCTCACTGATATCTGGTTATTTTTTTGAGAAAGGATTCGGAAGTTTATCATTTGAAGTAGGTGCACAACATTTAAAGTTGTATATTCACTGTGTAACTGGGTTCACTATGTTACCAAGATCATTGCAACAGAGGGATGCGAAACAGAGACTTCGTGAGTACACATCCATGAATATATAAAAAGAAAGCCCCCTTTGAAGGAATGCACAATAAGAAAATGAAATCCAATATCCAATAAATTAAAGGTCTGGAGGGAAATACTGACTTTTGGGAAACAGGAAAACCTAGGAAATTGGAATGTATGTCAAAGGACTGGATCTGGGAATAAAATTATTATCCAGAAGAATCTTCCACCCCATGTCCCTTGATCTTTTCTCCCCATGCCAAGCCCTGACGCAATCTGCCCTTTCAGAGCAGGTAACTACTAATGAAGCAAAGAGAAATCTCTAGCTTTAGAGGGAGGAGATATGGAAAGGGTTCCATTGTGTCACTGGAGAGCCTCCTGGAGATGGCACCTCAGAATCTGGTCACCATAAGGAAAGCTGGTTAGCAGGAGGCCCTGGCAGTTCCCAGTGACGTCGTCAGTAGACCCTTCCCTGAACAATCTCTTGTATCCAGGAGAGCCCTGGCATCTTCTGTGGTGTCACAAGTGTTGTGGTGCCACCAAATGCCTGTGGGATGTTCCTTCAGTGTCTCTATGGTTCACTGATTGACCTGTTGTCCAGGCTAAGCAGGCCGTTTGGGAGAAAGAGCAAAGAGCATGAATCGGTGAGAGTTGGGGAGAAGGAAGCTGGCCTTCTGTCTTGTTGTAAAAAAGGAAGAAATTAATGGTCCTTGGGAAAGCTCAGTGAGCTCTGGGCGAAGGGTGAGAAGGTTCCTTGAGGAGATGGCCTTGAGCTGAGCCTTCTGGAAACCCAGAGCTGGGAGCCTATAAGAAGCAGCTGGACTTCCCTGCTTGTTATGGTTCCTGGAAGTCAGAGACTTTACATCATTAATTTCTCTGTTTCAGAAGCCAGTTGTTGGGAAGGGCACCACTGTTTTCCTGAGAGCTCATGGCTTTTACTCCTTTTACTTAGAAGACAAAGGTCCTTAGGAAGAAGGGAGAGACTAGTGTGGTATCCTCAGGGCTGACTGTTTCCCCTTTGGATTGGTTCAGTTTGTGTCTGACACTAATATCTGGGAGAGAGAAGAACTTCTAGATGAGACCTCATCATCTCAGGCTTTCCACTAGAGTTATTCTGACTGCCATTCCCTGATAGTGGTCCCCTTAGATTTCTGAGTCAACACGTGTGAGTGTCATGCAGTTTTCTAGTGCAGTGAAGAACTGTTAGTCAGTGAACCAGAACCAGGACTGGCTCCTTCCTGACTTCTCTAGGTGTCCTGAGCAGTAAGTAGGGGAACTAAACGACCATGTTCTACCAATACAAGGCATCTATTACTACAGTCCTGGGATCTAGAGAGATCTATCCATGATTCTGGGCATCTCCATAGCAACTGAATGCTGATGGAGTTTTCATCCTGGCTTCTATACCTCAGACTAGGGTGTTCTGAAGCCAAGTTCCGGGGCTGGGGATTTAGCTCAGTGGTAGAGCGCTTACCTAGGAAGCGCAAGGCCCTGGGTTCGGTCCCCATCTCCGAAGGAAAAAAAAAGTCTCCTGAAGCCAAGTTCCATCCTGTGCAGCTGTGAATATGCCTGAGGAGGCTGTCTCCTTGGTTTTCTGAAGCATTGCTAAGGGAGCCAGAGGAAATCAGCACCTGCTGCTCAACAGAGCTCTGGGAATGTTGACATTCTCAGCTTCAGCTACATATTAAACTGGGTCAAAAGATCACCTATCAGGTCCATTCTTATATATCCTACAGGGTGCTAGGGGTGGACTGTAATGAAGTAGTATGCAGGAGAGGTGCTGGCCCTCAGCTGCTACAGTGTGTGTGTGGGAAACACCTGAACTCTTCTATTACAGATCAGAGAGATGAGCTGCAATCAAATTCAATAGACTGTGTATATTCCTGGGGTTTGGCTTTGACCATGCAGGTCTGTTGTCTCA
Source organism: Rattus norvegicus (assembly GCF_021556685.1). Taxonomy (NCBI): domain Eukaryota; kingdom Metazoa; phylum Chordata; class Mammalia; order Rodentia; family Muridae; genus Rattus; species Rattus norvegicus. Next base: position 6,239,267 of record NC_141548.1, on the reverse strand, counting down.
TACTTCATTGTTCATGTGGCCAAGTTGTGGGAAAGCACCACTCACAATTGTTTCCTATCCTCCGTCCTAGGGTCTTAGATTTTAGCACAACACTTCACATCTTACCTTCTAGATCCACTGTCCTAACTTTACTTCAACATGCACATCTCTATTATCCTTGCACCGTGTGTGTGTGTGTGTGTGTGTGTGTGTGTGTGTGTGTGTGTGTGTGTGGTTAGTTGGCATACAACTTTAGGGAAACCTTGCCACTGAAATCCTCTAGGAGTCTATGTAAGTAATCTGTAAACTGTGGATGGGGCAAAATCCAAATGCTCTCCCGAAACGTGGCCTTCTAGAAAGAGTATCGTAAACTGCAATAAAAGGATGCACTTGAAAGTAAAACTTGGAGGAAATGCCCTGGCATATCTACATTACCACTGTGAACTGTGACATTGCTCTCTTGGCTTCTGTGGCCAGACATGAGGGCTCTGAAGCTGTGCTGCCTCCTGTGAACTGTGAATGAGCTTGTGTCACACGAAGCATGTGAATGGAGTGAGAAGACAGTAGGAGGACCTTGTGACACTGCCCTCCCAATGGAGACATGGAAGTGTTGACAATCACAGTGGGTGAGTCTCAAGCTGCACTTTGAGACCCAGCAAGGCTACGTTTCACCTGTCAGCTCACTTCCTGCACATCCACCACAGGCCAAGGGCAGGCTCAGATGAAGCTCAGATGAAGACAGGCGCTGTCCCTTGTGAGCTGCGTCTCAGGGTATGCAGAAGACCATTCAGCCTCCTGTGATGTGGGAGATCAGAGTAGTAAGAGGCAGGCAAAGGGGACAGTTCTGTGTTAGTAGTTCTTGGCTACCATAACTACATCTTCCAGGCTAAGGATTTGCTCATGGAAGTCTGCTGTGTCACATGTGTAAAGGCCAAGCTGTCTGAAGTCTCAATAACACAACTGGCTCCAGGCTGCTTTCTCAGTCACTGGGATTTACACGCAGTCCTTCGTACCTTGTCTTCTAGATCCAAAAATTCTTTTCTGCCTTCATATGGACAAGGCATATTTTCTCACTGTCTCTTTCTAGGGACCAGGAGGAACACATATATTGGACAGCCATGCTTATTGTCTAAACTGTCAGGCGTCCATGTAGGACATTAGTGGATACAACATCATCTATCAGCATCTCTTACTGTAAGGGTTGGAGCAGAACTCCCCCATCTCATCCTGGGTGACGATGTAGATTAGACCCATCAGATTAAATAAAGAATTGAAAAACTCTCCTGGGGGTGAAGTGTTGAGGAAATGATGTTGCCGTCCCATAAATGCACAGCTATGAGCAAGCTTCAGACAGCCTGGGGGGTGCAGCCTGCAGCAGAGACCACAGGCCTTTGGTGAAGAATGATTCAGTTCAAAACTGGGAAGGGAGAAGGATGGTTGATATTGTTCCAGTACATCTCACTGCCTATAAAAAGAGTTTCTTCCAGATCATGTGAGTGATTCTTGTAAAGCAGCTCCTGGACTGGACGACTGAGACCAACCATGAGCCCTCCAGACTGGTCTTTCCAACCAACAGACAAAAGTATCCACTCTACGAATGATACACAGATATATACACAGAATACCAGGATGGATACAGAGTTTCTTCAGTTCCATGAATGAGGGATTCAGCAGATGAGATGGCTCAGCAGATAAAGGTAATTGTTGCCAACTCCCTACACCTGAGCTCCTTCCCTAGGACCTACATGATTGGAGGAAAGAACAAACCCCTCACAACTTGTCCTCAGATTTTTATGTAGTTGGGTTTTTCCAGTCTTAGTCCACAGAAGCAAAGACATCAGGTTTTCCAATTCCATTTGACACGGGACCAGTACCTTCAACCGAATGTTCCTTCCTGGAAAGCTGCAGCCTGTCAGCGTGGCTCAGTGGTTTATGAACTGCAAGTGTCCGTCTGGGAAGGTGGTCGTGTTCATCCAGCCCACCTGCCCCTATTGCAGAAAGACCCAAGAAATCCTCAGTCAACTGCCTTTCAAACCTAGTCTTCTGGATTCGTGAACATCACAGCCACTAACAACACCAATGACATTCAAGATTACTTACTACAGCTCACTGGATGGAGAACAGTTCCTCGGGTCTTCATAGGTAAAGAAAGACTGCATAGGCAGACGCAGCGATCTGATCTCCATGCAACAGAATGGAGAGCTGATGACCCAGCTGAAGCAGATTTGAGCTCTGCAGTTAGGAAAGGGGTGCAGGCAGAGCCCATGCCAAGAGCCATCATCCAGGCATTCCGACGGCCAGTGCCCCTGAGAGATGATGTGCATCACAGAGGATGTCACTACTTTTTGGTGATGGGGATTTTCAACAAATTGGCTTTTATTTCTTCTTTTCCTCAGTGCTAAAACCTGTTGCCGTTTGCCTTTAACCATGGGGGTGAGCAGCTTAACAGACAACACTGTCTTTTCCACTCTTCATGTGCTGACACGTCTCTGCCTCTAAGCCCATGTTTCCCATCCATTTGATCTAAATCCCCATTGAATCTGTCTCTGGTTTCCTGCCATGCTGGTCAGCTGAAGTCATTTTGCAGAAGTCCACTTCCTGAATGGTTATTAAATCAATGGATATTGTGAATTTGTTTATGAGCCACACACAGGCCTTTCCCTCCCTCCTGCATGCACCATCCCACTTCTCCATTCACAGCTCTCAGCCAGTGTTCTCAACCTTGCCCTCCCACAACCCACAGAAGTCCACACTCGTATGAAGATGCTGTTTGGAAAATCAGATGAAGAGCTTTAGCATACTAGATCCTCACTGTAGCCATAGTAACATAGACGACAGAGCAGATGGTACATTCATCTCTATTCGTAAAGGAGATTAAGAAAATCCCAAGAAGTTTTATGTTGGTCCTAGTCAGAGTACCAGCAAAGTCAAATATGACTTTAGTCAAGGTGACTTTGGATTCGCTCCTTAATGCCCATGGATTGCTCACATAGGACTCTGTAGAGTGTTGTTTCTACTGCCTCACTTTAAGCTCTAGGCAGACCAAGCTATCAGGTTTCTTTGGATTGCACATAAAAGACACACACATTAAGATACTTTTGATGAGATGGCTCAGTGGCCAGGTTCTTCTAAGTCTCCTCCAAATAGGATGCCCTCCTTTTTACTCCCAGCTCAGCACCTCTAAATCTGCCCTCAGCTCACTCAGGTGCCTTTAGTCATAGCTCAGCTCCCCAAATCAGCTTATTGTGTTTCTAACCTCCTGCCTGCTACACCAAGCCCAGTCTGGGAGGCCACCAATTGCCACTCAGCCCTAGATCTCAAATGGCTGGTAGCTCTTACTCCCTCTGAAGTATTAAATCCCTTCTCCTCTCCTGTGTCTCCTAGCCTGCCTGGAGGAAAACTAGAAGACCTGCCTATGCCACCCAGCTGGTTGGCCAACAGCATCTTTATTGAACTCTCAAGAATCAGTGTTCACAGGAAGATTCCTGATCTAAGCATCAAAACCACACCCTACAGGACTCAACGCCTGTCTCTGGTTTAAAGTGGGAGATAGAGTAGTTAGAATTGGATAATTGAAATTCAAATAATAATGATATTTATGTTACTAATTATGCCTTGATAAAAGGCTCCTAGAGAGTGGAGATGGGTAACATTTAAGGCAAAAGGGAAAAAGCCCTAATGCAGCAAACACAGTGGACCTGCCAGAAATGCTGGGGGCTTTCTGCACATCTGAATTTGGACTTGAACTTCTTCAGACAACTTCTTGATCACTCCATGCATCCTGAGAAGAATAGAAAAAATAGAAAAACAAAACAAAACAAAATAAAATAAAAAATCACCAAAATGGAAAAAAAGCAAAAGCAAAAGCAAAAAACAAAACAAAACAAAAAACAAAAAACTTAAAACAGGAGGACTGAGGGAAGATTGCTTGAGGTCTTCATTGTTAACTACAACTACAAGCTACCAATGGCTTTCAATGCAAAAATTATTTATTATTTTACTTGAAGCTTCTGTCTGGGTCAAAGAAACAGTATTTGGAAGCAGCACCACCAGGAAACTGGAACAAATAATACTATAGAGCTCACCACTGATATTACCGTGGTGACTGACGGCACAGCAGAGAATACTGGTGTGAGACAATGGGTCTTTTGGTGTCCTAGATGCTTGCAATATCTATGACTCTGAAATGAGTTACAGCCATCCTGAAATCATGACTAAATGGACTCTTCCATTTCTTTGGAGCACAAGATCTGTCATCCAATTGACTGACTATGATTAGTACTTGGGACCTACCCTCTGTAGTAAGGCTAAGGCTTCTGATGGAAAATCCTTCACCAAAACAGTGAATGGGCCATGGTGGTGCCAGCCAACAACCATGCCCTGCGTCCACCCTGCAGCCTCCAGAAGAGGTTTGAAGAGGTCAAAGTTACCAACATTTTATTTGTGGCTTTGACTTGTTGTCACTTTTTATTTTAAATAAAGTTCGATTTCTGTCATAATTCCTTCTAATTTCTTCCTCACACGAAACTTCACTTGTGACCTCAAATTCTATTCATGAAGTGTTACTTTTCTCTGGAGTAGGCTAAGGTTTGTATTTTCCTTTTATACCTTGCTGTGATGGCTAATTGTAGCTGTCTAAATGGTGCACTCTTGAGCAATTGACGCCATCAGAATGGCTGGCAGGCTGTGTCTTTGGCATTTTCTTGATGGCAATTGATGTATGGGGACTTAGCCCACTGTGGGTGGTACCAGCCCTAGTAAGGGGAGGAGAGGTCATAGAGAAAGGTAGCTGAGCAGATGAGTAAGCAGAGTTCCTCTCTGTTGTCAAGCTGCTGCCTTCTGTTCTTATCTCGTATTCCATTGATGATGAACTGTAACTTATGGGGTGAATAAAACCTTCACTTTCCCACAGTGGCATTTTTATGTTTCCTATAACAATAGGAAACTAATTTGAACATTCGGAATTTTCTTGAGATCTGCTCTGATAATCCCTCCTCCTGAAGGTTTTTAAATCAATAAACACAGTTCCTGGACACTCTAATCTGTTGAAATATTCGCTCTGCCAACCGCATGACACTGCTTAAGTAACTATCACATTTTTTTCTCATGACAATTTTCTTCCTCTTTTTTTCTCTTTAAAATTATATTTCTAAACATGTTAGCTCTTTGTACTTTAAAAGTTGTCCTTTTTCCCATAGTAGAATATTTATATTCAAATTCATGCGTTTCATAAAAGTGGGTGATTTATTGTAGTAAAATTTTCTAATCACTATTTATTGTATTAATTTTATTAATTCATCAAAAACTGACCTTATTATATTATCTACTTATCCATAAAGATATAAAAGCTTTGATTTATTCAAGTCTTTAAGGTCTTTCAGAACATCAGCTGGAAAGTTCTTATATGTGTTCAGGATGGATCGTGGGTACTTCCTATGTCTTCTTACTAATAGTATGCTTTATAAGTGTGCTTATCCAGGGTGTTTTGTTATATATTTTAAGAGTATTTTGAGTAGAATATTTCCCTGATTTCTTTCCCATGGTTTGTTTTTGGTATACAGGAAAGATAATGAGTTTTGTGTGTTATTTTGCATTCTACTACTTTAATGAATGTATTTTCAGCTTTAAGAAACTTAATTTTTTAGAGACAACTTGTCTGTTTAGCATCACCTCTAGCTAGTTCATAGTTGTCTTTGCATTAAATATTTTAATCCACATCATTTTATTTTATATTTTCAAATTATTATGAGGGGAATTTTTCCCAGATTTTCTCATGGTATGAATTGGATTGGCATAAAGGAAGGCTAAGAAATTTTGTGTGTTCACATTGTATTGTGTTTTTATGAATGTATTTATCAGTCTTAAAAGACGGTGATACATTTTTAGAGTTTTTAAAATAGAATCAGGTCATCTGTAAACGAGGACATTTTGACTTCTTCATTTTTCATTTGGGTTACCCAAGTTCACCACCCACCACTGATGCTTATTGTCATTTATTCCACTTTTCCTCTGGGTTTCTCTCTTGTCTCTTTTCATTGTTGCTACTCCCCCCGCCCCTTGTCCATCCTTCCATGCCTCTACCTAGGTCCCTCCATCCCTCTGCCTCCCATGATTATGTTGTCCCCCCTTCTAAGTGGGTTTCAAGCATCCACAATTTGGCCTTCTGACATGTTACCCTTCATGTGATCAATGATTTGTATAGTGGGTCTTCTGAACTTTTGGGTAACATCCATTTGTCACTAAATACATCCCATGTTATGTCCTTTTCGATCTCTGCTACTTCACTATTTTCCAGTTCCATCCCTTTGCCTACAAAGGTGCTGGTATTCATTTTTGATACCCGAGTACTGTTCCTCTCTTTGAATAGAGCGCACTTTCTACATTCATTCCTCAGTTGAGTTGAGGTCTATCGCGGTTGTTTCCAGCATTTGACTAATATAAGTAAGGCTGCTATGAACATATTCAACCACACGTCCTTGTCATATGTGGATCAGGTTTGAGTATATGCGCTGAAGTGAGTGGTAAAGCTGGGTCTTCAGGTAAAGCTATTTGCAATGTTTCCTGATCCTCCACATTGATATCCAGAGTGGCTATACAGCTAGTAATCGCACCAACAATGGAGGAGTGTTCCACTTTCTCTACATCCTAGCCCAATCTGCTACTGCCTCAGTTTTCTATCTTAGCCATTCTGATTGGTGTAATGAAGGATCTCAGGTTCGTTTTGATTTGCCTTTTTCTGATAACTAAGGATGTCGAACGTTTCTTGATGAGTTTCTCAGGCATTGAGATACCTCAGGTGAGAATTCTTAGTTTAGCTCTCTATCCCAGTTTAAAAGTCGGGTTATTTGGTTGTCTGGGAGTTTACCTATTTGAGTACTTTGTATATTTGGAATGTTGGCACTCTCTCAGATGTAGGGTTGGTAAAACTCTTTTCTGAATCTGTAGCTTGCTGATTTGTCCTATTGGTAGTGTCCTTTGCTCCAAAGAAAGTTTTCAGATTGTTGAGATTTCATACATTTACTGTTGATCTTAGAGCCTGACCCTTTGGTATTCTGTTCTGACAACTTTCTCCTGTGCAAATGTGTTCTAGGCAATTTGTGACACTTTCCCTTCTATTAGCTTCTGCATGTTTGGTTTTATGTGGATTTCCTTGATTCACTTGGATTTGAAATGTGTAGAAAGAGATAGAAATGGATCCATTGGCACTCAACTACATGCAGACCACCAGTTAGGGTAGCATCATTTCTTAAAATGTCTTCTGTTATGTTCAAAGTCCTCAGTCATCAGGGAAATGCAAATCAAAACAACCCTGAGATTCCACATCATACCAATCAGAATGGCTAACACCAAAAACTCAGGTGTTAGCAGATGCTGGCGAGAATGCGGAGAAAGAGGAACACTCCTCCACTGTTGGTAGGATTGCAAACTGGATTACCTCTCTGGAAATCAGTCTGGAGTTTCTTCAAAAATTGAACATTGCACTGCCTGAGCACCCAGTATACCCCTCCTGGGCATATAACCAAAAGATGCTCCAACATACAATGAAGGCACATGGTCCACTAAGTTCATAGCAGCCGTAATCATAACAGCCAGAAGCTGGGAAAAACGCAGATGCCCTTCAACAGAGGAATGGATATAGAAAATGGGGCACATCTACACAGTGGAGTACTACTCAGCTATTAAGAACAATGACTTCATGGAAATTTTACGTCAATGGAAGGAACTAGAAAATATCATCCTGAGTGAGGAAACCCAATCACAAGAAAACACACATCGTATGCACTCACTGATAAGTGGACATTAGCACAAATCTACCCAAGATGCAATCCACAGACCACATGAAGCTCAAGAAGGATGACCAAAGTGTGGAAGCTTCAGTCCTTCTCAGAAGGGGAAACAAAAATATTCACATGAGGAAGTGTGGAGATGAAGTCTGGAGCAGAGACTGAGGAAAGGCTACCCAGGGACTGCCCTAACTGGGGATCCAGTCTATATACATCCACCAACCTCAGACAATATTGGTGATGCCAAGAAGTGCGAGCTGACAGGAGCCTGATATAGCTGTCTTCTGAAAGACACTGCCAGAGCATGACAAATACAGAGGCGGATGTTTGAAGTCAACCTTTGAACTGAGAACAATGGAGGAGGCAGAGAAAGGATTGAAGGAGCTGAAAGGGTTTGCAATCCCATAACAACAATAATACCAACCAACTACAGCTCCAAGAGACTAAACCACCATTCAAATGGTACACATGGACAGACCCAGGGCTCCAGCAGCATGTGTAGAAAAGGAGTGGCTTGTTGGGCTTCAATGAGAGAAGAAGCCCTTGTTCCTGCGAAGGCTCTATGCCCCAGTGTAGGAGAATGTCAGGGCAGGGTGGCAGGAAGGGTTGGGTGGGTAGAAAAACACCCTCAGAGAAACAGGTTGAGGGGGATGAGGTAGGGGGATATGGGTGTGAAACAGAGAAAGGCTTTAACATTTGAATGTAACTAAAAACAAATAAAGAATAAAAAAATTTAAAAGGCATAACAAATGCAAAAGATTGGGGTGCCATTCCATACTCGTGATGTGTTTCTTCTGTGAGAGCATACTGGTTAACTCACTTCTCTATGACTGTCTTCTTATTTGAAAGGAAATAATGGGATCATCTGTGGAGTGGTTAGTAAGAATAAAAGCATCGCCTAACATGAATAGGTCCCTCCAGAGCGTGAGCTTAATATTCTAGGTATAGAGCAATTAGCTGGGGGGATTAAAAACAAAAAACAAACAGAAAAACAACATCAACGATTAAAATAAATTTTGAATGCTGGGATTAAGGCGTGTGCCAACAAACACAGGTCCTGTCACAATTCTAGCAGTCGCCAGCAGAGAGAGCTGTGAGGTAGTGTGTGCTTCTTCCTTTCCAAGATACCCCATGGCCTCAGGCCTGCATCCAGTGAGCTGGAACGTAGAGCAGCCTAGTTGAAAGTCCTGTTGTGTTGATTACCTGAGGCCATATGAGTTAACTCTCTTCTTCATGCCTTTTTTTCTTATTTGAAAGTAAATAATGTGATCATGTGTGGTGTGGATGGTGAGAGTAAAATCTTTAACATGAAGAATAGGGCCATGAAGAGTGTGGGTAACATTCTAGGTACAGAGCAAATAGAGGGAATTACCAAAGAAAACAATGGGAATTCTAACAACAATTGCAAAAAAAGAAGAGAAAAAAAAAAGAGAAAAAAACCCTTATGGGTGCTGGGATTAAAGGCATGTATCAACTCTGACCAGCATTGTAGGTATTTCCAATAAAATATTTAAAAATACAAACAACCCTATTATTATTTTAGCAATTGCAGCAGAGAAGACTGAGAGATCGTGTGCTGCTGCCGCCATGCCATGATCCTGTAACAACAACTGCCTTGGTGATAGGAGCCTGTATGCAGCAGGCCCATTGGTGGGCCTGTCATCTCACAAACAGATGCTTCAGTCGTCTAAAAGATTGGACTCCAGTATACTTCAGGCCAGGAAAGAAGCCAGCCACCATGAGTGAAAGAACAAAGGAAAAATTACATTGGAAAAATGTGTGCCTTATTTGGAAGAAATGACCCTAAACTTTTGAGGCGTCCACCATCTCCACCCCTCCTTTTTGAGTTTTGCATAGCGATGTTGTCCAACTCCAGGTGGGAGTCAGAGGCAGAGCCCTTCCCAGAAAAGACAAACGTGATTTTCACTCTTACATCTGTGAGGTTAGGAGGCGTCATAGCACAGATTGAGCGCACCTAGGATAAGAACACAGAAGCCACAGATGACAATGCCAAATGGACTTTCCCCTGAACTTAGGGACCCACTAAAATTGAGGTTTAACCTGACCACAGGCCATTCGACTCCCTCCCCATCCTGCTGATTCTTATGTTTGCTAGGAGTAAAGTATCAAGGGGCAACCCCCGATATCCTCGTGCCTGGACTTGGAAATGAAGGAAGACAAATATTGGAGAAGTGATGGCTGTCGGGCTACAATGTAGGAACACACAGTCCAGGTTGACCTTTGCTCACTGATGACCAATTTAATTGTCTGGCTATATTTGAGAAAGGGATGATGTCCAACTTAATATGTAAAAGAAGGGACAGAAATTTATGATTTTATATTTGCCCTGTAGTTAATCCCCCTATATTCCCAAGAAAAGGAAGTTTTTATTGCAAAAAGTAGGATTATAAACCATTGACTTTGTGAAGTACATAGACGTTTATGTGGAAATAGTCCTGGCTATCAAGGAATGCCCAGTAAGCAAATATTATTCAGGTTTTATAAAATTAAAAGTATAAGAGAAATATATTGGCCTCTAGGAAACAGGGACACTTTGGGAATTGGACTGTATGTATGTGCATTGTCTCAGGTGTAGATTTATTATTAAGAGAAATCTCCCTCATTTATGGTCCCTAGGGATTTGGGTGCTAACAAAAATCTCTTATCCAATTCAGGGTTGTAACCAACTCTCCCCATCAAAAGCATTGATGACATCCGATGAAGCAGAGAGAAATATCTAACTCTAGAGGAGAAGTTGCCAAAGGATATTCCCTGGGTCACAGGAGAGGCTGCAGAAAAGGGCCCCATAGACATTGGTTGCTTTTGGGAGAGCTGGGTAGCAGGGAGCCATAGAACTTCCGAGTGACGTCATCAGTAATCTCTTCCTTGGACAATCTCTTGTATCTAAGAGAGCACTAGAATCTTCTGTGATGTCACCAGTGTTGTGGTGACACCAACTGCCTTTGGGGTTCCATCAGTGCCTTTTGGGTTCACAAATAGGCATGTTTCACCAGCTGCTCAAGCTCGTTCAGAAGGAGGGGGGAGACCAAGGAGAGACCAGACCGAGGCAGAAGAAAGCTGGCCTTCTGTATTGTAAGTACGGAAGAATGAAATCATTCTGGGGAAGGCACAGTGAGTACTGGGTAGAGTCGGGGAACTTCCTCCAGGAGGTAGGTTTGAGCTGAGCCTTTCAGGAGGCGGCCTTACAAGCAGGAGCCTTGGAATTTGTCAATGGCAGACCAAGAGTCAAGAGTCCTGATGATTAATTTGACAGAGAGCCAGGAATTGGCAGGCCTGCAGTTTCTTTTCTATGAGCTTTTTAATTTCTACTGCCAAGGAATGCCAGGAGGAAGCCCTATGAGGATAAAATGTGCCCATTCATGGTTGGGAGTTGAAGCACTTCATCCTCTAGATTACTGTAGGTTACTAAGTCTGTGATGACAAGAACAAGGAAGGATGCATCCCCTAGTCATGAATTGAGGTCTCAGACACTTTAAGCTTGAACACACGATTAGGGTTTGATGGTGCTGTGAACTCCAGGATTTACCTGCTCCACGTCTGATATCTGCTGACAATGTCCCAAATCTTTATGTCTGAGGTAGATTCTATCTTTCACGATGAGGGATCATGTAATAGTGAGTGAGGCTTATGTATGGCAATGGAGGTTGGGAAGAGGGAAATAGCTTAAGAGTCCACATTAAGGATAGCGTTTCTTCTCTTTCAGGGATTCAACAAATCTCCAGCCTTTCCGCTTCCTCAACCTCCCTTTTGAGACTCAGAATGGTCTTTTCTACCCACGGGCTATCCAATATGTACATTCACTTGTGTTTATCTATCTACAGGGTTTATTAGGAAGGCATCATCAGAAAATTTCATCAGTAACCATGAAAAGCGTATAAAGAAATTGGAGGAACTAAAACTTGAAATCCAGAAGTGTAAATCTGAGCGGGATGAACTTTCTCAAATCCTGGACCTTTATGTCAATGATGGTTTGAACTACAGGTAGTCATTATGCCCTGTAACCTACTGACTGTCTTGTGCTCTTTCTGCTAAGCCAAGAGACATCAAGAAAGTGTTTCACCTCTCATCCTGGACTTTAAGGAGCCTTGGCAGGTGCTGGCCTGTGAGAGAAGCTAGGTGCTGTGTGTTTAGGGTCAACCTCTCTTGTACTTGACCCTGAGCTCCTTGGAGTTGGATTGGTCTTTTTCAACAGCTGGATGGACCTGGTCACACTTGCTGCATCTAAGTGTGGGAATGAAATGCCTGAATGTCCTCACTCTTACTCTGATTTAGGTCGTTATACACTGATTCTATGGCACCTCCACGATAAAGTTGGCATTCTAATTATGTTTGTATATGGGTTGGCATGTACGTATTGATGCGAAAGTATTTGTGTGTGTTTTGCTCAGGATCAGGGAGTCTGGGACCTTTGATTGGGTCTGAGGATTTGTTTGATGAACAGTTTGCAGGTCATGATAGTGATGAGTCCATGGAGGCCATCATTGATCAACAGAGCACTTTGCTCCTTCTGTTTACCTTGCTGTCATATAGGGCTCTCCTGAGGGGAGGAGGTGTTATGAATCCTCTTCCCTGTAAAAAGTAGTTATGGCCTCTGGGAGTCATGTAACAAGGATTGAGAATCTCTGCTTTCAAAACAAGAGAAATGTCATCACATCTTTCTGTTGGACCCAAGGCTATGGCACAGACTGGAGGAAACATCTTATACTTCGTACACAACTGTTCAATTCCTTCATGCTGACCTGGCCAGATCTTGAAGGTCTGCTCCCTCCATTTGGTCCCCTAGCTCTGTCGTCCAATGCCCAGGATAATGAATTTAACCAGAACCAATAGGAAGGAGCAAGTTTGTGTTATATACTGGGCTTAGGTAGTCCAGAAAACAGTCTGATTTCACTTATTTATTTATTTATTTATTTATTTTCCTGCTTTGAACTTTATTTTCTTTTTTTAATTATCCAAGGATGGTTTACTGTGACCTAGAAAAGGTCTGTGGGAATAAATTCTTGGCACTTGTTATTCCCAAACATGCAGCTCTCAGACTTTCCCCCTCCTATACAGAGGGTCTTTATAGGACCATATCTCACCAGCCTTTTAAGGATTACTTATTTCAAAACAAATGTGTGCTGATTTGCAGAGAAATATTTTCTATGGGAGAGTGATGGTTTGAGTCTCCCTGTTGTGTTTTTGCTGTGGTCTTTGAGTTTTCCACTTTCTTCCCTAGCCCCCATTCCTTGAATTTGAATTTTTATTGGCTATTTTTTATTTACACTTCATCTAATTCTGAAATAATGAGTTCAGACAGTTATTTGTTCCTTGGGCCATGTTCTAACACAGGCTAAACATTGAATTGCCAATGCTTAAATCCCAACATGAGATGAGAACGATGGATATGCATAAGATGACCAACTGGATAAGTGATGCCATGGAGAAGTACAAGGAGCTCACACAAGAGAACAATTCCTACCGGTGAGTCACTGACAGAAAGGAGACCCCAGCACTAGGTGGGGAATACTTCTGTCCAGCTATGACTTTGAAAAAAGATCTGGGATCCATGAGAAACACATGGGAAGATTGTATAGCTGCTGGGTCTTCTATCAGCCCTCAGAGGGGATTGGCCCTCCACCTGCCAATGGCTTTAGAATACCATGAACACATAAGCACCCATATGCACCATTTCCTCTGCTTTGATGTATATATACACTCTAGTGTCAGGATTTTCTGATGTACTTTGATTCCCGTGGAGTGCGGACTAGGGATTTGACCTGCCTCTAATTCGTGCTAACATGTAAACTGTGGCTCTAGTCTGGAGATGCCTGGGGATGGGGCCCTTGAAGGGATGATTGTACTTGCAGGAGTGGCAGGCAAACAGAAACTGCCTGGGATTTACCATTATTTGTTTTTGATTCAGCATCAGAAACTTCCACCTCCTGAATGAATGCAATGAATTGAAGAAGAATGTAAGGATTTTGATGAATGAGAACAGAAAACTGCTGGTGGAGCAGACTGAACTGCAAGCATCCTGTGAGGAGGGAAAGAGGTTCTGTGAGGAGGCCAGCAAGACCATCTACACTGCAGATATTGAATCCTTGTGTCCTGTTACTTTTGAGTAAATCGAATGTATCCTTGTGAATCAAACAGTGATCTCGAACTCGTCACTCTTAAGAACCTTCTTTATTGAAGTGTGATGTAACCATCTGAAATCCCACAGCTCTCAGGCAGAGATGGATCTCTGCATTCTCACAGGGATTGGGCATCATAATTACTTCCCAGTCAGACTGAGATACAAAGACAATTGGACTTTCAGTGTAGATTCCAACTCTGAATACCAACTTCATGATGAAAAAAAATCAATGCTGTATCCTTATCAAATATTTAGTGACCCCTAAAATATACTCTTTTGTGGATGAGAGTGTTGAACATATTAATGGAATATTCATCAGGTGTTCTATAGTACCTCACAGGAAATAAAACAATATTATAGGGAGTATAGAAGCAGTCATGAAACAGAATTGCTTGCTTTTGGTTTCCTTCAAACATGATATCAATTGTAACTGCACAGAGGAGATAATAAATTGCAAGAGCTTTCAGGGGATAGGGTTTTTATGGTTGGTTGTTTTCTTGTTCTTCTTGTTTAGGATGATGACTTTTGTTCTTGACAATGTACTGTGTTACATTTGGGATTTCAACTCAAGCCGACCACATAGTTTACAATTCAGTTACTAGATTTCTTTAAAAGCTGGACAAAATATCCAGGCAAAGGTGCCCTATGAGTTTTCTCCTTTGGTTTTCCCTCCTTTGGGTGCTTTTGTTTTTGTTTGTTGTTGTCGTTGATTTATTTTATATTTATGAGTGTTTTGCCTTCTGTAGGTCTGTGCATGCTGTTCCCCAAAGGCCAGAAGAGGTCACTGTGTTTCACCTGGAACTTAAGTGACAGAGGATTGTTAGGTGCCCTGCATGTCTTTTGAGAAACAAATTCTCAAATGATGAGCCATCTCTCCAGCCCCTACCGTGGACGTTTGTCCTTCATCGTGTTCCTTACTAGTTGCAATGGATCATACCTGAACAAAGTGTTTCTTCAGATATGTAGGGACACATTTATGGGGTCTGCATGCTAATTATCTAGACTTCCAGGCATCTATGTGAAGTTTTTAGTTAGGGTTTCACTGCTCTGAACAGATACCATGACTAAGACAAATGTTATAAAGGGCAGCATTTAATTGGAGCTACTTAAAGGTTCAGATCTTCAGTTCTTTATCATCAAGGTGGGAGCCTGGCAGCATCTAAGCAGATATGGTGCTGGAGGAGCTGAGAGTTCTACATCTTCATCTGGTGTTTGCTAGCAGAATACTCAGTTTCAGGCAGCTAGGATGAGGGTCTTAAAGCCCAGACCCACAGCGAAACACCTGACCCAACAAGGAAATACCTACTCCAAAGAGCCGTACCGTATAATAGTACCACTCCCTGGGCCAAGCATATACAAACCTGCACATTCCACTCTGAGGCTTCCAGAGGCTTCTTCAAACATATGAGACGATGGGGGCCACATAGTGGTGTTTCTGAGACTTCCTTTTTCAATCCAATTTATCTGATTCTCTTAATCTAGGTCTCACGCAGATTCTTCAGACAAGTGCAAAAGGTAGCCACATTCTTTACCATAAAATCTCCCCAAAGAGTCTCTAAGCAAATATTGAAATTCTTCACAGAAGGCTTGGGACAGAGTCACACAATTTAAACCACTTTCAGTAACAAAGTCTTCCATATTTGTTCTAGGATAGCCCATTAAGCCCTATTTAAAGCATTCCCACAGCTTTCCAAATCCAAAGTCCCCATGAAAGAGCCCGAGTTGGAACAAATCTGAGGCCAGCGGGAAAATTCCACCACCAACCTCTGAGCACAGAAGGACCCCTCCCTTCCAGGAGGAGTAGAGCTAGTGTAGTTCCTGCAACAGCTGCAAACCAGACTGTTGAAAAAGCCTCCTGTGACTCCCCATCCGACTCCCTCAGAAAGTCCCAGAACAGCCCACTGACTGCCAGTCTATTTGGAGGTTGCCTCTCCCCCCTGATTGTACCCTATATAGTTACCTTTGTCCAAATTCTGCCCCAATTGTTTGAATTCTACCTTAATTGCAAGTATATAACTCCCTTCTAGACTCTGCTCAGGGACTTCTCTCTTTGAAATGGGATGACCCCGATATTTTGGAATGACTAACCTCTTGCCTTTACATAGATTTCCTCCTCTGTGAGTGACATTTCAGGAGGTTCAGGTAGTGGTTCAATTTGCACCTCATATTTTGTGTATTGGCCAGTAAACTCACCTCTTGGAGGAGACCCACAGGAGAGTGGTGAATCGGGGAAGTGACAGCTTGAGCGATGTACCACAGTTGTCTATGTCTCCTCTATCTAGCTTCTCTGTGTTCTGCTTTTGGTTAGATTCATATGTGCAAGCTTAAGGAGGGCTCGGACAGCCTCAGTAACAGGACTTTGATCTGGCCAGTGGCTGGAGCAGAAGGCCTGAGTTATCCTGTCCGTGGCATGGACAGGCTGGTCTGTGTACTTCAGCTGCCAAGGAAGGCACTTTGTGTTAGTTGTTCTTTTGTTTTCTGTGTTCTTGGACTTGGACTGATGAAATTTTTTGACATGGGACAGGTTGTTAGGACTAATGACCACTTAATGTAACTTAGAGTGGCCTGCTTTTGATGTTAAATGGCCACAGGACCCCCCCCCAAGGTGTCAGCAGTAGAGGATATAGTGTTTCAGAAGTTTTCCCTCCTCCTCCCTGCTAACACTTCTTTGTCAACGGGAACAAAATCTGAGTCCAGCCTAGCAGTTAGCTCCATCCTTGATGACAGTGTTAGCTTTGGGGCTGGAGAGATGGCTCGGTGGTTAAGAACACTGACTGCTCTTCCAGATGTCCTGAGTTCAATTCTCAGCAGTCATTTGTTGAGTTTCTTTTTCCCTCAGGACCAGCTCCAGGTTTTACCTTTCACACCGATTTATCCCCTCTTCCCCTCTCCTTCTGCCTAGGGCAGACACAGTGCAGTCTGGCATCCAGGGTCCATGACAGGAGAGGCCCCAAGTGGTCATATGTATCCATTAACAGAGTTTGCAATTGACTCCTGCTCACATCTTTTGTTCAGTAAATGAATATCCTTCTTGCCAAGAGAAATGCATGCTCCCTGTCCGAGTAAATGTGGTCTCTGAGTTTTTAAGATGAAAAAGATTTATTTTATATAAAGAAAGGGGATGCCTCTGGTAGGCTCATGTTGAGGCATCTCTTCCCCTGAGGGACCAGCCACCGGATGGCATAATGTAGAGTAAACTGTATTCAGGACATGACACCAACTCCCCCGCAAAGTTCTTACAGGTTCTCTTCACCACAGACATAGGCCAAGAAACTGGCCCTTGGGCCCACAGGGAACCCACCCAGATTGGTTATTTAATGGGTGTAAGGGTTAGGGATCTCCTCCAGATTTGCCACCAGGCTCTGCAAGCAGGTTTAAACAATAATTGGCCAGTGTTTAGATATGATATTAAATAAGAGAAAACAGAGAACTCTAGTACAGGGCGTTCTTCAATTAGTTAGTGCCAAATATTAGATAAAAGTTACAGATACAAGCTAATAAAAGTTGCAAAGATTATAGAAGAGTGCAGATTAGACAAGAAGAATGAATTAGAGCCCCTCTAGCCAACAAAGCCCTGGATCCAGGAGAAAAGACTACCATAGAAATGGCCAATGGCTTATTTATCATAGAAACTGGACTCAGTGACAGCAGGATTGCCTGCTTATTATTGTTGCCACAGCACTGTTGGATAAAGATACAGATAAGTTAACTTTGCGACTCATCACACACACACACACACACACACACACACACACACACACACACACACACAAAATTCTGATTGTTGTTAAGTAATGCCTACAGGCTTCATTTTCAGACTTTCTCAATTTACCATGGCTTACATATTTTCCAGCCACCTGTTTCCCCGAACCGTGCATTTCTGCTGCCCGACCCTGACTTGGACTGTCCACTCCATCAAAGTGATTCTCCTCTGCCAGAGACAGAACAGATCTGGTTTATTAACAAAAGCAGCTTTACCCATGAGGGTCAGAGGAGAGCAGGGGCAGTGGTGACACTGGAAATGGAGTTAGTCTGGACTCAGTCTGTTCCTCCAGACACTTCAATTCAAAGGGCCAAGCTAATAACATTAACACAAGCCCTCATCATGGAAAAAGAAACCAATGGCTAGAGATAACACATGGGCTAACAAGGCCGCTAAGGACATAGTCTTAAAGAAAACAGCATCTCTAGATTGGATACTGTTCTATCTGAACCACCTAGATCAACTGATATGGAGAAAAAGAAATTAAATGGGATGGTGATGATTGACTGAATGTAAGCTAATATTATCCATCTCTTTAACAAGAACTCTTCTCAGAAAGATCCACAGGGTCACTCACTTGGGAGTAAAACGAATGACAAACTTTAAAGCTTATCAGCTGAGCAACACTCCCAGTCACCCCAAATATCCAAACTCCTGACTGAGAGGTAAGAGCCTGGAGGCCTCTACTGGGAAAATTGATTTTATAGAGATTAAGGAAGAAAGACATGGCTCAAAATACCTGCTGGTTTTTGTGGACATTTCCTCCTGGATAGACGGATAGAGATACTAGAAGAGATTTTCCCAGATTTGAAGCACCCAAAGTAATAGGACCAGATAATGGGCCTGCCTTCATATTTCAGAAATGTCAGTGACTAACTAAGATCTTGGGGACAAATTGGAAGCTTCATTATGCATATCATCCCCACAGTTAAGGGCAGGTAGAAAGGATAAATAGAACTCTAAATTAGACCTTAACTAAATTAGCCTTAGAGACTGGTGGGACTGGATGATGCTCCTTCCCTTTGCCCTATACTAGATGTATATGGCATTCTAGCCCCCGTTGTATCCAGCCTACAGTTGGCAGCTATTACAGAACTGAAAATGATAATTTAATACTTAAGGTCAGCGCTACTCAATAGGCTCATGACTATGTTTGCCCTAAATTATGTGCCCTCAACACCCTGGCAGTCCCCTACATTGGGGAAATTATCCTTCACAGGACCATGAAGTTAGGGTTTTACTGCTGAGAACATATAGCATGACCAAAGTAAGTTTTATAAAGGACAACATTTAATTGGGGCTGGCTTATAGGTTCAGATGTTTAGTTCAATATCTTTAAGGTGGGGACGTGTCACCCTCTAAGCAGGTGTGGTGCTGTAGGAGTTGTGAGTTCTCCATCAGAAGGCTGCTAGCAGAATACTAACACTCAGGCCTTTCTCTGACCCCAGATATCTTAATCAAGCAACTGGCTTTTGAAAATGCTAGTACAGTAGAAAAACACTGTCTCAAAAACCAACCAACCAACCAAACCAACAAAGACAAATTAAAAACAGCAGCAACGGAGTTGGGGATTTAGCTCAGTGGTAGAGCACTTGCCTAACAAGCATAAGGCCCTGGATATGGTTCTCAGCTCTGAAAAAAAAAAAAAGACAAAATAAAAACAGGAGCAGCAGCAACAATAACAACAACAAACGAAAGAAAGAAAACACCAATGCATACTCTTATGTGACCTTACCTCCAAGTTATTTCTGAATTGTAAATTAAAATGCCTATAGTCAAAAGCTGTGCAGAATTAAGATAGGTGTTCCCTGGTGGTTCCAATTGGGAGTGGGAGACCATGACAGACGGGGTAGAAAGAAGAACATGAATAGAGGAGAAGCCACCATGAGGTAAGAATCTTTAAATAATGGCCATGTGAGTGGGCTAATTGGAGTGAAAAGCATCCCAGACAAAACCATGGCAAATTATACAACAGAATTATTGGAAAAATATGCATAATAGTATAGAGGATAGCTATCTGCCCAGTTCTTGTGCTAATTAAGGATTATCATAGATATAAAGCTAGTGTGAATCTTTTATCCAGAAACTAACTGAGCAAAGGATGGGCAGAAATCCATGGTTGGGATCTAATACTTTCTACACACAAAACCAGATTCAGCACCTAGAATTACAATCTTCCCAACCCCAGATAACTACAGACCAGCATAGAAACACAACCAGTAACAGCCATGACATTCAAATCTCTATTAGAGCCCATCAACACTATGACAGAAGGCCCTGAATATGTCAACATGATTGAAGAACAAGAATAAAATAGACTGTAAAACAGCATTTGCACATATGGGAGAGGCCTTTAAAGAGAAAGTAAAGAAATGTGTGAAAACAATAACTGTGGAAGGAAATGAATAAAGAAATCCTAAACAGAGAGATGTGGATGAGTAAAATGTAGGAACTCAAATAGTCTCTCAGAGGCAGACCTTAATAACAGACTCCAACAGATGGAATAGAGAACCTCAGGCATTGAAGAGATGATAGAAGGAATGGATACGTAGATAGAGGAAATCTTAAATCCAAAGGGAGGAAAAGAGTGGAGGGGGAAAGGAATAAAGGAAAAGCAAAGGAAGGAAGGAAGGAAGGAAGTCAATCCTGGAAGAAAACATCCAAGAAATAGACAGGATTTTTCTGCAAAATAACAAATATAATAATGATAAAGACAATAAAGTATATAGGAAGGATGAAAATAAACTTGGGTCAAAGGCAAATAAAACAAAAAACAAAAACAAAAACAAACAAACAAACAAAAATTCTCAACAAAATCATAGAAGAAAATGTCCTTAACTTAAACAAGAGACTCATCAAAGTAAAAGGAGCACACAGTATGAAATAGACTGGAGTGGAAAAGAAATTCCCCTGGGCATATATTACCTAAGACAGTAAACATGGAGAACAAATAAGTGTAATAAAAGCTGCAAGGGAAAAAGTACTGGTAACATACAAAGTCAGTCCTCCTATGAGAATCACACATTACTTCTCCCAGAGACTCTAAAAGCCAGAAGAGCCTGGATAGATTCACCGAAGACTAAGAGACCAGACTAATAAAGTTGGATTTTTGTTGACCCAAGGGCCTCCCTTCTTTTATCACATACAATATTATTAGATACTTCCTAAAATTGCCTTCAGAGCTTCTTTGAGGAAGCCTGAGGAGCTTAAGACCTCTGATAAAGTATTTTGTACAAAAGGACCTGCTTCCTTTTTCCTTATTTCTACTACAGCAGGATGGAGGCAAAGTTTTTTGCAAACTACTTTTAATAAGTAGCCCACATCATAGGTAATGGAAGAGAAAAGTTATTAGGATGTGGGGGAAGAGGACCTGTTCAGCAATAGTTCTTCAGGAACGAGCTTGTTTTCCTTTGGCAGCAGTTCAGGACAACAGCAAGCAGCAAACCTGACTCCGGAGGGGATTTCACAGGGGAGGAAAGCAGGAGTGTGGTGGAAACATTGTGGCAGCGGCTGTGCAGACTCAGGAGCTCCTGCTCAAGCTGCAACAAAGCACCCTGTGCTCTGAAGCACAGCAGCTTAGCCAGTTAGCTGGAGACCTGGCTCTCCCACTGCCTGCCTTACCTGGAATCTGCACAGAATACAAGAGGACAAACAACTGTGCCCAAGCTGAGCAGGCAGCGCAAAAGCACCTGTGAAGGACCCGCAGACACCACCTTAGTCAGCTTCATCAGAGCAGAGAGTCTAAAGTCTTTTCTTCCTTCAAGCATGGCACCCCAGCCCATTTTCTTTCATTCCCTGCCTTTATTTTGATGGCTTCTACTTCCCTTCATAAGTTTGTCGTTTAGTTTCTTTTCTCTCTTTTTTCTTTCTTTGTTACTTTCTTTCTATCAACTAATATAAAGGACCAGCAATTTGATATTTCTAACCTAATATTTGTTGTGGTTTATGCCGTGCATATTTGCACATTAAAACTCTTTTTTCTTGCATTTGCCACACTTTAATCGGACTCATTAGCTTAGCTCAATTTCAGTTCTTGGGTTTTCTGAGGTGAGTGAATGTTGGGGTGACCTCATTCCCAACTCCTGATCCCTGTGCCTCTAAAGTCAAATGCTTATGAATTTTCAAAGTTTTCTTTGCCAGTGGATATGTGTGTGTCTGTGCATATATATGCCACAATATTCAGTCCATGTTTGTACCATGGGTCCCAGGTATTGAACTCAGATAATCATACTAGTGTAGCAAGTTCTTTTACCTGCTAAGGACCTTGCTGCTATTGCACAAGTGTGTGTGTGTGTGTCTGTGTGTTTGTGTGTGTGTCTAATTTTCATATATGTATACACCATATATTGCGCCAATCTCTGCCTCTCAATACCATTGTCCTTCCTTTCCTCACCTCTTCTATCATTTCTTTTTATCCCTCTGGACAGTTTCTCGTTGTTGACATCAATATAAAATGTAGGAACACACACACGCCATTTGAAACCAAGTTAAAATGAAAAAATAAAAATATGCAGTCTTTTTGATCAGTACTCCTTAGCAATAGCTTTTCTTTGATTTTTTTATACAATTGATATATAATAATTAATGGGCAATCAGCTTGCAAATTTTCCTTAATGATTATATCCTTGGAATTTTCATAAATGTTAGTATACTATCTGTGGATAAAAATGTCAACTTTTAATTCCTACTAGTGACGGGCCTTAAATTATCACCTTCCTCCATTCTGACCACAGCAGTCTGCTGTCTATAAGGGTGATCACCACTTAATAAATAAAAGGGAAACAGAAGAGTGGTCTTGTTCTGACCCCTTCTACCCAAATGGTGTTACATGTTTGTCCTGAAGAAATGAGGATATGTTTTGCTAGGTATGGGGTGCCAGCTTGTGGAAGTGAGAATTTAGTGCACCTGAGTGATGTCTTCTCCCACAGTTGCCTTGGCTGGAGGAGACCTGAATCATCCCAGTCACAAGCACTCCTCTCTCGAAAGAAACCCAACCTCAGCTTTAAAGGAAATGGACACTTAATATCCAGTGAGATTCGTGCACATCCCTCACTCTGGCATAAGTCCAAAAGACTTTCAGAAAAATGAAAGGGCACTTAGCGCCATTAGAAAATTCATGCCAGAGTCTTCTGTCTAGTCCAATGGAACAATGCCTCGAAGTACCCAGCTACAAGTTGTTAATCTATACGCCATGCCGTGAATCATCTAAGGTGATAGTATATTTCATAACGCCCTAGTAGGTACTTAATTGCTTTTTTGTGGATTTTTTGTGATTTTTCATGGTGGTGGTCCACTGTTACTTCAAGAGTTCAAGCAGGAGGGCAGAGGCAGGGAGTAGAACATCCTTGTTTACATAGATAGTTCCATGCTAAATACAAATAAAAAGATCTTGGATTACAAATACAAAACCCCAAATGAACATGTCATTGCAGATGTGTGTCCCTTCTGAGCGCACAGGTTAAAATCAAACTTTATCATGCCAAGAGAACATTCATGAGAAAATTGCTGGAGACACCAGGCAGATTAGAATAGAAGTAATGGTGCCGGAGAGGTGGTTCCACAGTTAATACTGGCTACTCTTCCAGAGGTCGGAGTTCAATTCCCAGCAACCACATAGTGGCTCACAACCATCTACAGTGAGATCTGGCGCCCTCTTCTGGTCTGCAAGCATGCATGCAGGCAGAATGCTCTATACGTCATGAATCTTAAACAAACTAAAATAAAAATAAATAGGTTTGGAAAGCTATGTGTATTATATATAAAAAGTGCAATTACATCTACTGCTATCCTGCATAGATTTACAGGGGCCTGCAGCATCCTTCTATGTCTGATAGTTCACCCACCACTTCAATATCTGAGACCAGTGTCACTTATGAAATACTTCATTTAAGTTATAAATGTATCATTGTCATTCAAGCCTGGAAATATTAACTCTTTGAAGGAATGTACAAAGAATTTTAGTCAGTATGTTGCTACAGGATCTGTTAGGGGTTGGAGAGATGGTTCACGGATTAAGACTACCAATTGCTCTCCCAGAGATCCTGAGTTCAAATCCCAACAACCACATGGCTACTTACAGAACTCTGCAATGGGATTTGATACACTCTTCTGGTGTGTCTGAAGATAGCTACAATGTACTCACAAGTAGAAAATATATACTAAAAAAAAGGAAAAATAGGACTTCTCAGTTTAATCTGGCAGACCTAAATGTCATGGACTTGCTAGACGGAGCAGGGTGGGCTTGATCCTGTAGGAATGTACCCAAGCACTGAAATTAGCACTTTGAGTCCCTATGCCCAGTTGTGAAGAGTCCTTTCATGGTTGTGGTGAGCAACTTTGCTTATCCTTTCCCATCAGCCAATTCTTTCTATGTAAATGAGACCATTTCTGTAGTGTCTGGTTTCAGGTGAATTCTGATTGGCTGTGTGATTCTGACATTTTTGTGGCTCCAGTTGACTAAAGAGGAAGCCATCCATGGTTTTCTAGGTCTCTGAGGGTTTTAGCTCTTTTAAAAATATTAATCAATCATGTTTATTTAAAGTATTAACATCAGAAAATTTTAATGGGAATTATTTTTAAAAATCAGTAAACAACCGAATCGATTTTCCTATTCTAGCCATATAAGCCAGCTGGACTTTGTAAGAAAAATGATCTAAAGCATCAGTGTCAAGAACTACAGAAAACTGCCACCCACAGGTAAACTGCCACAGTAAAGTGACTACAGCACGGCTCTGTCACTCATACCAGAGAACCCAAAATAAATACCTTATGAAAAGAATTAAAATCTATCCAAACCACTTAAAATACTTAAATGCAGAAACCTTAAGTTTCCTTCAGTTGGGCCAGAAACCACCACAGACGCTATGGTCAGGGTTCCAGGGAGAAGGAGTGGAAAGTTTAAGCTTAGGCCAACCAACATAGCCCTCGACTTTTCAAAGAAATCGTTTACTCAGGTATACTGTAAATAAGGACTGTGGCAACACAGGAAACAAAGGCAGTTGGCAAGTGAAACTTCTAGAAGCTCATGAAACTGCAGATGGAAAAGGAGAGACAGGTAGTGCCAGGTTCTCTGCAGTCGTTCGGTCGTGCAGGGTGTCAAACAATCGCTGCTTCCCACACCAGGATGTTAGCCCACAGGAGGGGCTGGCGGGACCTGTCCACTGTGAGGACTGGAGGGCTTTCCAGGAAGGCTGAAGCCTCTCAGGTTAGGAGGCCTCAGTAGAAAGAGGAGCACAGCGATCACCATCCAGGCCATCAAGATCACAGTGATGCTGATGCCACTGTCACCGGAGGGCCCTGGCAATTCCCGAAGGCATTCTGTGTTGGTACAATAGGACTGGGACTGCCGGAGCAGATTGATGAGTCTTCTCATAGCGCGTTCATGAGAGTAAATACATTCACAGGGATCAAATCCTCCTTCAGTCATGGTTGGTTACCAGCTTGATTTTACTCAACTCTTTAAGGCCGCCCAAACAAGTGGTGGGTGGGGAGGGAGGTGGCCTGGAGTGTTCTGGACGCCCCTGTCGCTGCCCTGCTGCTGGCCGCCACCCTCCTCCCCTCCGGATTAGATAGTCAATGTCACTCTTAGCCGCTAGACCCGGATCTGCGTTTTGCCTTTTGTATGGGTGGATCACGAGGTTGTCAAGTGTGGGCAGAATCTGGGAGACAGCTTTGCCTATCGAGGTTGGTGTTAGTCTTTGTATGGTTACCAGGGACCAATTCCAGATCCTCTGGAAGAACAGTAAGTGATTTCAACTGCTGTGATATCTTCCCTGCCCCTTCCTCTATACTTTGATCTTTCTTTCTTTTTTTTTTTCTTTTCCGGAGCTGGGGACCCGAATCCAGGGCCTTGCGGTTTCTAGGCAAGCGTCTACAACTGAGCTAAATCCCCAACCCCATACTTTGATCTTTCTGTAGTCTCTCTGACTCCATCTGCCATAATGAAGACTTCATCTCATAAAACACTGTGGACAATAGCTACTGTGAAAAATACCATAAGTTGACAGAGCCTCCATTTTCACATAAATATATAAACACATAAATACCTAAAGAAACACAGAGACACACATAAACACACGCACAGAACACACAAAGACACACAGAGACACACACAGCCCAAGTCATCATATTCTTTAGTAATTCTGTCCAGAGCCAAGTGGTTATAGGGATAGAAGAAAGTACAATTCCCAGCAATTTCAACTGAATATCATGTAATGCATATTTATGAAATGCATACTTCACAGTATTTTAGGATTCGAGTACATTATACTATCTATCCTTTATTTTCAAAAGTATCGAAAGTTATGAAGAGAATTCCAGCCTAGTATCAGACTTGTGTCCATCAGAATCAGAACAGTTTGCTGTTTGAAACTTTCTTTTATTACAACTGTTTCCTAATGTCACATAGGAAAACCGGCTTCAGCCAGAAATGCCTCTAGCTACCACATGCATCTGAATCTCACTCTGGGAAAACCATGAGAATCCATGAGAGAATGTGTGTGGCTCTTTGATGTCCAGCTTTCCTGTAGGTCTCTTCTGGCTTGCACGGATACCACTCCTTGATTCCTCCCTCTAAATGGCCGTGCAACCTTCTTGCCTTGCTCTGCTGCTGGTCACTGACAACTTGAGGAAGGTAAAAATTGCCTAGTGTGTTAGTGAAGCAGGCCTTTGAATGTCGCTCTGAGGGGTTTTGGGGAGAGAATCGACGTA
Organism: Rattus norvegicus; assembly: GCF_021556685.1. Classification (NCBI taxonomy): domain Eukaryota; kingdom Metazoa; phylum Chordata; class Mammalia; order Rodentia; family Muridae; genus Rattus; species Rattus norvegicus. The sequence continues at coordinate 6,212,893 of NC_141548.1, read as the reverse complement.
AAGCTCACTCTGAATGGTGGTAACACCATAACTCTCAGGCCAGGTGCCTGCACTGAATGGCACAGAGAGGAAGCTAAGAGCTAGAATTTCCCTATTTCTGCTCCCTGCTCCACCCACATGGAAAGAGTCTCATTCACATCCTGCCAGCCAGTCCACTTCTACCAACTGCACCTCTCACGGCTACACTCACCCCTTCTAGGATGGAGTCTGTGCTTTCCGACTCTGAGCCAATGGAACCCTCCTTTCTTAAAATGCTTCTGTGACAGAATGGGAAACACGACCAGTGCAGTCACTGCTTCCTTCTGCCTTTTGCACACTCCTCCCGCCTGGTTCCCTCACAGCCTTCGCAGTCCAATGTGTCTATAAGAAAACAGGCTAAAGATGTCACCTTAATTCTCCTTTGACTTGTCTCTGGGAAGAGCCTTTTGCTACATCAGCCCAGATAGAAGAGTGAACGAGGAAAAAAGAGAAGAGAAGACAGTAGATGGCCTAGGCAAGGGATAACTGAAGTTCTCCTTGTAACACAAGCTACTTCCCAAGATATTACCACTAATCCAGTTTCTGTGTCAATATGACCCCCAAACCTAACCACCTATCATTAGAGCACATTTGCTGACAAAATTTTGTTGCAGTTAAATTTCTATTATATGTCTTTCAAAACACATCTAAAAGTGGAGTGGGCTTTTCCAGCTAGATTCATGACCTCCTCTCTCCCACACAGCACCCATACTCAAATCACCTGTGACATCTTGTTTCCTAAACACAGGTATGGCTGTCACTTTTACTTTTCTCCATGGGATAGTTTAGGTAGAATGACCTGACCACACCTGTCCATCAATGATTGGCCTTCTAGCTTTAATGACTTCGAAAAATTTATGTTTGTTGATAATGGAAATCCTCCCACAGTATAAAGTCATTTGCTCCTGCTCTCAAACAGAGGAAAAGAAAGAGAGAGAAGGTCTGCCTGCTAGGCATAGTCAAGGTAGGTCAAGGCCTGTTGGCAGATTTTTCAGCCTGCTGAGGTATGGAACCTTAAGAGAAGGTGTACTTGAGGCTTAAATTTCTATTGACATTGGTGGATAAAAACGGAGTAGTTTGGGGGATGGGAACGAATGCATTGTTTATTTTAACAATTTGTTTCTGTCAGCTTGTGGTTATGCTTCCCACAGTGCTATAGTAAAATAGGGCTTTGAGAAATGTGCTTGTTGTTTCCTTGTACCCACCAGCAGCCCTTTCATAGCTGTCTCTTTCCTCTTCTTTTGGCCTTTCCTCATCTGCCCCTCAGAGAACCTTTCCACTTCCTACCAGTCAGTCCACCAAAGTAGGGCCATGCCGTTTCAGGAAACTGGAATTTCTGAAAAGCCCATTGAATATGGAAAGCAATATCCCCCAGGATATGTCCTGCAGCTCAGAGTAAGATGTTGCAAAAAGAGGATAACTGACTGATCTCCCCCTTTGTGCTTTCAAAAAGAACAAATACTTCAAAACCATAGTTTCTTCTGCCTCTCCATTACAGAATCTGATTTCAGCCCTGCACACTGTGCTCTCCTGGATCCATGGATGCTAAGCTGCAGGTTCTGGAGATGCCAACCACTCAGATGAATTCAATGTCTGCTCAACTCAGTCCATTCATTCACAGTTCCTGGAGTCATTGCGTCCACCGACCCAGACGCCCATCGCCGATCGAGAGTATTCCACGCAGCGGATCGAGTTCCAGCAAGCAGAAGGATCTTCAGTCACAGAGCACATTGCGGAACTTTCCTGACATGCTGGACAGAACTAAGAGGTTAGTGAGAAACAAGTTTGTGAAAAGGATCCTATGTCGCCATCTTCTGGGCAAATACAGAATTACATCCTATTACCTTACTTTGGAGTCTGAGGCTTCCTTCTAGCCTCCCATGTGCCTCTGTTCAAGACATAGATGCAGATATTCACAGCCAACCATTGGACTAAGCCTGGGGACCACAATGAAAGAGTTAGGGAAAAGCCTGAAGGAGATGAAGGGGATTGGAACCCAATATGAAGAACAACAATATCAATTAACTGGAGCCTTCAGAGTTCCTCGGGACTAAACTACCAACTAAAGAGGATATGTGGTCCCGGCCATGGCTCCTGATACATATAGTGTAGAGCATGTGTAGCAACAACTGGCTCATCTGACATCTCTGGGATGGGAGGCAACTGGCCCTGTAGAAACTTGATGTCCCAGAGAAGGGGGATGCTAGAGGGGTGAAGTGGAAGTGGGTAGGTAGGTGGAGGAGTGCCCTCTTAGAAACAAAGAGGATTGGGAGGGTATGGGGGTTCAAAGTGGAGAGACCAATGATGGGGATGACATTTGAAATGGAAACAAATAAAATGACTAGTGTATAATAGATGGTGACAGATGTCTCCATAAGGACTAGATATTCATTATCTGTAACAGGTTCATTGAAAGTCAAAATCCATAACTTTTGTGACTTACTTATTATTGAAATTTCACATAGATGAACACAATCAACATTTTAACTTCTCTCCTTGCACCCATAATAAATCATTAGTTACCTTTATAAAACAATTTAAAAAGCAATTAGGGTTTCTACTCTCTTAGGCTTCGATACAGCGCCTCATTTTACTGTCCCTCTCTATGTTCCCTCCATTGCTGCCCTCTCCCTGTCTCTTCACATTTCACATTCCTATCCCTGACAGTGTCCCTCAGCAATCCATGAGTGAACTTGTACTTCCCTAAATGAGGACAGTCTGGCCCACGTCCCTAGACCCTCACACTAAACTGATCATACAGTCACACAGATTGAAGAATCAACAGCTAACACCCACACCCACATTTCAGTGAATATGTATCCCATTTGTCTCTTTCAGTCTGGATTGCCTCATCCAGAATGACTTTTACTAGATCCATTCATTGTCCTGCATAGTGCATGCTTCCTTTTTGCCTTTTGTAATTGTTAAGCAGCAATGCAGTCTGTAAATGCACCACGTTTTCTTTATGCATTCATCCGTTAAGGGACAACTTAAATATTTCCAAATTCTAAGCATTATAAATGAGCTTCACTGAACATGGTTGAGCAAGGGTCTGTATTCTAGGATGAATCAACATCTGGACATGAGACCTGGAGTTGTATCTTAAGGTACAACAATTTTCACCTTCCTGAAGAACCATCATACTGATCTCCGAAGTTGCTGTAGAAGTTTGCCTTTCCACCAGGAGAGTATGAATGTTCCCCTTGCTCCATAACCCAGTCAGCTTGAGTTGTCACATGTGTTATTAACCTTAGTCATACTGACAAGTGTGAAAAGTGATCTCAGAGTAATTTTGATTTGCATTTGCGTGATGTAGAAGGATGATGAATATTTCTTATGAATTTCTGTCATTTGAGTTTCTTTTATTATGAATGTTATGCTTAGATATGTAGCACTTTTTAATTATTTTTCTTCATATACAGTGTTTTAGTTTTTCCAATATATATTTATATTAGCCTGTTGGGCCCTACCTTGGAGTGTTTCCCTTCCCCCTCGCTGTGCCTTTCAGCCTACTATGGCCAGAAGTTGTTTACACCCTTGGCAGCTTCTCTCGGTCCCTGATTTGGGGCCAGGACCTTCCATGGCACCCATTCCTCTTGCTGAGCCTTTCAGCTTCTTATTGTTAAGAAGTTGTTTACACCCCTGTGTTGGGGTCGGGACTTGCCACGATGCAAATTTTTCCTGTTTTCCTATTTTCCTGGTTGGGGTTTTCACCTGCTTTATTGCTTTTCCACGGCTTTTGCCTCTGGTATATAAGGAGATCTCAGTAAAGCGTGGACAGCCTTCTTTTAACACGAATGACCCGAGTGTGTGTTTCTTCTTAACTCTTATAGGCCTATGCCCGGTTCTGAGTGTCCTGATGACACAGGCATCATCAAATGGAGGTCCCACCAAGATTGGAAAAGAGAGGACAACCTGACGAGATGGTCCCAGGAAGCCGGCCAGTGAAGGAGGGACGTATTGGGGAAAATGGGCCAGGAAAGGTCCCAGTAAGCAGGATACAGAAGCACCGTGGGCATTGAAAGCACGTGCAAAGAAAAATAAAGATTTGGGGTACTGGTGAGTAAACCTTGTAAAAAGGGACAAGGTAATAATGGTCAAATGTTTTTGTGTACGTGTTCTTTTAGAGTTATGCTAAAATCTAGAGAAGCAAAGTTAATTTTCATAGATGCTTTTAGTCTTTGGACCCTGATTAGAGACATTTTACACCCTAGACAAGAGAGAAAATGGTTTGAGAAAAACATTCCTCCCAGACTCTCCACAGATGCTTTGGCAAAAGAAGGAAAGTGAGATTAAGCTTTTTAATAGCTCTCCTAGGCACATCCTGCCTCCTTGCTGGCTCCTATTGGAGATGTGCTTATTTCTGGTTCTATGTCCTTTAGGTAGGGTATCTGAGTCCTTTTGGTGGGACACCATCTAGCTCCTCCCTCTATGTCTATTGTCTGTCCTTGTTGCACCAAGCTGTCCATGGATGTCAATGTATGTCTGGGTTGTGCTTCTTGTTGCTTGAATGTTTTGTGTTTCATGTTTAAAAGAAAAAATGGTGAAAACTTTAAATGCTGGTTGATTCCCCCTTGATTTAGTTTTAAGTCCTTTCAAGAAAGGAACAAATAAATAAAACAGTTTCAATTGACCTTTGGAGCCCAGCATCCTAGATAACTGGTTATCTCTGGTGTTAACTGTCATGTGTGTCTCTGACTGAATCCTGCCTCAATGGAGGAATGTAGCTAGGAACCTAGGTCTGTCCACTGGGGAAGCTCCCCAGGGGGCTGGCTCAATGTCTACACTAGCTGGCCTTAAAGGTGCCAGCAGCTTCAAAGCTTCTATGGTAATGGAGCTGTTAGCTGTTTCTCTTAGAGAAATCTTTGACTGTGATATTTGGAATCAACAGGTAACAAGGTGCTTCTTTTAAAATGACAGCTAAAGAAGTAAAAATGGTGTTTGATCTAAGTACTAAAGATATGTGTAGTCACTTCATTTTTTTCTGTTTGGTTTTAAATGTATAATAAGCTTTACATGTCTTGGCTATAGGTGACTGGCTTTTAAGTTATTGGGTATGGTTGAAAATTTGTAATATTTGTAATAGAATGTTGGCTTAAAAAAGGAGTCATTCGAGAAAACACGTGGCATGTGCCAACCCAGGGAAACAGGTCTAGATTGGGATAATATTTTAATATAACTCTTATCATGGAAACTGGACTTGTAAAAGAATTTAGGGCAATGTCTCTTTGGTGAGGTATTAGAGCCTGCAATATCGATCCTTCATATGCAAGGCTTGGCCGTCATACTTTATAGCATGAGGAATGGACTTGGTGTTTTGGAGAGACTGGATTTTGGAGGATAGTTTGGTGGAGGGTGAGTTTTGCTTTCCAAAGATATGGCTGTGCTCTGATGTTACAAGGGAAACTTAAAGATTGTGGCTAATGGGGCCCGCAGCAGCTCTCTGCTCCCAGACCCGGTGAGAGAGAGACCCAACCGCCTGGTCAGGTGGGCACTCCTGAGGCTGCAGAGCGGAAGAGACCACCAACACTGCTCACCCCTGCCCACATCCCTGGCCCAAGAGGAAACTGTATAAGGCCTCTGGGCTCCCGTGGGGGAGGGCCCAGGAGCGGCAGGACCCCTGCCGGAGACACCGCCGGACCCTGAAGGAAACAGACCGGATAAACAGTTCTCTGCACCCAAATCCCGTGGGAGGGAGAGCTAAACCTTCAGAGAGGCAGACAGGCCTGGGAAACCAGAAGAGACTGCTCCCTGCACACACATCTCGGACGCCAGAGGAAAAAGCCAAAGACCATCTGGAACCCTGGTGCACTGAAGCTCCCGGAAGGGGCGGCACAGGTCTTCCTGGTTGCTGCCGCTGCAGAGAGCCCCTGAACAGCACCCCACGAGCAAACCTGAGCCTCGGGACCACAGGTAAGACCAAATTTTCTGCTGCAAGAAAGCTGCCTGGTGAACTCAAGACACAGGCCCACAGGAACAGCTGAAGACCTGTAGAGAGGAAAAACTACACGCCCGAAAGCAGAACACTCTGTCCCCATAACTGACTGAAAGAGAGGAAAACAGGTATACAGCACTCCTGACACACAGGCTTATAGGACAGTCTAGCCACTGTCAGAAATAGCAGAACAAAGTAACACTAGAGATAATCTGATGGCGAGAGGCAAGCGCAGGAACCCAAGCAACAGAAACCAAGACTACATGCCATCATCGGAGCCCAATTCTCCCACCAAAACAAACATGGAATATCCAAACACACCAGAAAAGCAAGATCTAGTTTCAAAATCATATTTGATCATGATGCTGGAGGACTTCAGGAAAGACCTGAACACACTTAGGGAAGCACAGGAAAACATTAATAAACAAGTAAAAGCCTACAGAGAGGAATCGCAAAAATCCCTGAAAGAATTCCAGGAAAACACAATCAAACAGTTGAAGGAATTAAAAATGGAAATAGAAGCAATCAAGAAAGAACACATGGAAACAACCCTGGATATAGAAAACCAAAAGAAGAGACAAGGAGCTGTAGATACAAGCTTCACCAACAGAATACAAGAGATGGAAGAGAGAATCTCAGGAGCAGAAGATTCCATAGAAATCATTGACTCAACTGTCAAAGATAATGTAAAGCGGAAAAAGCTACTGGTCCAAAACATACAGGAAATCCAGGACTCAATGAGAAGATCAAACCTAAGGATAATAGGTATAGAAGAGAGTGAAGACTCCCAGCTCAAAGGACCAGTAAATATCTTCAACAAAATCATAGAAGAAAACTTCCCTAACCTAAAAAAAGAGATACCCATAGACATACAGGAAGCCTACAGAACTCCAAATAGATTGGACCAGAAAAGAAACACCTCCCGTCACATAATTGTCAAAACACCAAACGCACAAAATAAAGAAAGAATATTAAAAGCAGTAAGGGAAAAAGGTCAAGTAACATATAAAGGCAGACCTATCAGAATCACACCAGACTTCTCGCCAGAAACTATGAAGGCCAGAAGATCCTGGACTGATGTTATACAGACCCTAAGAGAACACAAATGCCAGCCCAGATTACTGTATCCAGCAAAACTCTCAATTAACATTGATGGAGAAACCAAGATATTCCATGACAAAACCAAATTTACACAATATCTTTCTACAAATCCAGCACTACAAAGGATAATAAATGGTAAAGCCCAACATAAGGAGGCAAGCTATACCCTAGAAGAAGCAAGAAACTAATCGTCTTGGCAACAAAACAAAGAGAACGAAAGCACACAAACATAACCTCACATCAAATATGAATATAACGGGAAGCAATAATCACTATTCCTTAATATCTCTCAATATCAATGGCCTCAACTCCCCAATAAAAAGACATAGATTAACAAACTGGATACGCAACGAGGACCCTGCATTCTGCTGCCTACAGGAAACACACCTCAGAGACAAAGACAGACACTACCTCAGAGTGAAAGGCTGGAAAACAACTTTCCAAGCAAATGGTCAGAAGAAGCAAGCTGGAGTAGCCATTCTAATATCAAATAAAATCAATTTCCAACTAAAAGTCATCAAAAAAGATAAGGAAGGACACTTCATATTCATCAAAGGAAAAATCAACCAAGATGAACTCTCAATCCTAAATATCTATGCCCCAAATACAAGGGCACCTACATATGTAAAAGAAACCTTACTAAAGCTCAAAACACACATTGCACCTCACACAATAATAGTGGGAGATTTCAACACCCCACTCTCATCAATGGACAGATCATGGAAACAGAAATTAAACAGTGATGTAGACAGACTAAGAGAAGTCATGAGCCAAATGGACTTAACGGATATTTATAGAACATTCTATCCTAAAGCAAAAGGATATACCTTCTTCTCAGCTCCTCATGGTACTTTCTCCAAAATTGACCATATAATTGGTCAAAAAACGGGCCTCAACAGGTACAGAAAGATAGAAATAATCCCATGCGTGCTATCGGACCACCACGGCCTAAAACTGGTCTTCAATAACAATAAGGGAAGAATGCCCACATATACGTGGAAATTGAACAATGCTCTACTCAATGATAACCTGGTCAAGGAAGAAATAAAGAAAGAAATTAAAAACTTTTTAGAATTTAATGAAAATGAAGATACAACATACTCAAACTTATGGGACACAATGAAAGCTGTGCTAAGAGGAAAACTCATAGCGCTGAGTGCCTGCAGAAAGAAACAGGAAAGAGCATATGTCAGCAGCTTGACAGCACACCTAAAAGCTCTAGAACAAAAAGAAGCAAATACACCCAGGAGGAGTAGAAGGCAGGAAATAATCAAACTCAGAGCTGAAATCAACCAAGTAGAAACAAAAAGGACCATAGAAAGAATCAACAGAACCAAAAGTTGGTTCTTTGAGAAAATCAACAAGATAGATAAACCCTTAGCCAGACTAACGAGAGGACACAGAGAGTGTGTCCAAATTAACAAAATCAGAAATGAAAAGGGAGACATAACTACAGATTCGGAGGAAATTCAAAAAATCTTCAGATCTTACTATAAAAACCTATATTCAACAAAATTTGAAAATCTTCAGGAAATGGACAATTTCCTAGACAGATACCAGGTATCGAAGTTAAATCAGGAACAGATAAACCAGTTAAACAACCCCATAACTCCTAAGGAAATAGAAGCAGTCATTAAAGGTCTCCCAACCAAAAAGAGCCCAGGTCCAGACGGGTTTAGTGCAGAATTCTATCAAACCTTCATAGAAGACCTCATACCAATATTATCCAAACTATTCCACAAAATTGAAACAGATGGAGCCCTACCGAATTCCTTCTACGAAGCCACAATTACTCTTATACCTAAACCACACAAAGACACAACAAAGAAAGAGAACTTCAGACCAATTTCCCTTATGAATATCGACGCAAAAATACTCAATAAAATTCTGGCAAACCGAATTCAAGAGCACATCAAAACAATCATCCACCATGATCAAGTAGGCTTCATCCCAGGCATGCAGGGATGGTTTAATATACGGAAAACCATCAACGTGATCCATTATATAAACAAACTGAAAGAACAGAACCACATGATCATTTCATTAGATGCTGAGAAAGCATTTGACAAAATTCAACACCCCTTCATGATAAAAGTCCTGGAAAGAATAGGAATTCAAGGCCCATACCTAAACATAGTAAAAGCCATATACAGCAAACCAGTTGCTAACATTAAACTAAATGGAGAGAAACTTGAAGCAATCCCACTAAAATCAGGGACTAGACAAGGCTGCCCACTCTCTCCCTACTTATTCAATATAGTTCTTGAAGTTCTAGCCAGAGCAATAGACAACAAAAGGAGATCAAAGGGATACAGATCGGAAAAGAAGAGGTCAAAATATCACTATTTGCAGATGACATGATAGTATATTTAAGTGATCCCAAAAGTTCCACCAGAGAACTACTAAAGCTGATAAACAACTTCAGCAAAGTGGCTGGGTATAAAATTAACTCAAATAAATCAGTTGCCTTCCTCTATACAAAAGAGAAACAAGCCGAGAAAGAAATTAGGGAAACGACACCCTTCATAATAGACCCAAATAATATAAAATACCTCGGTGTGACTTTAACCAAGCAAGTAAAAGATCTGTACAATAAGAACTTCAAGACACTGAGGAAAGAAATTGAAGAAGACCTCAGAAGATGGAAAGATCTCCCATGCTCATGGATTGGCAGGATTAATATGGTAAAAATGGCCATTTTACCAAAAGCAATCTACAGATTCAATGCAATCCCCATCAAAATACCAATCCAATTCTTCAAAGAGTTAGACAGAACAATTTGCAAATTCATCTGGAATAACAAAAAACCCAGGATAGCTAAAGCTATCCTCAACAATAAAAGGACTTCAGGGGGAATCACTATCCCTGAACTCAAGCAGTATTACAGAGCAATAGTGATAAAAACTGCATGGTATTGGTACAGAGACAGACAGATAGACCAATGGAATAGAATTGAAGACCCAGAAATGAACCCACACACCTATGGTCACTTGATTTTTGACAAAGGAGCCAAAACCATCCAATGGAAAAAAGATAGTATTTTCAGCAAATGGTGCTGGTTCAACTGGAGGGCAACATGTAGAAGAATGCAGATCGATCCATCCTTATCACCCTGTACAAAGCTTAAGTCCAAGTGGATCAAGGACCTCCACATCAAACCAGACACACTCAAACTAATAGAAGAAAAACTAGGGAAGCATCTGGAACACATGGGCACTGTAAAAAATTTCCTGAACAAAACACCAATGGCTTATGCTCTAAGATCAAGAATCGACAAATGGGATCTCATAAAACTGCAAAGCTTCTGTAAGGCAAAGGACACTGTGGTTAGGACAAAACGGCAACCAACAGATTGGGAAAAGATCTTTACCAATCCTACAACAGATAGAGGCCTTATTTCCAAAATATACAAAGAACTCAAGAAGTTAGACCGCAGGGAAACAAATAACCCTATTAAAAAATGGGGTTCAGAGCTAAACAAAGAATTCACAGCTGAGGAATGCCGAATGGCTGAGAAACACCTAAAGAAATGTTCAACATCTTTAGTCATAAGGGAAATGCAAATCAAAACAACCCTGAGATTTCACCTCACACCAGTGCGATTGGCTAAGATCAAAAACTCAGGTGACAGCAGATGCTGGCGAGGATGTGGAGAAAGAGGAACACTCCTCCATTGTTGGTGGGATTGCAGACTGGTAAAACCATTCTGGAAATCAGTCTGGAGGTTCCTCAGAAAATTGGACATTGAACTGCCTGAGGATCCAGCTATACCTCTCTTGGGCATATACCCAAAAGATGCCTCAACATATAAAAGAGACACGTGCTCCACTATGTTCATCGCAGCCTTATTTATAATAGCCAGAAGCTGGAAAGAACCCAGATGCCCTTCAACAGAGGAATGGATACAGAAAATGTGGTACATCTACACAATGGAATATTACTCAGCTATCAAAAACAACGAGTTTATGAAATTCGTAGGCAAATGGTTGGAACTGGAAAATATCATCCTGAGTGAGCTAACCCAATCACAGAAAGACATACATGGTATGCACTCATTGATAAGTGGCTATTAGCCCAAATGCTTGAATTACCCTAGATCCCTAGAACAAACGAAACTCAAGACGGATGATCAAAATGTGAATGCTTCACTCCTTCTTTAAATGAGGAAAAAGAATACCCTTGGCAGGGAAGGGAGAGGCAAAGATTAAAACAGAGACTGAAGGAACACCCATTCAGAGCCTGCCCCACATGTGGCCCATACATATACAGCCACCCAATTAGACAAGATGGATGAAGCAAAGAAGTGCAGACCGACAGGAGCCGGATGTAGATCGCTCCTGAGAGACACAGCCAGAATACAGCAAATATAGAGGCGAATGCCAGCAGCAAACCACTGAACTGAGAATAGGTCCCCTATTGAAGGAATCAGAGAAAGAACTGGAAGAGCTTGAAGGGGCTCGAGACCCCAAAAGTACAACAATGCCAAGCAACCAGAGCTTCCAGGGACTAAGCCACTACCTAAAGACTATACATGGACTGACCCTGGACTCTGACCCCATAGGTAGCAATGAATATCCTAGTAAGAGCACCAGTGGAAGGGGAAGCCCTGGGTCCTGCTAAGACTGAACCCACAGTGAACTAGTCTATGGGGGAGGGCGGCAATGGGGGGAGGGTTGGGAGGGGAACACCCATAAGGAAGGGGAGGGGGGAGGGGGATGTTTGCCCGGAAACCGGGAAAGGGAATAACACTCGAAATGTATATAAGAAATACTCAAGTTAATAAAAAAAAAAAAAATTGTGGCTAATGATTGCCAGTGTTACATTGACTACAGTTTACAGTCTGATCCCAGACAGACTCGGGATTCTAACTCACACATATCTGTGCTTAAGAAAAAATCAAACAGGTGGAGATTGTCACAAGGGTTGATGAGGCTATGGAACTTATAAGAGCATGACAGCCTGCTTCCTCCAACTGCTATTTCAAGAAATACATATAGAATTATTATAGATTTAAAAGATTGGTCTTTTTTTTCTTTCCTTTTCTTTTCTTTTCTTTTTTTTTTTTTTTTTTGGTGCTGGGGACCGACCCAGGGCCTTGCTCTACCACTGAGCTAAATTCCCAACCCCTAAGAGATTGTTTTTATACTGTTTCTTGCACTCTTGGGTTGTTGTGAAATATTTCATTTCTTGTGTTTCCTTGGGTTTTGTTTGACTTGACCATACATTTGTATGCCTTTTTGAAAGAAAAATGTACTAATTTTTATTTATTTTGGTGAATTGTTCTTTGGATGACTTTTGTCTGTGGTTCCTCTGAATGCAGTTCCAACGGTGGCCAGAGAGACACCAGATACTGAGTTATAAATGATGGTTAAGCACCCTGTAGGTCCTCAGAGTGAAGCCAGCAGGTTGCCCAGGTCAAACTCCAATTCTAGCTCCCAGTGCACCATGATGTGCTACAGCTTCTCTGCTTCCTCCTGCTCTTCCTTGGCCAGCAGCACCTCTGCATTCTGCCCCTCCATGGCTCTCGCTTGGGTCTCAGTTCCTCCCTCACTTTTGGGGATTTTAACTTTAAGAATGGACAGAAAGTTTACAATTTGATGTTTGTTCTATACCTGAGAAGCTTTTTTGCCAGGAAAAGGGAGTTTCCATTGCACAAAATGGGATGGTAAGACAGAGATTTCAGGAAAAAACATGGGTGAATATATTGAAACCATGACCCCTCTCAAGGCACACTCCAAGAAACAACATACTCCAACTTGCATACATTTAAAGGTGAAGGAAAAAAATATTGGCCTCTGGGGAACAGTAACAACTGTAGAAATTGGACTATATGTCACATGCATGGACACTGGGTTTATACATTTCAGGAAGAAGAATATCCCTCATCCACGGTCTTTAGACCTTTGGCTGTTAACAAAGATGTTCTATCCATTTCAAGGTCTGATACAACTCTCCCTCTCCTCAGCAACTGAGTTGTAATGAAGGAGTGAGAACTCTGAAGCTCTGGAAGGAGAGTGAGCGAATGGGTGTTCCTGGCTCAAAAGTGAGTCTCTGGAAAAGCCACTGCAGAAACTGGTCAGTCTGGGTGGAGGTAGTTAGCAAGTAAGCTATGGCATTTCCCACTGACATCACCGGTAGTGTCTTCCCTGGAAATTCTCTTGTATCCAGGAGACACTAGAATGTTCTGTGATGTCAGCAGTGTTGTGGTGACACCAACTGCCTGAGCGATTTCCCTTCATTTCCTAATGGGTTCCCGAGGAGGCATGTTCTCCAGGATCCTCAGTCTCTTTCGGAGGGACAATCATATCCATGCAGGCACCAGACCAAGGCAGAGGGAGGCCAGCCTTCTATCATGTTGGAGAAGAAGACGAATGGAAAGGTCCTTGAGGAGGTCAAGTGAGTACTGGGCAGGGCAAGGGGAGCTCCCTGGAGCAGGTTGGCTTGTGTTGGTCCTTCCAGGAGTAGGACATATGATTTAGAGCCTCAGTCTTCCTAATGGCTGACCCAGACACAATAATTTCTGATCATTAGTTTGACAGAAAACCAAGAACTGTTATATGTCAAGGGGCTTTCCTTGGATCTCTTTAGTGTCCTGGGCAGTGTCAAAGAATACCAGGATGAGCCTTTATAAGAATAACAAAGTGTCTCTTCCAGGATCGGCTGTTGAAACACTTCATTCTCAGCAGTGTCCTGTAGATTACTTGGGTAATTGATGCCAAGAGGGATACTCTCCTGGTCATATATCAAGGTCTCAGTTACTTTGTCCTTGAACACACATGATTAGGGATTCAAGATGTTAAGCAGTTTGAACTCAAGGACTTACCTGCCTCACATCAGACATTAGCTGAGAAGGTCCTCCAATTCTTCTTGTTTAGGCCAGCTTTAGAATTTCAGTGACAGAGGAATGGCTTTAGGAGGTGTGGTCTATATCTATGATGGCATATGTCATCATATGGCTATGATGGTGGGAACAGGGAACTAGCTGAGTTCAGCTTAAAGATAGCTTTCTTGCTCTGTCAGGGATTCACTGTATCTGTAGAACTGTTCATCCTCAGACTTCTGTTTAGAGTAAGCATAGTTTTCCTTGACACTGTGTCCACATATATGCCTGTTTACTGGTGTTTATCTACCTACAGAGTTTGATCAGAAGGCATCGTCCCAACCCTCGACGACACCTGTTGAAGAGGAGAGAATGAAGCGTTTGGAGAACCTCAAAATTGCTCTCCAGAAGATGCAGAAGGAGAGAGATGAACTCAGGAGTATCCTGGCCGATTACCCGGGAAAGAATTTAAATGACAGGTAGTCACAATGCAAGTTCTGTTAAATCCACATTTCCTCACATCACAGTAGGCTACAACTCCAGGGTGTCCTCATGGTCAAAATCACTTTCCTGATTGCATCAGAATGTGAAGTTCAGATGGGAATGGGATGGTGGCACAGGCTATTTTAATTCCTACAAACGTAAATCATAGCCTGTGGCCTGATTGAATCACAGTCTGGGAGTGAGGGTAGTAGTGTGTGAGCTCTCATTGTGTGGTTTAAGGAGACTGGACAGGTGTTGGCTTGTGGGAATTTCTAGGTGCTCTGATTATGACCAATCATTGTTGTAATTGACGTGGAGGTGCTTTGGGTTCAATAGGTCCTGTGAAGAGCTGGAGGGACCCAATCCCACTTGCTGCCTCACAGTGTGTGACTGGACTGACAACAGGGGATCACTGGTTTTCTCTGATTTTATTCATTGTATTTGGAGATAATGCCACATCCTTATATTTAATTGGCATTCTAATTGTATTTGAGAGAGAGAGAGAGAGAGAGAGAGAGAGAGAGAGTGTTTTGTGTGAGTTTGTGTGTGTGTATGCATGTGTGATTGTGTTTGTGTGTATCACTTAAGATCTGGGTATTCTATGTACTGATTTGGCCTGAGAATTATCCTGTGTCAATTTCCATGGCATGATAATGATGAGGGTGAGAGCCTCACTGTGAGCAGTAGAACATTTCACATCTGCTCAGGTGGACGCACATGGGAATCTCCTGGTGCGTGTTATAAATTCTTTTCCCTGTAAATACTGTTCATGTTCCTTTGGGTTTTCATGTAGCAATAGATTCTATGATTGAGAATTGTTACCTAAGAACAGGAGAATAGTCTTCATGGGCTTAAGTTGGAGCCTGGATTGTGACACAGGGTCCTCGAATGTTCTTGGCAAGCTAGTCTATTCCTTCAAACCCCCTCAGGGAGCTCAAGCAAATCAGCTCCCTCCTTCTGTTTCCTGGCACTGCTGTCTCCGTGTTCACAATAATAAACTTAATAAATATCAAATGACCCAGTACCAAGAAGCAAGGGCGTGGCATGTCCTAGGCTGGGGTAGTTCAGGATTCAGTCTGAATTCATGTAATTCTTGAATCCTTCATTCATAATGTTATTTCATCCTTGGACCATGCCTTACCACAGGAACAACTTTGAGTCTGAGATGCTCACGATGCAGCACCAGTAAGTGATGACCGACATGAAGAAAATGAGCGAGCAGGTCAATAGAGCTTTGGTCAAATGTACACACCTCACACTGGAAAATGACTGGTACTGGTGAGTAACTTACAAGGTTGTGACCCCAGCACAGGGCACAGCATGTGTCAGCCCATTCTTATCTTCGAAGTAAAGTGAGGATCAGGCTTTTTAGTGTTTGAAGCAGACCAGGAAGCCTGTGTCTAAGGAAGGCTCTAGGACACACAGGACACAGAAAGATTGGCCTCCAAGCGACATTCTAATAAAATGGACAAATAAGCACACATGGGGATTAAGTCCTCTTCCGGGAAAAACTTGAATCAATGGTGTCAGTTTTTGAGAAGTGCCCTGAGTCTTCTGGAATGTGGCTCTTTTCTCCATTTGACCTGTCTCTAGGTCATGCTCCACGGCTACTGTGGACTTGGACTATAATCTGGGACTCTCTTCAGATCAGGACCCTAGAAGGAGTAATGGACTTGGAGACGTGGGAGGAAGTTGGAGACTGGCTGGGAGTCACCATTTTTATTTTGTGTCTCAGCCACAGCTTCTGCCCCCTCCTAACTGAGTTGTTTGAGCTGAAGAACAATGCCCAGAGAGCAGGGCATGAGAACAGGGAGCTTCTATGGGAACAGATTGCACTGGAAGAGTCTATTAAGGAAACAACAAGGTTCTGTGGGGAAGCCAGTATGAAAATCCGTGTAACAAGCATCCTCAGGTAGGATGAATGAAGCATCAAGGGCAGGTTTTCCTGATATCTAAGCATAAACCAAGTCAAACCAGTTTAACCTTTCTCCACCTTATCCAGACACTCTCCTAGGTCTCATCCAGTTGTTCATCTCTTTGAACATTTACAAAACTTTCTGTGATGTTAGCTTCATGCAAGAAACTGGAGGATTGACAACCAAATCCTCCTGCTCAACTAGAAAATGCATTTCCTTAAGGGGGATCTGTTGATCACACACTGCACACTTACATGCCATTATGCTAGAGGGATGCCATGAGGTAGCCGTCTTTGTAGTGCACAGAACTGATTAGAGTTCAGTTCAATTGCCAAAAGAATGGCTCTCATTGTCAATTATAATGGGGCTTGTGGACTTTCTCTCCTTTTCCCCGTACATTGAAAATGGTCCCTCCCGCCTGTCCAAATCGTGGTTTCTAGTGACAGTGCTTGAGAAGCAGTTTGTCCGTCCTGTTCTATGTCAGTGTTTTAGTGTTCTTTCCTGTGGCTTATGTCCTGGAGCTGACTGGATGAACAGGGATGTAGGAAAGACTTCTCTCAGGGTGAGGGTTTGTGTGAGATATGTGAGGATTAGAGGGATATTTTTGTCCAGCTCTCTCAACCTAGTGTGCCCAAGAAGTGCATTCCCTACACAGGTTTACTCTATAAGGGATGGAGAGCAGTGTCTAAGCTCTCACTTGACACATTTCCTTTGCCTAATCTGTATTCAACAACTGTTGTTCTAGCATGATGGCCTCCCCATTCTTTTCTGCTTCTCAGTTATGATTTCTGTTCTCTCCCTCTCCCTCTCCCTCTCCCTCTCCCTTCCCCTCTCCATCTCTCTCTGACTCTGTGTGTGTGTTTGTGGGCGTGTTTTTTTGTGTGTTTTTTGTCTGTGGGCACATATATGTGTGATCATGTTTATGACTATGGTGCATATTGTACTTTGGAAGTTGTTTGTTTTAATTGTTTGTGATATGGGGGTCTTATATATATAAGTGTGTGTATATGTGTGCTTTTTCACATGTGTGTGTGAAGTCATCAAGTTTCTGAACACAGACACATATATATTTATATATATTGTATAAGTCTATATGTGCATATTTAGAAACATGTAAAAGTATACACACACACACACACACACACACACACACACACACACACACACACCACAAACACTCTGAGAGAGAAAGAAGAAGAGAAAACATAATCTTTCCAATTACATTTTAAACTGTTCTTAATGGGGTCTTGATCACTATTCAAACTATTTACACTGGGAAAACTATTCATAAACATTGATATTACTTGGAGAAAACTTGAATAGGGTACAGGGATGTGAGGAGAGGCTGCTGTGTGAAATCTATATACCTCAGTATAGAAACTGATGACTCAGAGCTCTTCTGCCTTCTTTGCTCTCAGTGTATAGTAACACTGGAAGGTCATGTGGCTTGTTGTGTCTTCTCAGCATCCTGGTTATGTTAATCGTTACCTGCCACCACTTTCTTTCCAGATTGGCCTAAACTTGGTTGAATATACCTTGGCTTTGGAGTTTGGCCTGGAATTTGTTAATTGAAAGATTAATTTGCTTAGAGTTGAATCTGCAAGCAGAAGATGTCCAGGAGTTATGCTGAGGTGGAATCACATCTTTGCCTCAGACAGAAACTTAGGCTCAAAATCGTCCAAAGCACTCACCCTGTGTTGTGTTGTGGCAATCTTAACCATTGTTATTCAAAATCATTTGATCTGAGTGAAAATCATCTGTAAGGAGGGTTTAGAACAGTGATGACCCTCAGACATTGCTGGAGGTGTCAAATGGGTAGCCCTGTGAGAAGCTGTGTACAACTCTTGTGAAAGTTCAACCTTTTGACACAGCGATTCCAGAACAAGAAGTAGGTGTGAGCAGAGAAACTGTGGCACATTAGTGTTGTAGTGGTTCACCTCAGAGCAGCCATGAAGCAAAATTACCCAGATATCCATCAGTCAGAAAGTGAAAACGTACAATGTTGTACAGCCCTTCCAATGACTGCGGCTGAGTTTGATTATACCTGCCAGCATTTGGCTTTGAATTAGCCTTCTCTTACTCGAATTATATCTGATAGCATCCCAGTACAAGTTTTACCTTGGATTGTGGTTATGGAGAAATCCTAGCTGTTTGTGCTGGTAGTTTGTTTCCCCTGTCAGGTATTGTATGGTAAAGGGACCTCATATTGAAAAATGCAGCTCACTTTGCATGCACTGGGAAACAGTGAGCAGAGGACTGAAGAGGCTCACCTCCCCCCCCCCCCCAGTGCTCTGTTTCCTGAAATCAGCCTCCTGTGCACAGCCTTGTGACCTTGCTAAGCAGGCTTGGCTAACAGGCCTAGATGTCACATTTCTAATTTCTGATTTTCAGGGGAATACACTTTATTGGCTGAGCTGTCTTTAGGCTATGCTCACTGTGTACTTACTCCACTCCAGGTTTTTTTTTTTTTTCTTATGCCACAATAGTAGACTGGGTGATCCCTTCTATTACCATTAACTGGGAAACTAACCACATTCTGCAAAATACTCTGCTTGTATATGTGAACAAATATATTTGGGTGAGTTCAAAAGTGTGTATGTCTGGGTGTCTGTCTGTCTGTGTCTGTATATATGTATGTCTCCATGGACAATATAATCTTCTAATGACCAGGATGAGGAGAGAATGGAGGAAAGTCTGCAGGACCCCCTGAATCAGCAAAAACTGGTCACTGAGCAAAAGGCCTTGTCTGAGAAGATGCAGCATCATTTCGGTGTCACTGAGAGGATTTGAAAGCACAGGATGAGAGGACCCAAGTAGATTCCCTGTACTTATAAACTGTCTTATTGGGTGTGTGACTTTCTCCATAGTTCTCAGCACCTGTCACCTCGGAGCAGCTCAGAATATTTTTCTTGTCCATTTTAAAAGAAATTCCGTCCATGAAGTGTATGTGATCCATAGAGATTCTGGCTAGTGTGTACTGATCCCTCCAGTCTGTGCTCTCTTGTATTATCTGAGCCCAGTGCCTTTAGGTCTCCCCACAAATAGTTTTATGATACACATAAACAAAGGAGTGGTATAGTTTATTTTCTGCATGAGTATCTCCTTTGGACTTCAATGCCTACCCTCGGCAAGATTTCCATGCAGCATATTCTTGCCAAGTATAATATCACTTCAGTGTGCATGTACTTCTTGAGATATTGTTTCTCTGGGTCTTTGCAGATATTGAGGTTGTCATGTGGACCCCAGGCATATTCCTGCACTGGAGGAATAATAATAGTCTTCATTTCAGTGATGGCCAGACTTCCAAGGCCTTCCTATTGTTTTCTAGTTTGTTCATATCTCTCCTCACCTGACATTGAGACATTGCTACATGATATTAAAATATAATGTATACGTATGATTGGAATTATCTGCTGTTCACTGTTTAATTTTTAGCAGTTTTGAAAGCTGGGAAAATATGCAGGCCTGTGGGATCTCTTACCCTTCTCTCTTGGGCATGAGAGAATGACCTCAGATGAAAGATCATCCTGGATTATCCTGCTGAATTGTGCTGCTGTGTATGGGATAAGTGACATGGCAGGTTCTCACCAGGCCTTTTCCACCCCTAGGTCTGAACACTGTAGCAGAAGCTTTCCCAGGGCACAGAGCAGGATTACAACTCTCAGAGACAGAACTGTCCACCAGGAGCACTGAGGGTGCAAAGATTAACACCACCTCCCGCATCTCAGTCCTTGTAACCATACCAATCTTGGGCTAAATTTGAAAGACCTTGAGATGTGGCCTGGAACACGCCTCACGTTTAACCTTTTGACGACTTGTCCATCAACAACCAACCACTCCGAGTGAGGCAGGTCTACATTCATCTTGAGGAGATTTTTACCATCTTACCTGCCGTTCTGCTGTGTTTGCAAGGCCAGCAACAGGCTGGAGTTATATGTTGAAGAATCAGCAGGAATTGAATGCTGACTAATTTACTTGTTATATTTGTTTTTAGTTTGAAGTTTGGTTTTATGCATTTGGTTTTATTTGTTTACGTTTGAAGTTTTGTTATTTATTTGTTAACTTTAGTTTTTTAATTAATATGCTATATTCTTAAGGCTATATACATTGAACTCATTGACTCCCCACTTTAAAATGTTCTCGAATAAATTAATTTTTGCCAATAAATAAAAATGTGACCTTTAACCCTTCACTCACAAGACCGTCCTGAGTCGTGTGTGGTTCTTCCTCCTGTAACAGCACAAGTGTAAGGCAACAGTGGTTTTCTGCAAGTCTCATGCAGCTTAGGCTTCACCATCAGTTCACAGCAGCCAGAGCTGCACAGGAAACTGTGCTCTTGATGTAGACAGTGTATCGTGCTCTGTGGATCCCACATACATGATGAAAATTATCCTTGCTTTATCCCTGTGCTCACAAATTTAGCTTCCTTTATAGTGACAAACAAAGGAGAAACACAAGTATTTCTCTAATACATTAGAGGAAATAAAAACATTCAGTATAGGAATATAAAAAGCGACCAGGACACACAGAGCTGTATGCCTCTGCATTCCTTATAATAAAGCATCGGTTATAACTGCACATTTATTGAATTCCAGCAATTTTGGAGGAACGATATTTTTAAATTTTTTATTAGGTATATTTCTTTACTTACATTTCAAACGTTATTCCCCTTCCTTATTTCCATCCTTAAGCCCCCATTCCCTTCCCTCTCCCTTCCCCATATGTGTATCCCCTATACATCCCCCTTATTGTTCACCACTATTCCCCTGCACTGCCCCTGGAACATTTTCTTTATTGTTCTGTTGGTTTGTTTGTTGTTATTCTTTTTCTCCCATTTTTATTAAATTGGGCATTTCTTATTTACATTTCAAATGTTATTCCTTTTCCTGGTTTCCTGTCCATCAGCCCCCTAACCCCTCCCCTTCCCGTTCTAAATGGGTGTCCCCTCCCTGTCCAACCCCCATTACTGCCCTCTCCAACATTCCCTACGCTGGGGGTTCAACCTTGGTAGTACCAAGGGCTTCTCCTTCCAGTGTTGCCCCAACAATGTTATTTACTGCTACCTACGCAGGGTCAGTCCATGTGTAGTCTTTGGGCAGTGGTTTGGTCCCTGGAAGCTCTGGTTGGTTCTTATGGGGTTGCAAGCCCCTTCAGCTCCTTCAGTCCTTTCCCTAGTTCCTCCAATGGGTGTCCCGTTCTCAGTTCAGTGGTTCGCTTCAGGCATTTGACTCTGTATTTGACATGTTCTGGCTGTGTCTTTCAGGAGAGAGCTATATCCGGTTCATGTCAGCATGCACTTCTTAGCTTCATCCATCTTATCTAGTTTTGGTGGATATATATCCATATCTATATCTATATCTATATCTATATCTATATATCTATATATCTATATATCTATATATCTATATATCTATATATCTATATATCTATATATCTATATATCTATATATCTATATATCTATATCTATATCTATATCTATCTATCTATCATCTATCTATCTATCTATCCATCTATCTATCTATATGGACCACATGTGGGGCAGGCTCTGAATGGCCGTTCCTTCATTCTCTGCCCTAAAATTTTCCTCCCTATCCCCTCCTGTGAATATTTTTGTTCCCCCCTTAAAGAAGGAGTGAAGCATCCACATTTTCGTCATCCTTCTTGAGTTTCATGTGGTTTGTGCCTTAGATCTTGTGTATTTTGAGTATAACTAAGAGGCGAGGATGCAAAAGAATCAAATGGATAGCTTGAGGCCAGAGGTTAGTGGTGAACACCAGAGGGAAAGATCATTCTTCCAGAAAGAATTGGCAGGTTTCTGGTAACTCAGCTTTACCAAACTACTTGTCTTGGGTCCACAGAACTCTCTGAGTTGCCAACACCAAGGTATGTTACGCCTACATACACTGGACAGTGTAGAAGGAGATGTCAAAGCCAGATGTCACATTTACACCTATGTAAATAAAAAACAGAGATCATTTACCCAGAAAGGATTGCATACAGGTAGCCAACGCTAGGATAAATTATGGGAACCTGAATTAACTGACACATGGCCTCCTAGAGTCAGATAAAAGTACCTGCTTGTTTTTATTGATACCCTTTCTGGGTGAGTAGAAGCTCACTACATCGGACTGAAACTGATCATAGAGCAACTAGAAAGCTCTGCTAGGAACTTTCCTCCTAATTTTGCCACTGACTAGGAATGCTGTCCTATAATAGCCCAGCTCTCATGGCCAAAGCCTATGAATAACAGTCAAAGATGTATGAATAGTTTGGAGTCTTTGTTGTGCAGAATTCTGGGTAGGTGGAAATAATGAACAAGACATTAAAGGAGACACTAAGAAAACTCTCATTAGAGTCCAGGAAAGGTGGAAAGGCTCTTTTCTTATTTTGGGACTGCTGTACTCCATACAAGGAGGGATTGAACCCTATAATATTATGTTTAGAATACACGCCCCATTGCTTCTAAGTCTTAGAGATCAGAGGTTGGCAGAATTCTTCAACTATTTTATTCTTGAAATCCTGTCTGTCCAGTTCTCTGTAAAGTCTATTACTTTGACTATCAGAGAGACCCAGTGAACCTCTAAATCTATCTACAATATCCCCTATATTGGACCTGGTGGTAGTGGGCAACGAAAGGACAATGAAAGCAATTTGCAATGAACTTACGTGGCGATGTTTTACACTCTTACAGCTATGAGGTTAGGTGGAATTTTAACATGGATTCCTCACAACTAGGTCAAGAACGTAGAAGCCACAGATGACAAGGCCAAATAGACTCCCTCCAGAACTTCTGGACCTATTAAAGTTGAGCTTTCACCTGACCTCAAGCCCTTCCACTCCCTGCCCAACCTCCTGGATCTTACATTTGGCATGAATACAGGATCATGGTCCAAACTCTAACACCCTCAGGCCTGGCCCTGGGAACTCAGGAAGGTGGACACTAGAGAAGTGACGTCTAATGGAACTGCAGAGGACCAATCTCCGTCCACGTTGTCCTTTGCTCACTGATATCTGGTTATTTTTTGGAGAAAGGATTTGGAAGTTTATCATCTGAAGTAGGTGCACAACATTTAAAGTTGTATATTCACTGTGTAACTGGATTAACTATGTTACCAAGATCATTGCAACAGAGGGATGCAAAACAGAGACTTTGTGAGTACACATCCATGAATATATGTAAAGAAAGACACCTTGGAAGGAATGCACAATAAGAAAATGAAATCCAATATCCAATAAATTAAAGGTCTGGAGGGAAATACTGACTTTTGGGAAACAGGAAAACCTAGGAAATGGGAATGTATTTCACAGGAATGGATCTGGGAATAAAATTATTATGCAGAAGAATGTCTTCCATCCCATGTCCCGTGATCTTTCTCCCCATGCCAAGCCCCTGACGCAATCTGCCCTTTCAGAGCATGTAACTACTAATGGAGCAAAGAGAAATCTCTAGCTTTAGAGGGAGGAGATATGGAAAGGGTTCCATTGTGTCACTGGAGAGCCTCCTGGAGATGGCACCTCAGAATCTGGTCACCATAAGGAAAGCTGGTTAGCAGGAGGCCCTGGCAGTTCCCAGTGACGTCATCCAAATGCTCTCCCCCAACCTGGCCTTCTAGACAGAGTAGCGTAAACTGCAATAAAAGGATACACTTGAAAGTAAAACTTGGAGGAAATGCACTGGCATATTTACATTGTCACTGTGAACTGTAACATTCTTCTCTTGGCTTCTGTGGCCAGACATGAGGGCTCTGAAGCTATGCTGCCTCCTGTGAACTGTGAATGAGCTTGTGTCACACGAAGCATGTGAATGGAGTGAGAAGACAGTAGGAGGACCTTGTGACACTGCCCTCCCAATGGAGACATGGAAGTGTTGACAATCACAGTGGGTGAGTCTCAAGCTGCACTTTGAGACCCAGCCAGGCTACGTTTCACCTGTCAGCTCACTTCCTGCACATCCACCACAGGCCAAGGGCAGGCTCAGATGAAGCTCTGTTGAAGACAGGTGCTGTCCCTTGTGAGCTGTGTCTCAGGGTATGCGGAAGACCATTCACCCTCCTGTGATGTGGGACATCAGAGTAGTAAGAGGCAGGCAAAGGGGACAGTTCTGTGTTTGTTTTTCTTGGCTACCATAACTACATCTTCTAGGCTAAGGATTTGCTCATGGAAGTCTGCTGTGTCACATGTGTAAAGGCCAAGCTGTCTGAAGTCTCAGTAACACAACTGGCTCCAGGCTGCTTTCTCAGTCACTGGGATTTACACGCAGTCCTTCATACCTTGTCTTCTAGATCCACAAATTCTTGTCTGGCTTCATATGGACAAGGTACTTTATATGTCTTCTTACTAATAGTATGCTTTATAAGTGTGCTTATCCAGGGTGTTTTGTTATATATTTTAAGACTATTTTGAGTAGAATATTTCCCTGATTTCTTTCCCATAGTTGGTTTTTGGTATACAGGAAAGATAATGAGTTTTGTGTGTTATTTTGCATTCTACTACTTTAATGAATGTATTTTCAGCTTTAAGAAACTTAATTTTTTAGAGACAAGTTGTCTCTATTTAGGATCACCTCTAACTAATTCATATTTGTCTTTGCATTTTAAGTATTTCAATCCACATTATTTCATTTTATATTTTCAGATGATTATGAGGGGAATTTTTCCCAGATTTTCTCATGGTATGATTTGGATTGGCATAAAGGAAGGCTAAGAAATTTTGTGTGTTCCCATTGTATTGTGCTTTTATGAATGTATTTATCAGTCTTAAGAGATGGTGATATTGGGGTTGGGGATTTAGCTCCGCGGTAGAGCGCTTGCCTAGCGAGCCCAAGGCCCTGGGTTCGGTCCCCAGCTCCGAAAAAAAAGAAAAGGAAAAAAAAAAGAGAGATGGTGATACATTTTTTAGTTTTAAAAATAGTATCACGTCATCTGCAAATGAAAAGATTTTGACTTCTTCATTTTCATTTGGGTTACCCAAGTTCGCCACCCACCACTGATGCTTATTGTTATTTATTCCACTTTTCCTCTGGGTTTCTCTCTTGTCTCTTTTCATTGTTGCTACTCCCCCCACCCTTTGTCCATCCTTCCCTGCCTCTACCTAGGTCCTTCCATCCTTCTGCCTCCCATGATTATGTTCTTCCCCTTCTAAGTGGGTTCAAGCATCCACAATTTGGCCTTCTGACATGTTACACTTCGTGTGATCAATGAATTGTATAGTGGGTCTTCTGAACTTTTGGGCTAACATCCATTTGTCACTAAATACATCCCATGTTATGTCTTTTTCGATCTCTGTTACTTCACTATTTTCCAGTTCCATCCCTTTGCCTACAAAGTTCTTGGTGTATTCATCTTTGATACCCGAGTACTGTTCCTCTATTTGAATAGAGCGCACTTTCTATATTCATTCCTCAGTTGAGTTGAGGTCTATCGTGGTTGTTTCCAGCATTTGACTAATATGAGTAAGGCTGCTATGAACATATTCATCCACACGTCCTTGTCATATGTGGATCAGGTTTGAGTATATGCGCTGAAGTGGGTGGTAAAGCTGGGTCTTCAGGTAAAGCTATTTGCATTGTTCCCATTATCCTCCACATTGATATCCAGAGTGGCTATACAGCTAGTAATCACACCAACAATGGAGGAGTGTTCCACTTTCTCTACATCCCAGCCCACTCTGCTGCTGCCTCAGTTTTCTATCTTAGCCATTCTGATTGGTGTAATGAAGGATCTCAGGTTCGTTTTGATTTTCCTTTTTCTGATAACTAAGGATGTTGAACATTTCTTGATGAGTTTCTCAGGCATTGAGATACCTCAGTTGAGAATTCTTGGTTTAGCTCTCTATCCCAGTTTAAAAGTCGGGTTATTTGGTTGTCTGGGAGTTTACCTTTTTGAGTATTTTGTTTATTTTTAATTTTGGCACACTCTCACATGTAGGGTTGGTAAAACTCTTCTCCGAATCTGTAGCTTGCTGATTTGTCCTATTGGCAGTGTCCTTTGCTTTAAAGAAAGTTTTCAGATTGTTGAGATTTCATACATTTACTGTTGATCTTAGAGCCTGACCCTTTGGTATTCTGTTCTGACAACTTTCTCCTGTGCAAATGTGTTCTAGGAACTTTGTGACACTTTCCCTTCTATTAGCTTCTGCATGTTTGGTTTTATGTGGATTTCTTTGATTCACTTGGATTTGAACTTTGTAGAAAGAGATAGAAATGGATCAATTGGCACTCAACTACATGCAGACCACCAGTTAGGGTAGCATCATTTCTTAAAATGCTTTCTGTTATGTTCAAAGTCCTCAGTCATCAGGGAAATGCAAATCAAAACAACCCTGAGATTCCACCTCACACCAGTCAGAATGGCTGAGACCAAAAACTCAGGTGTTAGCAGATGCTGGTGAGAATGCGGAGAAAGAGGAACACTCCTCCACTGTTGGTAGGATTGCAAACTGGACAACCTCTCTGGAAATCAGTCTGGAGTTTCTTCAAAAATTGAACATTGCACTGCCTGAGCACCCAGCTATACCTCTCCTGGGCAATACCCAAAAGATGCTCCAACATACAGCAAAAACACATGCTCCACTATGTTCATAGCAGCCGTATTCATAACAGCCAGAAGCTGGGAAAAACCCAGATGCCCTTCAACAGAGGAATGGATACAGAAAATGGGGTACATCTACACAGTGGAGTAGTACTCAGCTATTAGGAACAATGACTTCATGGAAATCTTACAGCAATGGAAGGAACTAGAAAATATGATCCTGAATGAGGTAACCTAATGACAAGAAAACCCACATCGTATGCACTCACTGATAAGTGGACATTAGCCACAAATCTCAGATTACCCAAGATGCAATCCACAGACCACATGAAGCTCAAGAAGGATGACCAAAGTGTGGAAGCTTCAGTCCCTCTCAGAAGGGGAAACAAAAATATTCACAGGAGGAAGTGTGGAGATGAAGTCTGGAGCAGAGACTGGAGGAAAGGCTACCCGTCCCAGGGACTGCCCTAACTGGGGATCCAGCCTATATACATCCACCAACCTCAGACAATATTGGTGATACCAAGAAGTGCAAGCTGACAGGAGCCTGATATAGCTGTCTTCTGAAAGGCACTGCCAGAGCATGACAAATACAGAGGCGGATGTTTGGAGTTAACTATTGAACTGAGAACAATGGAGGAGGCAGAGAAAGGATTGAAGGAGCTGAAGGGGTTTGCAACCCCATAACAACAATAATACCAACCAACTACAGCTCCAAGAGACTAAACCACCATTCAAATGGTACACATGGACAGATCCAGGGCTCCGGCAGCATGTGTAGAATAGGATTGGCTTGTTGGGCATCAATGAGAGAAGAAGCCCTTGGTCCTGCGAGGCTCTATGCCCCAGTGTAGGAGAATGTCAGGGCAGGGTGGCAGGAAGTGTTGGGTGGGGGGGAGAACACCCTCAGAGAAACAGGGTGAGGGGGATGGGGTAGGGGGATATGGGTGTGAAACAGAGAAAGGCTATAACATTTGAATGTAACTAAAAACAAATAAAGAATGAAAAAAATTAAAAGGCATAACAAATGCAAAAGATTGGGGTGCCATTCCATAGTCGTGATGTGTTTCTTCTGTGAGAACATACTGGTTGTCACTTCTCTATGACTGTCTTCTTATTTGAAAGTAAATAATGGGATCATCTGTGGAGTGGTTAGTAAGAAAAAAAGCATTGCCTAACATGAATAGGTCCCTCCAGAGCATATGCTTAATATTCTAGGTATAGAGCAATTAGCTGTGGAGGGGGGATTAAAAACAAAAACCAAACAAAAAACAAGAACATCAACGATTAACATAAATTTTGAATCCTGGGATTAATGCGTGTGCTGACTTTGATCAGCTTTGTGGATGCTTCTAATAAACACACACGTCCTATCACAGTTCTAGCAGTCGCCAGCAGAGGGAGCTGTGAGGTAGTGTGTGCTTCTTCCTTTCCAAGACACCCCATGGCCTCAGGCCTGCATCCAGTGAGCTGGAACTAAGAGCAGCCTGGTTGAAACTCCTGCTGCCATGGCAGATTCCGCAGGAACATTTTCCTTTGCCCACAAGGAGCCTGTGTGGAGGAGACCTCTTGGCGGGGTCCTCAAGGACTCTGCATGTCCTATTCTACAGGGAGAAGCCCAGATAGGTCTTTGAGAAAGGTCAGTGAGTTGTTGGGGGAAGTCTCTGATTGTGTGGCCGAGGGCCTGGAATGGCTGAGATAATGGCTGCTTCCCTGAGGGCAAAGGATCGACCTTCTAGGGCTCTGACCTCCTACTTTATATTTTCACCTGGTGGCTTATTATTCATATTTTCTTAATGGGATACGACTATGGTCTTGGTGAGCATCTTGTCTCTCTGATTCTCATTCAGTTCTTTGTTGTCACAGACTTTTTGAGCTTACTCCAGCCCCTGGGACTTATTCATACCTCCAAAATTCTCTGACTTTTGGGATTTCTAATATTTGTGGCAAACTGAGTGACAAAAGCAATGAATAGCCTGGTGTTCAGTGCATATGGATCTGTGGGTGTATAGATACCATAAGCCTCTAGGATACACTCTAGGAAAGCAGCAGTGTGCTCTTAGGTCCCCTGTGTGACCTCACTTAACTTTGCCAATTTGTGGGCTTCTATTCTGCTGCTCTCAGAAATGGAAACTCCTGGAATAGATGTATAGTGTCCCATTACCTTTGTCATTCTTAGGGTATTAGTGGGAGTAAGTTTGATTGAAATATACTCTCAAGAACATTATCCAAATCAGTGCTTCTTGTGTGCTGTCTATATGAAGTACCAAGTTCACAGACAGATCTGCATGAACTTCCCAAAGCCAGCAAATTGGAGCATGAAGAAAGCCCAAGGCATCCATTACCAGCATCCTCAGCACCTGCCCCAGGACAGGGTAAATTGGCTTTGGTGGAAGAAGGGATCTACTGTGATAGCTGGCCCTCATACACCCAGAGAAGAATATACTAGGAGAGTTGGGGAAGGATTGTGGGAGAGAGTAACCGGGTGTCAGGGGGCAGTGAGCAGCTTGCAATGTGAATAAGTAAAATATGTATAAATAAAAAATAAAATAAAGTTCTTTAACAAAATGGGACACAGTGTAATGTTGTAGTAACTCTACTATGTTTACACTAGCTAACACTTTAACAACTAGAGTGACTAGACATGATAAAGTAGGATGCCTCTGTCACTTACAAATACTATTTACACAGCAAAGATAAATGCACGACTTGCAGCCCAAAGATCGATTGTTTCCAGCACATCTATGTGACTCTCCTTCCCTTTATCAGGACTCTGGAGGCCTCTGTTCATCCAGGTCTCACAGATCATCCAAAAGGCAGTCCCTTACCAGCTCTGGTCAAGTGCCCTTGTGCTCTTGGTAGACCTCTGCTCAGGCTGCAGAGGCACTGAAGGGCAGCCTTTTCCATGCGTGGGAAGCCATTATTTCAGCCTTTCCAGACTCTCTGCTACTCAACTGGAGACTTCTGCAGAGGCCTGTCAATCTCAAAACCAGAAGCTTGGGTAATCCAAAACCCTAGGATGCCATCCTGCACTCATGATGTGTTGATTACCTGAGACCATACACGTTAACTCTCTTCTTCATGCCTGTTTTCCTTCTTTGAAAGTAAATAATGTGATCATGTGTGGTGTGGGTGGTATGAGCAAAATCTTTACCATGAAGAATAGGGCCATGAAGAGTGTGGACTTAACATTCTAGGTACAGAGCAAATAGAGGGAATTACCAAAGAAAACAACAGGAATTCTAACAACAATTGCAAAAAAAAGAAGAGAAAAAAGAAAAAAAACTTTATGGGTGCTGGGATTAAAGGCATGTATCAACTCTGACCAGCATTGTAGGTATTTCCAATAAAATATTAAAAAACAAAAAAACCCGATTATTCTTTTAGCAAGTGCAGCAGAGAAGACTGTGAGAGATCATGTGCTGCTACCACCATGCTATGATTCTGTAGCAACAACTTCCTTGGTGATAGGAGCCTGTATGCAGCAGGCCCCTTGGTGGACCTGTCATCTCAAAAAAAGATGCTTCAGTCATCCAAAAGATTGGACTCCAGTATACTTCAGGCCAGGAAAGAAGCCAGCCACCAAGAGTGAAAGAACAAAGGAAAAATTACATTGGAAAAATATGTGCCTTATTTGGAAGAAATGACCCTAAACTTCTGAAGCATCCATCATCTCCACTCCTCTGTTTTGAGCTTTGTATAGCGATGTTGTCCAACTCCAGGTGGGAGTCAGAGGCAAAGCCCTTCCCAGAGAAGACAGACGTGTTTTTGACTCTTACGTCTGTGAGCTTAGGAGGCGTCATAGCACAGATTGAGCTAACCTAGGAGAAGAACACAGAAGCCACAGATGACAATGCCAAATGGACTTTCCCCTGAACTTATGGACCCACTAAAATTGAGGTTTAACCTGACCTCAGGCCCTTCGACTCCCTGCCCATCCTGCTGATTCTTATGTTTGCTAGGAGTAAAGTATCAAGGGGCAACCCCCAATATCCTCATGCCTGGACTTGGAAATTAAGGAAGACAGATATTGGAGAAGTGATGGCTGTCGGGCTACAATGTAGGAACACGCAGTCCAGGTTGACCTTTACTCACTGATGACCAATTTAATTGTCTGGCTATATTTGAGAAAGGGATGATGCCATGGAGAAGTACAAGGAGCTCACACAAGAGAACAATTCCTACCGGTGAGTCACTGACAGAAAGGAGACCCCAGCACTAGGCGGGAAATACTTCTGTCCAGCTATGACTTTGAAAAAAGATCTGTGGTCCATGAGAAACACATGGAAAGTTTGTATAGCTGCTGGGTCTTCTATCATCCCTCAGAGGGGATTGGCCCTCCACCTGCCAATGGTTTTAGAATACCATGAACACATAAGCACCCATATGCACCATGTCCTCTGCTTTGATGTATATATACCCTCTAGTGTCAAGATTTTCTGAAGTACTTTGATTCCCATGGAGTTCGGACTCGGGATTTGACCTGCCTCTAATTGGTGCTAACATGCAAACCGTGGCTCTATTCTGGAGATGCCTGGGGATGGGGCCCTTGAAGGGATGATTGTACTTGCAGGAGTGGCAGGCAAATAGAAACTGCCTGGGATTTACCATTATTTGTTTTTGATTCAGCATCAGAAACTTCCACCTCCTGAATGAATGCAATGAATTGAAGAAGAATGTAAGGATTTTGATGAATGAGAACAGAAAACTGCTGGTGGAGCAGACTGAACTGCAAGCATCCTGTGAGGAGGGAAAGAGGTTGTGTGAGGAGGCCAGCAAGACCATCTACACCGCAGATATTGAATCCTTGTGTCCTGTTACTTTTGAGTAAATCGAATGTATCCTTGTGAATCAAACAGTGATCTCGAACTCGTCACTCTTAAGAACCTTCTTTATTGAAGTGTGATGTAACCATCTGAAATCCCACAGCTCTCAGGCAGAGATGGATCTCTGCATTCTCACAGGGATTGGGCATCATAATTACTTCCCAGTCAGACTGAGATACAAAGACAATTGTACTTTCAGTGTAGATTGTGTGTCCAACTCTGAATACCAACTTCATGATGAAAAAATTATCAATGCTGTATCCTTATCAAATATTTAGTGACCACTAAAATATACTCTTTTGTGGATGAGAGTGTTGAACATATTAATGGAATATTCATCAGGCTTTCTCTAGTATCTCCCAGGAAATAAAACAATATTATTATAGGGAGTATAGAAGCAGTCATGAAACAGAATTGCTTGCTTTGGTTTCCTTCAAACATGATATCAATTGTAACTGCACTGAGGAGATAATAAATTGCAAGACCTTTCAGGGGATAGGGTTTTTATGGTTGGTTGTTTTCTTGTTCTTCTTGATTAGGATGATGACTTTTGTTCTTGACAATGTACTATGTTCCATTTGGGATTTCAACTCAAGCAGACCACATAGTTTATAATTCAGTTTCTAGATTTCTTTAAAATTTGGACAAAATATCCAGGCAAAGGTGCCATATGAGTTTTCTCCTTTGGTTTTCCCTCCTTTGGGTGCTTTTGTTTTTGTTTGTTGCTGTGGTTGATTTATTTTACATTTATGAGTGTTTTGACTTCTGTAGGTCTGTGCGTGCTGTTCCCCAAAGGCCAGAAGAGGTCACTGTGTTTCACCTGGAACTTAAGTGACAGAGGATTGTTAGGTGCCCTGCAGGTCTTTTGAGAAACAAATTCTCAAATGATGAGCCATCTCTCCAGCCCCTACCATGGACGTTTGTCCTTCATCGTGTTCCTTATTTGTGGCAATGGATCATACCTGAACAAAGTGTTTCTTGAGATATGTAGGGATACATTTATGGGGTCTGCATGCTAATTATCTAAACTTCCAGGCATCTATGTGAAGTTTTTAAGTTAGGGTTTCACTGCCGAGAACAGATACCATGACTAAGACAAATGTTATAAAGGACAGCATTTAATTGGAGCTGGCTTAAAGATTCAGATCTTCAGTTCCTTATCATCAAGGTGGGAGCCTGGCAGCATCTAAGCAGATATGGTGCTGTAGGAGCTGAGAGTTCTACATCTTCATCTGATGTTTGCTAGCAGAATACTCAGTTTCAGGCAGCTAGGATGAGGGTCTTAAAGCCCAGACCCACAGCGAAACACCTGACCCAACAAGGAAATACCTACTCCAAAGGAGCCGTACCGTATAATAGTACCGCTCCCTGGGCCAAGCATATACAAACCTGCACATTCCACTCTGAGGCTTCCAGAGGCTTCTTCAAACCTATGAGACTATGGGGGCCACATAGTGGTGTTTCTGAGACTTCCTTTTTCAATTCAATTTATCTGATTCTCATAACCTTGGTCTCAGGCAGATTCTTCAGACAAGTGCAAAAGGTAGCCACATTCTTTACCATAAAACCTCCCCAAAGAGTCTCTAGGCAAATATTGAAATTCTTCACAGAAGGCTTGGGACAGATTCACACAATTTAAACCACTTTCAGTAACAAAGTCTTCCATATTTGTTCTAGGATAGCCCATTAAGCCCTATTTAAAGCATTCCCACAGCTTTCCAGATCCAAAGTCCCCATGAAAGAGTCAGAGTTGGGGCCAAGCTGAGGCCAGTGGGAAAATTCCACCACCAACCTCTGAGCACAGAAGGACCCCTCCCTTCCAGGAGGAGTAGAGCTAGTGTAGTTCCTGCAACAGCTGCAAACCAGACTGTTGAAAAAGCCTCCTGTGACTCCCCATCCGACTCCCTCAGAAAGTCCCAGAACAGCCCACTGACTGCCAGTCTATTTGGAGGTTGCCTCTCCCCCCTGATTGTACCCTATCTAGTTACCTTTGTACAAATTCTGCCCCAATTGTTTGAATTCTACCTTAATTGCAAGTATATAACACCCTGGTAGACTCTGCTCAGGGACTTCTCTCTCTGAAATGGGATGACCCTGATATTTGGAATGACTAAACTCTTGCCTTTACATAGATTTCCTCCTCTGTGAGTGACATTTCAGGAAGTTCAGGTAGTGGTTCAATTTGTACCTCGTATTTTGTGTATTGGCCAGTAAACTCACCTCTTGGAGGAGACCCACAGGAGAGTGGTGAATCGGGGAAGTGACAGCTTGAGCAATGTCCCACAGTTGTCTATGTTGCCTCTATCTAGCTTCTTTGTGTTCTGCTTTTGGTTAGATTCATATGTGCAAGCTTAAGGAGGGCTCGGACAGCCTCAGTAATAGGACTTTGATCTGGCCAGTGGCTGGAGCAGATAGCCTGAGTTATCCTGTCCGTGGCATGGACAGGCTGGTCTGTGTACTTCAGCTGTGAAAGAGGGCACTTTGTGTTAGTTGTTCTTTTTTCTGTGTTCTTGGACTTGGACTGACGAAATTTTTTGACATGGGACAGGTTGTTAGGACTAATGACCACTTAATGTAACTTAGAGTGGCCTGCTTTTGATGTTAAATGGCCACAGGACACCCCCCCCCAAGGTGTCAGCAGTAGAGGATATAGTGTTTCAGAAGTTTTCCCTCCTCCTCCCTGCTAACACTTCTTTGTCAACGGGAACAAAATCTGAGTCCAGCCTAGCAGTTAGCTCCATCCTTGTTGACAGTGTTAGCTTTGGGGCTGGAGAGATGGCTCGGTGGTTAAGAACACTGACTGCTCTTCCAGATGTCCTGAGTTCAATTCTCAGCAGTCATTTGTTGAGTTTCTTTTTCCCTCAGGACCAGCTCCAGGTTTTACATTTCTCACCGGTTTATCCCCTCTTCCCCTCTCCTTCTGCCTAGGGCAGACACAGTGCAGTCTGGCATCCAGGGTCCATGACAGGAGAGGCCCCAAGTGGTCATATGTATCCATTAACAGAGTTTGCAACTGACTCCTGCTCACATCTTTTGTTCAGTAAATGAATATCCTTCTTGCCAAGAGAAATGCATGCTCCCTGTCCGAGTAAATGTGGTCTCTGAGTTTTTAAGATGAAAAAGATTTATTTTATATAAAGAAAGGGGATGCCTCTGGTAGGCTCATGTTGAGGCATCTCTTCCCCTGAGGGACCAGCCACCGGATGGCATAATGTAGAATAAACTGTATTCAGGACATGACACCAACTCCCCCGAAAAGTTCTTAGAGGTTCTCTTCACCACAGACATAGGCCAAGAAACTGGCCCTTGGGCCCACAGGGAACCCACCCAGATTGGTTATTTAATGGGTGTAAGGGTTAGGGATCTCCTCCAGATTTGCCACCAGGCTCTGTAAGCAGGTTTAAACAATAATTGGCCAGTGTTTAGATATGATATGAAATAAGAGAAAACAGAGAACTCTAGTACAGGGCTTTCTTCAATTAGTTAGTGCCAAATATTAGATAAAGTTACAGATACAAGCTAATAAAAGTTGCAGAGAGTATAGAAGAGTACAAATTAGACAAGAAGAATGAATTAGAGCCCCTCTAGCCAACAAAGCCCTGGATCCAGGAGAAAAGACTACCATAGAAATGGCCAATGTCTTATTTATCATAGAAACTGGACTAAGCGACAGCACGATTGCCTGCTTATTATTGTTGCCACAGCACTGTTGGATGTTGGATAAAGATGCGGATAAGTTAACTTTGGGACTCATCACACACACACACACACACACACACACACACACACACACACAATCCTGATTGCTGTTCAGTAATGCCTACAGGCTTCATTATCAGACTTTATTAATCTATCTTGGCTTACATATTTTCCAGCCACCTGTTTCCCCGAACCGTGCAATTCTGCTGCCTGACCCTGACTTGGACTGTCCACTCCATCAAAGTGGTTCTCCTCTGTCAGAGACAGAACAGATCTGGTTTATTAACAAAAGCAGCTTTACCCATGAGGGTCAGAGGAGAGCAGGGGCAGTGGTGACACTGGAAATGGAGGTAGTCTGGACTCAGCCTCTTCCTCCAGACACTTCAATTCAAAGGGCCAAGCTAATAACATTAACACAGGCCCTCATCATGGGAAAAGAAACCAATGGCTAGAGATAACAGATGGGCTAACAAGGCCGCTAAAGACATAGTCTTAAAGAAAACAGCATCTCTAGATTGGATACTGTTCTACCTGAACCACCTAGATCAACTGATACATGCAGAAAAAGAAATTAAATGGGATGGTGATGATCGACTGAATGTAAGCTAATATTATCCATCTCTTTAACAAGAACTCTTCTCAGAAAGATCCACAGAGTCACTCACTTGGGGGTAAAACGAATGACAAACTTTAAAGCTTATCAGCTGAGCAACACTCCCAGTCACCCCAAATATCCAAACTCCTGACTGAGAGGTAAGAGCTTGGAGGCCTCTATTGGGGAAATTGACTTTATAGAGATTAAGGAAGAAAGACATGGCTCAAAATACCTGCTGGTTTTTGTGGACATTTCCTCCTGGATAGACGGATAGAGATACTAGAAGAGATTTTCCCAGGTTTGGAGCACCTAAGGTAATAGGACCAGATAAGGGCCTGCCTTCATATTTCAGAAATGTCAGGGACTAACTAAGATCTTGGGGACTAATTGGAAGCTTCATTATGCATATCATCCCCCAGAGTTAAGGGCAGGTAGAAAGGATACATAGCACTCTAAATTAGACCTTAACTAAATTAGCCTTAGAGACTGGTGGGCCTGGATGACCCTCCTTCCCTTTGCCCTGCATTAGATGTATATGGCATTCTAGCCCC
This sequence comes from Rattus norvegicus, assembly GCF_021556685.1. Classification (NCBI taxonomy): domain Eukaryota; kingdom Metazoa; phylum Chordata; class Mammalia; order Rodentia; family Muridae; genus Rattus; species Rattus norvegicus. The sequence continues at coordinate 6,176,419 of NC_141548.1, read as the reverse complement.
CATTGTATCCAGCCTACAGTTGGCAGCGATTACAGAACTGAAAAATGATAATTTAATATTTAAGGTCAGCGCTACCCAATAGGCTCATGACTATGTTTGCCCTAAATTATGTGCCCTCAACACGCTGGCAGTCCCCTACATTGGGGAAATTATCCTTCACAGGACCATGAAGTTAGGGTTTTACTGCTGAGAACATATAGCAAACCAAAGTGAGTCTTATGAAGGACAACATTTAATTGGGGCTGGCTTATAGGTTCAGATGTTTAGTCCATTTTCATTAAAGTGGGGGCGTGTCACCCTCTAAGCAGGTATGGCACAGCAGGAGTTGTGAGTTCTACATCTCCATCAGAAGGCTGCTAGCAGAATACTAACACTCAGGCCTTTCTCTGACCCCAGATATCTTAATCAAGCAACTGGCTTTTGAAAATGCTAATACAGTAGAGAACACTGTCTCAAAAACCAACCAACCAACCAAACCAACAAAGACAAATTAAAAACAGCAGCAATGGGGTTGGGGATTTAGCTCAGTGGTAGAGCACTTGCCTAACAAGCGTAAGGCCCTGGATATGATTCTCAGCTCTGAAAAAAAAAAAGACAAAATAAAAACAGGAGCAGCAGCAACAATAACAACAGCAAACGAAAGAAAGAAAACACCAATGCATACTCTTATGTGACCTTACCACCAACTTATTTCTGAATTGTAAATTAAAACGCCTATAGTCAAAAGCTGTGCAGAATTAAGACAGGTGTTCCCTGGTGGTTCCAATTGGGGGTGGGAGGAGACCATGACAGACAGGGGTAGAAAGAAGAACATAAATAGAGGAGAAGCCACCAGGAGGTAAAAATCTTTAAATAATGGCCGTGTGAGTGGGCTAATTGGAGTTTAAAGCATCCCAGACAAAACCATGGCAAATTATATAACGGAATTATTGGAAAAATAGGCATAATAGTATAGAGGATAGCTACCCGCCCAGCTCTTGTGCTAATTAAGGATTATCATAGATATAAAGCTAGTGTGAATCTTTTATCCAGAAACTAACTGGGCAAAGGATGGGCAGAAATCCATGGTTGGGATCAAATATTTTCTACACACAAAACCAGATTCAGCACCTAGAATTACAATCTTCCCAACCCCAGATAACTACAGACCAGCATAGAAACACAACCAGTAACAGCCAGGGCATTCAAATCTCTATTAGAGCCCATCAACACTATGACAGAAGGCCCTGAATATGTCAACATGACTGAAGGACAAGAATAAAAAAGACTGTAAAACAGCATTTGCACATATGGGAGAGGCCTTTAAAGAGAAAGTAAAGAAATGTGTGAAAACACTAACTGTGGAAGGAAATGAATAAAGAAATCCTAAACAGAGAGATGTGGACGAGTAAAATGTAGGAACTCAAATAGTCTCTCAGAGGCAGACCTTAATAACAGACTCCAACAGATGGAATAGAGAACCTCAGGCATTGAAGAGATGATAGAAGGAATGGATACGTAGATAGAGGAAATCTTAAATCCAAAGGGAGGAAAAGAGTGGAGGGGGAAAGGAATAAAGGAAAAGCAAAGGAAGAAAGGAAGGAAGGAAGGAGGGAGGGAAGGAGGGAAGGAAGAAAGGAAGTCAATCCTGGGAGAAAACATCCAAGAAGTAGGATTTTTCTGCTAAATAACAAATATAATAATAAAATGATAAAGACAATAAAGTATATAGGAAGGATGAAAATAAACTTGGGTCAAAGGCAAATAAAACAAAAAAAAACAAAAATAAAAACCAAAAACAAGAAAAAAAAACATTCTCAACCAAAATCATAGAAGAAAATGTCCTTAACTTAAGCAAGAGACTTATCAAAGTAAAAGGAGCACACAGTATGAAATAGACTGGAGTGGAAAAGAAATTCCCCTGGGCATATATTACCTAAGACAGTAAACGTGGAGAACAAATAAGTGTAATAAAAGCTGCAAGGGTAAAAGTACTGGTAACATACACAGTCAGTCCTCCCATGAGAATCACACATTACTTCTCGCTACAGACTCTAAAAGCCAGAAGAGCCTGGATAGATGCACTGAAGACTAAGAGACCAGACTAATAAAGTTGGATTTTAGTTGACCCAAGTGCCTCTCTTCTTTTATCACATGCGATATTATTAGATACTTCCTAAAATTGCCTTCAGAGTTTCTTTGAGGAAGCCTGAGGAGCTTAAGACCTCTGATAAAGTATTTTGTACAAAAGCACCAGCTTGCTTTTTCCTTATTTCTACTACAGCAGGATGGAGGCAAAGTTTTTTGCAAACTACTTTTAATAAGTAGCCCACATCATAGTTAATGGAAGAGAAAAAATATTAGGATATGGGGGAAGAGGACCTGTTCAGCAATAGTTCTTCAGGAACGAGCTTGTTTTCCTTTGGCAGCGGTTCAGGACAACAGCAAGCAGCAAACCTGACTCCGGAGGGGATTTCACAGGGGAGGAAAGCAGGAGTGTGGCGGAAACATTGTGGCAGCGGCTGTGCAGACACAGGAGCTCCTGCTCAAGCTGCAACAAGGCACCCTGTGCTCTGAAGCACAGCAGCTTAGCCAGTTAGCTGGAGACCGGGCTCTCCCACTGCCCGCCTGACCTGGAATCCGCACAGGATACAAGAGGACAAACAACTGTGCCCAAGCTGAGCAGGCAGCGCAAAAGCGCCTGTGAAGGACTTGCAGGCACCACCTTAGTCAGCTTCATCAGAGCAGAGAGTCTAAAGTCTTTTCCTCCTTCAAGCATGGCACTCCAGCCCATTTTCTTTCATTCCCTGCCTTCATTTTGATGGCTTCTACTTCCCTTCATAAGTTTGTCATTTAGTTTCTTTTCTCTCTGTTTTTGCTTCTTTGTTTCTTTCTTTCTTTCAACTAATATAAAGGACCAGCAATTTGATATTTCTAACCTAATATTTGTTGTGGTTTATGCCATGCATACTTGCACATTAAAATTCTTTTTTCTTGCATTTGCCACACTTTAATCGGACTCATTAGCTTTGCTCAATCTCGGTTCTTGGGTTTTCTGAGGTGAGTGAATGTTGGGGTGACCTCATTCCCAATTCCTGATCCTTGTGCCTCTGAAGTCAAATGCTTATGAATTTTCAAAGTTTTCTTTGCCTGTGGATATGTGCGTGTGTCTGGGCACATATGTGCCACAATTTTCAGTTCATGTTTCTTCTAGGAGTCCCAGGTATTGAACTCAGATAATCATACTAGGGCAGCAAGTCCTTTTACTGCTGAGTACCTTGCTGCTATTGCACGTGTGTGTGTGTGTGTGTGTGTGTGTGTGTGTGTGTGTGTGTGTGTGTCTAATTTTCATATATGTATACGTCATATATTGTGCATATCTCTGCCTCTCAATACCATTGTCCTTCCTTTCCTCACCTCTTCTATCGTTTCTTTTTATCCCTCTGGACAGTTTCTCATTGTTCACATCAGTTTAAAATGTAGGAACAGACACACACAAACACACACACACACACACACACACACACACACACACTGTTTGAAAGCAAATTAAAATGAAAAAATAAAAATATGCAGTCTTTTTGATCAGTACTCCTTAGCAATAGCTTTCCTTTGATTTTTTTTTAATTTTTTTTTATTAACTTGAGTATTTCTTATATACATTTCAAGTGTTATTCCCTTTCCCGGTATCCGGGCAAACATCCCCCTCCCCCCTCCCCTTCCTTATGGGTGTTCCCCTCCCAACCCTCCCCTCATTGCCGCCCTCCCCCCACCAGTCTAGTTCACTGGGGGTTCAGTCTTAGCAGGACCCAGGGCTTCTCCTTCCACTGGTGCTCTTACTAGGATATGCATTGCTACCTATGAGGTCAGAGTCCAGGGTCAGTCCATGTATAGTCTTTGGGTAGGGGCTTAGTCCCTGGAAGCTCTGGTTGCTTGGCATTGTTGTACATATGGAGTCTCGAGCCCCTTCAAGCTCTTCCAGTTCTTTCTCTGATTCCTTCAACGGGGGTCCTATTCTCAGTTCAGTGGTTTGCTGCTGGCATTCGCCTCTGTATTTGCTGTATTCTGGCTGTGTCTCTTAGGAGCGATCTACATCCGGTTCCTGTCGGTCTGCACTTCTTTGCTTCATCCATCTTGTCTAATTGGGTGGCTATATATGTATGGGCCACATGTGGGGCAGACTCTGAATGGGTGTTCCTTCAGTCTCTGTTTTAATCTTTCCTCTCTCTTCCCTGCCAAGGGTATTCTTGTTCCCCTTTTAAAGAAGGAGTGAAACATTCACATTTTGATCATCCGTCTTGAGTTTCATTTGCTCTAGGCATCTAGGGTAATTCAAGCATTTGGGCTAATAGCCACTTATCAATGAGTGCATACCATGTATGTCTTTCTGTGATTGGGTTAGCTCACTCAGGATGATGTTTTCCAGTTCCAACCATTTGCCTACGAATTTCATAAAGTCGTTGTTTTTGATAGCTGAGTAATATTCCATTGTGTAGATGTACCACATTTTCTGTATCCATTCCTCTGTTGAAGGGCATCTGGGTTCTTTCCAGCTTCTGGCTATTATAAATAAGGCTGCAATGAACATAGTGGAGCACGTGTCTTTTTTATATGTTGGGGCATCTTTTGGGTATATGCCCAAGAGAGGTATAGCTGGATCCTCAGGCAGTTCAATGTCCAATTTTCTGAGGATTCTGCAGACTGATTTCCAGAATGGTTGTACCAGTTTGCAATCCCACCAACAATGGAGGAGTGTTCCTCTTCCTCCACATCCTCGCCAGCATCTGTTGTCCCCTGAGTTTTTGATCTTAGCCATTCTCACTGGTGTGAGGTGAAATCTCAGGGTTGTTTTGATTTGCATTTCCCTTATGACTAAAGATGTTGAACATTTCTTTAGGTGTTTCTCAGCCATTCGGCATTCCTCAGCTGTGAATTCTTTGTTTAGCTCTGAACCCCATTTTTAATAGGGTTATTTGTTTCCCTGCGGTCTAACTTCTTGAGTTCTTTGTATATTTTGGATATAAGGCCTCCATCTGTTGTAGGATTGGTAAAGATCTTTTCCCAATCTGTTGGTTGCCGTTTTGTCCTAACCACCGTGTCCTTTGCCTTACAGAAGCTTTGTAGTTTTATGAGATCCCATTTGTCGATTCTTGGTCTTAGAGCATAAGCCATTGGTGTTTTGTTCAGGAAATTTTTTCCAGTGCCCATGTGTTCCAGATGCTTCCCTAGTTTTTCTTCTATTAGTTTGAGTGTGTCTGGTTTGATGTGGAGGTCCTTGATCCACTTGGACTTAAGCTTTGTACAGGGTGATAAGCATGGATCGATCTGCATTCTTCTACATGTTGACCTCCAGTTGAACCAGCACCATTTGCTGAAAATGCTATCTTTTTTCCCTTGGATGGTTTTGGCTCCTTTGTCAAAAATCAAGTGACCATAGGTGTGTGGGTTCATTTCTGGGTCTTCAATTCTATTCCATTGGTCTATCTGTCTGTCTCTGTACCAATACCATGCAGTTTTTATCACTATTGCTCTGTAATACTGCTTGAGTTCAGGGATAGTGATTCCCCCTGAAGTCCTTTTATTGCTGAGGATAGCTTTAGCTATCCTGGGTTTTTTGTTATTCCAGATGAATTTGCAAATTGTTCTGTCTAACTCTTTGAAGAATTGGATTGGTATTTTGATGGGGATTGCATTGAATCTGTAGATCGCTTTTGGTAAAATGGCCATTTTTACTATATTAATCCTGCCAATCCATGAGCATGGGAGATCTTTCCATCTTCTGAGGTCTTCTTCAATTTCTTTCCTCAGTGTCTTGAAGTTCTTATTGTACAGATCTCTTACTTGCTTGGTTAAAGTCACACCGAGGTACTTTATATTATTTGGGTCTATTATGAAGGGTGTCGTTTCCCTAATTTCTTTCTCGGCTTGTTTCTCTTTTGTGTAGAGGAAGGCTACTGATTTATTTGAGTTAATTTTATACCCAGCCACTTTGCTGAAGTTGTTTATCAGCTTTAGTAGTTCTCTGGTGGAACTTTTGGGATCACTTAAATACACTATCATATCATCTGCAAACAGTGATATTTTGACTTCTTCTTTTCCGATCTGTATCCCCTTGACCTCCTTTTGTTGTCTGATTGCTCTGGCTAGAACTTCAAGAACTATATTGAATAAGTAGGGAGAGAGTGGGCAGCCTTGTCTAGTCCCTGATTTTAGTGGGATTGCTTCGAGTTTCTCTCCATTTAGTTTAATGTTAGCAACTGGTTTGCTGTATATGGCTTTTACTATGTTCAGGTATGGGCCTTGAATTCCTATTCTTTCCAGGACTTTTATCATGAAGGGGTGTTGAATTTTGTCAAATGCTTTCTCAGCGTCTAATGAAATGATCATGTGGTTTTGTTCTTTCAGTTTGTTTATATAATGGATCACGTTGATGGTTTTCCGTATATTAAACCATCTCTGCATGCCTGGGACGAAGCCTACTTGGTCATGATGGATGATTGTTTTGATGTGCTCTTGGATTCGGTTTGCCAGAATTTTGTTGAGTATTTTTGCATCGATATTCATAAGGGAAATTGGTCTGAAGTTCTCTTTCTTTGTTGTGTCTTTGTGTGGTTTAGGTATAAGAGTAATTGTGGCTTCGTAGAAGGTATTCGGTAGTGATCCATCTGTTTCAATTTTGTGGAATAGTTTGGATAATATTGGTATGAGGTCTTCTATGAAGGTTTGGTAGAATTCTGCACTAAACCCGTCTGGACCTGGGCTCTTTTTGGTTGGGAGACCTTTAATGACTGCTTCTATTTCCTTAGGAGTTATGGGGTTGTTTAACTGGTTTATCTGTTCCTGATTTAACTTCGATACCTGGTATCTGTCTAGGAAATTATCCATTTCCTGAAGATTTTCAAGTTTTGTTGAATATAGGTTTTTATAGTAAGATCTGATGATTTTTTGAATTTCCTCTGAATCTGTTGTTATGTCTCTCCTTTCATTTCTGATTTTGTTAATTTGGACGCACTCTCTGTGTCCTCTCGTTAGTCTGGCTAAGGGTTTATCTATCTTGTTGATTTTCTCAAAGAACCAACTTTTGGTTTTGTTGATTCTTTCTATGGTCCTTTTTGTTTCTACTTGGTTGATTTCCGCTCTGAGTTTGATTATTTCCTGCCTTCTACTCCTCCTGGGTGTATGTGCTTCTTTTTGTTCTAGAGCTTTTAGGTGTGCTGTCAAGCTGCTGACATATGCTCTTTCCTGTTTCTTTCTGCAGGCACTCAGCGCTATGAGTTTTCCTCTTAGCCCAGCTTTCATTGTGTCCCATAAGTTTGGGTATGTTGTACCTTCATTTTCATTAAATTCTAAAAAGTTTTTAATTTCTTTCTTTATTTCTTCCTTGACCAGGTTATCATTGAGTAGAGCATTGTTCAATTTCCAAGTATATGTGGGCATTCTTCCTTGATTGTTATTGAAGACCAGTTTTAGGCCGTGGTGGTCCGATAGCACGCATGGGATTATTTCTATCTTTCTGTACCTGTTGAGGCCCATTTTTTGACCAATTATATGGTCAATTTTGGAGAAAGTACCATGAGGAGCTGAGAAGAAGGTATATCCTTTTGCTTTAGGATAGAATGTTCTATAAATATCCGTTAAGTCCATTTGGCTCATGACTTCTCTTAGTCTGTCTACATCTCTGTTCAATTTCTGTTTCCATGATCTGTCCATTGATGAGAGTGGGGTGTTGAAATCTCCCACTATTATTGTGTGAGGTGCAATGTGTGTTTTGAGCTTTAGTAAGGTTTCTTTTATGTATGTAGGTGCCCTTGTATTTGGGGCATAGATATTTAGGATTGAGAGTTCATCTTGGTGGATTTTTCCTTTGATGAATATGAAGTGTCCTTCCTTATCTTTTTTGATGACTTTTAATTGAAAATTGATTTTATTTGATATTAGAATGGCTACTCCAGCTTGCTTCTTCTGACCATTTGCTTGGAAAGTTGTTTTCCAGCCTTTCACTCTGAGGTAGTGTCTGTCTTTGTCTCTGAGGTGTGTTTCCTGTAGGCAGCAGAATGCAGGGTCCTCGTTGCGTATCCAGTTTGTTAATCTATGTCTTTTTATTGGGGAGTTGAGGCCATTGATGTTGAGAGATATTAAGGAATAGTGATTATTGCTTCCCGTTATATTCATATTTGGATGTGAGGTTATGTTTGTGTGCTTTCATTCTCTTTGTTTTGTTGCCAAGACGATTAGTTTCTTGCTTCTTCTAGGTTATAGCTTGCCTCCTTATGTTGGGCTTTACCATTTATTATCCTTTGTAGTGCTGGATTTGTAGAAAGATATTGTGTAAATTTGGTTTTGTCATGGAATATCTTGGTTTCTCCATCAATGTTAATTGAGAGTTTTGCAGGATACAGTAACCTGGGCTGGCATTTGTGTTCTCTTAGGGTCTGTATGACATCAGTCCAGGATCTTCTGGCCTTCATAGTTTCTGGCGAGAAGTCTGGTGTGATTCTGATAGGTCTGCCTTTATATGTTACTTGACCTTTTTCCCTTACTGCTTTTAATATTCTTTCTTTATTTTGTGCGTTTGGTGTTTTGACTATTATGTGACGGGAGGTGTTTCTCTTCTGGTCCAATCTATTTGCAGTTCTGTAGGCTTCTTGTATGCCTATGGGTATCTCTTTTTTTAGATTAGGGAAGTTTTCTTCTATGATTTTGTTGAAGATATTTACTGGTCTTTTGAGCTGGGAGTCTTCAATCTCTTCTATACCTATTATCCTTAGGTTTGATCTTCTCATTGAGTCCTGGATTTCCTGTATGTTTTGGACCAGTAGCTTTTTCCGCTTTACATTATCTTTGACAGTTGAGTCAATGATTTCTATGGAATCTTCTGCTCCTGATATTCTCTCTTCCATCTCTTGTATTCTGTTGGTGAAGCTTGTATCTACAGCTCCTTGTCTCTTCTTTTGGTTTTCTATATCCAGGGTTGTTTCCATCTGTTCTTTCTTGATTGCTTCTATTTCCATTTTTAATTCCTTCAACTGTTTGATTGTGTTTTCCTGGAATTCTTTCAGGGATTTTTGCGATTCCTCTCTGTAGGCTTCTACTTATTTATTAATGTTTTCCTGTGTTTCCCTAAGGGAGTTCTTCACATCTTTCTTGAAGTCCTCCAGCATCATGATCAAATATGATTTTGGAACTAGATCTTGCTTTTCTGGTGTGTTTGGATATTCCATGTTTGTTTTGGTGGGAGAATTGGGCTCCGATGATGCCAAGTAGTCTTGGTTTCTGTTGCTTGGGTTCCTGCGCTTGCCTCTCGCCATCAGATTATCTCTAGTGTTACTTTGTTCTGCTATTTCTGACAGTGGCTAGACCGTCCTATAAGCCTGTGTGTCAGGAGTGCTGTAGACCTGTTTTCCTGTTTTCTTTGAGCCAGTTATGGGAACAGAGTGTTCTGCTTTCGGGCGTGTAGTTTTTCCTCTCTACAGGTCTTCAGCTGTTCCTGTGGGCCTGTGTCTTGAGTTCACCAGGCAGCTTTCTTGCAGCAGAAAAGTTGGTCTTACCTGTGGTCCCGAGGCTCAAGTTCGCTCGTGGGGTGCTGCCCACGGGCTCTCTGTGGCGGCAGCAACCAGGAATACCTGTGCCGCCTCTTCCGGGAGCTTCAGTGCACCAGGGTTCCAGATGGCCTTTGGTGTTTTTCTCTGGCGTCCGAGATGTATGTACAGAGATCAGTCTCTTCTGGTTTCCCAGGCTTGTCTGCCTCTCTGAAGGTTTAGCTCTCCCTCCCACGGGATTTGGGTGCAGAGAACTGTTTATCCGGTCTGTTTCCTTCAGGGTCCGGCGGTGTCTCTGGCAGGGGTCCTGCGGCTCCTGGGCCCTCCCCCACGGGAGCCCAGAGGCCTTATACGGTTTCCTCTTGGGCCAGGGATGTGGGCAGGGGTGAGCAGTGTTGGTGGTTTCTTCCGCTCTGCAGCCTCAGGAGTGCCCACCTGACCAGGCGGTTGGGTCTCTCTCTCACAGGGTCTGGGAGCAGAGAGCTGCTGCGGGCCGGCCTTTGATTTTTTTATACAATTGATATATAATAATTAATGGGCAAGCAGCTTGAAATTTTTCCTTAATGATTATATCCTTGGAATTTTCATAAATGTTTCATAAATGTTATACTGTCTGCAGATAAAAATGTCAACTTTTAATTCCTACTAGTTACAGGCCTTAAATTATCACGATCCTCCATTCTGACCACAGCCCTCTAGTGTCTATAAGTGCGATCACCACTTAGTGCTCAATGAAAGGGGAACAGAAGAGTGGTGTTGTTCTGACCCCTTCTGGCCAATGGCCCTTATGTGTTTGTCCTGAAGAAATGGGGATATGGATTGCTAGGTATGGGGTGCCACCTTGTGGAAGTGAGAATTTAGTGCACCTGAGCGATGTCTTCTCCCACAGTTGCCTTGGCTGGAGGATTCCTGAATCATCCCAGTCACAAGCACTCCTCTCTCAAAAGAAACCCAACCTCAGCCTTAAAGGAAACGGACACTTAATTTCCAGTGAGATTCGTGCACATCCCTCACTCTGGCATAAGTCCAAAGGACTTTCAGAAAAATAAAAGGGCACTTAACACCATTAGAAAATTCATGCCAGAGTTTTCTGTCTAGTCCAATGGAACAATGCCTCGAAATACCCAGCCATGCCGTGAACCATCTAAGGTGATAGCATATTTCATAATGCCCTCTTAGGCACTTAATTGCTTTTTTTGTGGTTTTAGGACACAAAGAAGGAAGTTCCTTTCATGGTGGTGGTCCACTGTTAGTTCAAGAGTTGAAGCAGGAGGGCAGAGGCAGGGAGGAGAACATCCTTGTTTACATAGATAGTTCCATGCTAAATACAAACAAAAAGATCTTGGATTACAAATACAAGACCCCAAATGAACATGTCGCTGCAGATGTGTGTCCCTTCTGAGTGCACAGGTGAAGATCACACTTTATCATGCCGAGAGAACATTCATAAGAAAATTACTGGAGACACCAGGCAGATTAGAATAGAAGTACGGGGGTTGGGGATTTAGCTTAGTGGTAGAGCGCTTGCCTAGTAAGCACAAGGTCCTGGGTTGGGTCCCCAGCTCCGAAAAAAAGAAAAGAAAAAAAAAAAGTAATGGTGCCGGAGAGGTGGTTCCACAGTTAATACTGGCTACTGTTCCAGAGGTCGGAGTTCAATTCCCAGCAACCACATAGTGCCTCACAATCATCTATGGTGAGATCTGGCGCCCTCTTCTGGCCTGCAGGCATGCATGCAGGCAGAATGCTGTATATGTCAAAAATCTTAAACAAACTAAAATAAAAATAAATAGGTTTGGAAAACTATGTGTATAATTATATATAAGTATAAAAAGTGCAACTACAGCTACTGCTATCCTGCATATATATCCAGTGGCCTGTAGCGTTCTTTTATTTCTGATAGTTCACCCATCACTTCAATAACTGAGACCAGTGTCACTTATGAAATAACTTCATCTAAGTTATAAATGTACCATTGTTATTCAAGCCTGGAAATAATAACCATTTGATGGAATGTACAAAGAGTTTTAGTCGGTATGTTGCCACAGGATCTGTCAAGGGTTGAAGAGATTGTTCAGTGATTAAGAGCACCAACCACTCCCCCAGAGATCCTGAGTTCAAATCCCAACAACCACATGGCTACTTACAGCCCTCTGGTATGGGATCTGACGCCCTCTTCTGGTGTGTCTGAAGTTAGCGGCAATGTACTCACACAAGTAAAAATTAAATATTAAAAAAATAGAAAGGAAGAAACGCAGGACCTCTAAGTATAATCAGGGAGAACTAAATGTCATGGACTTGGTGGGTGGGGCAGGGTGGCCTTGATCCTACAGGAATCTACCTACTTCTTTATCCCAAGTACTGGAATTGGCACTTTGAGTCACAATGCCCAGTTGTGAAGAGTCCTTTCGTGGTCGTGCTGAGCAACTTTGCTTATCATTTCCCATCAGCCAATTCTTTCTATGTAAATGAGACTATTTCTGTAGTGTCTGGTTTCAGGTGAATTCTGATTGGCTGTGTGATTCTGACATTTTTGTGGCTCCAGTTGACTAAAGAGGAACCCATCCATTGTTTTCTAGGTCTCTGAGTGTTTTTACCTCTTTTAAAAATATTAATCAGGAGCTGGAGAGATGGCTCAGCGGTTAAGAGCACCCGACTACTCTTCCAGAGGTCCTGAGTTCAATTCCCAGCAACAACATGGTGGCTCACAACCATCTGTAAAGAAATCCAATGCCCTCTTCTGGTGTATCTGAAGACAGCTACAGTGTACTTATAATAAATGAATAAATCTAAAAATAAATAAACAAACAAACAAACAAATAAATAAATAAATAAATAAATGGTGACTATGCCTTTCTGAGGAACAGTCTCTTTAAAAAAATATTAATCAATCATGTTTATTTAAAGTATTAACATCAGAAATTTTTAATGGGAATTTTTTTAAAAAAACCAGTAAACAACCAAATCGATTTTCCTATTCTAGCCATAAGAGCCAGCTGGAGTTTGTAAGAAAAATGATCTAAAGCATCGCTGTCAAGGACTACAGAAAACTGCCACCCACAGGTAAACTGTCAAAGTAAAGTGACTACAGCACAGCTCTGTCACTCATACCAGACAACCCAGAATAAATACCTTATGAAAAGAATTAAAATCTATCCAAACCACTTAAAATACTTAAATGCAGAAACCTTAATTTTCCTTCAGTTGGGCCAGAAACCACTGCACATAAACACACACACAGAACGCACAAAACACACACACATACAACACAAGTCATCATATTCCTTAGTAATTCTGTCCAGAGCAGAGTGCTTATAGGGATAGAAGAAAGTACAATTCCCAGCAATTTCAACTGAATATCATGTAACGCATATTTGTGAAATACATATTTCACAGAATTTTAGGATTAGAGTACATTATACTATCTATCCTTTATTTTCAAAAGTATCGAAAGTTATGAAGAGAATTCCAGCCTAGTATCAGACTTGTGTCCATCAGAATCAGAACAGGTTGCTGTTTGAAACTTTCTTTTATTACAACTGTTTCCTAATGTCACATAGGAAAACCGGCTTCAGCCAGAAATGCCTGTAACTACCACATGCATCTGAATCTCACCCTGGGAAAACCATGAGAATCCATGAGAGAATGTGTGTGGCTCTTTGATGTCCAGCTTTCCTGTAGGTCTCTTCTGGCTTGCACGGACACCACTCCTTGATTCCTCCCTCTACATGGCCGTGCTACCTTCTTGTCTTTGCTCTGCTGATGATCATTGACAATTTGAGGAAGGTAAAAAGTGCCTAGTGTGTTAGTGAAGCAGGCCTTTGAATGTCACTCTGAGGGGTTTTGGGGAGAGAATCGACGTAAAACTCACTCTGAATGGTGGTAACACCATAACTCTCAGGCTAGGAGCCTGCACTAAATGGCACAGAGAAGAAGCTAAGAGCTAGAATTTCCCTATTTCTGCTCCCTGCTCCACCCACATGGAAAGAGTCTCATTCACATCCTGCCAGCCAGTCCACTTCTACCAACTGCACCTCTCACGGCTACACTCACCCCTTCTAGGACGGAGTCTGTGCTTCCAGACTCTGAGCCAATGGAACCCTCCTTTCTTAAAATGCTTCTGTGACAGAATGGGAAACACGACCAGTGCAGTCACTGCTTCGTTCTGCCCTTTGCAGTCTCCTCCCGCCTGGTTCCCTCACAGCCTTTCCAGTCCAATGTGTCTCCAAGAAAACAGGCTAAAGATTGCACCTTAATTCTCCTTTGACTTGTCTCTGGAAAGAGCCTTTTGCTACATCAGCCCAGGTAGAAGAGTGAAAGAGGAAAAAGAGAAGAGAAGACAGTAGATGGCCTAGGCAAGGGATAACTGAAGTTCTCCTTGTAACACAAGCTACTTCCCAAGATATTACCATTAATCCAGTTTCTGTGTCAATATGGCCCCCAAAACCTAATCACCTATCGTTAGAGCACATTTGCTGACACACTTTTATTGCAGTTCAATTTCTAATACATGACTTTTGAAAACACATCTAAAAGTGGGGTGGGCTTTTCCAGCTGGATTCATGACCTCCTCTCTCCCACTCAGCACCCATACTCAAATCACCTGTGACATCTTGTTTCCTAAACACAGGTGTGGCTGTCTCTTTTACTTTTCCCCATGGGATAGTTTAGTTAGAATGACCTTACTGCACCAGCCCATCAATTACTGGCCTTCTAGCTTTAATGACTTAGGAAAATTTTTATTTGTTGATAATGGAAATCGCCCGCTGTATAAAGTCATTTGCTCCTGCTCTCAAACAGAGGAAAAGAAAGAGAGAGAAGGTCTGCCTGCTAGGCATAGTCAAGGTAAGTCAAGGCCCGTGGGCAGATTTTTCAGCCTGCTGAGGTATGGAACCGTAAGAGAAGGTGTACTTGAGGCTTAAAATTCTATTGACCTTGGTGGAAAAAATGGAGAATTTTGGGGAACGGGAACGAATGCATTGTTTATTTTAACAATTTGTTCCTGTTAGCTTGTGGTTATGCTTCCCACAGTACTACAGTAAAACAGGGCTTTGAGAATTACGCTTGTTGTTACCTTGTACCCACCAGCAGCCCTTTCATAACTGTGTCTTCCCTCTTCTTTTGGCCTTTCATATTCTGATCCTCATCTGCCCCTCAGAGGACCTTTCCACTTCCTACCACTCAGTCCACCAAAGTAGGGCCATGCCATTTCAGGAAACTGGAATTTCTGAAAAGCCCACTGAATCTGGAAGGCAATGTACCCCAGGATATGTCCTGCAGCTCAGAGTAAGATGTTGCAAAAAGAGGAAAACTGACTGATCTCCCACTTTGTGCTTTCAAACAGAACAAATACTTCAAAACTTAGTTTCTCCCTCCGCCCCATTCCAGAATCTGATTTCAGCCCTGCACACTGTGCTCTCTTGGATCCGTGGATGCTAAGCTGCAGGTTCTGGAGATGCCAACCTCGCAGATGAATTCAATGTCTGCTCAACTCAGTCCATTCATTCACAGTTCCTGGAGTCATTGTGTCCACCGACCCAGACACCCATCGCCGATCGAGAGTATTCCACGCAGCGGATCGAGTTCCAGCAAGCAGAAGGATCTTCAGTCCCAGAGCACATTGCTGAACTTACCTGACACGCTGGACAGAACTAAGAGGTTAGTGAGAAACAAGTGTGTGTGAATACCATCCTATGTCGCCATCTGCTGGGCAAATTCAGAATTACATCCTATTACCTTACTTTGGAGTCCTTCTAGCCTCGCATGTGCCTCTGTTCAAGACATAGATGCAGATATTCACAGCCAACCATTGGACTAAGCCTGGGAACCACAGTGAAAGAGTTAGGGAAAAGCCTGAAGGAGATGAAGGGGATTGGAACCCAATATGAAGAACAACAATATCAATTAACTGGAGCCTTCAGATTTCCTCGGGACTAAACTACCAACTAAAGAGGATATATGGTCCTGGCCATGGCTCCTGATGCATATAGTGTAGAGCATGTGTAGCAACAACTGGCTCATCTGACATCTATGGGAAGGGAGGCAACTGGCCCTGTAGAAACTTGATGTCCCAGAGAAGGGGGATGCTAGAGGGGTGAAGTGGAAGGGGGTGGGTAGATGGAGGAGTGGCCTCTTAGAAACAAAGAGGATTGGGAGGGTATGGGGGTTCAAAGTGGAGAGACCAATGATGGGGATGACATTTGAAATGTAAACAAATAAAATGACTACTGTATAATAGATGGTAACAGATGTCTCCATAAGGACCAGATGTTCATTATGTGTAACAGGTTCATTGAAAGTCAAAATCCATAACTGTTGTGACTTACTTATTATTGAAATTTCACATAGATGAACCCAATCAACATTTTAACTTCTCTCCTTGAACCTATAATAAATCATTAGTTACCTTTATAAAACAATTTAAAAAGCAGTTAGGGTTTCTACTCTCTTAGGCTTCGATACAGTGCCTCATTTTAGCTGTCCCTCTCTATGTTCCCTCCATTGCTGCCCTCTCCCTGTCTCTTCACATTTCACATTCCTATCCCTGACAGTGTCCCTCAGCCATCCATGAGTAAACTTGTACTTCCCTAAATGAGGACAGTCTGGCCCACGTCCCTAGACCCTCACACTAAACTGATCATACAGTTACACAGATTGAAGAATTAACAGCTAACATCCACATTTAAGTGAATATGTATCCCATTTGTCTTTTTCAGTCTAGATTACCTCATCCAGAATGACTTTTACTAGATCCATTCATTGTCCTGCATATTGCATGCTTCCTTTTGCCTTTTGTAATTGTTAAGCAGCAATGCAGTCTGTAAATGCACCACGTTTTCTTTATGCATTCATCCGTTAAGGGACAACTTAAATATTTCCAAATTCTAAGTATTATAAACGAGCTTCACTGAACATGTTTGAGCAAAGGTCTCTATTCTAGGATGAATCAACATCTGGACATGAGACCTGGAGTTGTATCTTAAGGTATAACAATTTTCACCTTCCTGAAGAACCATCGTACTGATTTCAGAAGTTGTTGTAGAAGTTTGCCTTTCCACCAGGAGAATATGAATGTTCCCCTTGCTCCATAACCCAGTCAGCTTGAGTTGTCACATGTGTTATTAACCTTAGTCATACTGACAAGTGTGAAAAGTGATTCAGAGTAATTTTGATTTGCATTTGTGTGATGTACAAGAATGATGGATATTTCTTATGAATTTCTCAGTCATTTGAGTTTCTTCTATTATGAATGTTATGCTTAGATATGTAGCACATTTTAATTATTTTTCTTGATATATAGTGTTTTCATTTTTCAAATATATTTTTATATTAGCCTGTTGGGCCCTACCTTGGAGTGTTTCCCTTCCCCCTCGCTGTGCCTTTCAGCCAAAAGTTGTTTACCCTCTTGGCAGCTGCTCTCTGCCCCTGATTTGGAGCCAGGACCTTCCATGACACCCATTCCTCTTGCTGAGCCTTTCAGCTTATTGTTGTTAAGAAGTTGTTTACGCCCCTGTGTTGGGGCCAGGACTTGTCACAATGCAGATTTCTCCTGTTTTCCTATTTTCCTGGTTGGGGATTTTCACCTGCTTTATTGTTTTTCCACAGCTTTTGCCTCTGGTATATAAGGAGATCTCAGTAAAGCCCGGACAGCATTCTTTTAACACGAATGACCCCAGTGTGTGTTTCTTCTTAACTCTTATAGGCCTATGCCTGGTTCTCAGTGTCCTGATGACACAGGCATCATCAAATGGAGGTCCCACGAAGATTGGGAAAGAGAGGACAACCTGACGAGATGGTCCCAGGAAGCCGGCCAGTGAAGGAGGGACACATTGGGGAAAATGGGCCAGGAAAGGTCCCAGTGAACAGGATACAGAAGCACCGTGGGAATTGAAAGCACATGCAAAGAAAAATAAAGATTTGGGGAGGTGGTGAATAAACCTTGTAAAAAGGGACAAGGTAATAATGGTAAAATGTTTTTTTTGTGTGTGTTCTTTTAGAGTTATGCTACAATCTAGAGAAGCAAAGTCAATTCTCATAGATGCTTTTAGTCTTTGGACCCTGATTAGAGACAGTTTACACCCTACATAAGAATGAAAATGCTTTGAGAAAAGCATTCCTCCCAGACGCTCCACAGATGCTTTGGCAAAAGAAGGAAAATGAGATTAAGCTTTTTAAGAGCTCTCCTAGGGACATCCTGCCGCCTTGCTGGTTCCTATTGGAGAAGTGCTTATTTCTGGTTCTGTGTCCTTCAAGTAGGGTATCTGGGTCCTTTTAGTGGGACACCATCTAGCTCCTTCCCTCTATGTCTATTGTCTGTCCTTGGTGTACCAAGCTGTCCATGGATGTCAATTTATGTCTGGGTTTTGCTTCTCGTTGCTTGAATGTTTTATGTTTCATGTTTAAAAGGAAAAATGGTGAAAACTTTAAATGCTGGTTGATTCCCACCTTGATTTAGTTTTAAGTCCTTTCCAGAAAGGAACAAATAAACAAAAACAGTTTCAATTGACCTTTGGAGCCCTGCATCCTAGATAACTGGTTATCTCTGGTGTTAACTGTCATGTGTGTCTCTGACTGGATCCGGCCTCAAAAGAGGAATGTAGCTAGGAGCCTAGGTCTGTCCACTGGGGAAGCTCCCCAGGGGGCTGGCTAAATGTCTACACTAGCTGATCTTAAAGGTGCCAGCAGCTTCAAAGCTTCTATGGTAAGGGAGCTGATGTCTGATTCTCTTAGAGAAATCTGTGACTGTGATTATTGGAATCAACAGGTAACAAGGTGCTTCTTTTAAAATGACACCTAAAAAAGTGAAAATGGTGTTTGATCTAAATGCTAAAGATATGTGTACTCACTTCATTTTTTTGTTTTAAATGTATAATACGCTTTACATGTCTTGGCTATAGGTGATTGGCTTTTAAGTTATTGGTTATGGTTGAAAATTTGTAACATTGGTAATAGAAAGTTGGCTTAAAAAAGGAGTCATTCTAGACAACACGTGGCATGAGCCAACCCAGGGAAACAGGTCTAGATTGGGATAATATTTTAATATATTTCTTATCATGGAAACTGGACTAATAAAAGAATTTAGGGCAATGTCTCTTTGCTGAGATATTAGAGCCTGCACCATCGTTCCTTCATATGCAAGGCTTGGCCGCCATACTTTATAGCATGAGGATAGGACTTGGTGTTTTGGAGAGACTGGATTTTGGAGGATAGATAGTTTGGTGGAGGGTGAGTTTTGCTTTCCAAAGTTATGGCTGTGCTCTGGGGTTAGGAGGGAAACTTGAAGATTGTGGCTAATGATTGCCAGTGTTACATTGACTACAGTTTACAGTCTGATCCCAGACAGACTCGGGATTCTAACTCGTACATATTTGTGCTTAAGAAAAAGTCAAACAGGTGGAGACTGTGACAAGGGTTGATGAGGCTATGGAACATATAAGAGCATTACAGCCCGGTTGCTTACTCCAACTGCTATTTCAAGAAATACATATAGAATGATTATAGGTTTAAGAGATTGTTTTTATGCTGTTTCTTGCACTCTTGGGTTGTTGTGAAATAGTTCATTTCTTGTGTTTCCTTGGGTTTTGTTTGACTTGACCATACATTTGTATGTCTTTTTGAAAGAAAACTGTATTTATTTTGGTGAATTGTTCTTTGGATGACTTTTGTCTGTGGTTCCTCTGAATGCAGTTCCAACGGTGGCCAGAGGAGGGCACCAGATACCGAGTTACAAATGATGGTTAAGCACCCTGTAGGTCCTCTGAGTGAAGCCAGCAGGTTGCCCAGGTGTGCACCATGATGTGCTACAGCTTCTCTGCTTCCTCCTGCTCTTCCTTGGCCAGCAGCACCTCTGCATTCTGCCCCTCCATGGCTCTTGCTTAGGTCTCAGTTCCCTCACTTTTGGAGATTTTAACTTTTAAGAAGGGACAGAAAGATTACAATTTGATGTTTGCCCTATACCTGAGAACCTATGTTGCCAGGAAAGGGGAGATTCCATTGCACAAAATGGGATGGTAAGACAGAGATTTCAGGAAAGAACATGGGTGAATATATTGAAACCATGACACCTCTCAAGGCACAGTCCATGAAACAATGTACTCCAGCTTGCATACATTTAAAGGTGTAGGAAAAAAATATTGGCATCTAGGGAACAGTAAAAATTGTGGATATTGGATTATATGTCACATGCATGGACCCTGGGTTTATACATTTCAGGAAGAAGAATATCCATCACCATGGTCTTTAGGTCTTTGGCTGTTAACAAAGATGTTCTATCCATTTCAAGGCCTGATACAACTCTCCCTCTCCTCAGCAACTGAGTTGTAATGAAGCAGTGAGAACTCTGAAGCTCTGGAAGGACAGTGAGCGAATGGGTGTTCCTGGCTCAAAAGTGAGTCTCTGGAAAAGCCACTGCAGAACCTGGTCAGTCTGGTTGGAGGTAGTTAGCAAGTAAGCTATGGCATTTCCCAGTGACATCACCGGTAGTGTCTTCCCTGGAAATTCTCTTGTATCCAGGAAACACTAGAATGTTCTGTGATGTCAGCAGTGTTGTGGTGACACCAACTGCCTGAGCGATTTCCCTTCATTTCCTAATGGGTTCCCGAGGAGGCATGTTCTCCAGGATCCTCAGTCTCTTTCGGAGGGACAATCATATCCATGTAGACACCAGACCAAGGCAGAGGGAGGCCAGCCCTCCATCACGTTGGAGAAGAAGACGAATGGAAAGGTCCTGGAGGAGGTCACGTGAGTACTGGGCAGGGCAAGGGGGGCTTCCTGGAGGAGGTTGGCTTGAGCTGGTCCTTCCAGGAGTAGGACGTATGATTTAGAGCCTCAGTCTTCCTAAATGGCTGACTCAGACTCAACAATTTCTGATCATTAGTTTGACAGAAAACCAAGAACTGTTATATGTCAAGGGCCTTTCCTTGAATCTCTTTACTGTCATGGGCAGTGTCAAAAAATACCAGGATGTGCCTCTGTAAGAATAACACAGTGTCTCTCCCAGGATAGGCTATCAAAGCACTTCATTCTCAGCAGTGTCCTGTAGATTACTTGGGTAATTGATGCCAAGAGGGATACTCTCCTGGTCATATAACAAGGTCTCAGTTATTTGTCCTTGAACACACAGACTAGGGATTCAAGATGTTAAGCAGTTTGGACTCAAGGACTTACCTGCCTCATATCAGACATTAGCTGAGAAGGTCCTCCAATTCTTCTTGTTTAGCCCAGCTTTAGAATTTCAGAGCCAGAGGAATGGCTTTAGGAGGTGTGTTCTATATCTATGATGGCATATGTCATCCTATGGCTATGATGGTGGGGACCAGGGACCTAGCTGAGTTCAGCTTAAAGATAGCTTTCTTGCTCTGTCAGGGATTCACTGTATCTGTAGAACTGTTCATCCTCAGACTTCTGTTTTAGACTAAGCATAGTTTTCCTTGACACTGTGTCCACATACATGCCTGTTTACTGGTGTTTATCTACCTACAGAGTCTGATCAGAAGGCATCATCCCAAGCCTCCATGACACCTGTTGAAGAGGAGAGAATGAAGCGTCTGGAGAACCTCAAAATTGCTCTCCACAAGATGCAAAAGGAGAGAGATGAACTCAGGAGAATCCTGGCTGATTACCCGGGAAAGAATTTAAATGACAGGTAGTCACAATGCAAGTTCTGTTAAATCCACATTTCCTCACATCACAGTAGGCTACAACTCCAGGGTATCCTCATGGTCAAAATCACTTTCCTGATTGCATCAGAATGTGAAGTTCAGATGGGAATGGGATGGTGGAACAGGCTATTTTAATTCCTACAAACGTAAATCATAGCCTGTGGCCTGAATGACAGTCTGGGAATAAGGGTAGTAGTGTGTGAGCTCTCATTGTGTGGTTTAAGAAGCCTGGACAGGTGTTGGCTTGTGGGAATTTCTAGGTGCTCTGATTATGACCAATCATTGTTGTAATTGACGTGGAGGTGCTTTGGGTTCAATAGGTCCTGTGAAGAGCTGGAGGGACCCAATCCCACTTGGTGCCTCACAGTGTGTGACTGGACTGACAACAGGGGATCATTGGTTTTCTCTGATTTTATTCATTGTATTTTGAGATAATGCCACATCCTTGTATTTATTTGGCATTCTAATTGTATTTGAGAGAGAGAGAGAGAAAGAGAGAGAGAGAGAGAGAGAGAGAGAGAGAGAGAGAGAGTTTTGTGTAAGTTTGTGTGTGTGTCTGTATATGAGTGCGTTTGTGTGTATAACTTAAGATCTGGGTATTCTATGTTCTGATTTGGCCTGAGAATTATCCTGTGTCAATTTTCATGGCATGATAATGATGAGGGTGAGAGCCTCACAGTGAGCAGTAGAACATTTCACATCTGCTCAGGTGGACGCACATGGGAATCTCCTGGTGTGTGTTATAAATTCTTTTCCCTGTAAATACTGTTCATGTTCCTTTGGGTTTTCATGTAGCAATAGATTCTATGATTGAGAATTGTTACCTAAGAACAGGACAATAGTCTTCATGGGTTTCAGTTGGAGCCTGGATCGTGGCACAGGGTCCTCCAAAGTTCTTGGCATGCTAGTCTATTCCTTCAAACACCCTCAGGGAGCTCAAGCAAATCAGCTCCCTCCTTTTGTTTGCTGGCACTGCTGTCCCTGTGTCCATAATAATAAACTTAGTAAATACCAAATGGACCCAGTACCAAGGATCAAGGGTGTGGCATGTCCTAGGCTGGGGTAGTTCAGGATTCAGTCTGAATTCATGTAATTCTTGCATCCTTCATTCATATGTTATTTCATCCTTGGACCATGCCCTACCACAGGAACAACTTTGAGTCCGAGATGCTCACGATGCAGCACGAGGAAGTGATGACTGACATGAAGAAAATGAGCGAGCAGGTCAATAGAGCTTTGGTCAAATGTACACACCTCACACTGGAAAATGACTGGTACTGGTGAGTAACTTACAAGGCTGTGACCCCAGCACAGGGCACAGCATGTGTCAGCCCATTCTTATGTTTGAAGTAAAGTGAGGATCAGGCTTTATAGTGTTTGAAGCAGACCAGGAAGCCTGTCTCTAAGGAAGGCTCTAGGACACACAGGACACAGAAAGATTGGCCTCCAAGCGACATTCTAATAAAATGGACAAATAAGCACACATAGGGATTATGTCCTCTTCTGGGAAAAACTTGAATCAATGGTGTCAGGTTTTTGAGAAGTGCCCTGAGTCTTCTGGAATGTGGCTCTTTTCTCCATTTGACCTGTCTCTAGGTCATGCTCCATGGCTACTGTGGACTTGGACTATAATCTGGGCTCTCTTTGGATCAGGACCCTAGAAGGAGTAATGGACATGGAGATGTGGGAGGAAGTTGGAGACTGGCTGGGAGTCACCATTTTTTCTTTGTGTGTCAGCCGCAGCTTCTGCCCCCTCCTAACTGAGTTGTTTGAGCTGAAGAACAATGCCCAGAGAGCACGGCATGAGAACAGGGAGCTTCTATGGGAACAGATTGCACTGGAAGAGTCCATTAAGGAAACAACAAGGTTCTGTGGGGAAGCCAGTATGAAAATCCACGTAACAAGCAGCCTCAGGTAGGATGAATTATGCATCAAGGGCAGGTTTTCCTGATATCTAACCATAAACCAAGTCAAGCCAGTTTAAACTTTCTCCCACTTATCCAGACGCTCTCCTAGGTCTCATCCAGTTGTTCATCTCTTTGACCATTTACAAAACTTTCTGTGATGTTAGCTTCATGCA
This sequence comes from Rattus norvegicus, assembly GCF_021556685.1. Lineage (NCBI taxonomy): Eukaryota > Metazoa > Chordata > Mammalia > Rodentia > Muridae > Rattus > Rattus norvegicus. Next base: position 6,153,164 of record NC_141548.1, on the reverse strand, counting down.
AGAAACTGGAGGATTGACAACCAAATCCTCCTGCTCAACTAGAAAATGCATTTCCTTAAGGGGGATCTGTTGATCACACACTGCACACTTACATGCCATTATGCTAGAGGGATGCCATGTGGTAGCCGTCTTTGTAGTGCACAGAACTGATTAGAGTTTAGTTCAATTGCCAAAAGAATGGTTCTCATTGTCAATCATGATGGGGCTTGTGGACTTTCTCTCCTTTTCCCTGTACATTGAAAATGGTCCCTTTTGCCTGTCCAAATCGTGGTTTACAGTGACAGAGCTTGAGAAGCAGTTTGTCCGTCCTGTTTTATGTCAGTGTTTTAGTGTTCTTTCCTGTGGCTTATGTCCTGGAGCTGACTGGATGAACAGGGATGTAAGAAAGACTTCTCTCAGGGTGAGGGTTTGTGTGAGATATGTGAGGATTAGAGGGAAATTTTTCTCCAACTCTCTCAACCTCGTGTGCCCAAGAAGTGCATTCCCTATACAGGTTTACTCTATAAGGGATGGATAGCAGTGTCTAAGCTCTCACTTGACACATTTCCTTTGCCTAATCTGTATTCAACAACTGTTGTTCTAGCATGATGGCCTCCCCATTCTTTTCTGCTTCTCACTTATGATTTCTGTCATCTCCCTCTCCCTCTCCCTCTCCCTTCCCCTCTCCATCTCTCTCTGACTCTGTGTGTGTGTTTGTGGGCGTGTTTTTTTGTGTGTTTTTTGTCTGTGGGCACATATATGTGTGATCATGTTTATGACTATGGTCCATATTGTACTTTGGAAGTTGTTTGTTTTAATTGTGATATGGTGTCTTATATATAGAAGTGTGTGTATATGTGTGTTTTTTCGCATGTGTGTGTGTGAACTCATCAAGTTTCTGAACACAGACACATATATATATTTATATATATTGTATAAATCTATATGTGCATATTTAGAAACATGTAAAACTATATATATAGATACACACACACACCACAAACACTCTGAGAAAGAGAGAAGAAGAGAAACATAATCTTTCCAATTACATTTTAAATTGTTCTTAATGGGGTCTTGATCACTATTCAAAATATTTACACTGGGAAAACTATTCATCAACATTGACATTACTTGGAGAAAAACTCAGGAATGGGGTACAGGGATGTGAGGAGAGGCTACTGTGTGAAATCCATGTACCTGAGTGTCGAAACTGATGACTCAGGGCTCTTCTGCCTTCTTTGCTCTCGGTGTATAGTAACACTGGAAGGTCATGTGGCTTGTTGTGTCTTCTCAACATCCTGGTTATGTTAATCATTAACCTGCCACCACTTTCTTTCCAGATTGGCCTAAACTTGGTTGAATATACCTTGGCTTTGGAGTTTGGCCTGGAATTTGTTATTTGAAAGATTAATTTGCTTAGAGTTGAATATTCAGGCAGAAGATGTCCAGGAGTTATGCTGAGGTGTAATCACATCTTTGCCTCAGACAGAAACTTAGGCTCAAAATCGTCCAAAGCACTCACCCTGTGTTGTGTTGTGGCACTCTTAACCATTGTTATTCAAAATCGTTTGATCTGAGTGAAAATCATCTGTAAGGAGGGTTTAGAACAGTGATGACCCTCAGACATTGCTGGAGGTGTCAAATGGGTAGCCCTGTGAGAAACCATGTACAACTCTTGTGAAAGTTCAACCTTTTGACACAGTGATTCCAGAATAAGAAGTAGGTGTCAGCAGAGAAACTGGGGCACATTAGTGTTGTAGGGGTTCACCTCAGAGCAGCCATGAAGCAAAATTATCCAGATGTCCATCAGTCAGAAAGTGAAAAGGTACAATGTTGTCCAGCCCTTCCATGGACTGTGGCTAGTTTGATTATACCTGCCAGCATTTGGCTTTGAATTAGCCTTCTCTTACTCGAATTATATCTGATAGCATCCCAGTACAAGTTTTACCTTGGATTGTGGTTATGGAGATTTCTTAGCTGTTTGTGCTGGTAGTTTGTTTCCCCTGTCAGGTACTGTATGGTAAAGGGACCTCATATTGAAAAATGCAGCTCACTTTGCATGCACTGGGAAACAGTGAGCAGAGGACTGAAGAGGCTTACCTGCCCCCACCCAGTGCTCTGTTCCCTGAAATCAGCCTCCTGTGCACAGCATTGTGAACTTGCTAAGCAGGCTTGGCTAACAGGCCTAGATGTCACATTTCTAATTTCTGATTTTCAGGGGAATACACTTTATTGGCTGAGCTGTCTTTAGGCTATGCTCACTGTGTACTTACCCCATTCCAGGTTTTTTTTCTTATGCTACCATAGTAGACTGGGTGATCTCTTCTATTACCATTAACTGGGAAACTAACCACATTCTGCAAAATACTCTGCTTGTATGTGTGAACAAATATATTTGGGTGAGTTCAAAAGTGTGTATTTCTGGGTGTCTGTCTGTCTGTGTCTGTATATATGCATGTCTCCATGGACAATATAATCTTCTAATGACCAGGATGAGGAGAGCATGGAGGAAAGTCTGCAGGACGCCCTGAATCAGAAAAAACTGGCCACTGAGCAAAAGGCCTTGTCTGAGACAATGCAGCATCATTTCGGTGTCACTGAGAGGATTTGAAAGCACAGGATGAGAGGACCCAAGTAGATTTCCTGTACTTATAAACTGTCTTATCGGGTGTGTGACTTTCTCCAGAGTTCTCAGCATCTGTCAGCTAGGAGCAGCTCAGAATATTGTTCTTGTCCATTTAAAAGAAATTCCGTCCATGAAGTGTATGTGATCCATAGAGATTCTGGCTCTTGTGTACCGATCCCTCCAGGCTGTGCTCTCTTGTATTATCTGAGCCCAGTGCCTTTAAGTCTCCCCATAATAGTTTTACGATACCCATAAACAAAGGAGTGGTATAGTTTATTTTCTGCTTGAGTATCTCCTTTAGAGTTCAATGCTTAGTCTTGGCAAGATTTCCATGCAGCATATTCTTGCCAAATATAATATCACTTCAGTGTGCATGTACTTCTTGAGATATTGTTTCTCTGGGTCTTTGCAGATATTGAGGTTGTCATTTGGACCCCAGGCATATTCCTGCACTGGAGGAATAATAATAGTCTTCATTTCAGTGATGGCCAGGCTTCCAAGGCCTTCCTATTGTTTTCTAGGTTGTTCACATCTCTCCTCATCTGACATTGAGACATTGTTACATGATATTAAAATATAATATATATGTACGATTGGAATTATCTGCTTTTCACTGTTCGATTTTTAGCATTTTGAAAAGCTGAGAAAATATGCAGGCCTGTGGGATCTCTTACCCTTCTCTCTTGGGCATGAGAGAATGACCTCAGATGAAAGATCATCCTGGATTTTCCTGCTGAATTGTGCTGCTGTGTATGGGATAAGTGGCATGGCAGGTCCTCACCAGGTCTTCTCCACCCCTAGGTCTGAACACTGCAGCAGAAGCTTTCCCAGGGCCCAGACCAGGACTACAGCTCTCAGAGACAGGACTGTCCACCAGGAGCACTGAGGGTTCAAAGATTGACACCACCTCCCGCATCTCAGTCCTTGTAACCATAGCAATCCTGGGCTGAATTTGAAAGACCTTGAGATGTGGACTGGAACATGCCTCACGTTTAACCTTTTGACGACTTGTCCACCAACAATCAACTACACCGAATGAGGCGTCTACATTCCTCTTGAAGAGATTTTTACCATCTTACCTGCCGTTCTGCTGTGTTTGCAAGGCCAGCAACAGGCTGGAGTTATATGTTGAAAAATCATCAGGAATTGAATGCTGACTAATTTACTTGTTATATTTAGTTTTTAGTTTGAAATTTGGTTGTTTTATGCATTTGGTTTTATTTGTTTACATTTGAAGTTTTGTTCTTTATTTGTTAACATTAGTTTTTTAATTAATATGCTATATTCTTAAGGCTATATACATTGAACTCATTGACTCCCCACTTTAAAATGTTCTTGAATAAATTAATGTTTGTCTATAAATAAAAATGTGACCTTTAATCCCTCACTCAGAAGACCGTCCTGAGTCGTGTGTGGTTCTTCCTCCTGTAACAGCACAAGTGTAAGGCAACAGTGGTTTTCTGCAAGTCTCATGCAGCATAGGCTTCACCATCAGTTCACAGCCAGCCAGAGCTGCACAGGAAACTGTGCTCTTGATGTAGACAGTGTGTCATACTCTGTGGATCCCACATTCATGATGAAAAATATTCTTGCTTTATACTTGTGCTCACAAATTTAGCTTCCTTTATAATGACAAACAAAGGAGACACACAGAAGTGTTTCTCTAATACATTAGAGGAAATAAAACCATTCAGTATAGGAATATAAAAAGCGATCAGGACACACAGAGCTGTATGCCTCTGCATTCCTTGTAATATAGCATCGGTTATTACTGCAGATTTATTGAATTCCAGCAATTTTGGAGGAACAATATGTTAAAAATTTTTTATTATATATATTTCTTTACTTACATTTCAAACGTTATTCCCCATCCTTGTTTCCTTCCTGAAGCCCCCATTCCCTTCCCTCTCCCTTCCCCATATGTGTATTCCCCTATACATCCCCCTTATTGTTCACCACTATTCCCCGGCACTGCCCCTGGAACATTTTCTTTATTGTTTTGTTGGTTTGTTTGTTGTTATTCTTTTTCTCCCATTTTTATTAAATTGGGCATTTCTTATTTACATTTCAAATGTTATTCCTTTTCCCAGTTTCCTGTCCATCAGCCCCCTAACCCCTCCCCTTCCCGTTCTAAATGGGTGTCCCCTCCCTGTCCAACCCCCATTACTGCCCTCTCCAAAATTCCCTTCACTGGGGGTTCAACCTTGGTAGTACCAAAGGCTTCCCCTTCCACTGCTGCCCCAACAATGCTATTTACTGCTACCTACGCAGGGTCAGTCCATGTGTAGTCTTTGGGTAGTGGTTTGGTCCCTGGAAGCTCTGGTTGGTTCTTATGGGGTTGCAAGCCCCTTCAGCTCCTTCAGTCCTTTCCCTAGTTCCTCCAATGGGTGTCCCGTTCTCAGTTCAGTGGTTCGCTTCAGGCATTTGACTCTGTATTTGACATGTTCTGGCTGTGTCTTCAGGAGAGATCTATATCCGGTTCATGTCAGCCTGCACTTCTTAGCTTCATCCCTCTTATCTAGTTTTGGTGGAGATAGATAGATAGATAGATAGATAGATAGATAGATAGATAGATAGATGATAGAAAGATAGGTGTGGACCACATGTGGGGCAGGCTCTGAATGGCGTTCCTTCATTCTCTGCTCTAAAATTTGCGTCCCTATCCCCTCCTGTGGATATTTTTGTTCCCCCTCTAAAGAAGGAGTGAAGCCTCCTTCTTTAAAAGGGGAACAAGAATACCCTTGGCAGGGAAGTGAGAGGCAAAGATTAAAACAGAGACTGAAGGAACACCCATTCACAGCCTGCCCCACATGTGGCCCATATATATACAGCCACCCAATTAGACAAGATGGATGAAGCAAAGAAGTGCAGACCGACAGGAGCCGGATGTAGATTGCTCCTGAGAGACACAGCCAGAATACAGCAAATACAGAGACGAATGCCAGCAGCAAACCACTGAACTGAGAATAGGACCCACTTGAAGGAATCAGAGAAAGAACTGGAAGAGCTTAAAGGGGCTCGAGACCCCATATGTACAACAATGCCAAGCAACCAGAGCTTCCAGGGACTAAGCCACTACCTAAGGACTATACATGGACTGACCCTGGATTCTGACCTCATAGGTAGCAATGAATATCCTAGTAAGAGCACCAGTGGAAGGGGAAGCCCTGGGTCCTGCTAAGACTGAACCCCCACTGAACTAGACTGTTGAGGGGAGGGCGGCAATGGGGGGAGGGTTTGGGAGGGGAACACCCATAAGGAAGGGGAGGGGGGAGGGGGATGTTTGCCCGGAAACCAGGAAAGGGAATAACACTCGAAATGTATATAAGAAATACTCAAGTTAATAAAAAAAAAAAAAGAGGGAGTGAAGCATCCACATTTTCGTCATTCTTCTTGAGTTTTATGTGGTCTGTGCCTTAGATCTTGTGTATTTCGAGTATAACCAAGAGGCGAGGATGCAAAAGAATCAAATGGATAGCTTGATGCCAGAGGTTGGTGGTGAACACCAGAGGAAAAGATCATTCTTCCAGAGACAATTGGCAGGTTTCTGGTAACTCAGCTTTGCCAGACTACTTGTCTTGGGCCCACAGAACTCTCTGAGTTGCCAACACCAAGGTATGTTCTACCTAATACACTGGACAGTGTAGAAGAAGATGTCAAAGCCAGATGTCACATTTGCACCTATGTAAATAAAAAACAGAGATCATTTACCCAGAGAGGATTGCATACAGGTAGCCAATGCTCTGATAAATTATGGGATCCTGATTTTACTGACACATGGTCTCCTAGAGTAAGACAAAAGTGCCTGCTTGTTTTTATTGATTCCTTTTCTGGGTGAGTAGAAGCTCACTACATCAGACTGAAACTGATCATAGAGCAACTAGAAAGCTCTGCTAGGAACTTTCCCCCTAATTTTGCCACTCACTAGGAATGCTGTCATATAATAGCCCAGATCTCACTGCCAAAGCCTGTGAATAACAAAGATGTATGCATAGTTTGGAGTCTTTGTTGTGCAGAATTCTGGGCAGGTGGAAATAATGAACAAGACATTAAAGGAAACACTATCAAAACTCACATTAGAGTCCAGGAAGTGTGGATAGGCACTTTTCTTACTTTGGGCTTGCTGTACTATACAAGGAGGGATTGAACCATAGAATATTATGTTTAGAATATACCCCCCATTGCTTCTGACTCTTAGAGATCAGCAGTTGGCAGAATTCTTCAGCTATTTTATTCTTGAAATCCTATTCGTCCACTTCTCCGTAAAGTCTATTACTTTGACTATCGGAGAGACCCAGTGAACCTCTAAATCTATCTACAATATCCCCTAATTTGGACCTAGTGGTAGCGAACCTGCATGAGCCAACTGGGCATCGAAAAGGACAAAGCAATTTGCAAAGGACCTACGTGGTGATGTTTTACACTCTTACAGTTATGAGGTTAGGTGGAATTTTAACATGGATTCCTCACAACTAGGTCAAGAAGGTAGAAGCCACAGATGACAAGTCCAAATAGACTCCCTCCAGAACTTCTGGACCTATTAAAGTTGAGCTTTCACCTGACCTCAAGCCCTTCCACTCCCTGCCCAACCTCCTGAATCTTATGTTTGGCATGAATACAGGATCATGGTCCAAACTCTAACACCCTCTGGCCTGTCCCTGGGACCTCAGGAAGGTGGACACTAGAGAAGTGACGTCTAATGGAACTGCAGAGGACCAATCTCCGTCCACGTTGTCCTTTGCTCACTGATATCTGGTTATTTTTTGGAGAAAGGATTTGAAAGTTTCACCTGTCAGCTCACTTCCTGCACATCCACCACAGGCCAAGGGCAGGCTCAGATGAAGCTCTGTTGAAGACAGGCGCTGTCCCTTGTGAGCTGCGTCTCAGGGTATGCGGAAGACCATTCAGCCTCCCGTGATGTGGGAGAGCAGAGTAGTAGGAGGCAGGCAAAGGGGACAGTTCTGTGTTTGTTTTCTTGGCTACCATAACTACATCTTCCAGGCTAAGGATTTGCTCATGGAAGTCTGCTGTGTCACATGTGTAAAGGCCAAGCTGTCTGAAGTCTCAATAACACAACTGGCTCCAGGCTGCTTTCTCAGTCACTGGGATTTACACGCAGTCCTTTGTACCTTGTCTTCTAGGCAGTCCTTCGTACCTTGTCTTCTAGATCCACAAATTCTTTTCTGGCTTCATGTGTACAAGGCATATTTTCTCACTCTCTCCTTCTAGAGACCAGTAGGAACACATATATTGGACAGCCATGCTTATTGTCTAAACTGCAGGTGTCCATGTACGGCATTAGTGGGTATGGCATCATATCTCAGCATCTCTTACTGTAAGGGTTGAGCAGAACTCCCCCATCTCATCCTGGGTGATGATGTAGATTAGACCCATCAGATTAAATAAAGAATTGAAAAACTCTCCTGGGGGTGAAGTGGTGAGGAAATCATGTTGCCATCCCATAAATGCACTGCTATGAGCAAGCTTCAGACAGCCTGGGGGGATGCAGCCTGCAGCAGAGACCACAGGCCTTTGGTGGAGAATGATTCAGTTCAAAACTGGGAAGGGAGAAGGATGGTTGATATTGCTCCAGTAGATCTCACTGCCTATAAAAAGAGTTTCTTCTAGATCAATGAATGGTTCTTGTAAAGCAGCTCCTGGACTGGACTACTGAGACCAACCATGAGCCCACCAGACTGGTGCTTTCCAACCAACAGACAAAAGTATCCACTCTGCGAATGATACATAGATACATACACAGAATACCAGATGGATACAGAGTTTCTTCAGTTCCAGGAATGAGGGATTCAGCAGGTGAGATGGCTCAGCAGATAAAGGTAATTGTTGCCAACTCCCTACACCTGAGCTCCTTCCTAGGACCTACATGATTGAAGGAAAGAACAAACCTCTCACAACTTGTCCTCAGATTTTTATGTAGTTGTCTTTTCCGGTCTTGGTCCACAGAAGCAAAGACATCAGGTTTTCCAATTCCATTTGACACGGGACCAGTACCTTCACCCGAATGTTCCTTCCTGGAAAGCTGCAGCCTGTCGGCGTGGCTCAGTGGTTTGTGAACTGCAAGTGTCCATCTGGGAAGGTGGTCGTGTTCATCCAGCCCACCTGCCCCTATTACAGAAAGACCCAAGAAATCCTCAGTCAACTGCCTTTCAAACCTGGTCTTCTGGAATTGTGAACATCACAGCCTCTAACAACACCAATGAGATTCAAGATTAATTACAACAGCTCACTGGATGGAGAACAGTTCCTCAGGTCTTCATAGGTAAAGAAAGACTGCATAGGCAGACACAGCGATCTGATCTACATGCAACAGAATGGAGAGCTGATAACCGGGCTGAAGCAGATTTGAGCTCTGCAGTTAGGAAAGGGGTGCAGGCAGAGCCCATGCCGAGAGCCATCATCCAGCCATTCCGACGGCCAGTGCCCCTGAGAGATGATGTGCATCACAGAGGATGTCACTACTTTTTGGTGATGGGGATTTTCAACAAATTGGCTTTTATTTCTTCTTTTCCTCAGTGCTAAAACCTGTTGCCGTTTGCCTTTAACCATGGGGGTGAGCAGCTTAACAGACAACACTGGCTTTTCCACTCTTCATGTGCTGACATGGCTCTGCCTCTAAGCCCATGTTTCCCATCCAGTTGATCCAAATTATTTTATTTAATATTTTCAGATTATTATGAGGGGAATTTTTCCCAGATTTTCTCACGGTATGATTTAGATTGGCATAAAGGAAGGCTAAGAAACTTTATGTGTTCACATTGTATTGTGCTTTTATGAATGTATTTATCAGTCTTAAGAGACGGTGATACATTTTTAGAGTTTTTAAAATAGTATCATGTCTTCTGCAAATGAGAACATTTTGACTTCTTCATTTTTCATTTGGGTTACCCAAGTTCACCACCCACCACTGATGCTTATTGTTATTTTTTCCACTTTTCCTCTGGGTTTCTCTCTTGTCTCTTTTCATTATTGCTACTCTCTTCCCCCCTTTGTCCATCCTTCCCTGCCTCTACCTACGTCCCTCCATCCCTCTGCCTCCCATGATTATGTTGTCCCCCCTTCTAAGTGGGTTTCAAGCATCCACAATTTGGCCTTCTGACATGTTACCCTTCAGGTGATCAATGAATTGTATAGTGGGTCTTCTGGAACTTTTGGACTAACATCCATTTGTCACTAAATACATCCCATTTTATATCTTTTTGATCTCTGTTACTTCACTATTTTCCAGTTCCATCCCTTTGCCTACAAAGTTCTTGGCGTATTCATTTTTGATACCCGAGTACTGTTGCTCTGTATGAATAGAGCGCACTTTATCTATTCATTCCTCAGTTGAGTTGAGGTCTATCGCGGTTGTTCCCAGCATTTGACTAATATAAGTAAGGCTGCTATGAACATATTCAACCACATGTCCTTGTCATATGTGGATCAGGTTTGAGTATATGCACTGAAGTGAGTGGTAAAGCTGGGTCTTCAGGTACAGCTATTTGCAATATTCCCTGATCCTCCACATTGATATCCAGAGTGGCTATACAGCGAGTAATCGCACCAGCAATGGAGGAGCGTTCCCCTTCCTCTACATCCTAGCCCAATCTGCTGCTGCCTCAGTTTTCTATCTTAGCCATTCTGATTGGTGTAATGAAGAATCTCAGGTTCATTTTGATTTGCCTTTTTCTGATAAATAAGGATGTCAAACATTTCTTGATGAGTTTCTTAGGCACTGAGATCCTCAGTTGAGAATTCCTGGTTCAGCTCTCTGTCCCAGTGTAAAAGTCGGGTTATTTGTTAGTCTGGGAGTTTACCTTTTTGAGTATTTTGTTTATTTTGAATTTTGGCACTCTCTCAGATGTAGGGTTGGTAAAACTCTTCTCTGAATCTGTAGCTTGCTGTTTTGTCCTATTGGCAGTGTCCTTTGCTTTAAAGAAAGTTTTCAGATTGTTGAGATTTCATACATTTACTGTTGATCTTAGAGCCTGACCATTTGGTATTGTTTTCTGAAAACTTTCTCCTGTGCAAATGTGTTCTAGGAACTTTGCGACACTTTCCCTTCTATTAGCTTCTGCATGTTTGGTTTTATGTGGATTTCCTTGATTCACTTGGACTTGAACTTTGTAGAAAGAGAGAGAAATGGATCCATTGGCACTCAACTACATGCAGACCACCAGTTAGGGTAGCATCACTTCTTAAAATGCCTTCTGTTATGTTCAAAATCCTCAGTCATCAGGGAAATGCAAATCAAAGCAACCCTGAGATTCCACCTCACACCAGTCAGAAAGGCTAAGATCAAAAACTCAGGTGTCAGCAGATGCTGGCGAGAATGCGGAGAAAGAGGAACACTCCTCCACTTTTCATAGGATTGCAAACTGGACAACCTCTCTGGAAATCAGTCTAGAGTTTCCTCAAAAATTGAACATTGCACTGCCTGAGGACCCAGCTATACCTCTCCTGGGCATATACCCAAAAGATGCTCCAACATACAATGAAGGCACATGGTCCACTAAGTTCATAGCAGCCGTATTCATAACAGCCAGAAGCTGGGGAAAACGCAGATGCCCTTCAACAGAGGAATGGATACAGAAAATGGAGTACATCTACACAGTGGAGTACTACTCAGCTATTAAGAACAATGACTTCCTGGAAATCTTACAGCAATGGAAGGAACTAGAAAATATCATCCTGAGTGAGGAAACCCAATCACAAGAAAACACACATTGTATGCACTCACTGATAAGTGGACATTAGCACAAATCTCAGATTACCGAAGACGCAATCCACAGACCACATGAAGCTCAAGAAGGATGACCAAAGTGTAGAAGCTTCAGTCCTTCTCAGAAGGGGAAACAAAAATATTCACAGGAGGAAGTGTGGAGATGAAGTTTGGAGCAGAGACTAAAGGAAAGGCTACCCAGGGACTGCCCTAACTGGGGATCCAGTCTATATACATCCACCAACCTCAGACAATATTGGTGATGCCAAGAAGTGCGAGCTGACAGGAGCCTGATATAGCTGTCTTCTGAAAGGCACTGCCAGAGCATGACAAATACAGAGGCGGATGTTTGAAGTCAACCATTGAACTGAGAACAATGGAGGAGGCAGAGAAAGGATTGAAGGAGCTGAAAGGGTTTGCAATCCCATAACAACAATAATACCAACCAACTATAGCTCCAAGAGACTAAACCACCATTCAAATGGTACACATGGACAGACCCAGGGCTCCAGCAGCATATGTAGAAAAGGATTGGCTTGTTGGGCTTCAATGAGAGAAGAAGCCCTTGTTCCTGCGAAGGCTCTATGCCCCAGTGTAGGAGAATGTAGGGCAGGGTGGCAGGAAGGGTTGGGTGGGTGGGAGAACACCCTCAGAGAAACAGGGTGAGGGGGATGAGGTAGGGGGATATGGGTGTGAAACAGAGAAAGGCTTTAACATTTGAATGTAACTAAAAACAAATAAAGAATAAAAAAATTTAAAAGGCATAACAAATGCAAAAGATTGGGGTGCCATTCCATACTCGTGATGTGTTTCTTCTGTGAGAGCATACTGGTTAACTCACTTCTCTATGACTGTCTTCTTATTTGAAAGGAAATAATGGGATCATCTGTGGAGTGGTTAGTAAGAATAAAAGCATCGCCTAACATGAATAGGTCCCTCCAGAGCGTGAGCTTAATATTCTAGGTATAGAGCAATTAGCTGGGGGGATTAAAAACAAAAAACAAACAAAAAACAACATCAACGATTAAAATAAATTTTGAATGCTGGGATTAAGGCGTGTGCCAACAAACACAGGTCCTGTCACAATTCTAGCAGTCGCCAGCAGAGAGAGCTGTGAGGTAGTGTGTGCTTCTTCCTTTCCAAGATACCCCATGGCCTCAGGCCTGCATCCAGTGAGCTGGAACGTAGAGCAGCCTAGTTGAAACTCCTGATGTGTTGATTACCCTAGACCATATGAGTTAACTCTCTTCTTCATGCCTTTTTTTCTTATTTGAAAGTAAATAATGTGATCATGTGTGGTGTGGGTGGTAAGAGTAAAATCTTTAACATGAAGAATAGGGCCATGAAGAGTGTGGGTAACATTCTAGGTACAGAGCAAATAGAGGGAATTACCAAAGAAAACAATGGGAATTCTAACAACAATTGCAAAAAAAGAAGAGAAAAAAAAAAGAGAAAAAAACCCTTATGGGTGCTGGGATTAAAGGCATGTATCAACTCTGACCAGCATTGTAGGTATTTCCAATAAAATATTTTTAAAAACAAACAACCCTATTATTCTTTTAGCAATTGCAGCAGAGAAGACTGAGAGATCGTGTGCTGCTGCCGCCATGCCATGATCCTGTAACAACAACTGCCTTGGTGATAGGAGCCTGTATGCAGCAGGCCCCTTGGTGGGCCTGTCATCTCAAAAACAGATGCTTCAGTCATCTAAAAGATTGGACTCCAGTATACTTCAGGCCAGGAAAGAAGCCAGCCACCATGAGTGAAAGAACAAAGGAAAAATTACATTGGAAAAATGTGTGCCTTATTTGGAAGAAATGACCCTAAACTTCTGAGGCGTCCACCATCTCCACCCCTCTTTTTTGAACTTTGCATAGCGATGTTGTCCAACTCCAGGTGGGAGTCAGAGGCAGAGCCCTTCCCAGAGAAGACAGACGTGATTTTCACTCTTACGTCTGTGAGGTTAGGAGGCGTCATAGCACAGATTGAGCGCACCTAGGATAAGAACACAGAAGCCACAGATGACAATGCCAAATGGACTTTCCCCTGAACTTATGGACCCACTAAAATTGAGGTTTAACCTGACCTCAGGCCCTTCGACTGCCTCCCCATCCTGCTGATTCTTATGTTTGCTAGGAGTAAAGTATCAAGGGGCAACCTCCGATATCCTCGTGCCTGGACTTGGAAATGAAGGAAGACAGATATTGGAGAAGTGATGGCTGTCGGGCTACAATGTAGGAACACGCAGTCCAGGTTGACCTTTGCTCACTGATGACCAATTTAATTGTCTGGCTATATTTGAGAAAGGGATGATGTCCAACTTAATATGTAAAAGAAGGGGCAGAAATTTATGATTTTATATTTGCCCTGTAGTTAATCCCCCTATATTCCCAAGAAAAGGAAGTTTTTATTGCAAAAAGTAGGATTATCAACCACTGACTTTGTGAAATACATGGACGTTTATGTGGAAATAGTGCCGGCTATCAAAGAATACCCAGTAAGCAAATATTATTCAGGTTTTATAAAATTAAAAGTATAGGAGAAATATATTGGCCTCTAGGAAACAGGGAAACTTTGGGAATTGGACTGTATGTATGTGCATTGTCTCAGGTGTAGATTTATTATTAAGAGAAATCTCCCTCATTTATGGTCCCTAGGGATTTGGGTGCTAACAAAAATCTCTTATCCAATTCAGGGTTGTAACCAACTCTCCCCATCAAAAGCATTGATGACATCCGATGAAGCAGAGAGAAATATCTAACTTTGGAGGAGAAGTTGCCAAAGGATATTCCCTGGGTCACAGGAGAGGCTGCAGGAAAGGGTCCCATAGAAATCGGTTGCTTTTGGGAGAGCTGGGTAGCAGGGAGGCCAAAAAACTTCCCAGTGACGTCATCAGTAATCTCTTCCTTGGACAATCTCTTGTATCTAAGAGAGCACTAGAATCTTCTGTGACGTCACCAGTGTTGTGGTGACAACAAGTGCCTGTGGGATTCCTTCAGTGCCTTTTGGGTTCACAAACAGGCATGTTTCACCAGCTGCTCAAGCTCGTTCAGAAGGAGAGGGGAGACCAAGGAGAGACCAGACGGAGGCAGAAGAAAGCTGGCCTCCTGTCTTGTAAGTACGGAAGAATGAAATCATTCTGGGGAAGGCACAGTGAGTACTGGGTAGAGTCGGGGAACTTCCTCCAGGAGGCAGGTTTGAGCTGAGCCTTTCAGGAGTCGGCCTTACAAGCAGGAGCCTTGGAATTTGTCAATTGCAGACCAAGAGTCAAGAGTCCTGATGATTAATTTGACAGAGAGCCAGGAATTGGCAGGCCTGCAGCTTCTTTTCTATGAGCTTTTTAATTTCTACTGCCAAGGAATGCCAGGAGGAAGCCCTATGAGGATAACAATGTGCCCATTCATGGTTGGGAGTTGAAGCACTTCATCCTCTAGATTCCTGTAGGTTACTAAGTCTGTGGTGACAACAACAAGGAAGGATGAACCCCCTAGTCATGAATTGAGGTCGCAGACACTTTAAGCTTGAACACACGATTAGGGTTTGATGGTGCTATGAACTCCAGGATTGACCTGCTCCACGTCTGATATCTGCTGACAATGTCCCAAATCTTTATGTCAGAGGTAGATTCTATCTTTCAGTATGAGGGATCGTGTAATAGTGAGTGAGGCTTATGTATGCCAATGGAGGTTGGAAAGAGGGAAATAGCTTAAGAGTCCACATTAGAGATAGCTTTTCTTCTCTTTCAGGGATTCAACAAGTCTCCAGTCTTTCCTCTTCCTCAACCTCCATTTTGAGACTCAGAATGGTCTTTTCTACCCATGGGCTATCCAATATGTACATTCACTTGTGTTTATCTATCTACAGGGTTTATTCGGAAGGCATCATCAGAAAATTTCATCAGTAACCATGAAAAGCGTATAAAGAAATTGGAGGAACTAAAACTTGAAATCCAGAAGTGTAAAATCGAGCGGGATGAACTTTCTCAAATCCTGGACCTTTATGTCAATGATGGTTTGAACTACAGGTAGTCATTATGCCCTGTAACCTACTGACTGTCTTGTGCTCTCTCTGCTAAGCCAAGATTTCCTCACATCCAGAAAGTGTTTCATCTCTCATCCTGGACTTTAAGGAGCCTTGGCGGGTGCTGGCCTGTGAGAGAAGCTAGGTGCTGTGTTTAGGGTCAACCTCTCTTGTACTTGACCCTGACCTCCTTGGAGTTGGATTGGATTTTTTTCAACAGCTGGAAGGACCTGGTCACACTTGCTGCATCTAAGTGTGTGAATGAAATGCCTGAATGTCCTCACTCTTACTCTGATTTAGATCGTATATACTGATTCTATGGCACCTCCACGATAAAGTTGGCATTCTAATTATGTTTGTATATGGGTTGGTATGTATGGATGGATGTGAAAGTATTTGTGTGTTTTGCTCAGGATCAGGGAGTTGGGACCTTTGATTGGGTCTGAGGATTTGTTTGATGAACAGTTTGCAGCTCATGATAGTGATGAGTCCGTGGAGGCCGTCATTGATGAACAGAGCACTTTGCTCCTTCTGTTTACCTTGCTGGCACATAGGACTCTCCTGAGGGGAGGAGGTGTTATGAATCCTCTTCCCTGTAAAAAGTAGTTACGGCCTCTGGGAGTCATGTAACAAGGATTGAGAATCCCTGCTTTCAAAACAAGAGAAATGTCATCACATCTTTCTGTTGGACCCAAGGCTATGGCACAGACTGGAGGAAACATCTTATACTTCTTACACAACTGTTCAATTCCTTCATGCTTACCTGGCCAGATCTTGAAGGTCTGCTCCCTCCATTTGGTCCCCTAGCTCTGTCGTCCAATGCCCAGGATAATGAGTTTAACCAGCACCAATAGGAAGGAGCAAGTTTGTGTTATATAAATGGGCTTAGGTAGTCCAGAGAGCAGTCTGAGTTTGTTTGTTTGTTTGTTTGTTTATTTATTTATTTATTTATTTATTTATTTATTTATTTTCCTGCTTTGAAGTTTCTTTTCTTTTTTTAACTATCCAAGGATGGTTTATTGTGACCTAGAAAAGGTGACTGTAGGAATAAATTCTTGACACTTTTTATTCCCAAACATGCAGCTCTCAGGCTCTCCCCCTCCTATACAGAGGGTCTTTGTAGGACCGTATCTCACTAGCCTTTTAAGGATTACTTATTTCAAAACAAATGTGTGCTGATTTGCAGAGAAATATTTTCTATGGGAGAGTGATGGTTTGAGTCTCACTGTTGTGTTTTCGCTGTGGTCTTTAAGTTTTCTACTTTCTTCCCTAGCCCCCATTCCTTGAATTTGAATTTTTTATTGGCTATTTTTAATTTACACTTCACCTAATTCTGAAATCATGGGGTCAGACAGTTATTTGTTCCTTGGGTCATGTTCTAACACAGGCTGAGTGTTGAATTGCCAATGCTTAAATCCCAACATGAGATGAGAACGATGGACATGCATAAGATGACCAACTGGTTAAGTGATGCCATGGAGAAGTACAAGGAGCTCATACAAGAGAACAATTCCTACCGGTGAGTCACTGACAGAAAGGAGACCCCAGCACTAGGCAGGGAATACTTCTGTCCAGCTGTGACTTTGAAAAAAGATCTGGGATCCATGAGAAACACATGGGAAGATTGTATAGCTGCTGGGTCTTCTATCAGCCCTCAGAGGGGATTGGCCCTCCACCTGCCAATGGTTTTAGAATACCATGAACACATAAGCACCCATATGCACCATGTCCTCTGCTTTGATGTATATATACCCTCTAGTGTCAAGATTTTCTGAAGTACTTTGATTCCCGTGGAGTGCGGACTCGGGATTTGACCTTCCTCTGATTGGTGCAAACATGCAAACTGTGGCTCTAGTCTGGAGATGCCTGGGGATGGGGCCCTTGAAGGGATGATTGTACTTGCAGGAGTGGCAGGCAAATAGAAACTGCCTGGGATTTACCATTATTTGTTTTTGATTCAGCATCAGAAACTTCCACCTCCTGAATGAATGCAATGAATTGAAGAAGAATGTAAGGATTTTGATGAATGAGAACAGAAAACTGCTGGTGGAGCAGACTGAACTGCAAGCATCCTGTGAGGAGGGAAAGAGGTTCTGTGAGGAGGCCAGCAAGACCATCTGCAATGCAGATATTGAATCCTTGTGTCCTGTTACTTTTGAGTAAATGGAATGTATCCTTGTGAATCAAACAGTGATCTCGAACTCGTCACTCTTAAGAACCTTCTTTATTGAAGTGAGATGTAACCATCTGAAATCCCACAGCTCTCAGGCAGAGATGGATCTCTGCATTCTCACAGGGATTGGGCATCATAATGACTTCCCAGTCAGACTGAGATACAAAGACAATTGTACTTTCAGTGTAGATTGTGTGTCCAACTCTGAATACCAACTTCATGATGAAAAAATTATCAATGCTGTATCCTTATCAAATATTTAGTGACCACTAAAATATACTCTTTTGTGGATGAGAGTGTTGAACATATTAATGGAATATTCATCAGGTGTTCTCTAGTACCTCACAGGAAATAAAACAATATTATTATACGGAGTATAGAAGCAGTCATGAAACAGAATTGCTTGCTTTTGGTTTCCTTCAAACATGATATCAATTATAACTGCACAGAGGAGATAATAAATTGCAAGACCTTTCAGGGGATAGGGTTTTTATGGTTGGTTGTTTTCTTGTTCTTCTTGATTAGGATGATGACTTTTGTTCTTGACAATGTACTATGTTCCATTTGGGATTTCAACTCAAGCAGACCACATAGATTACAATTCAGTTTCTAGATTTCTTTAAAAGCTGGACAAAATATCCAGGCAAAGGTGCCATATGAGTTTTCTCCTTTGTTTTTCCCTCCTTTGGGTGCTTTTGTTTTTGTTTGTTGTTGTCGTTGATTTATTTTATATTTATGAGTGTTTTGCCTTCTGTAGGTCTGTGCATGCTGTTCCCCAAAGGCCAGAAGGGGTCACTGTGTTTCACCTGGAACTTAAGTGACAGAGGATTGTTAGGTGCCCTGCAGGTCTTTTGAGAAACAAATTCTCAAATGATGAGCCATCTCTCCAGCCCCTACCATGGACTTTTGTCCTTCATCGTGTTCCTTACTAGTTGCAATGGATCATACCTGAATAAAGTGTTTCTTGAGATATGTAGGGACACATTTATGGGGTCTGCATGCTAATTATCTAGACTTCCAGACATCTATGTGAAGTTTTTAGTTAGGGTTTCGCTGCCGAGAACAGATACCATGACTAAGACAAATGTTATAAAGGACAGCATTTAATTGGAGCTGGCTTAAAGGTTCAGATCTTCAGTTCTTTATCATCAAGGTGGGAGCTTGGCAGCATCTAAGCAGATATGGTGCTGTAGGAGCTGAGAGTTGTACATCTTCATCTGATGTTTGCTAGCAGAATACTCAGTTTCAGGCACCTAGGATGAGGGTCTTAAAGCCCAGACCCACAGCTAAACACCTGACCCAACAAGGAAATACCTACTCCAAAGGAGCCATACCTCATAATAGTACCGCTCCCTGGGCCAAGCATATACAAACCTTCACATTCCACCCTGAGGCTTCCAGAGGCTTGTTCAAACATATGAGACTATGGGGGCCACATAGTGGTGTTTCTGAGACTTCCTTTTTCAATCCAATTTATCTGATTCTCATAACCTTGGTCTCAGGCAGATTCTTCAGACAAGTGCAAAAGGTGGCCACATTCTTTACCATAAAACCTCCCCAAAGAGTCTCTACGCAAATATTGAAATTCTTCACAGAAGGCTTGGGACAGAGTCACACAATTTAAACCACTTTCAGTAACAAAGTCTTCCATATTTGTTCTAGGATAGCCCATTAAGCCCTATTTAAAGCATTTCCACAGCTTTCCAGATCCAAAGTCCCCATGAAAGAGCCCGAGTTGGGGCCAAGCTGAGGCCAGCGGGAAAATTCCACCACCAACCTCTGAGCACAGAAAGACCCCTCCCTTCCAGGAGGAGTAGAGCTAGTGTAGTTCCTGCAACAGCTGCAAACCAGACTGTTGAAAAAGCCTCCTGTGACTCCCCATCCGACTCCCTCAGAAAGTCCCAGAACAGCCCACTGACTGCCAGTCTATTTGGAGGTTGCCTCTCCCCCCTGATTGTACCCTATCTAGTTACCTTTGTACAAATTCTGCCCCAATTGTTTGAATTCTACCCTGATTGCAAGTATATAGCTCCCTGGAAGACTCTGCTCAGGGACTTCTCTCTTTGAAATGAGATGACCATGATATTTTGGAATGACTAAACTCTTGCCTTTACATAGATTTCCTCCTCTGTGAGTCACATTTCAGGAGGTTCAGGTAGTGGTTCAATTTGTACCTCATATTTTGTGTATTGGCCAGTAAACTCCCCTCTTGTGGGGGACCCACAGGAGAGTGGTGAATCGGGGAAGTGACAGCTTGAGCAATGTACCACAGTTGTCTACGTCTCCTCTATCTAGCTTCCATGTGTTCTGCTTTTGGTTAGATTCATATGTGCAAGCTTAAGGAGGGCTCGGACAGCCTCAGTAACAGGACTTTGATCTGGCCAGTGGCTGGAGCAGAAGGCCTGAGTTATGCTGTCCGTGGCATGGACAGGCTGGTCTGTGTACTTCAGCTGCCAAGGAGGGCACTTTGTGTTAGTTGTTCTTTTGTTTTCTGTGTTCTTGGACTTGGACTGATGAAATTTTTTGACATGGGACAGGTTGTTAGGACTAATGACCACTTAATGTAACTTAGAGTGGCCTGCTTTTGATGTTAAATGGCCACAGGACCCCCCCCCAAGGTGTCAGCAGTAGAGGATATAGTGTTTCAGAAGTTTTCCCTCCTCCTCCCTGCTAACACTTCTTTGTCAACGTGAACAAAATCTGAGTCCAGCCTAGCAGTTAGCTCCATCCGTGTTGACAGTGTTAGCTTTGGGGCTAGAGAGATGGCTCGGTGGTTAAGAACACTGACTGCTCTTCCAGATGTCCTGAGTTCAATTCTCAGCAGTCATTTGTTGAGTTTCTTTTTCCCTCAGGACCAGCTCCAGGTTTTACATTTCTCACCGGTTTATCCCCTCTTCCCCTCTCCTTCTGCCTAGGGCAGACACAGTGCAGTCTGGCATCCAGGGTCCATGACAGGAGAGGCCCCAAGTGGTCATATGTATCCATTAACAGAGTTTGCAATTGACTCCTGCTCACATCTTTTGTTCAGTAAATGAATATCCTTCTTGCCAAGAGAAATGCATGCTCCCTGTCCGAGTAAATGTGGTCTCTGAGTTTTTAAGATGAAAAAGATTTATTTTATATAAAGAAAGGGGATGCCTCTGGTAGGCTCATGTTGAGGCATCTCTTCCCCTGAGGAACCAGCCACCGGATGGCATAATGTAGAATAAACTGTATTCAGGACATGACACCAACTCCCCCGAAAAGTTCTTACAGGTTCTCTTCACCACAGACATAGGCCAAGAAACTGGCCCTTGGGCCCACAGGGAACCCAACCAGATTGGTTATTTAATGGGTGTAAGGGTTAGGGATCTCCTCCAGATTTGCCACCAGGCTCTGTAAGCATGTTTAAACAATAATTTGCCAGTGTTTAGATATGATATGAAATAAGAGAAAACAGAGAACTCTAGTACAGGGCTTTCTTCAATTAGTTAGTGCCAAATATTAGATAAAAGATACAGATACAAGCTAATAAAAGTTGCAGAGATTATAGAAGAGTGCAGATTAGACAAGAAGAATTAATTAGAGCCCCTCTAGCCAACAAAGCCATGGATCCAGGAGAAAAGACTACCATAGAAATGGCCAATGGCTTATTTATCATAGAAACTGGACTCAGTGACAGCAGTATTGCCTGCTTATTATTGTTGCCACAGCACTGTTGGATAAAGATGCGGATAAGTTAACTTTGGGACTCATCACACACACACACACACACACACACACACACACACACACACACACACATCCTGATTGCTGTTCAGTAATGCCTAAGGCTTCATTATCAGACTTTATTAATCTATCTTGGCTTACATATTTTCCAGCCACCTGTTTCCCCGAACCATGCAATTCTGCTGCCCAACCCTGACTTGGACTGTCCACTCCATCAAAGTGATTCTCCTCTGTCAGAGACAGAACAGATCTGGTTTTTTAACAAAAGCAGCTTTACCCATGAGGGTCAGAGGAGAGCAGAGGCAGTGGTGACACTGGAAATGGAGGTAGTCTGGACTCAGTCTGTTCCTCCAGACACTTCAATTCAAAGGGCCAAGCTAATAACATTAACACAAGCCCTCATCATGGGAAAAGAAACCAATGGCTAGAGATAACACATGGGCTAACAAGGCCGCTAAGGACATAGTCTTAAAGAAAACAGCATCTCTAGATTGGATACTGTTCTACCTGAACCACCTAGATCAACTGATATATGCAGAAAAAGAAATTAAATGGGATGGTGATGATCGAGTGAACGTAAGCTAATATTATCCATCTCTTTAACAAGAACTCTTCTCAGAAAGATCCACACAGTCACTCACTTGGGAGTAAAACGAATCACAAACTTTAAAGCTTATCAGCTGAGCAACACTCCCAGTCACCCCAAATATCCAAACTCCTGACTGAGAGGTAAGAGCTTGGAGGCCTCTACTGGGAAAATTGATTTTATAGAGATTAAGGAAGAAAGACATGGCTCAAAATACCTGCTGGGTTTTGTGGACATTTCCTCCTGGATAGACGGATAGAGATACTAGAAGAGATTTTCCCAGGTTTGGAGCACCTAAGGTAATAGGACCAGATAAGGGCCTGCCTTCATATTTCAGAAATGTCAGTGACTGACTAAGATCTTGGGGACTAATTGGAAGCTTCATTATGCATATCATCCCCACAGTTAAGGGCAGGTAGAAAGGATACATAGAACTCTAAATTAGACCTTAACTAAATTAGCCTTAGAGACTGGTGGGACTGGATGACGCTCCTTCCTTTGCCCTGCATTAGATGTATATGGCATTCTAGCCCCCATTGTATCCAGCCTACAGTTGGCAGCTATTACAGAACTGAAAAAGGATGATTTAATATTTAAGGTCAGCGCTACCCAATAGGATCATGACTATGTTTGCCCTAAATCATGTGCCCTCAACGCCCTGGCAGTCCCCTACATTGGGGAAATGATCCTTCACAGGACCGTGAAGTTAGGGTTTTACTGCTGAGAACATATAGCATGACCAAAGTAAGTCTTATGAAGGACAACATTTAATTGGGGCTGGGCTTATAGGTTCAGATGTTTAGTTCAATGTCTTTAAGGTGGGGGCGTGTCACCCTCTAAGCAGGTGTGGTGCAGCAGGAGTTGTGAGTTCTACATCTTCATCAGAAGGCTGCTAGCAGAATACTAACACTCAGGCATTTCTCTGACCCCAGATATCTTAATCAAGCAACTGGCTTTTGAAAATGCTAGTACAGTAGAAAAACACTGTCTCAAAAACCAACCAACCAACCAACCAAACCAACAAAGACAAATTAAAAACAACAGCAACGGGGTTGGGGATTTAGCTCAGTGGTAGAGCACTTGCCTAACAAGCGTAAGGCCCTGGATATGGCTCTCAGCTCTGAAAAAAAAAAGACAAAATAAAAACAGGAGCAGCAGCAACAATAACAACAGCAAACGAAAGAAAGAAAACACCAATGCATACTCTTATGTGACCTTGCCTCCAAGTTATTTCTGAATTGTAAATTAAAATGCCTATAGTCAAAAGCTGTACAGAATTAAGACAGGTGTTCCCTGGTGTTCCCAGCTTGGGGGTGGGAGGAGACCATGACAGACAGGGGTAGAAAGAAGAACATAAATAGAGGAGAAGCCACCATGAGGTAGGAATCTTTAAATAATGGCCATGTGAGTGGTCTAATTGGAGTTTAAAGCATCCCAGAAAAAACCATGGCAAATTATATAACGGAATTATTGGAAAAATATGCATAATAGTATAGAGGATAGCTATCTGCCCAGCTCTTGTGCTGATTAAGGATTATCATAGATATAAAGCTAGTGTGAATCTTTTATCCAGAAACTAACTGGGCAAAGGATGGGCAGAAATCCATGGTTGGGATCAAATACTTTCTACACACAAAACCAGATTCAGCACCTAGAATTACAATCTTCCCAACCCCAGATAACTACAGACCAGCATAGAAACACAACCAGTAACAGCCAGGGCATTCAAATCTCTATTAGAGCCCATCAACACTATGACAGAAGGCCCTGAATATGTCAACATGACTGAAGAACAATAATAAAAAAAGACTGTAAAACAGCATTTGCACATATGGGAGAGGCCTTTAAAGAGAAAGTAAAGAAATGTGTGAAAACAATAACGGTGGAAGGAAATGAATAAAGAAAACCTAAACAGAGAGATGTGGATGAGCAAAATGTAGGAACTCAAGTAGTCTCTCAGAGGCAGACCTTAATAACAGACTACAAGAGATGGAATAGAGAACCTCAGGCATTGAAGAGATCATAGGAGGAATGGATGCATAGATAGAGGAAATCTTAAATCCAAAGGGAGGAAAAGAGTGGAGGGGGAAAAGGAATAAAGGAAAAGCAAAGGAAGAAAGGAAGGAGGAGGGAGGGAGGGAGGGTAGGAAGGAAGGAAGTCAATCCTGGAAGAAAACATCCAAGAAATATACAGGATTTTTCTGCAAAATAACAAATATAATAATGATAAAGACAATAAAGTATATAGGAAGGATGAAAATAAACTTGGGTCAAAGGCAAATAAAACAGAAAACAAAAACCAACCAACAAACAAACAAAAAAAATTCTCAACAAAATATAGAAGAAAATGTCCTTAACTTAAACAAGAGACTCATCAAAGTAAAAGGAGCACACAGTATGAAATAGACTGGAGTGGAAAAGGAATTCCCCTGGGCATATATTACCTAAGACAGTAAACATGGAGAACAAATAAGTATAATAAAAGCTGCAAGGGAAAAAGTACTGGTAACATACAAAGTCAGTCCTCCCATGAGAATCACATATCACTTCTCGCTAGAGACTCTAAAAGCCAGAAGAGCCTGGATAGATGCACCGAAGACTAAGAGACCAGACTAATAAAGTTGGATTTTAGTTGACCCAAGGGCCTCTCTTCTTTTATCACATACAAAATTATTAGATACTTCCTAAAATTGCCTTCAGAGCTTCTTTGAGGAAGCCTGAGGAGCTTAAGACCTCTGATAAAGTATTTTGTACAAAAGGACCTGCTTCCTTTTTCCTTATTTCTACTACAGCAGGATGGAGGCAAAGTTTTTTGCAAACTACTTTTAATAAGTAGCCCACATCATAGTTAATGGAAGAGAAAAGTTATTAGGATATGGGGGAAGAGGACCGGTTCACAATAGTTCTTCAGGAACGAGCTTGTTTTTCTTTGGCAGCAGTTCAGGACAACAGCAAGCAGCAAACCTGACTCCAGAGGGGATTTCTCAGGGGAGGAAAGCAGGAGTGAGGTGGAAACATTGTGGCAGCGGCTGTGCAGACTCAGGAGCTCCTGCTCAAGCTGCAACAAAGCACCCTGTGCTCTGAAGCACAGCAGCTTAGCCAGTTAGCTGGAGACCTGGCTCTCCCACTGCCTGCCTTACCTGGAATCCGCACAGGATACAAGAGGACAAACAACTGTGCCCAAGCTGAGCAGGCAGCGCAAAAGCGCCTGTGAAGGACCCGCAGGCACCGCCTTAGTCAGCTTCATAGGAGCAGAGAGTCTAAAGTCTTTTCCTCCTTCAAGCATGGCACCCCAGCCCATTTTCTTTCATTCCCTGCCTTCATTTTGATGGCTTCTACTTCCCTTCAGAAGTTTGTCGTTTAGTTTCTTTTCTCTCTTTTTTGTTTCTTTGTTACTTTCTTTCTATCAACTAATATAAAGGACCAGCAATTTGATATTTCTAACCTAATATTTGTTGTGGTTTATGCCATGCATATTTGCACATTAAAATTCTTTTTTCTTGCATTTGCCACACTTTAATTGGACTCATTAGCTTAGCTCAATTTCGGTTCTTGGGTTTTCTGAGGTAAGTGAATGTTGGGGTGACCTCATTCCCAACTCCTGATCCTTGTGCCTCTAAAGTCAAATGTTTATGAATTTTCAAAGTTTTCTTTGCCAGTGGATATGTGTGTGTCTGTGCACATATGTGCCACAATATTCAGTTCATGTTTCTACCATGGGTCCCAGGTATTGAACTCAGATAATCACACTAGTGCCGCAAGTTCTTTACCTGCTGAGTACCTTGCTGCTATTGCACGTGTGTGTGTGTGTGTGTGTGTGTGTCTAATTTTCATATATGTATATACCATATATTTTGCCTATCTCTGCGTCTCAATACCATTGTCCTTCCTTTCCTTACCTCTTCTATCATTTCTTTTTATCCCTCTGGACAGTTTCTCTTTGTTCACATCAGTTTAAAATGTAGGAACACACACACACTGTTTGAAAGCAAATTAAAATGAAAAAATAAAAATATGCAGTCTTTTTGATCAGTACTCCTTAGCAATAGCTTTTCTTTGATTTTTTTATACAATTGATATATAATAATTAATGGGAAATCAGCTTGAAAATTTTCCTTAATGATTATATCCTTGGAATTTTCATAAATGTTTCATAAATGTTATTATACTATCTGCAGATAAAAATGTCAACTTTTAATTCCTACTAGTGACAGGCCTTAAATTATCACCTTCCTCCATTCTGACCACAGCAGTCTGCTGTCTATAAGGGCGATCACCACTTACTGCTCAATGAAAGGGGAACAGAAGAGTGGTGTTGTTCTGACCCCTTCTAGCCAATGGCCCTTATGTGTTTGTCCTGAAGAAATGAGGATATGGATTGCTAGGTATGGGTGCCACCTTGTGGAAGTGAGAATTCAGTGCACCTGAGGGATGTCTTCTCCCACAGTTGCCCTGGCTGGAGGAGACCTGAATCATCCCAGTCACAAGCACTCCTCTCTCAAAAGAAACCCAACCTCAGCCTTAAAGGAAACAGACACTTAATTTCCAGTGAGATTCATGCACATCCCTCACTCTGGCATAAGTCCAAAGGACTTTCAGAAAAATGAAAGGGCACTTAGCGCCATTAGAAAATTCATGCCAGAGTCTTCTGTCTAGTCCAATTGAACAATGCCTCGAAATGGCCAGCTACAAGTTGTTAATCTATACGCCATGCCGTGAACCATCTAAGGTGATAGCATATTCATAACGCCCTAGTAGGCACTTAATTGCTTTTTTGTGGATTTGGGACACAAAGAAGAAAGTGCCTTTCATGGTGGTGGTCCACTGTTAGTTCAAGAGTTCAAGCAGGAGGGCAGAGGCAGGGAGTAGAACATCCTTGTTTACATAGATAGTTCCATGCTAAATACAAACAAAAAGATCTTCGATTACAAAATACAAAACTCAAAATGAACATGTCATTGCAGATGTGTGTCCCTTCTGAGCGCATAGGTTAAGATCAAACTTTATCATGCCAAGAGAACATTCATGAGAAAATTACTGGAGACACCAGGCAGATTAGAATAGAAGTAATGGTGCCGGAGAGGTGGTTCCACAGTTAATACTGGCTACTGTTTCAGAGGTCGGAGTTCAATTCCCAGTAACCACACAGTGGCTCACAACCATCTAGAGTGAGATTTGGCGCCCTCTTCTGGCCTGCAAGCATGCATGCAGGCAGAATGCGGTATACGTCATAAATCTTAAACAAACTATAATAAAAGTAAATAGGTTTGGAAAGCTCTGTGTGTTTTATGTAAAAAGTGCAACTACATCTCCTGCTATCCTGCATAGATATCTAGTGGCCTGCGGCGTCCTTCTATTTCTGATCGTTTACTCACCACTTCAATATCTGAGACCAGTGTCACTTATGTTATACTTCATCTAAGTTATAATGCACCATTGTCATTCAAGCCTGGAAATATTAACCCTTTGAAGGAATGTATAAAGAGTTTTAGTATGTTGTCACAGGATCTGTCAGGGGTTGGAGAGATGGTTCAGGGATTAAGAGTACCAACTGCTCTCCCAGAGATCCTGAGTTCAAATCTCAACAACCACATGGCTACCTACAGCCATCTGCAATGGGACCTGACGCCCTTTTCTGGTGTGTTTGAAGATAACTACAATGTACTCACACAAGTAAAAATTAAATATTAAAAAAAAAAGGAAAAACGGGACCTCTCAGTACAATCTGACAGAACTGAACATAATGGACTTGCTGTGTGAAACAGGGTGGCCTTGATCCTACAGGAATCTACCCATTTCTTTATTCCAAGTATTGAAATTGGCACTTTGAGTCACTATGCCCAGTTGTGAAGAGTCCTTTCATGGTCATGGTGAGCAACTTTGCTTATCCTTTCCCATCAGCCAATTCTTTCTATGTAAATGAGACCATTTCTGTAGTGTCTGGTTTCAGGTGAATTCTGATTGACTGTGTGATTCTGATATTTTTGTGACTCCAGTTGACTAAAGAGGAACCCATCCATGGTTTTCTAGGTCTCTGAGTGTTTTACCTCTTTTAAAAATATTAATCAATCATGTTTATTTAAAGTATTCCTAACGTCAGAAATTTTTAATGGGAATTTTTTAAAAAATGAGTAAACGTTGGGGATTTAGCTCAGTGGTAGAGCGCTTGCCTAGGAAGCGCAAGGCTCTGGGTTCGGTCCCCAGCTCCGAAAAAAAAAAAAGAAAAGAAAAAAGAAAAATGAGTAAACAACCAAATCGATTTTCCTATTCTAGCCATATAAGCCAGCTGGAGTTTGTAAGAAAAATGATCTAAAGCATCACTGTCAAGGACTACAGAAAACTGCCACCCACAGGTAAACTGCCACAGTAAAGTGACTACAGCACAGCTCTGTCACTCATACCAGAGAACCCAAAATAAATACCTTATGAAAAGAATTAAAATCTATCCAAACCACTTAAAATACTTAAATGCAGAAACCTTAAGTTTCCTTCAGTTGGGCCAGAAACCACCACAGACGCTATGGTCAGGGTTCCAGGGAGAACGAGTGGAAAGTTTAAGCTTAGGCCAACCAACATAGCCCTCGACTTTTCAAAGAAATCGTTTACTCAGGTATACTGTAAATAAGGACTGTGGCAACACAGGAAACAAAGGCAGTTGGCAAGTGAAACTTCTAGAAGCTCATGAAACTGCAGATGGAAAAGGAGAGACAGGTAGTGCCAGGTTCTCTGCAGTCCTTCGGTCGTGCAGGGTGTCAAACAATCGCTGCTTCCCACACCAGGATGTTAGCCCACAGGAGGGGCTGGCGGGACCTGTCCACTGTGAGGACTGGAGGGCTTTCCAGGAAGGCTGAAGCCTCTCAGGTGAGGAGGCCTCAGTAGAAAGAAGAGCACAGCGATCACCATCCAGGCCATCAAGATCACAGTGATGCTGATGCCACTGTCACCGGAGGGCCCTGGCAATTCCCGAAGGCATTCTGTGTCCGTACAATAGGCCCGGGACTGCCGGAGCAGATTGATGAGTCTTCTCATAGCGCGTTCCTGAGAGCAAATACATTCACAGGGATCAAATCCTCCTTCAGCCATGGTTGGTTACCAGCTTGATTTTACTCAACTCTTTAAAGCCGCCCAAACAAGTGGTGGGTGGGGAGGGTGGTGACCTGGAGTATTCTGGACGCCCCTGTCGCTGCGGCTGCTGCTGGCCGCCAGCCTCCTCCCCTCCGGATTAGATAGTCAATGTCACTATTAGCCACTAGACCCGGATCTGTGTTTTGCCTTTTGTATGGGTGGGTGGATCACGAGGTTGTCAAGTGTGGGCAGAATCTGGAAGACAGCTTTGCCTATCGAGGTTGGTGTTAGTCTTTGTATGGTTACCAGGAACCAATTCCAGATCCTCTGGAAGAACAGTAAGTGATTTCAACTGCTGTGATATCTTCCCTGCCCCTTCCTCTATACTTTGATCTTTCTTTCTTTTTTTTTTTTTTCTTTCTTTTCCGGAGCTGGGGACCGAATCCAGGGCCTTGCCGTTTCTATGCAAGTGGCTACAACTAAGCTAAATCCCCAACCCCTTACTTTGATCTTTCTGTAGTCTCTCTGACTCCATCTGCCATAACGAAAGACTTCATCTCATAAAACACTGTGGACAATAGCTACTATGAAAAAATACCGTAAGTTGACAGAACCTCCATTTTCACATAAATATATAAACACATAAATACACAAACATACCCAAAGAAACAAACAGACACACATAAACACACACAGAGAACGCACAAAGACACACATACACACAGCCCAAGTCATCATATTCTTTGGTAATTCTGTCCAGAGCAGAGTGGTAATAGGGATAGAAGAAAGTACTATTCCCAGCAATTTCAACTGAATACCATGTAATGCATATTTATGAGATACATATTTCACAATATTTTAGGATTCAAGTACATTATACTATATATCCTTTATTTTCAAAAGTATTGAAAGTTATGAAGAGAATTCCAGCCTAGTATCAGACTTGTGTCCATCAGAATCAGAACAGTTTGCTGTTTGAAACTTTCTTTTATTACAACTGTTTCCTAATGTCACATAGGAAACCCGGCTTCAGCCAGAAATGCCTTTAGCTACCACATGCATCTGAATCTCACCCTGGGAAAACCATGAGTATCCATGAGAGAATGTGTGTGGCTCTTTGATGTCCAGCTTTCCTGTAGGTCTCTTCTGGCTTGCACGAACACCACTCCTTGGTTCCTCCCTCTAAATGGCCGTGCAACCTTCTTGCCTTGCTCTGCTGCTGGTCACTGACAACTTGAGGAAGGTAAAAATTGCCTAGTGTGTTAGTGAAGCAGGCCTTTGAATGTCACTCTGAGGGGTTTTGGGGAGAGAATCGACGTAAAGCTCACTCTGAATGGTGGTAACACCATAACTCTCAGGCCAGGTGCCTGCACTGAATGGCACAGAGAGGAAGCTAAGAGCTAGAATTTCCCTATTTCTGCTCCCTGCTCCACCCACATAGTAAGAGTCTCATTCACATCCTGCCAGCCAGTCCACTTCTACCAACTGCACCTCTCACGGCTACACTTACCCCTTCTAGGATGGAGTCTGTGCTTCCCGACTCTGAGCCAATGGAACCCTCCTTTCTTAAAATGCTTCTGTGACAGAATGGGAAACACGACCAGTGCAGTCACTGCTTCCTTCTGCCTTTTGCAGTCTCCTCCCGCCTGGTTCCCTCACAGCCTTCGCAGTCCAATGTGTCTATAAGAAAACAGGCTAAAGATGTCACCTTAATTCTCCTTTGACTTGTCTCTGGGAAGAGCCTTTTGCTACATCAGCCCAGATAGAAGAGTGAAAGAGGAAAAAGAGAAGAGAAGACAGTAGATGGCCTAGGCAAGGGATAACTGAAGTTCTCCTTGTAACACAAGCTACTTCCCAAGATATTACCACTAATCCAGTTTCTGTGTCAATATGACCCCCAAAACCTAACCACCTATCATTAGAGCACATTTGCTGACAAAATTTTGTTGCAGTTAAATTTCTATTATATGTCTTTCAAAACACATGTAAAAGTGGAGTGGGCTTTTCCAGCTAGATTCATGACCTCCTCTCTCCCACACAGCACCCATACTCAAATCACCTGTGACATCTTGTTTCCTAAACACAGGTATGGCTGTCACTTTTACTTTTCTCCATGGGATAGTTTAGGTAGAGTGACCTGACCACACCTGCCCATCAATGATTGGCCTTCAAGCTTTAATGACTTCGGAAAATTTATGTTTGTTGATAATGGAAATCCTCCCACAGTATAAAGTCATTTGCTCCTGCTCTCAAACAGAGGAAAAGAAAGAGAGAGAAGGTCTGCCTGCTAGGCATAGTCAAGGTAGGTCAAGGCCTGTTGGCAGATTTTTCAGCCTGCTGATGTATGGAACCTTAAGAGAAGGTGTACTTGAGGCTTAAATTTCTATTGACCTTGGTGGTTAAAAACGGAGTAGTTTGGGGGATGGGAACGAATGCATTGTTTATTTTAACAATTTGTTTCTGTCAGCTTGTGGTTATGCTTCCCAGAGTGCTATAGTAAAATAGGGCTTTGAGAAATGTGCTTGTTGTTTCCTTGTACCCACCAGCAGCCCTTTCATAGCTGTCTCTTTCCTCTTCTTTTGGCCTTTCCTCATCTGCCCCTCAGAGAACCTTTCCACTTCCTACCAGTCAGTCCACCAAAGTAGGGCCATGCCGTTTCAGGAAACTGGAATTTCTGAAAAGCCCATTGAATATGGAAAGCAATATACCCCAGGATATGTCCTGCAGCTCAGAGTAAGATGTTGCAAAAAGAGGATAACTGACTGATCTCCCACTTTGTGCTTTCAAAAAGAACAAATACTTCAAAACCATAGTTTCTTCTGCCTCTCCATTACAGAATCTGATTTCAGCCCTGCACACTGTGCTCTCCTGGATCCATGGAGGCTAAGCTGCAGGTTCTGGAGATGCCAACCCCTCAGATGAATTCAATGTCTGCTCAACTCAGTCCATTCATTCACAGTTCCTGGAGTCATTGCGTCCACCGACCCAGACGCCCATCGCCGATCGAGAGTATTCCACGCAGCGGATCGAGTTCCAGCAAGCAGAAGGATCTTCAGTCACAGAGCACATTGCGGAACTTTCCTGACATGCTGGACAGAACTAAGAGGTTAGTGAGAAACAAGTTTGTGAAAAGGATCCTATGTCGCCATCTTCTGGGCAAATACAGAATTACATCCTATTACCTTACTTTGGAGTCTGAGGCTTCCTTCTAGCCTCGCATGTGCCTCTGTTCAAGACATAGATGCAGATATTCACAGCCAACCATTGGACTAAGCCTGGGAACCACAGTGAAAGAGTTAGGGAAAAGCCTGAAGGAGATGAAGGGGATTGGAACCCAATATGAAGAACAACAATTTCAATTAACTGGAGCCTTCAGAGTTCCTCGGGACTAAACTACCAACTAAAGAGGATATATGGTCCCGGCTATGGCTCCTGATACATATAGTGTAGAGCATGTGTAGCAACAACTGGCTCATCTGACATCTCTGGGATGGGAGGCAACTGGCCCTGTAGAAACTTGATGTCCCAGAGAAGGGGGATGCTAGAGGGGTGAAGAGAAAGTGGGTGGGTAGATGGAGGAGTGGCCTCTTAGAAACAAAGAGGATTGGGAGGGTATGGGGGTTCAAAGTGGAGAGACCAATGATGGGGATGACATTTGAAATGTAAACAAATAAAATGACTACTGTATAATAGATGGTAACAGATGTCTCCATAAGGACTAGATATTCATTATCTGTAACAGGTTCATTGAAAGTCAAAATCCATAACTGTTGTGACTTACTTATTATTGAAATTTCACATAGATGAACACAATCAACATTTTAACTTCTCTCCTTGCACCCATAATAAATCATTAGTTACCTTGATAAAACAATTTAAAAAGCAATTAGGGTTTCTACTCTCTTATTTTCGATACAGCGCCTCATTTTACTCTCCCACTCTATGTTCACTCCATTGCTGCCCTCTCCCTGTCTCTTCACATTTCACATTCCTATCCCTGACAGTGTCCCTCAGCCATCCATGAGTGAACTTGTACTTCCCTAAATGAGGACAGTCTGGCCCACGTCCCTAGACCCTCACACTAAACTGATCATACAGTCACACAGATTGAAGAATCAACAGCTAACACCCACACCCACATTTCAGTGAATATGTATCCCATTTGTCTCTTTCAGTCTGGATTGCCTCATCCAGAATGACTTTTACTAGATCCATTCATTGTCCTGCATAGTGCATGCTTCCTTTTTGCCTTTTGTAATTGTTAAGCAGCAATGCAGTGTGTAAATGCACCACGTTTTCTTTATGCATTCATCCGTTAAGGGACAACTTAAACATTTCCAAATTCTAAGCATTATAAATGAGCTTCACTGAACATGGTTGAGCAAGGGTCTGTATTCTAGGATGAATCAACATCTGGACATGAGACCTGGAGTTGTATCTTAAGGTACAACAATTTTCACCTTCCTGAAGAACCATCATACTGATCTCCGAAGTTGCTGTAGAAGTTTGCCTTTCCACCAGGAGAGTATGAATGTTCCCCTTGCTCCATAACCCAGTCAGCTTGAGTTGTCACATGTGTTATTAACTTTAGTCATACTGACAAGTGTGAAAAGTGATCTCAGAGTAATTTTTATTTGCATTTGCGTGATGTGGAAGGATGATGAATATTTCTTATGAATTTCTGTCATTTGAGTTTCTTTTATTATGAATGTTATGCTTAGATATGTAGCACTTTTTAATTATTTTTCTTCATATACAGTGTTTTAGTTTTTCCAATATATATTTATATTAGCCTGTTGGGCCCTACCTTGGAGTGTTTCCCTTCCCCCTCGCTGTGCCTTTCAGCCTACTATGGCCAGAAGTTGTTTACACCCTTGGCAGCTTCTCTCGGTCCCTGATTTGGGGCCAGGACCTTCCATGGCACCCATTCCTCTTGCTGAGCCTTTCAGCTTATTGATGTTAAGAAGTTGTTTACGCCCCTGTGTTGGGGCCGGGACTTGCCACGATGCAGATTTTTCCTGTTTTCCTATTTTCCTGGTTGGGGTTTTCACCTGCTTTATTGTTTTTCCACGGCTTTTGCCTCTGGTATATAAGGAGATCTCAGTAAAGCGTGGACAGCCTTCTTTTAACACGAATGACCCGAGTGTGTGTTTCTTCTTAACTCTTATAGGCCTATGCCCGGTTCTGAGTGTCCTGATGACACAGGCATCATCAAATGGAGGTCCCACCAAGATTGGAAAAGAGAGGACAACCTGACGAGATGGTCCCAGGAAGCCGGCCAGTGAAGGAGGGACGTATTGGGGAAAATGGGCCAGGAAAAGTCCCAGTAAGCAGGATACAGAAGCACCGTGGGCATTGAAAGCACTTGCAAAGAAAAATAAAGATTTGGGGTACTGGTGAGTAAACCTTGTAAAAAGGGACAAGGTAATAATGGTCAAATGTTTTTGTGTACGTGTTCTTTTAGAGTTATGCTAAAATCTAGAGAAGCAAAGTTAATTCTCATAGATGCTTTTAGTCTTTGGACCCTGATTAGAGACAGTTTACACCCTAGACAAGAGAAAAAATGGTTTGAGAAAAACATTCCTCCCAGACTCTCCACAGATGCTTTGGCAAAAGAAGGAAAGTGAGATTAAGCTTTTTAAGAGCTCTCCTAGGGACATCCTGCCTCCTTGCTGGCTCCTATTGGAGAAGTGCTTATTTCTGGTTCTGGGTCCTTTAGGTAGGATATCTGGGTCCCTTTGGTGGGACACCATCTAGCTCCTTCCCTCTATGTCTATTGTCTGTCCTTGTTGCACCAAGCTGTCCATGGATGTCAATGTATGTCTGGGTTGTGCTTCTTGTTGCTTGAATGTTTTTGTGTTTCATGTTTAAAAGAAAAAATGGTGAAAACTTTAAATGCTGGTTGATTCCCCCTTGATTTAGTTTTAAGTCCTTTCAAGAAAGGAACAAATAAATAAAACAGTTTCAATTGACCTTTGGAGCCCAGCATCCTAGATAACTGGTTATCTCTGGTGTTAACTGTCATGTGTGTCTCTGACTGAATCCTGCCTCAATGGAGGAATGTAGCTAGGAGCCTAGGTCTGTCCACTGGGGAAGCTCCCCAGGGGGCTGGCTCAATGTCTACACTAGCTGGCCTTAAAGGTGCCAGCAGCTTCAAAGCTTCTATGGTAATGGAGCTGTTAGCTGTTTCTCTTAGAGAAATCTTTGACTGTGATATTTGGAATCAACAGGTAACAAGGTGCTTCTTTTAAAATGACAGCTAAAGAAGTAAAAATGGTGTTTGATCTAAGTACTAAAGATATGTGTAGTCACTTCATTTTTTTCTGTTTGGTTTTAAATGTATAATAAGCTTTACATGTCTTGGCTATAGGTGACTGGCTTTTAAGTTATTGGGTATGGTTGAAAATTTGTAATATTTGTAATAGAATGTTGGCTTAAAAAAGGAGTCATTCGAGAAAACACGTGGCATGTGCCAACCCAGGGAAACAGGTCTAGATTGGGATAATATTTTAATATAACTCTTATCATGGAAACCGGACTTGTAAAAGAATTTAGGGCAATGTCTCTTTGGTGAGGTATTAGAGCCTGCAATATCGATCCTTCATATGCAAGGCTTGGCCGTCATACTTTATAGCATGAGGAATGGACTTGGTGTTTTGGAGAGACTGGATTTTGGAGGATAGTTTGGTGGAGGGTGAGTTTTGCTTTCCAAAGATATGGCTGTGCTCTGATGTTACAAGGGAAACTTAAAGATTGTGGCTAATGATTGCCAGTGTTACATTGACTACAGTTTACAGTCTGATCACAGACAGACCTCGGGATTCTAACTCACACATATCTGTGCTTAAGAAAAAATCAAACAGGTGGAGATTGTCACAAGGGTTGATGAGGCTATGGAACTTATAAGAGCATGACAGCCTGCTTCCTCCAACTGCTATTTCAAGAAATACATATAGAATTATTATAGATTTAAAAGATTGGTCTTTTTTTTTCTTTTCTTTTTTTTTTTTTTTTTTTTTTTTTTTTTTTTTTTTTTTTTTTTTTTTTGGTGCTGGGGACCAACCTGGGGCCTTGCTCTACCACTGAGCTAAATTCCCAACCCCTAAGAGATTGTTTTTATACTGTTTCTTGCACTCTTGGGTTGTTGTAAAATATTTCATTTCTTGTGTTTCCTTGGGTTTTGTTTGACTTGACCATACATTTGTATGCCTTTTTGAAAGAAAAATGTACTAATTTTTATTTATTTTGGTGAATTGTTCTTTGGATGACTTTTGTCTGTGGTTCCTCTGAATGCAGTTCCCTCGGTGGCCAGAGAGACACCAGATACTGAGTTATAAATGATGGTTAAGCACCCTGTAGGTCCTCAGAGTGAAGCCAGCAGGTTGCCCAGGTCGAACTCCAATTCTAGCTCCCAGTGCACCATGATGTGCTACAGCTTCTCTGCTTCCTCCTGCTCTTCCTTGGCCAGCAGCACCTCTGCATTCTGCCCCTCCATGGCTCTCGCTTGGGTCTCAGTTCCTCCCTCACTTTTGGGGATTTTAACTTTAAGAATGGACAGAAAGTTTACAATTTGATGTTTGCTCTATACCTGAGAAGCTTTTTTGCCAGGAAAAGGGAGTTTCCATTGCACAAAATGGGATGGTAAGACAGAGATTTCAGGAAAAAACATGGGTGAATATATTGAAACCATGACCCCTCTCAAGGCACACTCCATGAAACAACATACTCCAACTTGCATACATTTAAAGGTGAAGGAAAAAAATATTCGCCTCTGGGGAACAGTAACAACTGTAGAAATTGGACTATATGTCACATGCATGGACACTGGGTTTATACATTTCAGGAAGAAGAATATCCCTCATCCACGGTCTTTAGGTCTTTGGCTGTTAACAAAGATGTTCTATCCATTTCAAGGTCTGATACAACTCTCCCTCTCCTCAGCAACTGAGTTGTAATGAAGCAGTGAGAACTCTGAAGCTCTGGAAGGAGAGTGAGCGAATGGGTGTTCCTGGCTCAAAAGCGAGTCTCTGGAAAAGCCACTGCAGAAACTGGTCAGTCTGGGTGGAGGTAGTTAGCAAGTAAGCTATGGCATTTCCCAGTGACATCACCGGTAGTGTCTTCCCTGGAAATTCTCTTGTATCCAGGAGATACTAGAATGTTCTGTGATGTCAGCAGTGTTGTGGTGACACCAACTGCCTGAGCGATTTCCCTTCATTTCCTAATGGGTTCCCGAGGAGGCATGTTCTCCAGGATCCTCAGTCTCTTTCGGAGGGACAATCATATCCATGCAGGCACCAGACCAAGGCAGAGGGAGGCCAGCCTTCTATCATGTTGGAGAAGAAGACGAATGGAAATGTCCTTGAGGAGGTCAAGTGAGTACTGGGCAGGGCAAGGGGAGCTCCCTGGAGGAGGTTGGCTTGTGTTGTTCCTTCCAGGAGTAGGACGTATGATTTAGAGCCTCAGTCTTCCTAATGGCTGACCCAGACACAATAATTTCTGATCATTAGTTTGACAGAAAACCAAGAACTGTTATATGTCAAGGGGCTTTCCTTGGATCTCTTTAGTGTCCTGGGCAGTGTCAAAGAATACCAGGATGAGCCTTTATAAGAATAACAAAGTGTCTCTTCCACGATCGGCTGTTGAAACACTTCATTCTCAGCAGTGTCCTGTAGATTACTTGGGTAATTGATGCCAAGAGGGATACTCTCCTGGTCATATATCAAGGTCTCAGTTACTTTGTCCTTGAACACACATGATTAGGGATTCAAGATGTTAAGCAGTTTGAACTCAAGGACTTACCTGCCTCACATCAGACATTAGCTGAGAAGGTCCTCCAATTCTTCTTGTTTAGGCCAGCTTTAGAATTTCAGTGACAGAGGAATGGCTTTAGGAGGTGTGGTCTATATCTATGATGGCATATGTCATCATATGGCTCTGATGGTGGGAACAGGGAACTAGCTGAGTTCAGCTTAAAGATAGCTTTCTTGCTCTGTCAGGGATTCACTGTATCTGTAGAACTGTTCATCCTCAGACTTCTGTTTAGAGTAAGCATAGTTTTTCTTGACACTGTGTCCACATATATGCCTGTTTACTGGTATTTATCTACCTACAGAGTTTGATCAGAAGGCATCGTCCCAACCCTCTACGACACCTGTTGAAGAGGAGAGAATGAAGCGTTTGGAGAACATCAAAATTGCTCTCCAGAAGATGCAGAAGGAGAGAGATGAA
Organism: Rattus norvegicus; assembly: GCF_021556685.1. NCBI lineage: Eukaryota > Metazoa > Chordata > Mammalia > Rodentia > Muridae > Rattus > Rattus norvegicus. The sequence goes on along the minus strand of NC_141548.1, from coordinate 6,115,057 downwards.
CTCAGGAGTATCCTGGCCGATTACCCAGGAAAGAATTTAAATGACAGGTAGTCACAATGCAAGTTCTGTTAAATCCACATTTCCTCACATCACAGTAGGCTACAGCTCCAGGGTGTCCTCATGGTCAAAATCACTTTCCTGATTGCATCAGAATGTGAAGTTCAGATGGGAATGGGATGGTGGCACAGGCTATTTTAATTCCTACAAACGGAAATCATAGCCTGTGGCCTGATTGAATCACAGTCTGGGAGTGAGGGTAGTAGTGTGTGAGCTCTCATTGTGTGGTTTAAGGAGACTGGACAGGTGTTGGCTTGTGGGAATTTCTAGGTGCTCTGATTATGACCAATCATTGTTGTAATTGACGTGGAGGTGCTTTGGGTTCAATAGGTCCTGTGAAGAGCTGGAGGGGCCCAATCCCACTTGCTGCCTCACAGTGTGTGACTGGACTGACAACAGGGGATCACTGGTTTTCTCTGATTTTATTCATTGTATTTGGAGATAATGCCACATCCTTATATTTAATTGGCATTCTAATTGTATTTGAGAGAGAGAGAGAGTGTGTGTGTTTTGTGTGAGTTTGTGTGTGTGTAGGCATGTGTGAGTGTGTTTGTGTGTATCACTTAAGATCTGGGTATTCTATGTACTGATTTGGCCTGAGAATTATCCTGTGTCAATTTCCATGGCATGATAATGATGAGGGTGAGAGCCTCACTGTGAGCAGTAGAACATTTCACATCTGCTCAGGTGGACGCACATGGGAATCTCCTGGTGCGTGTTATAAATTCTTTTCCCTGTAAATACTGTTCATGTTCCTTTGTGTTTTCATGTAGCAATAGATTCTATGATTGAGAATTGTTACCTAAGAACAGGAGAATAGTCTTCATGGGCTTAAGTTGGAGCCTGGATTGTGACACAGGGTCCTCGAATGTTCTTGGCAAGCTAGTCTATTCCTTCAAACCCCCTCAGGGAGCTCAAGCAAATCAGCTCCCTCCTTCTGTTTCCTGGCACTGCTGTCTCCGTGTTCACAATAATAAACTTAATAAATATCAAATGACCCAGTACCAAGAAGCAAGGGCGTGGCATGTCCTAGGCTGGGGTAGTTCAGGATTCAGTCTGAATTCATGTAATTCTTGAATCCTTCATTCATAATGTTATTTCATCCTTGGACCATGCCTTACCACAGGAACAACTTTGAGTCTGAAATGCTCACGATGCAGCACCAGGAAGTGATGACCGACATGAAGAAAATGAGCGAGCAGGTCAATAGAGCTTTGGTCAAATGTACACACCTAACACTGGAAAATGACTGGTACTGGTGAGTAACTTACAAGGTTGTGACCCCAGCACAGGGCACAGCATGTGTCAGCCCATTCTTATCTTTGAAGTAAAGTGAGGATCAGGCTTTTTAGTGTTTGAAGCAGACCAGGAAGCCTGTGTCTAAGGAAGGCTCTAGGACACACAGGACACAGAAAGATTGGCCTCCAAGCGACATTCTAATAAAATGGACAAATAAGCACACATGGGGATTAAGTCCTCTTCTGGGAAAAACTTGAATCAATGGTGTCAGGTTTTTGAGAAGTGCCCTGAGTCTTCTGGAATGTGGCTCTTTTCTCCATTTGACCTGTCTCTAGGTCATGCTCCATGGCTACTGTGGACTTGGACTATAATCTGGGACTCTCTTCAGATCAGGACCCTAGAAGGAGTAATGGACTTGGAGACGTGGGAGGAAGTTGGAGACTGGCTGGGAGTCACCATTTTTTCTTTGTGTCTCAGCCGCAGCTTCTGCCCCCTCCTAACTGAGTTGTTTGAGCTGAAGAACAATGCCCAGAGAGCACGGCATGAGAACAGGGAGCTTCTATGGGAACAGATTGCACTGGAAGAGTCTATTAAGGAAACAACAAGGTTCTGTGGGGAAGCCAGTATGAAAATCCGTGTAACAAGCAGCCTCAGGTAGGATGAATGAAGCATCAAGGGCAGGTTTTCCTGATATCTAAGCATAAACCAAGTCAAACCAGTTTAACCTTTCTCCACCTTATCCAGACACTCTCCTAGGTCTCATCCAGTTTTTCATCTCTTTGAACAATTACAAAACTTTCTGTGATGTTAGCTTCATGCAAGAAACTGGAGGATTGACAACCAAATCCTCCTGCTCAACTAGAAAATGCATTTCCTTAAGGGGGATCTGTTGATCACACACTGCACACTTACATGCCATTATGCTAGAGGGATGCCATGAGGTAGCCGTCTTTGTAGTGCACAGAACTGATTAGAGTTCAGTTCAATTGCCAAAAGAATGGCTCTCATTGTCAATTATGATGGGGCTTGTGGACTTTCTCTCCTTTTCCCCGTACATTGAAAATGGTCCCTCCTGCCTGTCCAAATCGTGGTTTCTAGTGACAGAGCTTGAGAAGCGGTTTTGTCCGTCCTGTTTTATGTCAGTGTTTTAGTGTTCTTTCCTGTGCCTTATGTCCTGGAGCTGACTGGATGAACAGGGATGTAGGAAAGACTTCTCTCAGGGTGAGGGTTTGTGTGAGATATGTGAGGATTAGAGGGATATTTTTGTCCAGCTCTCTCAACCTAGTGTGCCCAAGAAGTGCATTCCCTACACAGGTTTACTCTATAAGGGATGGATAGCAGTGTCTAAGCTCTCACTTGACACATTTCCTTTGCCTAATCTGCATTCAAAAACTGTTCTTCCAGCATGATGGCCTCCCCATTCTTTTCTGCTTCTCACTTATGATTTCTGTTCTCTCTCTCTCTCTCTCTCTCTCTCTCTCTCTCTCTCTCTCTCTCTCTCTCTCCCCCCCCCTCTCTCCATCTCTTTCTGACTCTGTGTGTGGGGTGGTGTTTTTTGTGTGTTTGTGGGTACATATATGTGTGATCATGTTTATGACTATGGTGCATATTGTACTTTGGAAGTTGTTTGTTTTAATTGTTTGTGATATGGGGGTCTTATATATATAAGTGTGTGTATATGTGTGCTTTTTCACATGTGTGTGTGAAGTCATCAAGTTTCTGAACACAGACACATATATATATTTATATATATTGTATAAGTCTATATGTGCATATTTAGAAACATGTAAAAGTATACACACACACACACACACACACACACACACACACACACACACACACACACCACAAACACTCTGAGAGAGAAAGAAGAAGAGAAAACATAATCTTTCCAATTACATTTTAAACTGTTCTTAATGGGGTCTTGATCACTATTCAAACTATTTACACTGGGAAAACTATTCATAAACATTGATATTACTTGGAGAAAACTCAGGAATAGGGTACAGGGATGTGAGGAGAGGCTGCTGTGTGAAATCTATATACCTCAGTATAGAAACTGATGACTCAGAGCTCTTCTGCCTTCTTTGCTCTCGGTGTATAGTAACACTGGAAGGTCATGTGGCTTGTTGTGTCTTCTCAACATCCTGGTTATGTTAATCGTTACCTGCCACCACTTTCTTTCCAGATTGGCCTAATTGGTTGAATATACCTTGGCTTTGGAGTTTGGCCTGGAATTTGTTAATTGGAAGATTAATTTGCTTAGAGTTGAATCTGCAAGCAGAAGATGTCCAGGAGTTATGCTGAGGTGGAATCACATCTTTGCCTCAGACAGAAACTTAGGCTCAAAATCGTCCAAAGCACTCACCCTGTGTTGTGTTGTGGCAATCTTAACCATTGTTATTCAAAATCATTTGATCTGAGTGAAAATCATCTGTAAGGAGGGTTTAGAACAGTGATGACCCTCAGACATTGCTGGAGGTGTCAAATGGGTAGCCCTGTGAGAAGCAGTGTACAACTCTTGTCAAAGTTCAACCTTTTGACACAGCGATTCCAGAACAAGAAGTAGGTGTGAGCAGAGAAACTGTGGCACATTAGTGTTTAGTGGTTCACCTCAGAGCAGCCATGAAGCAAAATTACCCAGATGTCCATCAGTCAGAAAGTGAAAAGGTACAATGTTGTCCAGCCCTTCCATGGACTGCGGCTGAGTTTGATTATACCTGCCAGCATTTGGCTTTGAATTAGTCAGCCTTATCTTACTGGAATTATATCTGATAGCATCCCAGTACAAGTTTTACCTTGGATTGTGGTTATGGAGATTTCCTAGCTGTTTGTGCTGGTAGTTTGTTTCCCCTGTCAGGTACTGTATGGTAAAGGGACCTCATATTGAAAAATGCAGCTCACTTTGCATGCACTGGGAAACAGTGAGCAGAGGACTGAAGAGGCTCAGCTGCCCCCCCCCCCCCCCAGTGCTCTGATTCCTGAAATCAGCCTCCTGTGCACGGCCTTGTGACCTTGCTAAACAGGCTTGGCTAACAGGCCTAGATGTCACATTTCTAATTTCTGATTTTCAGGGGAATACACTTTATTGGCTGAGCTGTCTTTAGGCTATGCTCATGGTGTACTTACTCCACTCCAGGTTTTTTTTTTCTTATGCCACAATAGTAGACTGGGTGATCCCTTCTATTACCATTAACTGGGAAACTAACCACATTCTGCAAAATACTCTGCTTGTATATGTGAACAAATATATTTGGGTGAGTTCAAAAGTGTGTATGTCTGGGTGTCTGTCTGTCTGTGTCTGTATACATGTATGTCTCCATGGACAATATAATCTTCTAATGACCAGGATGAGGAGAGAATGGAGGAAAGTCTGCAGGACCCCCTGAATCAGCAAAAACTGGTCACTGAGCAAAAGGCCTTTTCTGAGAAGATGCAGCATCATTTCGGTGTCACTGAGAGGATTTGAAAGCACAGGATGAGAGGACCCAAGTAGATTCCCTGTACTTATAAACTGTCTTATTGGGTGTGTGGCTTTCTCCATAGTTCTCAGCACCTGTCACCTAGGAGCAGCTCAGAATATTTTTCTTGTCCATTTTAAAAGAAATTCCGTCCATGAAGTGTATGTGATCCATAGAGATTCTGGATATTGTGTACTGATCCCTCCAGTCTGTGCTCTCTTGTATTATCTGAGCCCAGTGCCTTTAGGTCTCCCCACAAATAGTTTTACGATACACATAAACAAAGGAGTGGTATAGTTTATTTTCTGCATGAGTATCTCCTTTGGACTTCAATGCCTACCCTCGGCAAGATTTCCATGCAGCATATTCTTGCCAAGTATAATATCACTTCAGTGTGCATGTACTTCTTGAGATATTGTTTCTCTGGATCTTTGCAGATTTTGAGGTTGTCATGTGGACCCCAGGCATATTCCTGCACTGGAGGAATAATAATAGTCTTCATTTCAGTGATGGCCAGACTTCCAAGGCCTTCCTATTGTTTTCTAGTTTGTTCATATCTCTCCTCATCTGACATTGAGACATTGCTACATGATATTAAAATATAATGTATACGTATGATTGGAATTATCTGCTGTTCACTGTTTAATTTTTAGCAGTTTTAAAAGCTGGGAAAATATGCAGGCCTGTGGGATCTCTTACCCTTCTCTCTTGGGCATGAGAGAATGACCTCAGATGAAAGATCATCCTGGATTATCCTGCTGAATTGTGCTGCTGTGTATGGGATAAGTGACATGGCAGGTCCTCACCAGGTCTTTTCCACCCCTAGGTCTGAACACTGCAGCAGAAGCTTTCCCAGGGCCCAGACCAGGACTACAGCTCTCAGAGACAGGACTGTCCACCAGGAGCACTGAGGGTGCAAAAATTGACACCACCTCCCGCATCTCAGTCCTTGTAACCATACCAATCCTGGGCTGAATTTGAAAGACCTTGAGATGTGACCTGGAACACGCCTCACGTTTAACCTTTTGACGACTTGTCCATCAACAACCAACCACTCCGAGTGAGGGAGGTCTACATTCATCTTGAGGAGATTTTTACCATCTTACCTGCCGTTCTGCTGTGTTTGCAAGGCCAGCAACAGGCTGGAGTTATATGTTGAAGAATCAGCAGGAATTGAATGCTGACTAATTTACTTGTTATATTTGTTTTTAGTTTGAAGTTTGGTTTTATGCATTTGGTTTTATTTGTTTACGTTTGAAGTTTTGTTATTTATTTGTTAACTTTAGTTTTTTAATTAATATGCTATATTCTTAAGGCTATATACATTGAACTCATTGACTCCCCACTTTAAAATGTTCTCGAATAAATTAATTTTTGCCAATAAATAAAAATGTGACCTTTAACCCTTCACTCACCAGACCGTCCTGAGTCGTGTGTGGTTCTTCCTCCTGTAACAGCACAAGTGTAAGGCAACAGTGGTGTTCTACAAGTCTCATGCAGCTTAGGCTTCACCATCAGTTCACAGCCAGCCAGAACTGCACAGGAAACTGTGCTCTTGATGTAGACAGTGTATCGTGCTCTGTGGATCCCACATACATGACGAAAATTATCCTTGCTTTATCCTTGTGCTCACAAATTTAGCTTCCTTTATACTGACAGACAAAGGAGAAACAGAAGGATTTCTCTAATACATTAGAGGAAATAAAACCATTCAGTATAGGAATATAAAAAGCGATCAGGACACACAGAGCTGTATGCCTCTGCATTCCTTATAATAAAGCATCGGTTATAACTGCACATTTATTGAATTCCAGCAATTTTGGAGGAACGATATTTTTAAATTTTTTATTAGATATATTTCTTTACTTACATTTCAAACGTTATTCCCCATCCTTATTTCCTTCCTTAAGCCCCCATTCCGTTCCCTCTCCCTTCTCCATATGTGTATCCCCTATACATCCCCCTTATTGTTCACCCATATTCCCCTGCACTGCCCCTGGAACATTTTCTTTATTGTTTTATTGGTTTGTTTGTTGTTATTCTTTTTCTCCCATTTTTATTAAATTGGGCATTTCTTATTTACATTTCAAATGTTATTCCTTTTCCCGGTTTCCTGTCCATCAGCCCCCTAACCCCTCCCCTTCCCGTTCTAAATGGGTGTCCCCTCCCTGTCCAACCCCCATTACTGCCCTCCCCAACATTCCCTACACTGGGGGTTCAACCTTGGTAGTACCAAGGGCTTCCCCTTCCACTGTTGCCCCAACAATGTTATTTACTGCTACCTACGCAGGGTCAGTCCATGTGTAGTCTTTGGGCTGTGGTTTGGTCCCTGGAAGCTCTGGTTGGTTTTTATGGGGTTGCAAACCCCTTCAGCTCCTTCAGTCCTTTCCCTAGTTCCTCCAATGGGTGTCCCGTTCTCAGTTCAGTGGTTCGCTTCAGGCATTTGACTCTGTATTTGACATGTTCTGGCTGTGTCTTTCAGGAGAGATCTATATCCAGTTGATGTCAGCATGCACTTCTTAGCTTCATCCGTCTTATCTAGTTTTGGTGGATATATATCCATATCTATATCTATATCTATATCTATATCTATATCTATATCTATATCTATATCTATATCTATATCTATATCTATATATCTATATATCTATCATCTATCTATCTATCTATCTATACATCTATCTATCTATCTACCTATATGGACCACATGTGGGGCAGGCTCTGAATGGCCGTTCCTTTATTCTCTGCCCTAAAATTTTCCTCCCTATCCCCTCCTGTGAATATTTTTGTTCCCCCCTTAAAGAAGGAGTGAAGCATCCACATTTTCATCATCCTTCTTGAGTTTCATGTGGTTTGTGCCTTAGATCTTGTGTATTTCGAGTATAACTAAGAGGCGAGGATGCAAAAGAATCAAATGAATAGCTTGAGGCCAGAGGTTAGTGGTGAACACCAGAGGGAAAGATCATTCTTCCAGAAAGAATTGGCAGGCTTCTGGTAACTCAGCTTTACCAGACTACTTGTCTTGGGTCCACAGAACACTCTGAGTTGCCAACACCAAGGTATGTTACACCTACATACACTGGACAGTGTAGAAGGAGATGTCAAAGCCAGATGTCACATTTACACCTAGGTAAATAAAAAACAGAAATCATTTACCCAGAAAGGATTGCATACAGGTAGCCAACGCTATGATAAATTATGGGAACCTGAATTAACTGACACATGGCCTCCTAGAGTCAGATAAAAGTACCTGCTTGTTTTTATTGATACCCTTTCTGGGTGAGTAGAAGCTCACTACATCGGACTGAAACTGATCATAGAGCAACTAGAAAGCTCTGCTAGGAACTTTCCTCCTAATTTTGCCACTTACTAGGAATGCTGTCCTATAATAGCCCAGCTCTCACGGCCAAAGCCTATGAATAACAGTCAAAGATGTATGAATAGTTTGGAGTCTTTGTTGTGCAGAATTCTGGGTAGGTGGAAATAATGAACAAGACATTAAAGGAGACACTAAGAAAACTCTCATTAGAGTCCAGGAAAGGTGGAAAGGCTCTTTTCTTATTTTGGGCCTGCTGTACTCCATACAAGGAGGGATTGAACCCTATAATATTATGTTTAGAATACACGCCCCATTGCTTCTAAGTCTTAGAGATCAGCACTTGGCAGAATTCTTCAACTATTTTATTCTTGAAATCCTGTCTGTCCAGTTCTCTGTAAAGTCTATTACTTTGACTATCAGAGAGACCCAGTGAACCTCTAAATCTATCTACAATATCCCCTAATTTGGACCTGGTGGTAGTGGGCAACGAAAAGGACAATGAAAGCAATTGGCAAAGGACGTACGTGGCGATGTTTTACACTCTTACAGCTATGAGGTTAGGTGGAATTTTAACATGGATTCCTCACAACTAGGTCAAGAACGTAGAAGCCACAGATGACAATGCCAAATAGACTCCCTCCAGAACTTCTGGACCTATTAAAGTTGAGCTTTCACCTGACCTCAAGCCCTTCCACTCCCTGCCCAACCTCCTGGATCTTACATTTGGCATGAATACAGGATCATGGTCCAAACTCTAACACCCTCAGGCCTGGCCCTGGGACCTCAGGAAGGTGGACACTAGAGAAGTGACGTCTAATGGAACTGCAGAGGACCAATCTCCGTCCACGTTGTCCTTTGCTCACTGATATCTGGTTATTTTTTGGAGAAAGGATTTGGAAGTTTATCATCTGAAGTAGGTGCACAACATTTAAAGTTGTATATTCACTGTGTAACTGGGTTCACTATGTTACCAAGATCATTGCAACAGAGGGATGCAAAACAGAGACTTTGTGAGTACACATCCATGAATATATATAAAGAAAGCCCGCTTTGAAGGAATGCACAATAAGAAAATGAAATCCAATATCCAATAAATTAAAGGTCTGGAGGGAAATACTGCCTTTTGGGAAACAGGAAAACCTAGGAAATTGGAATGTATGTCACAGGACTGGATCTGGGAATAAAATTATTATGCAGAAGAATCTTCCACCCCATGTCCCTTGATCTTTCTCCCCATGCCAAGCCCCTGACGCAATCTGCCCTTTCAGAGCAGGTAACTACTAATGGAGCAAAGAGAAATCTCTAGCTTTAGAGGGAGGAGATATGGAAAGGGTTCCAGTGTGTCACTGGAGAGCCTCCTGGAGATGGCACCTCAGAATCTGGTCACCATAAGGAAAGCTGGTTAGCAGGAGGCCCTGGCAGTTCCCGGTGACGTCATCCAAATGGTCTCCTGTAACGTGGCCTTCTTGACAGAGTAGAGTAAACTGCAATAAAAGGATACACTTGAAAGTAAAACTTGGAGGAAAGGCCCTGGCTTATCTACATTGTCACTGTGAACTGTGACATTGCTCTCTTGGCTTCTGTGGCCCGACATGAGGGCTCTGAAGCTATGCTGCCTCCTGTGAACTGTGAATGTGCTTGTGTCACACAAAGCATATGAATGCAGTGAGAAGACAGTAGGAGGACATTGTGACACTGCCCCCCAATGGAGACATGGAAGTGTTGACAATCACAGTGGGTGAGTCTCAAGCTGCACTTTGAGACCCAGCCAGGCTACGTTTCACCTGTCAGCTCACTTCCTGCACATCCACCACAGGCCAAGGGCAGGCTCAGATGAAGCTCTGTTGAAGACAGGCGCTGTCCCTTGTGAGCTGGGTCTCAGGGTATGCGGAAGACCATTCAGCCTCCTGTGATGTGGGAGATCAGAGTAGTAAGAGGCAGACAGAGGAGACAGTTCTGTGTTAGTTCTTCTGGGCTACCATAACTACATCTTCCAGGCTAAGGATTTGCTCATGGAAGTCTGCTGTGTCACTTTTGTAAAGGCCAAGCTGTCTCAAGTCTCAGTAACACAACTGGCTCCAGGCTGCTTTCTCAGTTACTGGGATTTACACGCAGTCCTTCGTACCTTGTCTTCTAGATCCACAAATTCTTTTCTGGCTTCATGTGTACAAGGCATATTTTCTCACTCTCTCTTTCTAGAGACCAGTAGGAACACATTTATTGGATAGCCATGCTTATTGTCTAAACTGCCAGGTGTCCATGTAGGGCATTAGTGGGTACAGCATCATATCTCAGCATCTCTTACTGTAAGGGTTGAGTAGAACTCCCCTATCTCATCCTGGGTGATGATGTAGATTAGACCCAGCAGATTAAATAAAGAATTGAAAGACTTTCCTGGGGGTAAAGTGGTAAGGAAATCATGTTGCCATCCCATAAATGCACTGCTATGAGCAAGCTTCAGACAGCCTGGGGGGATGCAGCCTGCAGCCGAGACCACAGGTCTTTGGTGGAGAATGATTCAGTTCAAAACTGGGAAGGGAGAAGGATGGTTGATATTGTTCCAGTACATCTCACTGCCTATAAAAAGAGTTTCTTCCAGATCAGTGAGTGATTCTTGTAAAGCAGCTCCTGGACTGGACTACTGAGACCAACCATGAGCCCTCCAGACTGGTGCTTTCCAACCAACAGACAAAAGTATCCACTCTGAGAATGATACTTAGATATATACACAGAATACCAGGATGGATACAGAGTTTCTTCAGTTCCATGAATGAGGGATTCAGCAGATGAGATGGCTCAGCAGATAAAGGTAATTGTTGCCAACTTCCTACACCTGAGCTCCTTCCTAGGACCTACATGATTGGAGGAAAGAACAAACCCCTCACAACTTGTCCTCAGATTTTTATGTAGTTGCCTTTTCCAGGTCTTGGTTCACAGAAGCAAAGACATCAGGTTTTCCAATTCCATTTGACACGGGACCAGTACCTTCAACCGAATGTTCCTTCCTGGAAAGCTGCAGCCTGTCAGCGTGGCTCAGTGGTTTGTGAACTGCAAGTGTCTGTCTGGGAAGGTGGTCGTGTTCACCCAGCCCACCTACCCCTATTGCAGAAAGACCCAAGAAATCGTCAGTCAACTGCCTTTCAAACCTGGTCTTCTGGAATCTGTGAACATCACAGCCACTAACAACACCAATGAGATTCAAGATTAATTACAACAGCTCACTGGATGGAGAACAGTTCCTCAGGTCTTCATAGGTAAAGAAAGACTGCATAGGCAGACACAGCGATCTGATCTACATGCAACAGAATGGAGAGGTGATAACCTGGCTGAAGCAGATTTGAGCTCTGCAGTTAGGAAAGGGGTGCAGGCAGAGCCCATGCCGAGAGCCATCATCCAGCCATTCCGACGGCCAGTGCCCCTGAGAGATGATGTGCATCACAGAGGATGTCACTACTTTTTGGTGATGGGGATTTTCAACAAATTGGCTTTTATTTCTTCTTTTCCTCAGTGCTAAAACCTGTTGCCGTTTGCCTTTAACCATGGGGGTGAGCAGCTTAACAGACAACACTGGCTTTTCCACTCTTCATGTGCTGACATGTCTCTGCCTCTAAGCCCATGTTTCTCATCCAGTTGATCTAAATCCCCATTGAATCTGTCTCTGGTTTCCTGCCATGCTGGTCAGCTGAAGTCATTTTTCAGAAGTCTGCTTCCTGAATGGTTATTAAATCAATGGATATTGTGAATTTGTTCATGAGCCACACTCAGGCCTTTCCCTCCCTCCTGCATGCACCGTCCCACTTCTGCGTTCACAGCTCTCAGCCAGTGTTCTCAACCTTGCCCTCCCACAACCCACAGAAGTCCACACTCGTATGAGGACGCTGTTTGGAAAATCAGATGAAGAGCTTTAGCATACTTGGTCCTCACTGTAGCCATAATAACATAGACGACAGAGCAGATGGTACATTCATCTCTATTCGTAAAGGAGATTAAGAAAATCCCAAGAAGTTTTATGTTGGTCCTAGTCAGAGTACCAGCAAAGTCAAATATGAAATGCAAAATTGCAGAGCTCTCCTACCAAGAATATCTGTATCAAAACTTGTTTGCAAAACACTATCCTAAATAATTTCTTCCATTCACACTTTGACATTTTGCTTTGATGTCTTGCTATGACATTTAATTATCATGGAACTGTAGGTCTCTTCTCTGGTCTCCAGTGAGAAGGACTCATTCCTAATAATGATGTATCTGTAGATGACTAAAAAGGAAAAAAAAAAGATCAGGATTAAAGTTCTGGGTTATAGGTGTGACTTCCCACCTCAAATATTAGAAGTAAATTTGACTTTATATTAAGCAGAAATTCCTCACAGATTTTCCCTCTACTTTTGTGGTTTGGTTAATCTCAGATGAAGACAATTTAACAACCAAGAACAACCTTTAGACTCATATGCCCCTCCTCACTAATATTCTTGAGCAAATGGAACACTAAAAGACCAAAAGGAAGGGATGGTTATAATCAAAAGCAACATCTGGGTCAGCTCTAACTCTCTTAGTCAAGGTGACTTTGGATTCGCTCCTTAATGCCCATGGATTGCTCACATAGGACTCTGTAGAGTGCTGTTTCTACTGCCTCACTTTAAGCTCTAGGCAGACCAAGCTATCAACCCTGCCCAGGTTTCTTTGGATTGCACATAAAAGACACATACATTAAGATACTTTTGATGAGACGGCTCAGTGGACAGGTTCTTCTAAGTCTCCTCGAATTGGGATGCCCTCCTTTTTACAGCTCAGTCGCTCAGTTGCCTTTAGTCATAGCTCAGCACCCCAAGTCTGCTCTCAGCTTATTGTGTTTATAGCCTCCTGCCTGCTACACCAAGCCCAGTCTGGGAGGCCATCAATGGCCACTGAATCCTAGATATCAAATGGCTGGTAGCTCTTATTCCCTCTGAAGTTTAAATCCCTTCTCCTCCCTTGTTTATAATAGCCTGCCTGCAGGGAATAGAAGACCTGCCTATGCCACCCAGCTGCTTGGCCAACAGCATCATTATTGAACTATCAAGAATCAGTGTTCACAGGAAGATTCTAAGCATCAAAACCACACCCTACAGAACTCAACGCCTGTCTCTGGTTTGGAGTGGGAGATAGAGTAGTTAGAATTGGATCATTGAAATTCAAATAATTATGATAGATATGTTACTAATTACGCCTGGATAAAAGCCTCCAAGAGAGTGAAAATTGGTAACATTTAAGGCAAAAGGGAAAAAATCCTAATGCAGCAAACACAGTGGACCTGCCAGAAAGACTGGGGTTTGTACTTGAACTTCTTTCGACAACTTCTTGATCACTCCATGCATCCTAAGAATAGACCAAAAACAAAAACAAAGCAAAAAAAAAAACAAAATAAAATACAAAACCACCAAAACAAAACAAAAAGTAAAACCAAAAGCACAAGAAACAAACAAACAAAAAACCAAACCAAAACAAAACAAACAAACAAACAAACAAAAAACCCTTGCTAAAACAGGAGGACTGAGGGAAGATTGCTTGAGGTCTTCATTGTTAACTACAACTACAACTACCAATGGCTTTCAATGCAAAAATTATTTATTATTTTATTTGAAGCTTCTCTCTGGGTCAAAGAAACAGGGTTTGGGGGCAGCACCACCAGGAAACTGGAACAAATAATACTATAGAGCTCACCACTGATATTACCGTGGTGACTGAGGGCACAGCAGAGAATACTGGTGTGAGACAATGGGTCTTGTGGTGTTCTGGATGCTTGCGATATTTATGACTCTGAAATGTGTTAGAGCCACCCTGAAATCATGACTAAATGGACTCCTCCATTTCTTTGGAGCACAAGATCTGTCATCCAATTGACTGACTATGGTTTGTATCTGGGACCTGGCCTCTGTAGTAAGGCTAAGGCTTCTGATGGAAAATCCTTCACCAAAACTCTGGATGGTCCATGGTGGTGCCAGCAAACAACCATGCCCTGAGTCCACCCTGCAGCCTCCAGAAGTCGTTTCAAGAAGTCAAAGTTCCCAACATTTTATTTGTGGCTTTGACTTGATATCACATTTTATTTTAAATACTGTGTAATTTCTGGCATAATTCCTTCTAATTTCTTCCTCACATGAAACTTCACTTTTGACCGCAAATTCTATTCATGAAGTGTTACTTTTATCTGGAGTAGGGTAAGGTTTGTATTTTCCTTTTATACCTTACTGTGATGGCTAATTGTAGCTGTCTAAATGGTGCACTGTTGAGCAATTGAGGCCATCAGAATGGCTGGCAGGCTTGTGTCTTTGGCATTTTCTTGATGGTTGGTTGATGTATGGGGACTTAGCCCACTGTGGGTGGAACCAGCCCTAGTAAGGGGAGGAGAGGTCATAGAGAAAGGTAGCTGAGCAGATGAATAATCAGAGTTCCTATCTGTTGTCAAGCTGCTGCCTTGTGTTCTTATCTCGTATTCCATTGATGATGAACTGTAACTTATGGGGTGAATAAAACCTTCACTTTCCCACATTGGCATTTTTATGTTTCCTATAACAATAGGAAACTAACTTGAACATTCGGGATTTTCTTGAGATCTGCTCTGATAGTCCCTCCTCCTGCAGGTATGGAACCTCAGTTTTTAAATCAATAAACACAGTTCCTGGACACTCTAAACTGTTGAAATATTCGCTCTGCCAACCGCATCACACTGCTTAGGTAACTATTACATTTTTTATCTCATTACATTTTTTCCTCCTTTTTTTTTCTCTTTAAAATTATCTCTCTAGACATGTTAGCTCTTTGTACTTTAAAAGTTGTCTTTTGTCCCATAGTAGAATATTTATAGTTACATTCATGCATTTCATAAAAGTGGGTGATTTATTGCAGTAAAATTTTCTAATCATTATTTATTGTATTAATTTTATTAATTCATCAAAAACTGACCTTAATATATTATCTACTTATCCATAAAAATATAAAAGCTTTGATTTATTCAAGTCTTTAAGGTCTTTCAGAACATCAGCCGGAAAGTTCTTAAATGTATTCAGGATGGATCGTGGGTACTTCATATGTCTTCTTACTAATAGTATGCTTTATAAGTAAGCTAATCCACAGTATTTTGTTATATATTTTAAGAGTATTTTGAGTAGAATATTTCCCTGATTTCTTTCCCATGGTTTTTTATTGGTATACAGGAAAGATAAAGAGTTTTGTGTGCTATTTTGCATTCTACTACTTTTATGAATGTATTTTCAGATTTAAGAACATTTTTTAGAGACAAATTGTCTCTATTTAGCATCACCTCTAGCTAATTCATGGTTGTCTTTACATTTTAAATATATTAATCCACATTATTTTATTTAATATTTTCAGATTATTATGAGGGGAATTTTTCCCAGATTTTCTCACGGTATGATTTAGATTGGCATAAAGGAAGGCTAAGAAATTTTATGTGTTCACATTGTATTGTGCTTTTATGTATGTATTTATCAGTCTTAAGAGACGGTGATACATTTTTAGAGTTTTTAAAATAGTATCATGTCTTCTGCAAATGAGAACATTTTGACTTCTTCATTTTTCATTTGGGTTACCCAAGTTCACCACCCACCACTGATGCTTATTGTTATTTTTTCCACTTTTCCTCTGGGTTTCTCTCTTGTCTCTTTTCATTATTGCTACTCTCTTCCCCCCTTTGTCCATCCTTCCCTGCCTCTACCTAGGTCCCTCCATCCCTCTGCCTCCCATGATTATGTTGTCCCCCCTTCTAAGTGGGTTTCAAGCATCCACAATTTGGCCTTCTGACATGTTACCCTTCAGGTGATCAATGAATTGTATAGTGGGTCTTCTGGAACTTTTGACATCTATTTGTCACTAAATACATCCCATTTCATATCCTTTTGATCTCTGTTACTTCACTATTTTCCAGTTCCATCCCTTTGCCTACAAAGTTCTTGGTGTATTCATTTTTGATACCCGAGTACTGTTCCTCTGTTTGAATAGAGCGCACTTTCTCTATTCATTCCTCAGTTGAGTTGAAGTCTATCGTGGTTGTTTCCAGCATTTGACTAATATAAGTAAGGCTGCTATGAACATATTCATCCACACGTCCTTGTCATATGTGGATCATGTTTGAGTATATGGGCTGAAGTGAGTGGTAAAGCTGGGTCTTCAGGTAAAGCTATTTGCATTGTTCCCATCATCCTCCACATTGATATCCAGAGTGGCTATACAGCTAGTAATCGCACCAGCAATGGAGGAGCGTTCCCCTTCCTCTACATCCCAGCCCACTCTGCTGCTGCCTCAGTTTTTATCTTAGCCATTCTGATTGGTGTAATGAAGGATCTCAGGTTCGTTTTGATTTGCCTTTTTCTGATAACTAAGGATGTCGAACATTTCATGATGAGTTTCTTAGGCACTGAGATCCTCAGTTGAGAATTTCTGGTTTAGCTCTCTGTCCCAGTGTAAAAGTCGGGTTATTTGTTAGTCTGGGAGTTTACCTTTTTGAGTATTTTGTTTATTTTGAATGTTGGCACTCTCTCAGATATAGGGTTGGTAAAACCCTTCTCCGAATCTGTAGCTTGCTGATTTGTCCTACTGGCAGTGTCCTTTGCTTTAAAGAAAGTTTTCAGATTGTTGAGATTTCATACATTTACTGTTGATCTTAGAACCTGACCCTTTGGTATTCTGTTCTGAAAACTTTCTCCTCTGCAAATGTGTTCTAGAAACTTTGTGACATTTTCTCTTCTATTAGCATCTGCATGTTTGGTTTTATGTGGATTTCCTTGATTCACTTGGACTTGAACTTTGTAGAAAGAGAGAGAAATGGATCAATTGGCACTCAACTACATGCAGACCACCAGTTAGGGTAGCATCATTTCTTAAAATGTCTTCTGTTATGTTCAAAGTCCTCAGTCATCAGGGAAATGCAAATCAAAACAACCCTGAGATTTCACCTCACACCAGTGAGAATGGCTAAGACCAAAAACTCAGGTGTTAGCAGATACTGGTGAGAATGTGGAGAAAGAGGAACACTCCTCCACTGTTGGTAGGATTGCAAACTGGACAACCTCTCTGGAAATCAGTCTGGAGTTTCCTCAAAAATTGAACATTGCACTGCCTGAGGACCCAGCTATACCTCTCCTGGGCAATACCCAAAAGATGCTCCAACATACAGCAAAAACACATGCTCCACTATGTTCATAGCAGCCGTATTCATAAGAGCCAGAAGCTGGGAAAACACAGATGCCCTTCAACAGAGGAATGGATACAGAAAATGGGGTACATTTACACAGTGAATACTACTCAGCTATTAAGAACAAAGACTTAATAGAAATCTTACGGCAATGGAAGGAACTAGAAAATATCATCCTGAGTGAGGTAACCCAATCACAAGAAAGCACACATCATATGCACTCACTGATAAGTGGATATTAGCCCAAAATCTCAGATTACCCAAGATCCAATCCACAGACCACATGAAGGTGAAGATGGATGACCAAAGTGTGGAAGCTTCAGTCCCTCTCAGAAGGGGGAACGAAAATACTCACAGGAGGAAGTGTGGAGATGATGTCTGGAGCAGAGACTGGAGGAAAGGCTACCCAGGGACTGCCCTAACTGGGGATCCAGTCTATATACATCCACCAACCTCAGACAATATTGGTGATACCAAGAAGTGCAAGCTGACAGGAGCCTGATATAGCTGTCTTCTGAAAGGCACTGCCAGAGCATGACAAATACAGAGGCGGATGTTTGGAGTCAACCATTGAACTGAGAACAATGGAGGACGCAGAGAAAGGATTGAAGGAGCTGAAGGGGTTTGCAACCCCATAACAACAATAATACCAACCAACTACAGCTCCAGGAGACTAAACCATCATTCAAATGGTACACATGGACAGACCCAGGGCTCCAGCAGCATGTGTAGAAAAGGATTGGCTTGTTGGGCATCAATGAGAGAAGAAGCCCTTGGTCCTGCGAGGCTCTATGCCCCAGTGTAGGAGAATGTCAGGGCAGGGTGGCAGGAAGGGTTGGGTGGGGGGGAGAACACCCTCAGAGAAACAGGGTGAGGAGGATGGAGTAGGGGGATATGGGTGTGAAACAGAGAAAGCCTATAACATTTGAATGTAACTAAAAACAAAGAATGAAAAAAATTAAAAGGCATAACAAATGCAAAAGATTGGGGTGCCATTCCATAGTCGTGATGTGTTTCTTCTGTGAGAGCATACTGGTTGTCACTTCTCTATGACTGTCTTCTTATTTGAAAGTAAATAATGGGATCATCTGTGGAGTGGTTAGTAAGAAAAAAAGCATTGCCTAACATGAATAGGTCCCTCCAGAGCATATGCTTAATATTCTAGGTATAGAGCAATTAGCTGTGGAGGGGGGATTAAAAACAAAAACCAAACAAAAAACAAGAACATCAACGATTAACATAAATTTTGAATCCTGGGATTAATGCGTGTGCTGACTTTGATCAGCTTTGTGGATGCTTCTAATAAACACACACGTCCTATCACAGTTCTAGCAGTCGCCAGCAGAGGGAGCTGTGAGGTAGTGTGTGCTTCTTCCTTTCCAAGACACCCCATGGCCTCAGGCCTGCATCCAGTGAGCTGGAACTAAGAGCAGCCTGGTTGAAACTCCTGCTGCCATGGCAGATTCGCAGGAACATTTTCCTTTGCCCACAAGGAGCCTGTGTGGAGGGGACCTTTTGGCGGGGTCCTCAAGGACTCTGCATGTCCTATTCTACAGGGAGAAGCCCAGATGGGTCTTTGAGAAAGGTCAGTGAGTTGTTGGGGGAAGTCTCTGATTGTGTGGCCAAGGGCCTGGAATGGCTGAAAGAATGGTTGCTTCCCTGAGGGCAAAGGATAGACCTTCTAGGGCTCTGACCTCCTACTTTATATTTTCACCTGGTCGCTTCTTATTCATATTTTCTTAATGGGATACGACTATGGTCTTGGTGAGCATCTTGATTCTCTGATTCTCAATCAGTTCTTTGTTGTCACAGACTTTTTGAGCTTACTCCAGCCCCTGGGACTTATTCATACCTCCAAATTTCTCTGACTTTTGGGATTTCTAATATTTGTGGCAAACTGAGTGACAAAAGCAATGAATAGCCTGGTGTTCAGTGCATATGGATCTGTGGGTGTATAGATATCATAAGCCTCTAGGATACACTCTGGGAAAGCAGCAGTGTGCTCTTAGGTCCCCTGTGTGACCTCACTTAACTTCGCCAATTTGTGGGCTTCTATTCTGCTGCTCTCAGAAATGGAAACTCCTGGAATAGATGTATAGTGTCCCATTACCTTTGTCATTCTTAGGGTATTAGTGGGAGTAAGTTTGATTGAAATATACTCTCAAGAACATTATCCAAATCAGTGCTTCTTGTGTGCTGTCTATATGAAGTACCAAGTTCACAGACAGATCTGCATGAACTTCCCAAAGCCAGCAAATTGGAGCATGAAGAAAGCCCAAGGCATCCATTACCAGCATCCTCAGCACCTGCCCCAGGACAGGGTAAATTGGCTTTGGTGGAAGAAGGGATCTACTGTGATAGCTGGCCCTCATACACCCAGAGAAGAATATACTAGGAGAGTTGGGGAAGGATTGTGGGAGAGAGTAACCGGGTGTCAGTGGGCAGTGAGCAGCATGCAATGTGAATAAGTGAAATATGTATAAATAAAAAATAAAATAAAGTTCTTTAACAAAATGGGACACAGTGTAATGTTGTAGTAACTATACTATGTTTACACTAGCGAACACTTTAACAACTAGAGTGACTAGACATGATAAAGTAGGATGCCTCTGTCACTTACAAATACTATTTACACAGCAAAGATAAATGCACGACTTGCAGCCCAAAGATCGATTGTTCCCAGCACATCTATGTGACTCTCCTTCCCTTTATCAGGACTCTGGAGGCCTCTGTTCATCCAGGTCTCACGGATCATCCAAAAGGCAGTCCCTTACCAGCTCTGATCAAGTGCCCTTGTGCTCTTGGCAGACCTCTGCTCAGGCTGCAGAGGCACTGAAGGGCCAGCCTTTTCCATGCGTGGGAAGCCATTATGTCAGCCTTTCCAGACTCTCTGCTACCCAACTGGAGACTTCTGCAGAGGCCTGTCGATCTCAAAACCAGAAGCTTGTCAATCCAAAACCCTAGGATGCCATCCTGCACTCATGATGTGTTGATTATCTGAGACCATACACGTTAACTCTCTTCTTCATGCCTGTTTTCCTTCTTTGAAAGTAAATAATGTGATCATGTGTGGTGTGGGTGGTATGAGCAAAATCTTTACCATGAAGAATAGGGCCATGAAGAGTGTGGACTTAACATTCTAGGTACAGAGCAAATAGAGGGAATTACCAAAGAAAACAACAGGAATTCTAACAATTGCAAAAAAAAAGAAGAGAAAAAAGAAAAAAAAACTTTATGGGTGCTGGGATTAAAGGCATGTATCAATTCTGACCAGCATTGTAGGTATTTCCAATAAAATATTAAAAAACAAACAACCCGATTATTCTTTTAGCAAGTGCAGCAGAGAAGACTGTGAGAGATCATGTGCTGCTACCACCATGCTATGATTCTGTAGCAACAACTTCCTTGGTGATAGGAGCCTGTATGCAGCAGGCCCCTTGGTGGGCCTGTCATCTCAAAAAAAGATGCTTCAGTCATCCAAAAGATTGGACTCCAGTATACTTCAGGCCAGGAAAGAAGCCAGCTACCATGGGTGAAAGAAGAAAGGAAAAATTACATTGGAAAAATATGTGCCTTATTTGGAAGAAATGACCCTAAACTTCTGAAGCATCCATCATCTCCACTCCTCTGTTTTGAGCTTTGTATAGCGATGTTGTCCAACTCCAGGTGAGAGTCAGAGGCAGAGCCCTTCCCAGAATAGACAGACGTGATTTTCACTCTGTGAGGTTAGGAGGCGTCATAGCACAGACTGAGCGCACCTAGGAGAAGAACACAGACGCCACACATGACAATGCCAAATGGACTTTCCCCTGAACTTATGGACCCACTAAAATTGAGGTTTAACCTGACCTCAGGCCATTCGACTCCCTGCCCATCCTGCTGATTCTTATGTTTGCTAGGAGTAAAGTATCAAGGGGCAACCCCCAATATCCTCATGCCTGGACTTGGAAATTAAGGAAGACAGATATTGGAGAAGTGATGGCTGTCGGGCTACAATGGAGGAACACGCAGTCCAGGTTGACCTTTACTCACTGATGACCAATTTAATTATCTGGCTATATTTGAGAAAGGAATGATGTCCTACTTAATGTGTAAAAGAAGGGACAGAAATTTATGATTTTATATTTGCCCTGTAGTTGATCCCCTATATTCCGAAGAAAAGGGAGTTTTTATTGCAAAAAGTAGGATTATTAACATTGACTTTGTGAAATACATGGACATGTATGTGGAAATAGTCCTGGCCATCAAGGAATGCACAATAAGCAAATATTATTCAGGTTTTATAAAATTAAAATTATAGGAGAAATATATTGGCCTCTAGGAAACAGGGAAACTTTGGGAATTAGACTGTATGTATGAGCATCGTCTCAGGTGTAGATTTATTATTGATAGAAATCGTCCTCATTTGTGGTCCCTAGAGATTTGGGTGCTAACAAAAATCTCTTCTCCAATTCAGGGTTGTAACCAACTCTCCCCATCAAAAGCATTGATGACATCCGATGAAGCAGAGAGACATATCTAACTTTGGAGGAGAAGTTGCCAAAGGATATTCCCTGGGTCACAGGAGAGGCTGCAGAAAAGGGCCCCATAGAAATTGGTTGCTTTTAGGAGAGCTGGGTAGCAGGGAGGCCATAGAACTTCCCAGTGACGTCATCAGTAATGTCTTCCTTGGACAATCTCTTGTATCTAAGCGAGCACTAGAATCTTCTGTGATGTCACCAGTGTTGTGGTGACACCAACTGCCTGTGGGATTCCCTCAGTGCCTTTTGGGTTCACAAACAGGCATGTTTCACCAGCTGCTCAAGCTCCTTCAGAAGGAGGGGGGAGACCAAGGAGAGACCAGACCGAGGCAGAAGAAAGCTGGCCTTCTGTCTTGTAAGTATGGAAGAATGAAATCATTCTGGGGAAGGCACAGTGAGTACTGGGTAGAGTCAGGGAACTTCCTCCAGGAGGTAGGTTTGAGCTGTGCCTTTCAGGAGTCGGCCTTACAAGCTGGAGCCTTGGAAATTGTCAATTGCAGACCAAGAGTCAAGAGTTCTGATGATTAATTTGACAGAGAGCCAGGAATTGGCAGGCCTGCAGCTTCTTTTCTATGAGCTTTTTAATTTCTACTGCCAAGGAATGCCAGGAGGAAGCCCTATGAGGATAACAATGTGCCCATTCATGGTTGGGTGCTGAAGCACTTCATCCTCTAGATTCCTGTAGGTTACTAAGCCTGTGGTGACAACAACAAGGAAGGATGAACCCCCTAGTCATAAATTGAGGTCGCAGACACTTTAAGCTTGAACACACGATTAGGGTTTGATGGTGCTGTGAACTCCAGGATTGACCTGCTCCACAACTGATATCTGCTGAAAATGTCCCAAATCTTTATGTCTGAGGTAGATTCTATCTTTCAGTATGAGGGATCATGTAATAGTGAGTGAGGCTTATGTATGGCACTGGAGGTTGGGAAGAGGGAAATAGCTTAAGAGTCCACATTAGAGATAGCTTTTCTTCTCTTTCAGGGATTCAACAAGTCTCCAGCCTTTCTTCTTCCTCAACCTCCTTTTTGAGATTCAGAATGGTCTTTTCTGCCCATGGGCTATTAAATATGTACATTCACTTGTGTTTATCTATCTACAGGGTTTATTCGGAAGGCATCATCAGAAAATTTCATCCGTAACCATGAAAAGCGTATAAAGAATTTGGAGGAACTAAAATCTGAAATCCAGAAGTGTAAAATCGAGCGGGATGAACTTTCTCAAATCCTGGACCTTTATGTCAATGATGGTTTGAACTACAGGTAGTCATTATGCCCTGTAACCTACTGACTGTCTTGTGCTCTCTCTGCTAAGCCAAGATTTCCTCACATCCAGAAAGTGTTTCACCTCTCATCCTGGACTTTAAGGAGCCTTGGCAGGTGCTGGCCTGTGAGAGAAGCTAGGTGCTGTGTGTTTAGGGTCAACCTCTCTTGTACTTGACCCTGATCTCCTTGGAGTTGGATTGGATTTTTTTCAACAGCTGGAAGGACCTGGTCACACTTGCTGCATCTAAGTGTGTGAATGAAATGCCTGAATGTCATCACTCTTACTCTGATTTTGGGCCTTATACACTGATTCTATGGCACCTCTATGATAAAGTTGGCATTCTAATTATGTTTGTATATGGGTTGGTATGTATGGATGGATGTGAAAGTATTTGTGTGTGTTTTGCTCAGGATCAGGGAGTCTGGGACCTTTGATTGGGTCTGAGGATTTGTTTGATGAACAGTTTGCAGGTCATGATAGTGATGAGTCCGTGGAGGCCGTCATTGATCAACAGAGCACTTTGCTCCTTCTGTTTACCTTGCTGGCACATAGGGCTCTCCTGAGGGGAGGAGGTGTTATGAATCCTCTTCCCTGTAAAAAGTAGTTACGGCCTCTGGGAGTCATGTAACAAGGATTGAGAATCTCTGCTTTCAAAACAAGAGAAAGTCATCACACATCTTTCTGTTGGACCCAAGGCTGTGGCACAGACTGGAGGAAACATCTTATATTTCTTACACAACTGTTCAATTCCTCCATGCTTACCTGGCCAGATCTTGAAGGTCAGCTCCCTCCATTTGGTCCCCTGGCTCTGCCGTCCAATGCCCAGGATAATGAGTTTAACCAGCACCAATAGGAAGGAGCAAGTTTGTGTTATATAAATGGGCTTAGGTAGTCCAGAGAACACTCTGATTTCATTTATTTATTTATTTATTTATTTATTTATTTATTTATTTATTTATTTTCCTGCTTTGAACTTTATTTTCTTTTTTCTAATTATCCAAGAATGGTTTATTGTGACCTAGAAAAGGTCACTGTGGGAATAAATTCTTGGCACTTGTTATTCCCAAACATGCAGCTCTCAGACTTTCCCCCCTCTTTTACAGAGGGTCTTTGTAGGACCGTATCTCACCAGCCTTTTAAGGAGCCCTTATTTCAAAACAAATGTGTGCTGATTTGCAGAGAAATATTTTCTATGGGAGAGTGATGGTTTGAGTCTCACTGTTGTGTTTTTGCTGTGGTCTTTGAGTTTTCCACTTTCTTCCCTAGCCCCCATTCCTTGAATTTGAATTTTTTATTGGGTATTTTTTATTTACACTTCATCTAATTCTGAAATCATGAGTTCAGACAGTTATTTGTTCCTTGGGTCATGTTCTAACACAGGCTGAGTGTTGAATTGCCAATGCTTAAATCCCAACATGAGATGAGAACGATGGATATGCATAAGATGACCAACTGGATAAGTGATGCCATGGAGAAGTACAAGGAGCTCATGCAAGAGAACAATTCCTACCGGTGAGTCACTGACAGAAAGGAGACCCCAGCACTAGGCGGGAAATACTTCTGTCCAGCTATGACTTTGAAAAAAGATCTGTGGTCCATGAGAAACACATGGAAAGTTTGTATAGCTGCTGAGTCTTCTATCAGCCCTCAGAGGGGATTGGCCCTTCACCTGCCAATGGTTTTAGAATACCATGAACACATAAGCACCCATATGCACCATTTCCTCTTCTTTGATGTGCACATACCCTCTTAGTGTCAGGATTTTCTGAAGTACTTTGATTCCCATGGAGTGCGGACTCGGGATTTGACCTGCCTCTAATTGGTGCTAACATGCAAACCGTGGCTCTATTCTGGAGATGCCTGGGGATGGGGCCCTTGAAGGGATGATTGTACTTGCAGGAGTGGCAGGCAAATAGAAACTGCCTGGGATTTACCATTATTTGTTTTTGATTCAGCATCAGAAACTTCCACCTCCTGAATGAACGCAATGAATTGAAGAAGAATGTAAGGATTTTGATGAATGAGAACAGAAAACTGCTGGTGGAGCAGACTGAACTGCAAGCATCCTGTGAGGAGGGAAAGAGGTTCTGTGAGGAGGCCAGCAAGACCATCTACACCGCAGATATTGGATCCTTGTGTCCTGTTACTTTTGAGTAAATCGAATGTATCCTTGTGAATCAAACAGTGATCTCGAACTCGTCACTCTTAAGAACCTTCTTTATTGAAGTGTGATGTAACCATCTGAAATCCCACAGCTCTCAGGCAGAGATGGACCCTGCATTCTCACAGGGATTGGGCATCATAATTACTTCCCAGTCAGACTGAGATACAAAGAAAATTGTACTTTCCGTGTAGATTGTGTGTCCAACTCTGAATACCAACTTCATGATGAAAAAATTATCAATGCTGTATCCTTATCAAATATTTAGCGACCGCTAAAATATACTCTTTTGTGGATGAGAGTGTTGAACATATTAATGGAATATTCATCAGGCTTTCTGTAGTATATCCCAGGAAATAAAACAATATTATAGCGAGTATAGAAGCAGTCATGAAACAGAATTGCTTGGTTTTGGTTTCCTTCAAACATGATATCAATTATAACTGCACAGAAGAGATAATAAATTGCAAGACCTTTCAGGGGATAGGGTTTTTATGGTTGGTTGTTTTCTTGTTCTTGATTAGGATGATGACTTTTGTTCTTGACAATGTACTATGTTCCATTTGGGATTTCAACTCAAGCAGACCACATAGTTTACAATTCAGTTTCTAGATTTCTTTAAAAGCTGGACAAAATATCCAGGCAAAGGTGCCCTATGAGTTTTCTCCTTTGGTTTTCCCTCCTTTGGGTGCTTTTGTTTTTGTTTGTTGTTGTTGTTGATTTATTTTACATTTATGAGTGTTTTGCCTTCTGTAGGTCTGTGCATGCTGTTCCCCAAAGGCCAGAAGAGGTCATTGTGTTTCACCTGGAACTTAAATGACAGAGGATTGTTAGGTGCCTTTTGAGAAACAAATTCTCAAATGATGAGCCATCTCTCCAGCCCCTACCATGGACGTTTGTCCTTCATCGTGTTCCTTATTAGTTGCAATGGATCATACCTGAACAAAGTGTTTCTTGAGATATGTAGGGATACATTCATGGGGTATGCATGCTAATTATCTAAACTTCCAGGCATCTATGTGAAGTTTTTAGTTAGGGTTTCACTGCCGAGAACAGATACCATGACTAAGACAAATGTTATAAAGGACAGCATTTAATTGGAGCTGGCTTAAAGATTCAGATCTTCAGTTCTTTATCATCAAGGTGGGAGCCTGGCAGCATCTAAGCAGATATGGTCCTGTAGGAGCTGAGAGTTCTACATCTTCATCTGATGTTTGCTAGCAGAATCCTCAGTTTCAGGCAGCTAGGATGAGGGTCTTAAAGCCTAGACCCACAGCGAAACACCTGACCCAACAAGGAAATACCTACTCCAAAGGAGCCGTACCGTATAATAGTACCACTCCCTGGGCCAAGCATATACAAACCTTCACATTCCACTCTGAGGCTTCCAGGGGCTTCTTCAAACATATGAGACTATGGGGGGCACATAGTGGTGTTTCTGAGACTTCCTTTTTCAATTCAATTTATCTGATTTTCTTAATCTAGGTCTTACGCAGAATCTTCAGAGAAGTGCAAAAGGTAGCCACATTCTTTACCATAAAATCTCCCCAAAGAGTCTCTAAGCAAATATTGAAATTCTTCACAAAACGCTTGGGACAGAGTCACACAATTTAAACCACTTTCAGTAACAAAGTCTTCCATATTTGTTCTAGGATAGCCCATTAAGCCCTATTTAAAGCATTTCCACAGCTTTCCAAATCCAAAGTCCCCATGAAAGAGCCCGAGTTGGAACAAATCTGAGGCCAGCGGGAAAATTCCACCACCAACCTCTGAGCACAGAAGGACCCCTCCCTTCCAGGAGGAGTAGAGCTAGTGTAGTTCCTGCAACAGCTGCAAACCAGACTGTTGAAAAAGCCTCCTGTGACTCCCCATCCGACTCCCTCAGAAAGTCCCAGAACAGCCCACTGACTGCCAGTCTATTTGGAGGTTGCCTCTCCCCCCTGATTGTACCCTATATAGTTACCATTGTCCAAATTCTGCCCCAATTGTTTGAATTCTACCCTAATTGTAAGTATATAACTCCCTGGTAGACTCTGCTCAGGGACTTCTCTCTCTGAATGGGATGACCCCGATATTTTGGAATGACTAAACTCTTGCCTTTACATAGATTTCCTCCTCTGTGAGTGACATTTCAGGAGGTTCAGGTAGTGGTTCAATTTGTACCTCATATTTTGTGTATTGGCCAGTAAACTCACCTCTTGGAGGAGACCCACAGGAGAGTGGTGAATCGGGGAAGTGACAACTTGAGCAATGTAACACAGTTGTCTACTTCTCCTCTATCTAGCTTCCATGTGTTCTGCTTTTGGTTAGATTCATATGTGCAAGCTTAAGGAGGGCTCGGACAGCCTCAGTAACAGGACTTTGATCTGGCCAGTGGCTGGAGCAGAAGGCCTGAGTTATCCTGTCCGTGGCATGGACAGGCTGGTCTGTGTACTTCAGCTGCGAAAGAGGGCGCTTTGTGTTAGTTGTTCTTTTGTTTTCTGTGTTCTTGGACTTGGACTGATGAAATTTTTTGACATGGGACAGGTTTTTAGGACTAATGACCACTTAATGTAACTTAGAGTGGCCTGCTTTTGATGTTAAATGGCCACAGGACCCCCCCCCCAAGGTGTCAGCAGTAGAGGATATAGTGTTTCAGAAGTTTTCCCTCCTCCTTCCTGCTAACACTTCTTTGTCAACGGGAACAAAATCTGAGTCCAGCCTAGCGGTTAGCTCCATCCTTGTTGACAGTGTTAGCTTTGGGGCTAGAGAGATGGCTCAATGGTTAAGAACACTGACTGCTCTTCCAGATGTCCTGAGTTCAATTCTCAGCAGTCATTTGTTGAGTTTCTTTTTCCCTCAGGACCAGCTCCAGGTTTTACATTTCTCACCGGTTTATCCCCTCTTCCCCTCTCCTTCTGCCTAGGGCAGACACAGTGCAGTCTGGCATCCAGGGTCCATGACAGGAGAGGCCCCAAGTGGTCATATGTATCCATTAACAGAGTTTGCAACTGACTCCTGCTCACATCTTTTGTTCAGTAAATGAATATCCTTCTTGCCAAGAGAAATGCATGCTCCCTGTCCGAGTAAATGTGGTCTCTGAGTTTTTAAGATGAAAAAGATTTATTTTATATAAAGAAAGGGGATGCCTCTGGTAGGCTCATGTTGAGGCATCTCTTCCCCTGAGGGACCAGCCACAAGATGGCATAATGTAGAGTAAACTGTATTCAGGACATGACACCAACTCCCCCGAAAAGTTCTTACATTCTCTTCACCACAGACATAGGCCAAGAAACTGGCCCTTGGGCCCACAGGGAACCCACCCAGGTTGGTTATTTAATGGGTGTAAGGGTTAGGGATCTCCTCCAGATTTGCCACCAGGCTCTACAAGCAGGTTTAAACAATAATTGGCCAGTGTTTAGATATGATATGAAATAAGAGAAAACAGAGAACTATAGTACAGGGCGTTCTTCAATTAGTTAG
Organism: Rattus norvegicus; assembly: GCF_021556685.1. NCBI lineage: Eukaryota > Metazoa > Chordata > Mammalia > Rodentia > Muridae > Rattus > Rattus norvegicus. The sequence continues at coordinate 6,086,382 of NC_141548.1, read as the reverse complement.
TGCCAAATATTAGATAAAAGTTACAGATACAAGCTAATAAAAGTTGCAAAGATTATAGAAGAGTGCAGATTAGACAAGAAGAATGAATTAGAGCCCCTCTAGCCAACAAAGCCCTGGATCCAGGAGAAAAGACTACCATAGAAATGGCCAATGGCTTATTTATCATAGAAACTGGACTCAGTGACAGCAGGATTGCCTGCTTATTATTGTTGCCACAGCACTGTTGGATAAAGATGCAGATAAGTTAACTTTGCGACTCATCACACACACACACACACACACACACACACACACACACACACAAAATTCTGATTGTTGTTCAGTAATGCCTACAGGCTTCATTTTCAGACTTTCTCAATTTACCATGGCTTACATATTTTCCAGCCACCTGTTTCCCCGAACCGTGCATTTCTGCTGCCCGACCCTGACTTGGACTGTCCACTCCATCAAAGTGATTCTCCTCTGCCAGAGACAGAACAGATCTGGTTTATTAACAAAAGCAGCTTTACCCATGAGGGTCAGAGGAGAGCAGGGGCAGTGGTGACACTGGAAATGGAGGTAGTCTGGACTAAGTCTGTTCCTCCAGACACTTCAATTCAAAGGGCCAAGCTAATAACATTAACACAAGCCCTCATCATGGAAAAAGAAACCAATGGCTAGAGATAACACATGGGCTAACAAGGCCGCTAAGGACATAGTCTTAAAGAAAACAGCATCTCTAGATTGGATACTGTTCTATCTGAACCACCTAGATCAACTGATATATGGAGAAAAAGTAATTAAATGGGATGGTGATGATCGACTGAATGTAAGCTAATATTATCCATCTCTTTAACAAGAACTCTTCTCAGAAAGATCCACAGAGTCACTCACTTGGGAGTAAAACGAATGACAAACTTTAAAGCTTATCAGCTGAGCAACACTCCCAGTCACCCCAAATATCCAAACTCCTGACTGAGAGGTAAGAGCCTGGAGGCCTCTACTGGGAAAATTGATTTTATAGAGATTAAGGAAGAAAGACATGGCTCAAAATACCTGCTGGTTTTTGTGGACATTTCCTCCTGGATAGACGGATAGAGATACTAGAAGAGATTTTCCCAGATTTGAAGCACCTAAAGTAATAGGACAAGATAATGGGCCTGCCTTCATATTTCAGAAATGTCAGTGACTGACTAAGATCTTGGCGACAAATTGGAAGCTTCATTATGCATATCATCCCCACCGCTAAGGGCAGGTAGAAAGGATAAATAGAACTCTAAATTAGACCTTAACTAAATTAGCCTTAGAGACTGGTGGGACTGGATGATGCTCCTTCCCTTTGCCCTATACTAGATGTATATGGCATTCTAGCCCCCATTGTATCCAGCCTACAGTTGGCAGCTATTACAGAACTGAAAATGATAATTTAATACTTAAGGTCAGCGCTACTCAATAGGCTCATGACTATGTTTGCCCTAAATTATGTGCCCTCAACACCCTGGCAGTCCCCTACATTGGGGAAATTATCCTTCACAGGACCATGAAGTTAGGGTTTTACTGCTGAGAACATATAGCATGACCAAAGTAAGTCTTATAAAGGACAACATTTAATTGGGGCTGGCTTATAGGTTCAGATGTTTAGTTCAATATCTTTAGGTGGGGACGTGTCACCCTCTAAGCAGGTGTGGTGCTGTAGGAGTTGTGAGTTCTCCATCAGAAGGCTGCTAGCAGAATACTAACACTCAGGCATTTCTCTGACCCCAGATATCTTAATCAAGCAACTGGCTTTTGAAAATGCTAGTACAGTAGAAAAACACTGTCTCAAAAACCAACCAACCAACCAAACCAACAAAGACAAATTAAAAACAGCAGCAACGGGGTTGGGGATTTAGCTCAGTGGTAGAGCACTTGCCTAACAAGCGTAAGGCCCTGGATGTGGTTCTCAGCTCTGAAAAAAAAAAGACAAAATAAAAACAGGAGCAGCAGCAACAATAACAACAACAAACGAAAGAAAGAAAACACCAATGCATACTCTTATGTGACCTTACCTCCAAGTTATTTCTGAATTATAAATAAAAATGCCTATAGTCAAAAGCTGTGCAGAATTAAGATAGGTGTTCCCTGGTGGTTCCAATTGGGGGTGGGAGACCATGACAGACGGGGTAGAAAGAAGAACATAAATAGAGGAGAAGCCACCATGAGGTAAGAATCTTTAAATAATGGACATGTGAGTGGGCTAATTGGAGTGAAAAGCATCCCAGACAAAACCATGGCAAATTATATAACAGAATTATTGGAAAAATATGCATAATAGTATAGAGGATAGCTATCTGCCCAGTTCTTGTGCTAATTAAGGATTATCATAGATATAAAGCTAGTGTGAATCTTTTATCCAGAAACTAACTGGGCAAAGGATGGGCAGAAATCCATGGTTGGGATCAAATACTTTCTACACACAAAACCAGATTCAGCACCTAGAATTACAATCTTCCCAAGCCCAGATAACTACAGACCAGCATAGAAACACAACCAGTAACAGCCAGGGCATTCAAATCTCTATTAGAGCCCATCAACACTATGACAGAAGGCCCTGAATATGTCAACATGATTGAAGAACAAGAATAAAATAGACTGTAAAACAGCATTTGCACATATGGGAGAGGCCTTTAAAGAGAAAGTAAAGAAATGTGTGAAAACAATAACTGTGGAAGGAAATGAATAAAGAAATCCTAAACAGAGAGATGTGGATGAGTAAAATGTAGGAACTCAAATAGTCTCTCAGAGGCAGACCTTAATAACAGACTCCAACAGATGGAATAGAGAACCTCAGGCATTGAAGAGATGATAGAAGGAATGGATACGTAGATAGAGGAAATCTTAAATCCAAAGGGAGGAAAAGAGTGGAGGGGGAAAGGAATAAAGGAAAAGCAAAGGAAGAAAGGAAGGAAGGAAGTCAATCCTGGAAGAAAACATCCAAGAAATAGACAGGATTTTTCTGCAAAATAACAAATATAATAATGATAAAGACAATAAAGTATATAGGAAGGATGAAAATAAACTTGGGTCAAAGGCAAATAAAACAAAAAACAAAAACAAAAACCAACAAACAAACAAACAAACAAAAATTCTCAACAAAATCATAGAAGAAAATGTCCTTAACTTAAACAAGAGACTCATCAAAGTAAAAGGAGCACACAGTATGAAATAGACTGGAGTGGAAAAGAAATTCCCCTGGGCATATATTACCTAAGACAGTAAACATGGAGAACAAATAAGTGTAATAAAAGCTGCAAGGGAAAAAGTACTGGCAACATACAAAGTCAGTCCTCCTATGAGAATCACACATTACTTCTCCCAGAGACTCTAAAAGCCAGAAGAGCCTGGATAGATTCACCGAAGACTAAGAGACCAGACTAATAAAGTTGGATTTTTGTTGACCCAAGGGCCTCCCTTCTTTTATCACATACAATATTATTAGATACTTCCTAAAATTGCCTTCAGAGCTTCTTTGAGGAAGCCTGAGGAGCTTAAGACCTCTGATAAAGTATTTTGTACAAAAGGACCTGCTTCCTTTTTCCTTATTTCTACTACAGCAGGATGGAGGCAAAGTTTTTTGCAAACTACTTTTAATAAGTAGCCCACATCATAGGTAATGGAAGAGAAAAGTTATTAGGATATGGGGGAAGAGGACCTGTTCAGCAATAGTTCTTCAGGAAGGAGCTTGTTTTCCTTTGGCAGCAGGTCAGGACAACAGCAAGCAGCAAACCTGACTCCGGAGGGGATTTCTCAGGGGAGGAAAGCAGGAGTGAGGTGGAAACATTGTGGCAGCGGCTGTGCAGACTCAGGAGCTCCTGCTCAAGCTGCAACAAAGCACCCTGTGCTCTGAAGCAGAGCAGCTTAGCCAGTTAGCTGGAGACCTGGCTCTCCCACTGCCTGCCTTACCTGGAAACCGCACAGAATACACGAGGACAAACAACTGTGCCCAAGCTGAGCAGGCAGCACAAAAGCGCCTGTGAAGGACCCGCAGGCACCACCTTAGAAAGCTTCATCGGAGCAGAGAGTCTAAAGTCTTTTCCTCCTTCAAGCATGGCACCCCAGCCCATTTTCTTTCATTCCCTGCCTTTATTTTGATGGCTTCTACTTCCCTTCATAAGTTTGTCGTTTAGTTTCTTTTCTCTCTTTTTTCTATCTTTGTTACTTTCTTTCTATCAACTAATATAAAGGACCAGCAATTTGATATTTCTAACCTAATATTTGTTGTGGTTATGCCGTACATATTTGCACATTAAAACTCTTTTTTCTTGCATTTGGCACACTTTAATCGGACTCATTAGCTTAGCTCAATTTCGGTTCTTGGGTTTTCTGAGGTAAGTGAATGTTGGGGTGACCTCATTCCCAACTCCTGATCCTTGTGCCTCTAAAGTCAAATGCTTATGAATTTTCAAGGTTTTCTTTGCCAGTGGATATGTGTGTGTCTGTGCACATATGTGCCACAATATTCAGTCCATGTTTGTACCATGGGTCCCAGGTATTGAACTCAGATAATCACACTAGTGCAGCAAGTTCTTTTACCTGCTAAGGACCTTGCTGCTATTGCACAAGTGTGTGTGTGTGTGTGTGTGTCTGTGTGTTTGTGTGTGTGTCTAATTTTCATATATGTATACACCATATATTGCGCCAATCTCTGCCTCTCAATACCATTGTCCTTCCTTTCCTCACCTCTGCTATCATTTCTTTTTATCCCTCTGGACAGTTTCTCGTTGTTGACATCAATTTAAAATGTAGGAACACACACACGCCATTTGAAACCAAGTTAAAATGAAAAAATAAAAATATGCAGTCTTTTTGATCAGTACTCCTTAGCAATAGCTTTTCTTTGATTTTTTATACAATTGATATATAATAATTAATGGGCAATCAGCTTGCAAATTTTCCTTAATGATTATATCCTTGGAATTTTCATAAATGTTAGTATACTATCTGTGGATAAAAATGTCAACTTTTAATTCCTACTAGTGACGGGCCTTAAATTATCACCTTCCTCCATTCTGACCACAGCAGTCTGCTGTCTATAAGGGTGATCACCACTTAATAAATAAAAGGGAAACAGAAGAGTGGTCTTGTTCTGACCCCTTCTACCCAAATGGTGTTACATGTTTGTCCTGAAGAAATGAGGATATGTTTTGCTAGGTATGGGGTGCCAGCTTGTGGAAGTGAGAATTTAGTGCACCTGAGTGATGTCTTCTCCCACAGTTGCCTTGGCTGGAGGAGACCTGAATCATCCCAGTCACAAGCACTCCTCTCTCGAAAGAAACCCAACCTCAGCTTTAAAGGAAATGGACACTTAATATCCAGTGAGATTCGTGCACATCCCTCACTCTTGCATAAGTCCAAAAGACTTTCAGAAAAATGAAAGGGCACTTAGCGCCATTAGAAAATTCATGCCAGAGTCTTCTGTCTAGTCCAATGGAACAATGCCTCGAAATACCCAGCTACAAGTTGTTAATCTATATGCCATGCCGTGAATCATCTAAGGTGATAGTATATTTCATAATGCCCTAGTAGGCACTTAATTGCTTTTTTGTGGATTTTTTGTGATTTTTCATGGTGGTGGTCCACTGTTACTTCAAGAGTTCAAGCAGGAGGGCAGAGGCAGGGAGTAGAACATCCTTGTTTACATAGATAGTTCCATGCTAAATACAAACAAAAAGATCTTGGATTACAAATACAAAACCCCAAATGAACATGTCATTGCAGATGTGTGTCCCTTCTGAGGGCACAGGTTAAAATCAAACTTTATCATGCCAAGAGAACATCCACAAGAAAATTGCTGGAGACACCAGGCAGATTAGAATAGAAGTAATGGTGCTGGAGAGGTAGTTCCACAGTTAATACTAGCTACTCTTCCAGAGGTCCTGAGTTCAATTCCCAGCAACCACATAGTGGCTCACAACCATCTACAGTGAGATCTGGCACCCTCTTCTGGTCTGCAAGCATGCATGCAGGCAGAATGCTCTATACGTCATAAATCTTAAACAAACTAAAATAAAAATAAATAGGTTTGGAAAGCTATGTGTATTATATATAAAAAGTGCAATTACATCTACTGCTATCCTGCATAGATATACAGGGGCCTGCAGCATCCTTCTATTTCTGATAGTTCACCCACCACTTCAATATCTGAGACCAGTGTCACTTATGAAATACTTCATTTAAGTTATAAATGTACCATTGTCATTCAAGCCTGGAAATATTAACTCTTTGAATGAATGTACAGAGAATTTTAGTCAGTATGTTGCCACAGGATCTGTCAGGGGTTGGAGAGATGCTTCACGGATTAAGAGTACCAATTGCTCTCCCAGAGATCCTGAGTTCAAATCCCAACAACCACATGGGTACTTACAGAACTCTGCAATGTGATCTGATACACTCTTCTGGTGTGTTTGAAGATAACTACAATGTACTCACAAGTAGATATTATATACTAAAAAAAAAGGAAAAATAGGACTTCTCAGTTTAATCTGGCAGACCTAAATGTCATGGACTTACTGGATGGAGCAGGGTGGGCTTGATCCTGTAGGAATGTACCCAAGCACTGAAATTGGCACTTTGAGTCACTATGCCCAGTTGTGAAGAGTCCTTTCATGGTTGTGGTGAGCAACTTTGCTTATCCTTTCCTATCAGCCAATTCTTTCTATATAAATGAGATCATTTCTGTAGTGTCTGGTTTCAGGTGAATTCTGATTGGCTCTGTGATTCTGACATTTTTGTGGCTCCAGTTGACTAAAGAGGAAGCCATCCATGGTTTTCTAGGTCTCTGAGTGTTTTACCTCTTTTAAAAATATTAATCAATCATGTTTATTTAAAGTATTAACATCAGAAATTTTTAATGGGAATTATTTTAAAAAATCATTAAACAACCAAATCGATTTTCCTATTCTAGCCATATAAGCCAGCTGGACTTTGTAAGGAAAATGATCTAAAGCATCAGTGTCAAGGACTACAGAAAACTGCCACCCACAGGTAAACTGCCACAGTAAAGTGACTACAGCATGGTTCTGTCATTCATACCAGACAACCCAGAATAAATACCTTATAAAAAGAATTAAAATCTATCCAAACCACTTAAAATACTTAAATGCAGAAACCTTAATTTTCCTTCAGTTGGGCCAGAAACCACCACAGTCGCTATGGTCAGTGTTCCAGGGAGAACGAGTGGAATGTTTAATCTTAGGCCAACCAACATAGCCCTCGACTTTTCAAAGAAATCGTTTACTCAGGTATACTGTAAACAAGGACTGTGGCAACACAGGAAACAAAGGCAGTTGGCAACTGAAACTTCTAGAAGCTCATGAAAACAATACCATCCAAACTGCAGATGGAAAAGGAGAGACAGGTAGTGCCAGGTTCTCTGCAGTCGTTCGGTCGTGCAGGGTGTCAAACAATCGCTGCTTCCCACACCAGGATGTTAGCCCACAGGAGGGGCTGGCGGGACCTGTCCACTGTGAGGACTGGAGGGCTTTCCAGGAAGGCTGAAGCCTCTCAGGTTAGGAGGCCTCAGTAGAAAGAGGAGCACAGCGATCACCATCCAGGCCATCAAGATCACAGTGATGCTGATGCCACTGTCACCGGAGGGCCCTGGCAATTCCCGAAGGCATTCTGTGTTGGTACAATAGGCCCGGGACTGCCGGAGCAGATTGATGAGTCTTCTCATAGTGCGTTCATGAGAGCAAATACATTCACAGGGATCAAATCCTCCTTCAGTCATGGTTGGTTACCAGCTTGACTTTACTCAACTCTTTAAAGCCACCCAAACAAGTGGTGGGTGGGGAGGGAGGTGGTCTGGAGTGTTCTGGACGCCCCTGTGGCTGCCGCTGCTGCTGGCCGCCACCCTCCTCCCCTCCGGATTAGATAGGCCATGTCACTCTTAGCCGCTAGACCCGTATCTGTGTTTTGCCTTTTGTATGGGTGGGTGGATCACGAGGTTGTCAAGTGTGGGCAGAATCTGGGAGACAGCTTTGCCTATCGAGGTTGGTGTTAGTCTTTGTATGGTTACCAGGAACCAATTCCAGATCCTCTGGAAGAACAGTAAGTGATTTCAACTGCTGTGATATCTTCCCTGCCCCTTCCTCTATACTTTGATCTTTCTTTTTTTTTTTTTTCTTTTCCGGAGCTGGGGACCCGAATCCAGGGCCTTGCGGTTTCTAGGCAAGCGTCTACAACTAAGCTAAATCCCCAACCCCATACTTTGATCTTTCTGTAGTCTCTCTGACTCCATCTGCCATAATGAAGACTTCATCTCATAAAACACTGTGGACAATAGCTACTGTGAAAAATACCATAAGTTGACAGAGCCTCCATTTTCACATAAATATATAAACACATAAATACCTAAAGAAACACAGAGACACACATAAACACACGCACAGAACACACAAAGACACACAGAGACACACACAGCCCAAGTCATCATATTCTTTAGTAATTCTGACCAGAGCCAAGTGGTTATAGGGATAGAAGAAAGTACAATTCCCAGCAATTGCAACTGAATATCATGTAATGCATATTTATGAAATGCATACTTCACAGTATTTTAGGATTCGAGTACATTATACTATCTATCCTTTATTTTCAAAAGTATCGAAAGTTATGAAGAGAATTCAGGACTAGTTCAGACTTGTGTCCATCAGAATCAGAACAGTTTGCTGTTTGAAACTTTCTTTTATTACAACTGTTTCCTAATGTCACATAGGAAAACCGGCTTCAGCCAGAAATGCCTTTAGCTACCACATGCATCTGAATCTCACCCTGGGAAAACCATGAGAATCCATGAGAGAATGTGTGTGGCTCTTTGATGTCCAGCTTTCCTGTAGGTCTCTTCTGGCTTGCACGGATACCACTCCTTGATTCCACCCTCTAAATGGCCGTGCAACCTTCTTGCCTTGCTCTGCTGCTGGTCACTGACAACTTGAGGAAGGTAAAAATTGCCTAGTGTGTTAGTGAAGCAGGCCTTTGAATGTCGCTCTGAGGGGTTTTGGGGAGAGAATCGACTTAAAGCTCACTCTGAATGGTGGTAACACCATAACTCTCAGGCCAGGTGCCTTCACTGAATGGCACAGAGAGGAAGCTAAGAGGTAGAATTTCCCTATTTCTGCTCCCTGCTCCACCCACATGGAAAGAGTCTCATTCACATCCTGCCAGCCAGTCCACTTCTACCAACTGCACCTCTCACAGCTACACTCACCCCTTCTAGGATGGAGTCTGTGCTTCCCGACTCTGAGCCAATGGAACCCTCCTTTCTTAAAATGCTTCTGTGACAGAATGGGAAACACGACCAGTGCAGTCACTGCTTCCTTCTGCCTTTTGCACACTCCTCCCGCCTGGTTCCCTCACAGCCTTCGCAGTCCAATGTGTCTATAAGAAAACAGGCTAAAAATGTCACCTTAATTCTCCTTTGACTTGTCTCTGGGAAGAGCCTTTTGCTACAACAGCCCAGATAGAAGAGTGAAAGAGGAAAAAGAGAAGAGAAGACAGTAGATGGCCTAGGCAAGGGATAACTGAAGTTCTCCTTGTAACACAAGCTACTTCCCAAGATATTACCATTAATCCAGTTTCTGTGTCAATATGACCCCCAAAACCTAACCACCTATCATTAGAGCACATTTGCTGACAAAATTTTGTTGCAGTTAAATTTCTATTATATGTCTTTCAAAACACATCTAAAAGTGGAGTGGGCTTTTCCAGCTAGATTCATGACCTCCTCTCTCCCACACAGCACCCATACTCAAATCACCTGTGACATCTTGTTTCCTAAACACAGGTATGGCTGTCACTTTTACTTTTCTCCATGGGATAGTTTAGGTAGAGTGACCTGACCACACCTGCCAATCAATGATTGGCCTTCTAGCTTTAATGACTTCGAAAAATTTATGTTTGTTGATAATGGAAATCCTCCCACAGTATAAAGTCATTTGCTCCTGCTCTCAAACAGAGGAAAAGAAAGAGAGAGAAGGTCTGCCTGCTAGGCATAGTCAAGGTAGGTCAAGGCCTGTTGGCAGATTTTTCAGCCTGCTGAGGTATGGAACCTTAAGAGAAGGTGTACTTGAGGCTTAAATTTCTATTGACCTTGGTGGTTAAAAACAGAGTAGTTTGGGGGATGGGAACGAATGCATTGTTTATTTTAACAATTTGTTTCTGTCAGCTTGTGGTTATGCTTCCCAGAGTGCTATAGTAAAATAGGGCTTTGAGAAATGTGCTTGTTGTTTCCTTGTACCCACCAGCAGCCCTTTCATAGCTGTCTCTTTCCTCTTCTTTTGGCCTTTCCTCATCTGCCCCTCAGAGAACCTTTCCACTTCCTACCAGTCAGTCCACCAAAGTAGGGCCATGCCGTTTCAGGAAACTGGAATTTCTGAAAAGCCCATTGAATATGGAAAGCAATATCCCCCAGGATATGTCCTGCAGCTCAGAGTAAGATGTTGCAAAAAGAGGATAACTGACTGATCTCCCACTTTGTGCTTTCAAAAAGAACAAATACTTCAAAACCATAGTTTCTTCCGCCTCTCCATTACAGAATCTGATTTCAGCCCTGCACACTGTGCTCTCCTGGATCCATGGATGCTAAGCTGCAGGTTCTGGAGATGCCAACCCCTCAGATGAATTCAATGTCTGCTCAACTCAGTCCATTCATTCACAATTCCTGGAGTCTTTGCGTCCACCGACCCAGACGCCCATCGCCGATCGAGAGTATTCCACGCAGCGGATCGAGTTCCAGCAAGCAGAAGGATCTTCAGTCACAGAGCACATTGCGGAACTTTCCTGACATGCTGGACAGAACTAAGAGGTTAGTGAGAAACAAGTTTGTGAAAAGGATCCTATGTCGCCATCTTCTGGGCAAATACAGAATTACATCCTATTACCTTACTTTGGAGTCTGAGGCTTCCTTCTAGCCTCCCATGTGCCTCTGTTCAAGAATAGATGCAGATATTCACAGCCAACCATTGGACTAAGCCTGGGGACCACAATGAAAGAGTTAGGGAAAAGCCTGAAGGAGATGAAGGGGATTGGAACCCAATATGAAGAACAACAATATCAATTAACTGGAGCCTTAGGAGTTCCTCGGGAATAAACTACCAACTAAAGAGGATATATGGTCCCGGCTATGGCTCCTGATACATATAGTGTAGAGCATGTGTAGCAACAACTGGCTCATCTGACATCTCTGGGAAGGGAGACAACTGGCCCTGTAGAAACTTGATGTCCCAGAGAAGGGGGATGCTAGAGGGGTGAAGTGGAAGTGGGTGGGTAGATGGAGGAGTGCCCTCTTAGAAACAAAGAGGATTGGGAGGGTATGGGGGTTCAAAATGGAGAGACCAATGATGGGGATGACATTTGAAATGTAAACAAATAAAATGACTAGTGTATAATAGATGGTAACAGACGTCTCCATAAGGACTAGATATTCATTATCTGTAACAGGTTCATTGAAAGTCAAAATCCATAACTGTTGTGACTTACTTATTATTGAAATTTCACATAGATGAACACAATCAACATTTTAACTTCTCTCCTTGCACCCATAATAAATCATTAGTTACCTTTATAAAACAATTTAAAAAGCAATTAGGGTTTCTACTCTCTTAGGCTTTGATACAGCGCTCATTTTACTGTCCCTCTCTATGTTCCCTCCATTGCTGCCCTCTCCCTGTCTCTTCACATTTCACATTCCTATCCCTGACAGTGTCCCTCAGCCATCCATGAGTGAACTTGTACTTCCCTAAATGAGGACAGTCTGGCCCACGTCCCTAGACCCTCACACTAAACTGATCATACAGTCACACAGATTGAAGAATCAACAGCTAACACCCACACCCACATTTCAGTGAATATGTATCCCATTTGTCTCTTTCAGTCTGGATTGCCTCATCCAGAATGACTTTTACTAGATCCATTCATTGTCCTGCATAGTGCATGCTTCCTTTTTGCCTTTTGTAATTGTTAAGCAGCAATGCAGTCTGTAAATGCACCACGTTTTCTTTATGCATTCATCCGTTAAGGGACAACTTAAATATTTCCAAATTCTAAGCATTATAAATGAGCTTCACTGAACATGGTTGAGCAAGGGTCTGTATTCTAGGATGAATCAACATCTGGACATGAGACCTGGAGTTGTATCTTAAGGTACAACAATTTTCACCTTCCTGAAGAACCATCATACTGATCTCCGAAGTTGCTGTAGAAGTTTTCCTTTCCACCAGGAGAGTATGAATGTTCCCCTTGCTCCATAACCCAGTCAGCTTGAGTTGTCACATGTGTTATTAACTTTAGTCATACTGACAAGTGTGAAAAGTGATCTCAGAGTAATTTTTATTTGCATTTGCGTGATGTGGAAGGATGATGAATATTTCTTATGAATTTCTGTCATTTGAGTTTCTTTTATTATGAATGTTATGCTTAGATATGTAGCACTTTTTAATTATTTTTCTTCATATACAGTGTTTTAGTTTTTCCAATATATATTTATATTAGCCTGTTGGGCCCTACCTTGGAGTGTTTCCCTTCCCCCTCGCTGTGCCTTTCAGCCTACTATGGCCAGAAGTTGTTTACACCCTTGGCAGCTTCTCTCGGTCCCTGATTTGGGGCCAGGACCTTCCATGGCACCCATTCCTCTTGCTGAGCCTTTCAGCTTATTGATGTTAAGAAGTTGTTTACGCCCCTGTGTTGGGGCCGGGACTTGCCACGATGCAGATTTTTCCTGTTTTCCTATTTTCCTGGTTGGGGTTTTCACCTGCTTTATTGTTTTTCCACGGCTTTTGCCTCTGGTATATAAGGAGATCTCAGTAAAGCGTGGACAGCCTTCTTTTAACACGAATGACCCGAGTGTGTGTTTCTTCTTAACTCTTATAGGCCTATGCCCGGTTCTGAGTGTCCTGATGACACAGGCATCATCAAATGGAGGTCCCACCAAGATTGGAAAAGAGAGGACAACCTGACAAGATGGTCCCAGGAAGCCGGCCAGTGAAGGAGGGACGTATTGGGGAAAATGGGCCAGGAAAAGTCCCAGTAAGCAGGATACAGAAGCACCGTGGGCATTGAAAGCACTTGCAAAGAAAAATAAAGATTTGGGGTACTGGTGAGTAAACCTTGTAAAAAGGGACAAGGTAATAATGGTCAAATGTTTTTGTGTACGTGTTCTTTTAGAGTTATGCTAAAATCTAGAGAAGCAAAGTTAATTCTCATAGATGCTTTTAGTCTTTGGACCCTGATTAGAGACAGTTTACACCCTAGACAAGAGAGAAAATGGTTTGAGAAAAACATTCCTCCCAGACTCTCCAGATCCTTTGGCAAAAGAAGGAAAGTGAGATTAAGCTTTTTAAGAGCTCTCCTAGGGACATCCTGCCTCCTTGCTGGCTCCTATTGGAGAAGTGCTTATTTCTGGTTCTATGTCCTTTAGGTAGGTTATCTGAGTCCTTTTGGTGGGACACCATCTAGCTCCTTCCCTCTATGTCTATTGTCTGTCCTTGTTGCACCAAACTGTCCATGGATGTCAATGTATGTCTGGGTTGTGCTTCTTGTTGCTTGAATGTTTTGTGTTTTATGTTTAAAAGAAAAAATGGTGAAAACTTTAAATGCTGGTTGATTCCCCTTGATTTAGTTTTAAGTCCTTTCAAGAAAGGAACAAATAAATAAAACAGTTTCAATTGACCTTTGGAGCCCAGCATCCTAGATAACTGGTTATCTCTGGTGTTAACTGTCATGTGTGTCTCTGACTGAATCCTGCCTCAATGGAGGAATGTAGCTAGGAGCCTAGGTCTGTCCACTGGGGAAGCTCCCCAGGGGGCTGGCTCAATGTCTACACTAGCTGGCCTTAAAGGTGCCAGCAGCTTCAAAGCTTCTATGGTAATGGAGCTGTTAGCTGTTTCTCTTAGAGAAATCTTTGACTGTGATATTTGGAATCAACAGGTAACAAGGTGCTTCTTTTAAAATGACAGCTAAAGAAGTAAAAATGGTGTTTGATCTAAGTACTAAAGATATGTGTAGTCACTTCATTTTTTTCTGTTTGGTTTTAAATGTATAATAAGCTTTACATGTCTTGGCTATAGGTGACTGGCTTTTAAGTTATTGGGTATGGTTGAAAATTTGTAATATTTGTAATAGAATGTTGGCTTAAAAAAGGAGTCATTCGAGAAAACACGTGGCATGTGCCAACCCAGGGAAACAGGTCTAGATTGGGATAATATTTTAATATAACTCTTATCATGGAAACCGGACTTGTAAAAGAATTTAGGGCAATGTCTCTTTGGTGAGGTATTAGAGCCTGCAATATCGATCCTTCATATGCAAGGCTTGGCCGTCATACTTTATAGCATGAGGAATGGACTTGGTGTTTTGGAGAGACTGGATTTTGGAGGATAGTTTGGTGGAGGGTGAGTTTTGCTTTCCAAAGATATGGCTGTGCTCTGATGTTACAAGGGAAACTTAAAGATTGTGGCTAATGATTGCCAGTGTTACATTGACTACAGTTTACAGTCTGATCCCAGACAGACTCGGGATTCTAACTCACACATATCTGTGCTTAAGAAAAAATCAAACAGGTGGAGATTGTCACAAGGGTTGATGAGGCTATGGAACTTATAAGAGCATGACAGCCTGCTTCCTCCAACTGCTATTTCAAGAAATACATATAGAATTATTATAGATTTAAAAGATTGGTCTTTTTTTTCTTTCCTTTTCTTTTCTTTTTTTTTTTTTTGTTTTTTTGTTTTTTTTTTTTTTTTGGTGCTGGGGACCGACCCGGGGCCTTGCTCTACCACTGAGCTAAATTCCCAACCCCTAAGAGATTGTTTTTATACTGTTTCTTGCACTCTTGGGTTGTTGTAAAATATTTCATTTCTTGTGTTTCCTTGGGTTTTGTTTGACTTGACCATACATTTGTATGCCTTTTTGAAAGAAAAATGTACTAATTTTTATTTATTTTGGTGAATTGTTCTTTGGATGACTTTTGTCTGTGGTTCCTCTGAATGCAGTTCCAACGGTGGCCAGAGAGACACCAGATACTGAGTTATAAATGATGGTTAAGCACCCTGTAGGTCCTCAGAGTGAAGCCAGCAGGTTGCCCAGGTCGAACTCCAATTCTAGCTCCCAGTGCACCATGATGTGCTACAGCTTCTCTGCTTCCTCCTGCTCTTCCTTGGCCAGCAGCACCTCTGCATTCTGCCCCTCCATGGCTCTCGCTTGGGTCTCAGTTCCTCCCTCACTTTTGGGGATTTTAACTTTAAGAATGGACAGAAAGTTTACAATTTGATGTTTGCTCTATACCTGAGAAGCTTTTTTGCCAGGAAAAGGGAGTTTCCATTGCACAAAATGGGATGGTAAGACAGAGATTTCAGGAAAAAACATGGGTGAATATATTGAAACCATGACCCCTCTCAAGGCACACTCCATGAAACAACATACTCCAACTTGCATACATTTAAAGGTGAAGGAAAAAAATATTGGCCTCTGGGGAACAGTAACAACTGTAGAAATTGGACTATATGTCACATGCATGGACCCTGGGTTTATACATTTCAGGAAGAAGAATATCCCTCATCCACGGTCTTTAGACCTTTGGCTGTTAACAAAGATGTTCTATCCATTTCAAGGTCTGATACAACTCTCCCTCTCCTCAGCAACTGAGTTGTAATGAAGGAGTGAGAACTCTGAAGCTCTGGAAGGAGAGTGAGCGAATGGGTGTTCCTGGCTCAAAAGTGAGTCTCTGGAAAAGCCACTGCAGAAACTGGTCAGTCTGGGTGGAGGTAGTTAGCAGGTAAGCTATGGCATTTCCCAGTGACATCACCGGTAGTGTCTTCCCTGGAAATTCTCTTGTATCCAGGAGACACTAGAATGTTCTGTGATGTCAGCAGTGTTGTGGTGACACCAACTGCCTGAGCGATTTCCCTTCATTTCCTAATGGGTTCCCGAGGAGGCATGTTCTCCAGGATCCTCAGTCTCTTTCGGAGGGACAATCATATCCATTCAGGCACCAGACCAAGGCAGAGGGAGGCCAGCCTTCTATCATGTTGGAGAAGAAGACGAATGGAAAGGTCCTTGAGGAGGTCAAGTGAGTACTGGGCAGGGCAAGGGGAGCTCCCTGGAGGAGGTTGGTTTGTGTTGGTCCTTCCAGGAGTAGGACGTATGATTTAGAGCCTCAGTCTTCCTAATGGCTGACCCAGACACAATAATTTCTGATCATTAGTTTGACAGAAAACCAACAACTGTTATATGTCAAGGGGCTTTCCTTGGATGTCTTTAGTGTCCTGGGCAGTGTCAAAGAATACCAGGATGAGCCTTTATAAGAATAACAAAGTGTCTCTTCCAGGATCGGCTGTTGAAACACTTCATTCTCAGCAGTGTCCTGTAGATTACTTGGGTAATTGATGCCAAGAGGGATACTCTCCTGGTCATATATCAAGGTCTCAGTTACTTTGTCCTTGAACACACATGATTAGGGATTCAAGATGTTAAGCAGTTTGAACTCAAGGACTTACCTGCCTCACATCAGACATTAGCTGAGAAGGTCCTCCAATTCTTCTTGTTTAGGCCAGCTTTAGAATTTCAGTGACAGAGGAATGGCTTTAGGAGGTGTGGTCTATATCTATGATGGCATATGTCATCATATGGCTATGATGGTGGGAAAAGGGAACTAGCTGAGTTCAGCTTAAAGATAGCTTTCTTGCTCTGTCAGGGATTCACTGTATCTGTAGAACTGTTCATCCTCAGACTTCTGTTTAGAGTAAGCATAGTTTTTCTTGACACTGTGTCCACATATATGCCTGTTTACTGGTGTTTATCTACCTACAGAGTTTGATCAGAAGGCATCGTCCCAACCCTCCACGACACCTGTTGAAGAGGAGAGAATGAAGCGTTTGGAGAACATCAAAATTGCTCTCCAGAAGATGCAGAAGGAGAGAGATGAACTCAGGAGAATCCTGGCCGATTACCCGAGAAAGAATTTAAATGACAGGTAGTCACAATGCAAGTTCTGTTAAATCCACATTTCCTCACATCACAGTAGGCTACAACTCCAGGGTGTCCTCATGGTCAAAATCACTTTCCTGATTGCATCAGAATGTGAAGTTCAGATGGGAATGGGATGGTGGCACAGGCTATTTTAATTCCTACAAACGGAAATCATAGCCTGTGGCCTGATTGAATCACAGTCTGGGAGTGAGGGTAGTAGTGTGTGAGCTCTCATTGTGTGGTTTAAGGAGACTGGACAGGTGTTGGCTAGTGGGAATTTCTAGGTGCTCTGATTATGACCAATCATTGTTGTAATTGACTTGGAGGTGCTTTGGGTTCAATAGTTCCTGTGAAGAGCTGGAGGGACCCAATCCCACTTGCTGCCTCACAGTGTGTGACTGGACTGACAACAGGGGATCATTGGTTTTCTCTGGTTTTATTCATTGTATTTGGAGATAATGCCACATCCTTATATTTAATTGGCATTCTAATTGTATTTGAGAGAGAGAGAGAGAGAGAGAGTGTGTTTTGTGTGAGTTTGTGTGTGTGTATGCATGTGTGAGTGTGTTTGTGTGTATCACTTAAGATCTGGGTATTCTATGTACTGATTTGGCCTGAGAATTATCCTGTGTCAATTTCCATGGCATGATAATGATGAGGGTGAGAGCCTCACTGTGAGCAGTAGAACATTTCACATCTGCTCAGGTGGACGCACATGGGAATCTCCTGGTGCGTGTTATAAATTCTTTTCCCTGTAAATACTGTTCATATTCCTTTGGGTTTTCATGTAGCAATAGATTCTATGATTGAGAATTGTTACCTAAGAACAGGAGAATAGTCTTCATGGGCTTAAGTTGGAGCCTGGATTGTGACACAGGGTCCTCGAATGTTCTTGGCAAGCTAGTCTATTCCTTCAAACCCCCTCAGGGAGCTCAAGCAAATCAGCTCCCTCCTTCTGTTTCCTGGCACTGCTGTCTCCGTGTTCACAATAATAAACTTAATAAATATCAAATGACCCAGTACCAAGAAGCAAGGGCGTGGCATGTCCTAGGCTGGGGTAGTTCAGGATTCAGTCTGAATTCATGTAATTCTTGAATCCTTCATTCATAATGTTATTTCATCCTTGGACCATGCCTTACCACAGGAACAACTTTGAGTCTGAGATGCTCACGATGCAGCACCAGGAAGTGATGACCGACATGAAGAAAATGAGTGAGCAGGTCAATAGAGCTTTGGTCAAATGTACACACCTCACACTGGAAAATGACTGGTACTGGTGAGTAACTTACAAGGTTGTGACAACAGCACAGGGCACAGCATGTGTCAGTCCATTCTTATCTTTGAAGTAAAATGAGGATCAGGCTTTTTAGTGTTTGAAGCAGACAAGGAAGCCTGTGTCTAAGGAAGGCTCTAGGACACACAGGACACAGAAAGATTGGCCTCCAAGCGACATTCTAATAAAATGGACAAATAAGCACACATGGGGATTAAGTCCTCTTCTGGGAAAAACTTGAATCAATGGTGTCAGGTTTTTGAGAAGTGCCCTGAGTCTTCTGGAATGTGGCTCTTTTCTCCATTTGACCTGTCTCTAGGTCATGCTCCATGGCTACTGTGGACTTGGACTATAATCTGGGGCTCTCTTCAGATCAGGACCCTAGAAGGAGTAATGGACTTGGAGACGTGGGAGGAAGTTGGAGACTGGCTGGGAGTCACCATTTTTTCTTTGTGTCTCAGCCGCAGCTTCTGCCCCCTCCTAACTGAGTTGTTTGAGCTGAAGAACAATGCCCAGAGAGCACGGCATGAGAACAGGGAGCTTCTATGGGAACAGATTGCACTGAAAGAGTCTATTAAGGAAACAACAAGGTTCTGTGGGGAAGCCAGTATGAAAATCCGTGTAACAAGCAGCCTCAGGTAGGATGAATGAAGCATCAAGGGCAGGTTTTCCTGATATCTAAGCATAAACCAAGTCAAACCAGTTTAACCTTCTCCACCTTATCCAGACACTCTCCTAGGTCTCATCCAGTTGTTCATCTCTTTGAACATTTACAAAACTCTCTGTGATGTTAGCTTCATGCAAGAAACTGGAGGATTGACAACCAAATCCTCCTGCTCAACTAGAAAATGCATTTCCTTAAGGGGGATCTGTTGATCACACACTGCACACTTACATGCCATTATGCTAGAGGGATGCCATGAGGTAGCCATCTTTGTAGTGCACAGAACTGATT
Organism: Rattus norvegicus; assembly: GCF_021556685.1. Classification (NCBI taxonomy): domain Eukaryota; kingdom Metazoa; phylum Chordata; class Mammalia; order Rodentia; family Muridae; genus Rattus; species Rattus norvegicus. The sequence continues at coordinate 6,067,177 of NC_141548.1, read as the reverse complement.
AGAGTTCAGTTCAATTGCCAAAAGAATGGCTCTCATTGTCAATTATGATGGGGCTTGTGGACTTTCTCTCCTTTTCCCCGTACATTGAAAATGGTCCCTCCTGCCTGTCCAAATCGTGATTTCTAGTGACAGAGCTTGAGAAGCAGTTTGTCCGTCCTGTTTTATGTCAGTGTTTTAGTGTTCTTTCCTGTGGCTTATGTCCTGGAGCTGACTGGATGAACAGGGATGTAGGAAAGACTTCTCTCAGGGTGAGGGTTTGTGTGAGATATGTGAGGATTAGAGGGATTTTTTGTCCAGCTCTCTCAACCTAGTGTGCCCAAGAAGTGCATTCTCTACACAGGTTTACTCTATAAGGGAGGGATAGCAGTGTCTAAGCTCTCACTTGACACATTTCCTTTGCCTAATCTGTATTCAACAACTGTTCTTCCAGCCTGATGGCCTCCCCATTCTTTTCTGCTTCTCACTTATGATTTCTGTTCTCTCTCTCTCTCTCTCTCTCTCTCTCTCTCTCTCTCTCTCTCTCTCTCTCCCTTCCCCTCTCCATCTCTCTCTGACTCTGTGTGTGTGGGGGGGTGTTTTTTTGTGTGTTTGTGTCTGTGGGCACATACATGTGTGATCATGTTTATGGCTATGATGCATATTGTACTTTGGAAGTTGTTTGTTTTAATTGTTTGTGATATGGGTGTCTTATATATAGAAGTGTGTGTATATGTGTGTTTTTTCGCATGTGTGTGTGAACTCATCAAGTTTCTGAACGCAGACACATATACATGTATTTATATATATTGTATAAGTCTATATGTACATATTTAGAAACATGTAAAAGTATACACACACACACACACACACACACACACACACACACAAACACTCTGAGAGAGAGAGAAGAAGAGAAAACCTAATCTTTCCAATTACATTTTAAACTGTTCTTAATGGGGTCTTGATCACTATTCAAACTATTTAAACTGGGAAAACTATTCATCAACATTGACATTACTTGGAGAAAAACTCAGGAATAGGGTACAGGGATGTGAGGAGAGGCTGCTGTGTGAAATCCATGTACCTGAGTGTGGAAACTGATGACTGAGGGCTCTTCTGCCTTCTTTGCTCTCGGTGTATAGTAACAATGGAAGGTCATGTGGCTTGTTGTGTCTTCTCAACATCCTGGTTATGTTAATCATTTCCTGCCACCACTTTCTTTCCAGATTGGCCTAAACTTGGTTGAATATACCTTGGCTTTGGAGTTTGGCCTGGAATTTGTTATTTGAAAGATTAATTTGCTTAGAGTTGAATCTGCAGCACAAGATGTCCAGGAGTTATGCTGAGGTGGAATCACATCTTTGCCTCAGACAGAAACTGAGGCTCAAAATAGTCCACAGCACTCACCCTGTGTTGGGTCTGTGGCACTCTTAACCATTGTTATTCAAAATCATTTGATCTGAGTGAAAATCATCTGTAAGGAGGGTTTAGAACAGTGAGACCCTCAGACATTGCTGGAGGTATCAAATGGGTAGCCCTGTGAGACACCATGTACAACTCTTGTGAAAGTTCAACCTTTTGACACAGGGTTCCAGAAGAAGAAGTAGGTGTGAGCAGAGAAACTGTGGCACATTAGTGTTGTAGGGGTTCACCTCAGAGCAGCCATGAAGTAAAATTATGCAGATGTCCACCAGTCAGAAAGTGAAAAGGTACAATGTTGTCCACCCTTCCATGGACTGTGGCTGAGTTTGATTATACCTGCCAGCATTTGGCTTTGAATTAGCCTTCTCTTACTCGAATTATATCTGATAGCATCCCAGTACAAGTTTTACCTTGGATTGTGGTTATGGAGATTTCCTAGCTGTTTGTGCTGGTAGTTTGGCTCCCCTGTCAGGTACTGTATGGTAAAGGGACCTCATATTGAAAAATGCAGCTCACTTTGCATGCACTGGGAAACAGTGAGCAGAGGACTGAAGAGGCTCACCTGCCCCCACCCAGTGCTCTGTTGCCTGAAATCAGCCTCCTGTGCACAGCCTTGTGACCTTGCTAAGGAGGCTTGGCTAACAGGCCTAGATGTCACATTTCTAATTTCTGATTTTCATGGGAATACACTTTATTGGCTGAGCTGTCTTTAGGCTATGCTCACTGTGTACTTACCCCATTCCAGGTTTTTTTTTCTTATGCCACAATAGTAGACTGGGTGATCTCTTCTATTACCATTAACTGGGAAACTAACCACATTCTGCAAAATACTCTGCTTGTATGTGTGAACAAATATAATTGGGTGAGTTCAAAAGTGTGTATGTCTGGGTATCTGTCTGTCTGTGTCTGTATACATGCATGCCTCCATGGGCAATATAATCTTCTAATGACCAGGATGAGGAGAGCATGGAGGAAAGTCTGCAGGAGCCCCTGAATCAGCAAAAACTGGTCACTGAGCAAAAGGCCTTGTCTGAGAAGATGCAGCATCATTTCGGTGTCACTGAGATGGTTTGAAAGCACAGGATGAGAGGACCCAAGTAGATTCCCTGTACTTATAAACTGTCTTATTGGGTGTGTGACTTTCTCCATAGTTCTCAGCATCTGTCAGCTAGGAGCAGATCAGAATATTATTCTTGTCCATTTTAAAAGACATTCCGTCCATGAAGTGTATGTGATCCATAGAGATTCTGGCTATTGTGTACTGATCCCTCCAGTCTGAGCTCTCTAGTATTATCTGAGCCCAGTGCCTTTAAGTCTCCCCACAAATAGTTTTACGATACCCATAAACAAAGGAGTGGTATAGTTTATTGTCTGCATGAATATGTGCTTTAGAGTTCAATGCCTACCCTCGGCAAGATTTCCATGCCGCATATTCTTGCCAAATATAATATCACTTCAGTGTGCATGTACTTCTTGCGATATTGTTTCTCTGGGTCTTTGCTGATATTGAGGTTGTCAAGTGGACCCCAGGCATATTCCTGCACTGGAGGAATAATAATAGTCTTCATTTCAGAGATGGCCGGGTTTCCAAGGCCTTCCTATTGTTTTCTAGGTTGTTCATATCTCTCCTCAACTGACATTTAGCCATTGCTACATGATATGAAAATATAATGTATATGTATGATTGGATTTATCTGCTCTCCACTGTTCAATTTTTAGCAGTTTTAAAAGCTGAGAAAATATGCAGGCCTGTGGGATCTCTTCCCCTTCTCTCTTGGGCATGAGAGAATGACCTCAGATGAAAGATCATCCTGGATTATCCTGCTGAATTGTGCTGCTGTGTATGGGATAAGTGACATGGCAGGTCCTCACCAGGTCTTTTCCACCCCTAGGTCTGAACACTGCAGCAGAAGGTTTCCCAGGGCACAGAGCAGGACTACAGCTCTCAGAGACAGGACTGTCCACCAGGAGCACAGAGGGTGCAAAGATTGACACCACCTCCCCCATCTCAGTCCTTGTAACCATAGCAATCTTGGGCTGCATTTGAAAGACCTTGAGATGTGGCCTGGAACACGCCTCACATTTAACCTTTTGACGACTTGTCCATCAACAACCAACCACCCGGAATGAGGCGTCTACATTCATCTTGAGGAGATTTTTACCATCTTACCTGCCGTTCTGCTGTGTTTGCAAGGCCAGCAACAGGCTGGAGTTATATGTTGAAAACTGTGTAGCAATTGAATGCTGACTAATTTACTTGTTATATTTGATATTTAGTTTGAAGTTTGGTTTTATGCATTTGGTTTTATTTGTTTAAGTTTGAAGTTTTGTTATTTATTTGTTAACTTTAGTTTTTTAATTAATATGCTATATTCCTAATGCTATATACATTGAACTCATTGACTCCCCACTTTAAAATGTTCTTGAATAAATTAATGCTTGCCTATAAATAAAAATGTGACCTTTAACCCTTCACTCACAAGACCGTCCTGAGTCGTCTGTGGTTCTTCCTCCTGTAGCAGCACAAGTGTAAGGCAACAGTGGTGTTCTGCAAGTCTCATGCAGCTTAGGCTTCATCATCAGTTCACAGCCAGCCAGAGCTGCACAGGAACCTGTGCTCTTGATGTAGACAGTTTGTCATGCTCTGTGGAACCCACTTTCATGATGAAAAATATCCTTGCTTTATCCTTGTGCTCACAAATTTAGCTTCCTTTATAATGACAAACAAAGGAGAAACAGAGAAGTATTTCTCTAATACCTTAGAGGAAATAAAACCATTCAGTATGGGAATATAAAAAGCGATCAGGACACATGGAGCTGTATGCCTCTGCATTCCTTTTAATACAGCATCGGTTATGACTGCAGATTTATTGAATTCCAGCAATTTTGGAGGAACGATACTTTTAAAATTTTTATTAGATACAGTTCTTTATTACATTTTAAACATTATTCCCCTCCCTTGTTTCCTTCCTTAAGCCCCCATTCCCTTCCCTCTCCCTACCCCATATGTGTATCCCCTATACATCCCCCTTATTGTTCACCACTATTCCCCTGCACTGCTCCTGGAACATTTTCTTTATTGTTTTGTTGGTTTGTTTGTTGTTATTCTTTTTCTCCCATTTTTATTAAATTGGGCATTTCTTATTTACATTTCAAATGTTATTCCTTTTCCCAGTTTCCTGTCCATCAGCCCCTTAGCCCCTCCCCTTCCCGATCTAAATGGGTGTACCCTCCCCGTCCAACCCCCATTACTGCCCTCTCCAACATTCCCTACACTGGAGGTTCAACCTTGGTAGTACCAAAGGCTTCCCCTTCCACTGTTGCCCCAACAATGCTATTTACTGTTACCTACGCAGGGTCAGTCCATGTGTAGTCTTTGGGTAGTGGTTTGGTCCCTGGAAGCTCTGGTTGGTTCTTATGGGGTTGCAAGCCCCTTCAGCTCCTTCAGTCCTTTCCCTAATTCCTCCAATGGGTGTCCCGTTCTCAGTTCAGTGGTTTCCTTCTGGCATTTGACTCTGTATTTGACATGTTCTGGCTGTGTCTTTCAGGAGAGATCTATATCCGGTTCATGTCAGCATGTACTTCTTAGCTTCATCCATCTTATCAAGTTTTGGTGGAGATAGAGATATAGATATAGATATAGATATAGATATAGATATAGGTATAGATATAGATATAGATATAGATATAGATATAGATATAGATATAGATATAGATATAGATATAGATATAGATAGATATAGATAGATATAGATAGATATAGATAGATATAGATATAGTAGATATATACATAGATAGATATGGACCACATGTGGGGCAGGCTCTGAATGGCGTTCCTTCATTCTCTGCTCTAAAATTTGCCTCCCTATCCCCTCCTATGGATATTTTGTTCCCCCTTTAAAGAAGGAGTGAAGCATCCACATTTTGCTCATCCTTCCTGATTTTCATGTGGTTTGTGCCTTAGATCTTGTGTATTTCGAGTATAACCAAGAGGCGAGGATGCAAAAGAATCAAATGAATAGCTTGACGCCAGAGGTTGGTGGTGAACACCAGAGGGAAAGATCATTCTTCCAGAGACAATTGGCAGGTTTCTGGTAATTCAGCTTTACCAGACTACTTGTTTGGGTCCACAGAACTCTCTCAGTTGCCATCAGCAAGGTATGTTATACCCACATACACTGGACAGTGTAGAAGGAGATGTCAAAGCCAGATGTCACATTTACACCTATGTAAATAAAAAACAGAGATCATTTACCCAGAGAGGATTGCATACAGGTAGCCAATGCTCTGATAAATTATGGGAACCTGAATTAACTGACACATGGCCTCCTAGAGTAAGATAAAAGTACCTGCTTGTTTTATTGATACCTTTTCTGGGTGAGTAGAAACTCACTACACCAGACTGAAACTGATCATAGAGCAACTAGAAAGCTCTGCTAGGAACTTTCCCGCTAATTTTGCCACTCACTAGGAATGCTGCCATATAATAGCCCAGCTCTCACGGCCAAAGCCTGTAAAGAACAGTCAAAGATTTATGCATAGTTTGGAGTCTTTGTTGTGCAGAATTCTGGGCAGGTGGAAATAATGAACAAGATGTTAAAGGAAACACTATGGAAACTTTCATTAGAGTCCAGGAAGGGTGGAAAGGCTCTTTTCTTATTTTGGGCCTGCTGTACTCCATACAAGGAGGGATTGAACCATAGAATATTATGTTTAGAATACACCCCCCATTGCTTCTAAGTCTTAGAGATCAGCACTTGGCAGAATTCTTCAACTATTTTATTCTTGAAATCCTGTCCGTCCAGTTCTCTGTAAAGTCTATTACTTTGACTATCAGAGAGACCCAGTAAACCTCTAAATCTATCAACAATATCCCCTAATTTGGACCTGGTGGTAGTGAAACTGCATGAGCCAAGTGGGCATCGAAAAGGACAATGAAAGCAATTTGCAAAGGACCTACGTGGCGATGTTTTACACTCTTACAGTTATGAGTTTAGGTGGAATTTTAACATGGATTCCTCACAACTAGGTCAAGAACGTAGAAGCCACAGATGACAATGCCAAATAGACTCCCTCCAGAACTTCTGGACCTATTAAAGTTGAGCTTTCACCTGACCTCAAGCCCTTCCACTCCCTGTCCAACCTCCTGGATCTTACATTTGGCATGAATACAGGATCATGGTCCAAACTCTAACACCCTCAGGCCTGTCCCTGGGAACTCAGGAAGGTGGACACTAGAGAAGTGACGTCTAATGGAACTGCAGAGGACCAATCTCCGTCCACGTTGTCCTTTGCTCACTGATATCTGGTTATTTTTTTTGAGAAAGGATCCAGAAGTTTATCATCTGAAGTAGGTGCACAACATTTAAAGTTGTATATTCACTGTGTAACTGGGTTCACTATGTTACCAAGATCATTGCAACAAAGGAATTGCGAAACAGAGACTTCGTGAGTACACGTCCACGAATATATGTAAAGAAAGCCGGCTTTGAAGGAATGCACAATAAGAAAATGAAATCCAATATCCAATAAATTAAAGGTCTGGAGGGAAATACTGACTTTTGGGAAACCAGGAAAACCTAGGAAATTGGAATGTATGTCACAGGACTGGATCTGGGAATAAAATTATTATGCAGAAGAATCTTCCACCCTGTGTCCCTTGATCTTTCTCCCCACGCAAGCCCCTGACGCAATCTGCCCTTTCAGAGCAGGTAACTACTAATGGAGCAAAGAGAAATCTCTAGCTTTAGAGGGAGGAGATATGGAAAGGGTTCCAGTGTGTCACTGGAGAGCCTCCTGGAGATGGCACCTCAGAATCTGGTCACCATAAGGAAAGCTGGTTAGCAGGAGGCCCTGGCAGTTCCCGGTGACGTCATCCAAATGCTCTCCTGTAACGTGGCCTTCTTGACAGAGTAGCGTAAACTGCAATAAAAGGATACACTTGAAAGTAAAACTTGGAGGAAAGGCCCTGGCATATCTACATTGTCACTGTGAACTGTGACATTGCTCTCTTGGCTTCTGTGCCCAGACATGAGGGCTCTGAAGCTGTGCTGCATCCTGTGAACTGTGAATGAGCTTGTGTCACACGAAGCATGTGAATGGAGTGAGAAGACAGTAGGAGGACCTTGTGACACTGCCCTCCCAATGGAGACATGGAAGTGTTGGCAATCACAGTGGGTGAGTCTCAAGCTGCACTTTGAGACCCAGCCAGGCTACGTTTCACCTGTCAGCTCACTTCCTGCACATCCACCACAGGCCAAGGGCAGGCTCAGATGAAGCTCTGTTGAAGACAGGTGCTGTCCCTTGTGAGCTGCATCTCAGGGTATGCGGAAGACCATTCAGCCTCCCGTGATGTGGGAGATCAGAGTAGTAAGAGGCAGGCAGAGGGGACAGTTCTGTGTTTGTTTTCTTGGCTACCATAACTACATCTTCCAGGCTAAGAATTTGCTCATGGGAGTCTGCTGTGTCACATGTGTAAAGGCCAAGCTGTCTGAAGTCTCAATAACACAACTGGCTCCAGGCTGCTTTCTCAGTTACTGGGATTTACACGCAGTCCTTCGTACCTTGTCTTCTAGATCCACAAATTCTTTTCTGGCTTCATATGTACAAGGCATATTTTCTCAGTCTCTCTTTCTAGAGACCAGTAGGAACACACATATTGGATAGCCATGCTTATTGTCTAAACTGCCAGGCGTCCAGGTAGGGCATTAGTGGGTACAACATCATATCTCAGCATCTCTTACTGTAAGGGTTGAGCAGAACTCCCCCATCTCATCCTGGGTGACGATGTACATTAGACCCATCAGATTAAATAAAGAATTGAAAGACTTTCCTGGGGGTGAAGTGGTAAGGAAATCATGTTGCTGTACCATAAATGCACTGCTATGAGCAAGCTTCAGACAGCATGGGGGGATGCAGCCTGCAGCAGAGACCACAGGCCTTTGGTGGAGAATGATTCAGTTCAAAACTGGGAAGGGAGAAGGATGGTTGATATTGTTCCAGAAGATCTCACTGCCTCTAAAAAGAGTTTCTTCCAGATCAGTGAGTGATTCTTGTAAAGCAGCTCCTGGACTGGACTACTGAGACCAACCAAGAGCCCTCCAGACTAGTGCTTTCCAACCAAGAGACAAAAGTATCTACTCTGCGAATGATACATAGATACATACACAGAATACCTGATGGATACAGAGTTTCTTCAGTTCCATGAATGAGGGATTCAGCAGGTGAGATGGCTCAGCAGATAAAGGTAATTGTTGCCAACTTCCTACACCTGAGCTCCTTCCCTAGGACCTACATGATTGAAGGAAAGAACAAACCCCTCACAACTTGTCCTCAGATTTTTATGTAGTTGGGTTTTTCCAGATCTTAGTCCACAGAAGTAAAGACATCTGGTTTTCCAATCCTATTTGACACGGGACCAGTACCTTCAACCGAATGTTCCTTCCTGGAAAGCTGCAGCCTGTCAGCGTGGCTCAGTGGTTTGTGAACTGCAAGTTCCCATCTGGGAAGGTGGTCGTGTTCATCCAGCCCACCTGCCCCTATTGCAGAAAGACCCAAGAAATCCTCAGTCAACTGCCTTCCAAACATGGTCTTCTGGAATCTGTGAACATCACAGCCACTAACAACACCAATGAGATTCAAGATTATTTACAACAGCTCACTGGATGGAGAACAGTTCTTCAGGTCTTCATAGGTAAAGAAAGACTGCATAGGCAGACGCAGCGATCTGATCTCCATGCAACAGAATGGGGAGCTGATGACCCGGCTGAAGCAGATTTGAGCTCTGAAGTTAGGAAAAGGGGTGCAGGCAGAGGCCATGCCGAGAGCCATCATCCAGCCATTCCGACGGCCAGTACCCCTGAGAGATGATGTGCATCACAGAGGATGTCACTACTTTTTGGTGATGGGGATTTTCAACAAATTGGCTTTTATTTCTTCTTTTCCTCAGTGCTAAAACTTGTTGCTGTTTGCCTCTAACCATGGGGCTGAGAAGCTTAACAGACAACACTGGCTTGATTTTCCATTCATCATGTGCTGACACGTCTCTGCCTCTAAGCCCATGTTTCCCATCCAGTTGATCTAAATCCCCATTGAATCTGTTTCTGGTTTCCTGCCATGCTGGTCAGCTGAAGTCATTTTGCAGAAGTCCACTTCCTGAATGGTTATTAAATCAATGGATATTGTGAATTTGTTCATGAGCCACACTCAGGCCTTTCCCTCCCTCCTGCATGCACCGTCCCACTTCTCCATTCACAGCTCTCAGCCAGTGTTCTCAACCTTGCCCTCCCACAACCCACAGAAGTCCACACTCGTATGAGGACGCTGTTTGAAAAATCAGATGAAGAGCTTTAGCATACTTGGTCCTCACTGTAGCCATAATAACATAGACGACAGAGCTGATGGTTCATTGATCTCTATTCGTAAAGGAGATTAAGAAAATCCCAAGAAGTTTTATGTTGATCCTAGTCAGAGTACCAGCAAAGTCAAATATGAAATGCAAAATTGCAGAGCTCTCCTTCCAAGAATATCTGTATCAAAACTTGTTTGCAAAACACTGTCCTAAATAATTTCCTCCATTCACACTTTGACATTTTGTTTTGATGTCTTGCTATGACATTTAAGTATCATGGAACTGTAGGTCTCTTCTCTGGTCTCCAGTGAGAAGGACACATTCCTAATAATGATGGATCTGTAGATGACTAAAAAAGAAAAAAGAAGATCAGGATTAAAGTTCTGGGTTTAAGGTGTGACTTCCTACATCAAATATCCAGATTAGAAGTAAATTTGAATTTACAATAAACAGAAATCCCTCACAGATTTCCCCTCTACTTTTGTGGTTTGGTAATCTCAGATGAAGACAATTTAACAACCAAGAATAACCTTTAGAGTCATATTCTCTTCCTCACTAATATTCTTGAACAAATGGCACACTAAAAGATCAAAAGGAAGGGATGGTTATAGTGAAAAGCTACATCTGGGTCAGCTCTAACTCTCTTAGTCAAGGTGACTTTGGATTCGCTCCTTAATGCCCATGGATTGCTCACATAGGACTCTGTAGAGTGTTGTTTCTACTGCCTCACTTTAAGCTCTAGGCAGACCAAGCTATCAACCCTGCCCAGGTCTCTTTGGATTGCACATAAAAGACACATACATTAAGATACTTTCGATGAGATGGCTCAGTGGCCAGGTTCTTCTAAGTCTCCTCCAAATAGGATGCCCTCCTTTTTACTCCCAGCTCAGCACCTCTAAATCTGCCCTCAGCTCAGTTGTTCAGTGTCCTTTAGTCATAGCTCAGCACCCAAATCTGCTCTCAGCTTATTGTGTTTCTAACCTCCTGCCTGCTACACCAAGCCCATCTGGGAGGCCACCAATTGCCACTCAGCCCTAGATCTCAAATGGCTGGTAGTTCTTACTCCCTCTGAAGTATTAAATCCCTTCTCCTCCCTTGTGTCTCCTTGCCTGCCTGGAGGAAAACTAGAAGACCTGACTATGCCACCCAGCTGGTTGGCCAACAGCATCATTATTGAACTATCAGGGATCAGTGTTCACAGGAAGATTCCTGATCTAAGCATCAAAACCACACCCTACAGGACTCAACGCCTTTCTCTGGTTTGGGATAGGAGATAGAGTAGTTAGAATTGGATAATTGAAATTCAAATAATTATGATAGATATGTTACTAATTATGACTGGATAAAAGCCTCCAAGAGAGTGAAAATGAGTAACATGTAAGGCAAAAGGAAAAAGCCCTAATGCAGCAAACACAGTGGACCTGCCAGAAAGACTGGGGTCTTTCTGTGCATCTGAATTTGTACTTGACCTTTTTCCAACCACTTCTTGACCACTCCATGCACCCTAAGAAGAATAGAACAAAAAGGAAAACAAAACAAAATAAAACAAAATAAAATAGAAAACAACCAAAACGAAACAAACTGCAAAAGCAAAAGCAAAAAAAAAAAAAACCCTTGCTAAAACAGGAGGACTGAGGGAAGATTGCTTGAGGTCTTCATTGTTAACTACAACTACAAGCTACCAATGGCTTTCAATGCAAAAAGTATTTATTATTTTACTTGAAGCTTCTGTCTGGGTCAAAGAAACAGGGTTTGGAGGCAGCACCACCAGGAAACTGGAACAAATAATACTATAGAGCTCACCACTGATTATTACCGTGGTGACTGAGGGCACAGCAGAGAATACTGGTGTTAGACAATGGGTCTTGTGGTGTTCTAGATGCTTGCGATATCTATGACTCTGAAGTTAGTTAGAGCCGTCCCCAAGTCAAGGCTAAATGGATTCCTCCATGTCTTTGGAGCACAAGATCTGTCATCCAATTGAGTGACTATGGTTTGTACCTGGGACCTGGCCTCTGTAGTAAGGCTAAGGCTTCTGATGGAAAATCCTCCACCAAAACTCTGGATGGTCCATGGTGGTGCCAGCCAACAACCATGCCCTGCATCCACCCTGCAGCCTCCAGAAGAGGTTTCAAGAAGTCAAAGTTACCAACATTTTATTTGTGGCTTCAGCTTGTTGTCACTTTTTATTTTAAATAAAGTGCAATTTCTGTCATAATTCCTTCTAATTTCTTCCTCACATGAAACTTCACTTTTGACCTCAAATTCTATTCATGAAGTGTTACTTTTATCTGGAGCAGGCTAAGGTTTGTATTTTCCTTTTATACCTTGCTGTGATGGCTAATTGTAGTTGTCTAAATGATGCATTCTGGAGCAATTGACGCCATCAGAATGGCTGGCAGACTGTGTCTTTGGCATTTTCTTGATGGCAGTTGATGTATGGGGACTTAGCCCACTGTGGGTGGTACCAGCCCTAGTAAGGGGAGGAGAGGTCATAGAGAAAGGTAGCTGAGCAGATGAGTAAGCAGAGTTCCTCTCTGTTGTCAAGCTGCTGCCTTTTGTTCTTTTCTTGTATTCCACTGATGATGAACTGTAACTTATGGGGTGAATAAAACCTTCACTTTCCCACATTGGCATTTTTATGTTTCCTATGACAATAGGAAACTAACTTGAACAATCGGAATTTTTTTGAGATCTGCTCTGATAGTCCCTCCTCCTGCAGGTATGGAACCTCAGTTTTTAAATCAATAAACACAGTTCCTGGACACTCTAAACTGTTGAAATATTCGCTCTGCCAACCACATGACACTGCTTAGGTAACTATTAAATTTTTTTCACATGACATTTTTTCCTCCATGTTTTGTTCTCTTTAAAGCTATCTCTCTAAATATGTTAGCTCTTTGTACTTTAAAAGTTGTCCTTTGTCCCATAGTAGAATATTTATAGTCAAATTCATGAGTTTTATAAAGGGGGTGATTTATTGCAGTAAAATTTCTAATCACTATATATTGTATTAATTTTATTAATTCACCAAAAACTGACCTTATTATATTATCTACTTATCCATAAAAATATAAAAGCTTTGATTTATTCAAGTCTTTAATGTCTTTCAGAACATCAGCTGGAAAGTTCTTATATGTATTCAGGATGGATTGTGGGTACTTCATATGTCTTCTTACTAATAGTATGCTTTATAAGTGTGCTTATCAAGGGTGTTTTGTTATATATTTTAAGACTATTTGGAGTAGAATATTTCCCTGATTTCTTTCCCATGGTTTGTTTTGGGTATACAGGAAAGGTAATGAGTTTTGTGGGTTAATTTTGCATTCTACTACTTTTATGAATGTATTTTCAGCTTTAAGAAACTTAAGTTTTTAGAGACAGGTTGTCTCTATTTAGGATCACCTCTAACTAATTCATATTTGTCTTTGCATTTCAAGTATTTTACTCCACATTATTTAATTTTATATTTTCAGATTAGTATAAGGGAAATTTTTCCCAGATTTTCTCATGGTATGATTTGGATTGGCATAAAGGAAGGCTAAGAAATTTTGTGTGTTCCCATTGTATTGTGCTTTTATGAATGTATTTATCAGTCTTAAGAGACGGTGATACATTTTTAGAGTTTTTAAAATAGTATCACGCCATCTGCAAATGAGAAGATTTTGACTTCTTCATTTTTCATTTGGGTTACCCAAGTTCACCACCCACCACTGATGCTTATTGTTATTTATCCCACTTTTCCTCTGGGTTTCTCTCTTGTCTCTTTTCATTGTTACTACTCCCCCACCCTCCTTGTCCATCCTTCCCTGCCTCTACCTAGGTCCCTCCATCCCTCTGCCTCCCATGATTATGTTGTTCCCCCTTCTAAGTGGGTTTCAAGCATCCACAATTTGGCCTTCTAACATGTTACCCTTCATGTGATCAATGATTTGTATAGTGAGTCTTCTGAACTTTTGGGCTAACATCCATTTGTCACTAAATACATCCCATGTTATGTCCTTTTCAATCTCTGTTATTTCACTGTTTTCCAGTTCCATCCCTTTGCCTACAAAGTTCTTGGTGTATTCATCTTTGATACCCGAGTACTGTTCCTCTGTTTAAATAGAGCACACATTCTACATTCATTCCTCAGTTGAGTTGAGGTCTATCGTGGTTGTTTCCAGCATTTGACTAATATAAGTAACGCTGCTATGAACATATTCATCCACACGTCCTTGTCATATGTGGATCATGTTTGAGTATATGCCTGAAGTGAGTGGTAAAGCTGGGTCTTCAGGTAAAGCTATTTGCAATGTTCCCTGATCCTCCACATTGATATCCAGAGTGGCTATACAGCTAGTAATCGCACCAGCAATGGAGGAGTGTTCCACTTTCTCTACATCCCAGCCCAATCTGCTACTGCCTCAGTTTTTTATCTTAGCCATTCTGATTGGTGTAATGAAGAATCTCAGGTTCGTTTTGATTTGCCTTTTTCTGATAAGTAAGGATGTCCAACATTTCTTGTTGTGTTTCTCAGGCATTGAGATACCGCAGTTGAACATTCTTGGTTTAGCTCTCTGTCCCAGTGTAAAAGTTGGGTTATTTGGTTGTCTGGGAGTTTATCTTTTTGAGTACTTTGTATATTTGGAATTTTGGCACTCTCTCAGATATAGGGTTGGTAAAACTCTTCTCCGAATCTGTAGCTTGCTGTTTTACCTATTGGCAGTGTCCTTTGCTTTAAAGAAAGTTTTCAGATTGTTGAGATTTCATACATTTACTGTTGATCTTAGAGCCTGACCCTTTGGTATTCTGTTCTGACAACTTTCTCCTGTGCAAATGTGTTCTAGGCACTTTGCGACACTTTCCCTTCTATTAGCTTCTGCATGTTTGGTTTTATGTGGATTTCCTTGATTCACTTGGACTTGAACTTTGTAGAAAGAGATAGAAATGGATCAATTGGCACTCAACCACATGCAGACCACCAGTTAGGGTAGCGTTGTTTCTTAAAAGGCTTTCTGTTATGTTCAAAATCCTCAGTCATCAGGGAAATGCAAATCAAAACAACTCTGAGATTCCACCTCACACCAGTCAGAATGGCTATGATCAAAAACTCAGGTGTTAGCAGATGCTGGCGAGAATGCGGAGAAAGAGGAACACTCCTCCACTGTTGATTGGATTGCAAACTGGACAACCTCTCTGGAAATCAGTCTGGAGTTTCCTCAAAAATTGAACATTGCACTGCCTGAGGACCCAGCTATACCTCTCCTGGGCATATACCCAAAAGATGCTCCAACATACAACAAAGACACATGCTCCACTATGTTCATAGCAGCTGTATTCATAAGAGCCAGAAGCTGGGAAAACACAGATGCCCTTCAACAGAGGAATGGATACAGAATATGTGGTACATTTACACAGTGGAGTAGTACTCAGCTATTAAGAACAAAGACTTAATAGAAATCTTACGGCCATGGAACGAACTAGAAAATATCATCCTGAGTGAGGTAACCCAATCACAAGAAAGCACACATCATATGCACTCACTGATAAGTGGACATTAGCCCAAAATCTCAGATTACCCAAGATGCAATCCACAGACCACATGAAGCTCAAGAAGGATGACCAAAGTGTGGAAGCTTCAGTCCCTCTCAGAAGGGGGAACAAAAATACTCACAGGAGGAAGTGTGGAGATGAAGTTTGGAGCAGAGACTGAGGAAAGGCTACCCAGGGACTGCCCTAACTGGGGATCCAGTCTATATACATCCACCAACCCAGACAATATTGGTGATGCCAAGAAGTGCGAGCTGACAGGAGCCTGATATAGCTGTCTTCTGAAAGGCACTGCCAGAGCATGACAAATACAGAGGCGGATGTTTGGAGTCAACCATTGAACTGAGAACAATGGAGGAGGCAGAGAAAGGATTGAAGGAGCTGAAGGGGTTTGCAACCCCATAACAACAATAATACCAACCAACTACAGCTCCAGGAGACAAAACCATCATTCAAATGGTACACATGGACAGACCCAGGGCTCCAGCAGCATGTGTAGAAAAAGATTGGCTTGTTGGGCGTCAATGAGAGAAGAAGCCCTTGGTCCTGCGAAGGCTCTATGCCCCAGTGTAGGAGAATGTCAGGGAAGGGTGGCAGGAAGGGTTGGGTGGGGGGGAGAACACCCTCAGAGAAAAGGGTGAGGGGGATGGGGTAGGGGGATATGGGTGTGAAACAGAGAAAGGCTATAACATTTGAATGTAACTAAAAACAAATAAAGAATGAAAAAAATTAAAAGGCATAACAAATGCAAAAGATTGGGGTGCCATTCCATAGTCGTGATGTGTTTCTTCTGTGAGAGCATACTGGTTAAGTCACTTCTCTATGACTGTCTTCTTATTTGAAAGTAAATAATGGGATCATCTGTGGAGTGGTTAGTAAGAAAAAAAGCATTGCCTAACATGAATAGGTCCCTCCAGAGCATGTGCTTAATATTCTAGGTATAGAGCAATTAGCTGTGGAGGGGGGATTAAAAACAAAAACCAAACAAAAAACAAGAACATCAACGATTAACATAAATTTTGAATCCTGGGATTAATGCGTGTGCTGACTTTGATCAGCTTTGTGGATGCTTCTAATAAACACACACGTCCTATCACAGTTCTAGCATTCGCCAGCAGAGAGAGCAGTGAGGTAGTGTGTGCTTCTTCCTTTCCAAGACACCCCATGGCCTCAGGCCTGCATCCAGTGAGCTGGAAGGAAGAGCAGCCTGGTTGAAACTCCTGCTGCCATGGCAGATTCCGCAGGAACATTTTCCTTTGCCCACAAGGAGCCTGTGTGGAGGAGACCTCTTGGCGGCTCCTCAAGGACTCTGCATGTCCTATTCTACAGGGAGAAGCCCAGATAGGTCTTTGAAAAAGGTCAGTGAGTTGTTGGGGGAAGTCTCTGATTGTGTGGCAGAGGACCGGGAATGGCTGAAAGAATGGTTGCTTCCCTGAGGGCAAAGGATAGACCTTCTAGGGCTCTGACCTCCTACTTTATATTTTCACCTGGTGGCTTATTATTCATATTTTCTTAATGGGATACGACTATGGTCTTGGTGAGCATCTTGTTTCTCTGATTCTTAATCAGTGCTTTGTTGTCACAACTTTTTGAGCTTACTCCAGCCCCTGGGACTTATTCATACCTCCAAATTTCTCTGACTTTTGGGATTCCTAATATTAGTGGCAAACTGAGTGACAAAAGCAATGAATTAGCCTGGTGCCCAGTGCATATCGATCTGTGGGTGTATAGATATCATAAGCCTCTAGGATACACTCTAGGAAAGCAGCAGTGTGCTCTTAGGTCCCCTGTGTGACCTCACTTAGCTTTGCCAATTTGTGGGCTTCTATTCTGCTGCTCTCAGAAATGGAAACTCCTGGAATAGATGTATAGTGTCCCATTACCATTGTCATTGTTAGAATATTAGTGGGGGTAAGTTTGTTGAAATATACTCTCAAGAACATTATCCAAATCAGTGCTTCTTGTGTGCTGTCTATATGAAGTACCAAGTTCACAGACAGATCTGCATGAACTTCCCAAAGCCAGCAAATTGGAGCATGAAGAAAGCCCAAGGCGTCCATTACCAGCATCCTCGGCACCTGCCCCAGGATGGGTAAATTGTCTTTGGTGGAAGAAGGGATCTACTGTGATAGCTGGCCCTCATATACCCAGAGAAGAATATACTAGGAGATTTGTGGAAGGATTGTGGGAGAGAGTAACCGGGTGTTGGGGGGCAGTGTGCAGCATGCAATGTGAATAAGTAAAATATGTATAAATAAAAAATAGAATAAAGTTCTTTAACAAAATGGGACACAGTGTATTGTTGTACTAACTCTACTATGTTTACACTAGCAAACACTTTAACAACTAGAGTGACTAGACATGATAAAGTAGGATGCCTTTGTCACTTACAAATACTATTTACACAGCAAAGATAAATGCACGACTTGCAGCCCAAAGATCGATTGTTTCCAGCACATCTACGTGACTCTCCTTCCCTTTATCAGGACTCTGGAGGCCTCTGTTCATCCAGGTCTCACGGATCATCCAAAAGGCAGTCCCTTACCAGCTCTGGTCAAGTGCCCTTGTGCTCTTGGCAGACCTCTGCCTCAGGCTGCAGAGGCACTGAAGGGCAGCCTTTTCCATGCATGGGAAGCCATTATTTCAGCCTTTCCAGACTCTCTGCTACTCAACTGGAGACTTCTGCAGAGGCCTGTCAATCTCAAAACCAGAAGCTTGGGTAATCCAAAACCCTAGGATGCCATCCTGCACTCGTGATGTGTTGATTACCTGAGACCATACACGTTAACTCTCTTCTTCATGCCTGTTTTCCTTTTTTGAAAGTAAATAATGTGATCATGTGTGGTGTGGGTGGTATGAGCAAAATCTTTACCATGAAGAATAGGGCCATGAAGAGTGTGGACTTAACATTCTAGGTACAGAGCAAATAGAGGGAATTACCAAAGAAAACAACAGGAATTCTAACAACAATTGCAAAAAATGAAGAGAAAAAAGAAAAAAAAAACTTTATGGGTGCTGGGATTAAAGGCATGTATCAACTCTGACCAGCATTGTAGGTATTTCCAATAAAATATTAAAAAACAAACAACCCTATTATTCTTTTAGCAATTGCAGCAGAGAAGACTGTGAGAGACCATGTGCTGCTACCACCATGCTATGATTCTGTAGCAACAACTTCCTTGGTGATAGGAGCCTGTATGCAGCAGGCCCCTTGGTGGGCCTTCATCTCAAAAAAAGATGCTTCAGTCATCCAAAAGATTGGACTCCAGTATACTTCAGGCCAGGAAAGAAGCCAGCCACCATGAGTGAAAGAACAAAGGAAAAATTACATTGGAAAAATATGTGCCTTATTTGGAAGAAATGACCCTAAACTTCTGAAGCATCCATCATCTCCACTCCTCTGTTTTGAGCTTTGTATAGCGATGTTGTCCAACTCCAGGTGGGAGTCAGAGGCAGAGCCCTTCCCAGAGAAGACAGACGTGTTTTAGACTCTTATGTCTGTGAGGTTAGGAGGTGTCATAGCACAGATTGAGCACACCTAGGATAAGAACACAGAAGCCACAGATGACAATGCCAAATGGACTTTCCCCTGAACTTATGGGCCCACTAAAATTGAGGTTTAACCTGACCTCAGGCCAATCGACTCCCTGCCCATCCTGCTGATTCTTATGTTTGTTAGGAATAAAGTATCAAGGGGCAACCCCCAATATCCTCATGCCTGGACTTGGAAATTAAGGAAGACAGATATTGGACAAGTGATGGCTGTCGGGCTACAATGTAGGAACACGCAGTCCAGGTTGACCTTTACTCACTGATGAGCAATTTAATTGTCTGGCTATATTTGAGAAAGGAATGATGTCCTACTTAATATGTAAAAGAATGGACATAAATTTATGATTTTATATTTGCCCTGTAGTTGATCCCCTATATTCCGAAGAAAAGGGAGTTTTTATTGCAAGAAGTAGGATTATTAACATTGACTTTGTGAAATACATGGACGTGTATGTGGAAATAGTCCTGGCTATCAAGGAATGCACAATAAGCAAATATTATTCAGGTTTTATAAAATTAAAATTACAGGAGAAATATATTGGCCTCTAGGAAACAGGGAAACTTTGGGAATTGGACTGTATGTATGTGCATCGTCTCAGGTGTAGATTTATTATTGATATAAATCGTCCTCATTTGTGGTCCCTAGAGATTTGGGTGCTAACAAAAATCTCTTATCCAATTCAGGGTTGTAACCAACTCTCCCCATCAAGAGCATTGATGACATCCGATGAAGCAGAGAGAAATATCTAACTTTGGAGGAGAAGTTGCCAAAGGATATTCCCTGGGTCACAGGAGAGGCTGCAGAAAAGGGCCCCATAGAAATTGGTTGCTTTTGGGAGAGCTGGGTAGCAGGGAGGCCATAGAACTTCCCAGTGACATCATCAGTAATTTCTTCCTTGGACAATCTCTTGTATCTAAGAGAGCACTAGAATCTTCTGTGACGTCACCAGTGTTGTGGTGACACCAACTGCCTGTGGGATTCCCTCAGTGCCTTTTGGGTTCACAAACAGGCATGTTTCATCAGCTGCTCAAGCTAGTTCAGAAGGAGAGGGGAGACCAAGGAGAGACCAGACTGAGGCAGAAGAAAGCTGGCCTCCTGTCTTGTAAGTATGGAAGAATGAAATCATTCTGGGGAAGGCACAGTGAGTACTGGGTAGAGTCAGGGAACTTCCTCCAGGAGGTAGGTTTGAGCTGTGCCTTTCAGGAGTCGGCCTTACAAGCAGGAGCCTTGGAATTTGTCAATTGCAGACCAAGAGTCAAGAGTCCTGATGATTAATTTGACAGAGGGCCAGGAATTGGCAGGCCTGCAGTTTCTTTTCTATGAGCTTTTTAATTTCTACTGCCAAGGAATGCCAGGAGGAAGCCCTATGAGGATAACAATGTGCCCATTCATGGTTGGGTGCTGAAGCACTTCATCCTCTAGATTACTGTAGGTTACTAAGTCTGTGGTGACAACAACAAGGAAGGATGAACCCCCTAGTCATGAATTGAGGTCGCAGACACTTTAAGCTTGAACACACGATTAGGGTTTGATGGTGCTGTGAACTCCAGGATTTACCTGCTGCACGTCTGATATCTGCTGACAATGTCCCAAATCTTTATGTCTGAGGTAGATTCTATCTTTCAGTATGAGGGATCATGTAATAGTGAGTGAGGCTTATGTATGGCAATGGAGGTTGGGAAGAGGGAAATAGCTTAAGAGTCCACATTAAGGATAGCGTTTCTTCTCTTTCAGGGATTCAACAAGTCTCCAGCCTTTCCTCTTCCTCAACCTCCTTTTTGAGACTCAGAATGGTCTTTTCTACCCATGGGCTATCAAATATGTACATTCACTTGTGTTTATCTATCTACAGGGTTTATTCGGAAGGCATCATCAGAAAATTTCATCAGTAACCATGAAAAGCGTATAAAGAAATTGGAGGAACTAAAACTTGAAATCCAGAAGTGTAAAATCGAGCGGGATGAACTTTCTCGAATCCTGGACCTTTATGTCAATGATGGTTTGAACTACAGGTAGTCATTATGTCCTGTAACCTACTGACTGTCTTGTGCTCTCTCTGCTAAGCCAAGAGACATCAAGAAAGTGTTTCACCTCTCATCCTGGACTTTAAGGAGCCTTGGCAGGTGCTGGCCTGTGAGAGAAGCTAGGTGCTGTGTGTTTAGGGTCAACCTCTCTTGTACTTGACCCTGAGCTCCTTGGAGTTGGATTGGTCTTTTTCAACAGCTGGAAGGACCTGGTCACACTTGCTGCATCTAAGTGTGTGAATGAAATGCCTGAATGTCCTCACTCTTACTGTGATTTTGGTCGTTATACACTGATTCTATGGCACCTCCACGATAAAGTTGGCATTCTAATTATGTTTGTATATGGGTTGGTATGTATGGATGGATGTGAAAGTATTTGTGTGTGTTTTGCTCAGGATCAGGGAGTCTGGGACCTTTGATTGGGTCTGAGGATTTGTTTGATGAACGGTTTGCAGGTCATGATAGTGATAAGTCTGTGGAGGCCGTCATTGATCAACAGAGCACTTTGCTCCTTCTGTTTACCTTGCTGGCACATAGGACTCTCCTGAGGGGAGGAGGTGTTATGAATCCTCTTCCCTGTAAAAAGTAGTTACGGCCTCTGGGAGTCATGTAACAAGGATTGAGAATCTCTGCATTCAAAACAAGAGAAATGTCATCACATCTTTCTGCTGGACCCAAGGCTATGGCACAGACTGGAGGAAACATCTTATACTTCTTACACAACTGTTCAATTCCTTCATGCTTACCTGGCCAGATCTTGAAGGTCTGCTCCCTACATTTGGTCCCCTGGCTCTGCCGTCCAATGCCCAGGATAATTAGTTTAACCAGCACCATTGGAAGGAGCAAGTTTGTGTTATATAAATGGGCTTAGGTAGTCCAGAGAACAGTCTGATTTCATTTATTTATTTATTTATTTATTTATTTATTTATTTATTTATTTTCCTGCTTTGAACTTTCTTTTCTTTTTTTAACTATCCAAGGATGTTTTATTTTGACCTAGAAAAGGTCACTGTGGGAATAAATTCTTGGCACTTGATATTCCCAAACATGCAGCTCTCAGGCATTCCCCCTCCTATACAGAGGGTCTTTGTAGGACCTTATCTCACCAGCCTTTTAAGGAGCCCTTATTTCAAAACAAATGTGTGCTGATTTGCAGAGAAATATTTTCTATGGGAGAGTGATGGTTTGAGTCTCACTGTTGTGTTTTTGCTGTGGTCTTTGAGTTTTCCACTTTCTTCCCTAGCACCCATTCCTTGAATTTGAATTTTTTATTGGCTATTTTTTATTTACACTTCATCTAATTCTGAAATCAAGAGTTCAGACAGTTATTTGTTCCTTGGGTCATGTTCTAACACAGGCTGAGTGTTGAATTGCCAATGCTTAAATCCCAACATGAGATGAGAACGATGGATATGCATAAGATGACCAACTGGATAAGTGATGCCATGGAGAAGTACAAGGAGCTCACACAAGAAAATAATTCCTACCGGTGAGTCACTGACAGAAAGGAGACCCCAGCACTAGGCAGGGAATACTTCTGTCCAGCTATGACTTTGAAAAAAGATCTGGGATCCCTGAGAAACACATGGAAAATTTGTATAGCTGCTGGGTCTTCTATCATCCCTCAGAGGGGATTGGCCCTCCACCTGCCAATGGCTTTAGAATACCATGAACACATAAGCACCCATATGCACCATTTCCTCTGCTTTGATGTATATATACCCTCTAGTGTCAGGATTTTCTGAAGTACTTTGATTCCCGTGGAATGCGGATCGGGATTTGACCTGCCTCTAATTGGTGCTAACATGCAAACGGTGGCTCTATTCTGGAGATGCCTGGGGATGGGGCCCTTGAAGGGATGATTGTACTTGCAGGAGTGGCAGGCAAACAGAAACTGCCTGGGATTTACCATTATTTGTTTTTGATTCAGCATCAGAAACTTCCACCTCCTGAGAGAATGCAATGAATTGAAGAAGAATGTAAGGATTTTGATGAATGAGAACAGAAAACTGCTGGTGGAGCAGACTGAACTGCAAGCATCCTGTGAGATGAGAATGGGAAAGAGGTTCTGTGAGGAGGCCAGCAAGACCATCTACACCGCAGATATTGGATCCTTGTGTCCTGTTACTTTTGAGTAAATCGAATGTATCCTTGTGAATCAAACAGTGATCTCGAACTCGTCACTCTTAAGAACCTTCTTTATTGAAGTGTGATGTAACCATCTGAAATCCCACAGCTCTCAGGCAGGGATGGATCTCTGCATTCTCACAGGGATTGGGCATCATAATTACTTCCCAGTCAGACTGAGATACAAAGACAATTATACTTTCAGTGTAGATTGTGTGTCCAACTCTGAATACCAGCTTCATGATGAAAAAATTATCAATGCTGTATCCTTATCAAATATTTAGCGACCGCTAAAATATACTCTTTTGTGGATGAGAGTGTTGAACATATTAATGGAATATTCATCAGGTGTTCTGAGGTATCTCCCAGGAAATAAAACAATATTATAGGGAGTATAGAAGCAGTCATGAAACAGAATTGCTTGCTTTTGGTTTCCTTCAAACATGATATCAATTATAACTGCACAGAAGAGATAATAAATTGCAAGACCTTTCAGGGGATAGGGTTTTTATGGTTGGTTGTTTTCTTGTTCTTGATTAGGATGATGACTTTTGTTCTTGACAATGTACTATGTTCCATTTGGGATTTCAACTCAAGCAGACCACATAGTTTACAATTCAGTTTCTAGATTTCTTTAAAAGCTGGACAAAATATCCAGGCAAAGGTGCCCTTGAGTTTTCTCCTTTGGTTTTCCCTCCTTTGGGTGCTTTTGTTTTTGTTTGTTGTTGTTGTTGATTTATTTTACATTTATGAGTGTTTTGCCTTCTGTAGGTCTGTGCATGCTGTTCCCCAAAGGCCAGAAGAGGTCATTGGGTTTCACCTGGAACTTAAGTGACAGAGGATTGTTAGGTGCCCTGCAGGCCTTTTGAGAAACAAATTCTCAAATGATGAGCCATCTCTCCAGCCCCTACCGTGGACGTTTGTCCTTCATCGTGTTCCTTATTAGTTGCAATGGATCACACCTGAATAAAGTGTTTCTTGAGATATGTAGGGACACATTTATGGGGTATGCATGCTAATTATCTAAACTTCCAGGCATCTATGTGAAGTTTTTATGTTAGGGTTTCACTGCTGTGAACAGATACCATGACTAAGACAAATGTTATGAAGGACAGCATTTAATTGGAACTGGCTTAAAGGTTCAGATCTTCAGTTCCTTATCATCAAGGTGGGAGCCTGGCAGCATCTAAGCAGATATGGTGCTGTAGGAGCTGAGAGTTCTACATCTTCATCTGATGTTTGCTAGCAGAATACTCAGTTTCAGGCAGCTAGGATGAGGGTCTTAAAGCCCAGACCCACAGCGAAACACCTGACCCAACAAGGAAATACCTACTCCAAAGGAGCCATACCTGATAATAGTACCGCTCCCTGGGCCAAGCATATACAAACCTCATTCCACTCTGAGGCTTCCAGAGGCTTCTTCAAACCTATGAGACTATGGGGGCCACATAGTGGTGTTTCTGAGACTTCTTTTTAAATTCAATTTATCTGATTTTCTTAATCTAGGTCTCATGCAGAATCTTCAGACAAGTGCAAAAGGTAGCCACATTCTTTACCATAAAATCTCCCCAAAGAGTCTCTAAGCAAATATTGAAATTCTTCACAGTATGCTTGGGACAGAGTCACACAATTTAAACCACTTTCAGCAACAAAGTCTTCCATATTTGTTCTAGGATAGCCCATTAAGCCCTATTTAAAGCATTTCCACAGCTTTCCAAATCCAAAGTCCCCATGAAAGAGCACGAGTTGGAACAAATCTGAGGCCAGTGGGAAAATTCCACCACCAACCTCTGAGCACAGAAGGACCCCTCCCTTCCAGGAGGAGTAGAGCTAGTGTAGTTCCTGCAACAGCTGCAAACCAGACTGTTGAAAAAGCCTCCTGTGACTCCCCATCCGACTCCCTCAGAAAGTCCCAGAACAGCCCACTGACTGCCAGTCTATTCGGAGGTTGCCTCTCCCCCCTGATTGTACCCTATATAGTTACCTTTGTCCAAATTCTGCCCCAATTGTTTGAATTCTACCCTAATTGCAAGTATATAACTCCCTGGTAGACTCTGCTCAGGGACTTCTCTCTTTGAAATGGGATGACCCTGATATTTTGGAATGACTAAACTCTTGCCTTTACATAGATTTCCTCCTCTGTGAGTGACATTTCAGGAGGTTCAGGTAGTGGTTCAATTTGTACCTCATATTTTGTGTATTGGCCAGTAAACTCACCTCTTGGAGGAGACCCACAGGAGAGTGGTGAATTGGGGAAGTGACAGCCTGAGCGATGTACCACAGTTGTCTACGTCTCCTCTATCTAGCTTCTTTGTGTTCTGCTTTTGGTTAGATTCATATGTGCAAGCTTAAGGAGGGCTCGGACAGCCTCAGTAACAGGACTTTGATCTGGCCAGTGGCTGGAGCAGAAGGCCTGAGATATCCTGTCCGTGGCATGAACAGGCTGGTCTGTGTACTTCAGCTGCGAAAGAGGGTACTTTGTGTTAGTTGTTCTTTTGTTTTCTGTGTTCTTGGACTTGGACTGATGAAATTTTTTGACATGGGACAGGTTCTTAGGACTAATGATCACTTAATATAACTTAGAGTGGCCTGCTTTTGATGTTAAATGGCCACAGGACCTTCCCAAGGTGTCAGCAGTAGAGGATATAGTGTTTCAGAAGTTTTCCCTCCTCCTCCCTGCTAACACTTCTTTGTCAACGTGAACAAAATCTGAGTCCAGCCTAGCAGTTAGCTCCATCCTTGTTGACAGTGTTAGCTTTGGGGCTGGAGAGATGGCTCGGTGGTTAAGAACACTGACTGCTCTTCCAGATGTCCTGAGTTCAATTCTCAGCAGTCATTTGTTGAGTTTCTTTTTCCCTCAGGACCAGCTCCAGGTTTTACATTTCTCACCGGTTTATCCCCTCTTCCCCTCTCCTTCTGCCTAGGGCAGACACAGTGCAGTCTGGCATCCAGGGTCCATGACAGGAGAGGCCCCAAGTGGTCATATGTATCCATTAACAGAGTTTGCAACTGACTCCTGCTCACATCTTTTGTTCAGTAAATGAATATCCTTCTTGCCAAGAGAAATGCATGCTCCCTGTCCAAGTAAATATGGTCTCTGAGTTTTTAAGATGAAAAAGATTTATTTTATATAAAGAAAGGGGATGCCTCTGGTAGGCTCATGTTGAGGCCTCTCTTCCCCTGAGGGACCAGCCACCGGATGGCATAATGTAGAATAAACTGTATTCAGGACATGACACCAACTCCCCCAAAAAGTTCTTACAGGTTCTCTTCACCACAGACATAGGCCAAGAAACTGGCCCTTGGGCCCACAGGGAACCCACCCAGATTGGTTATTTAATGGGTGTAAGGGTTAGGGATCTCCTCCAGATTTGCCACCAGGCTCTGCAAGCAGGTTTAAACAATAATTGGCCAGTGTTTAGATATGATATGAAATAAGAGAAAACAGAGAACTCTAGTACAGGGCGTTCTTCAATTAGTTAGTGCCAAATATTAGATAAAAGTTACAGATACAAGCTAATAAAAGTTGCAAAGATTATAGAAGAGTGCACATTAGACAAGAAGAATGAATTAGAGCCCCTCTAGCCAACAAAGCCCTGGATCCAGGAGAAAAGACTACCATAGAAATGGCCAATGGCTTATTTATCATAGAAACTGGACTCAGTGACAGCAGGATTGCCTGCTTATTATTGTTGCCACAGCACTGTTGGATAAAGATGCAGATAAGTTAACTTTGCGACTCATCACACACACACACACACACACACACACACACACACACACACACACAAAATTCTGATTGTTGTTCAGTAATGCCTACAGGCTTCATTTTCAGACTTTCTCAATTTACCATGGCTTACATATTTTCCAGCCACCTGTTTCCCCGAACCGTGCATTTCTGCTGCCCGACCCTGACTTGGACTGTCCACTCCATCAAAGTGATTCTCCTCTGCCAGAGACAGAACAGATCTGGTTTATTAACAAAAGCAGCTTTACCCATGAGGGTCAGAGGAGATCAGGGGCAGTGGTGACACTGGAAATGGAGGTAGTCTGGACTCAGTCTGTTCCTCCAGACACTTGAATTCAAAGGGCCAAGCTAATAACATTAACACAAGCCCTCATCATGGAAAAAGAAACCAATGGCTAGAGATAACACATGGGCTAACAAGGCCGCTAAGGACATAGTCTTAAAGAAAACAGCATCTCTAGATTGGATACTGTTCTATCTGAACCACCTAGATCAACTGATATATGGAGAAAAAGAAATTAAATGGGATGGTGATGATCGACTGAATGTAAGCTAATATTATCCATCTCTTTAACAAGAACTTTTCTCAGAAAGATCCACAGAGTCACTCACTTGGGAGTAAAACGAATGACAAACTTTAAAGCTTATCAGCTGAGCAACACTCCCAGTCACCCCAAATATCCAAACTCCTGACTGAGAGGTAAGAGCCTGGAGGCCTCTACTGGGAAAATTGATTTTATAGAGATTAAGGAAGAAAGACATGGCTCAAAATACCTGCTGGTTTTTGTGGACATTTCCTCCTGGATAGACGGATAGAGATACTAGAAGAGATTTTCCCAGATTTGAAGCACCTAAAGTAATAGGACCAGATAATGGGCCTGCCTTCATATTTCAGAAATGTCAGTGACTAACTAAGATCTTGGGGACAAATTGGAAGCTTCATTATGCATATCATCCCCACAGTTAAGGGCAGGTAGAAAGGATAAATAGAACTCTAAATTAGACCTTAACTAAATTAGCCTTAGAGACTGGATGATGCTCCTTCCCTTTGCCCTATACTAGATGTATATGGCATTCTAGCCCCCGTTGTATCCAGCCTACAGTTGGCAGCTATTACAGAACTGAAAATGATAATTTAATACTTAAGGTCAGCGCTACTCAATAGGCTCATGACTATGTTTGCCCTAAATTATGTGCCCTCAACACCCTGGCAGTCCCCTACATTGGGGAAATTATCCTTCACAGGACCATGAAGTTAGGGTTTTACTGCTGAGAACATATAGCATGACCAAAGTAAGTTTTATAAAGGACAACATTTAATTGGGGCTGGCTTATAGGTTCAGATGTTTAGTTCAATATCTTTAAGGTGGGGACGTGTCACCCTCTAAGCAGGTGTGGTGCTGTAGGAGTTGTGAGTTCTCCATCAGAAGGCTGCTAGCAGAATACTAACACTCAGGCCTTTCTCTGACCCCAGATATCTTAATCAAGCAACTGGCTTTTGAAAATGCTAGTACAGCAGAAAAACACTGTCTCAAAAACCAACCAACCAACCAAACCAACAAAGACAAATTAAAAACAGCAGCAACGGGGTTGGGGATTTAGCTCAGTGGTAGAGCACTTGCCTAACAAGCGTAAGGCCCTCGATATGGTTCTCAGCTCTGAAAAAAAAAAGACAAAATAAAAACAGGAGCAGCAGCAACAATAACAACAACAAACGAAAGAAAGAAAACACCAATGCATACTCTTATGTGACCTTACCTCCAAGTTATTTCTGAATTGTAAATTAAAATGCCTATAGTCAAAAGCTGTGCAGAATTAAGATAGGTGTTCCCTGGTGGTTCCAATTGGGGGTGGGAGACCATGACAGACGGGGTAGAAAGAAGAACATAAATAGAGGAGAAGCCACCATGAGGTAAGAATCTTTAAATAATGGACATGTGAGTGGGCTAATTGGAGTGAAAAGCATCCCAGACAAAACCATGGCAAATTATATAACAGAATTATTGGAAAAATATGCATAATAGTATAGAGGATAGCTATCTGCCCAGTTCTTGTGCTAATTAAGGATTATCATAGATATAAAGCTAGTGTGAATCTTTTATCCAGAAACTAACTGGGCAAAGGATGGGCAGAAATCCATGGTTGGGATCAAATACTTTCTACACACAAAACCAGATTCAGCACCTAGAATTACAATCTTCCCAACCCCAGATAACTACAGACCAGCATAGAAACACAACCAGTAACAGCCAGGGCGTTCAAATCTCTATTAGAGCCCATCAACACTATGACAGAAGGCCCTGAATATGTCAACATGATTGAAGAACAAGAATAAAACAGACTGTAAAACAGCATTTGCACATATGGGAGAGGCCTTTAAAGAGAAAGTAAAGAAATGTGTGAAAACAATAACTGTGGAAGGAAATGAATAAAGAAATCCTAAACAGAGAGATGTGGATGAGTAAAATGTAGGAACTCAAATAGTCTCTCAGAGGCAGACATTAATAACAGACTCCAACAGATGGAATAGAGAACCTCAGGCATTGAAGAGATGATAGAAGGAATGGATACGTAGATAGAGGAAATCTTAAATCCAAAGGGAGGAAAAGAGTGGAGGGGGAAAGGAATAAAGGAAAAGCAAAGGAAGAAAGGAAGGAAGGAAGGAGGGAGGGAGGGAAGGAAGGAAGGAAGGAAGTCAATCCTGGAAGAAAACATCCAAGAAATAGACAGGATTTTTCTGCAAAATAACAAATATAATAAAGACAATAAAGTATATAGGAAGGATGAAAATAAACTTGGGTCAAAGGCAAATAAAACAAAAAACAAAAACAAAAACAAACAAACAAACAAACAAAAATTATCAACAAAATCATAGAAGAAAATGTCCTTAACTTAAACAAGAGACTCATCAAAGTAAAAGGAGCACACAGTATGAAATAGACTGGAGTGGAAAAGAAATTCCCCTGGGCATATATTACCTAAGACAGTAAACATGGAGAACAAATAAGTGTAATAAAAGCTGCAAGG
Source organism: Rattus norvegicus (assembly GCF_021556685.1). Classification (NCBI taxonomy): domain Eukaryota; kingdom Metazoa; phylum Chordata; class Mammalia; order Rodentia; family Muridae; genus Rattus; species Rattus norvegicus. The sequence goes on along the minus strand of NC_141548.1, from coordinate 6,037,415 downwards.
GAAAAAGTACTGGTAACATACAAAGTCAGTCCTCCTATGAGAATCACACATTACTTCTCCCAGAGACTCTAAAAGCCAGAAGAGCCTGGATAGATTCACCGAAGACTAAGAGACCAGACTAATAAAGTTGGATTTTTGTTGACCCAAGGGCCTCCCTTCTTTAATCACATACAATATTATTAGATACTTCCTAAAATTGCCTTCAGAGCTTCTTTGAGGAAGCCTGAGGAGCTTAAGACCTCTGATAAAGTATTTTGTACAAAAGGACCTGCTTCCTTTTTCCTTATTTCTACTACAGCAGGATGGAGGCAAAGTTTTTTGCAAACTACTTTTAATAAGTAGCCCACATCATAGGTAATGGAAGAGAAAAGTTATTAGGATATGGGGGAAGAGGACCTGTTCAGCAATAGTTCTTCAGGAACGAGCTTGTTTTCCTTTGGCAGCAGTTCAGGACAACAGCAAGCAGCAAACCTGACTCCGGAGGGGATTTCTCAGGGGAGGAAAGCAGGAGTGTGGTGGAAACATTGTGGCAGCGGCTGTGCAGACTCAGGAGCTCCTGCTCAAGCTGCAACAAAGCACCCTGTGCTCTGAAGCACAGCAGCTTAGCCAGTTAGCTGGAGACCTGGCTCTCCCACTGCCTGCCTTACCTGGAAACCGCACAGAATACACGAGGACAAACAACTGTGCCCAAGCTGAGCAGGCAGCGCAAAAGCGCCTGTGAAGGACCCGCAGGCACCACCTTAGTCAGCTTCATCAGAGCAGAGAGTCTAAAGTCTTTTCCTCCTTCAAGCATGGCACCCCAGCCCATTTTCTTTCATTCCCTGCCTTTATTTTGATGGCTTCTACTTCCCTTCATAAGTTTGTCGTTTAGTTTCTTTTCTCTCTTTTTTGTTTCTTTGTTACTTTCTTTCTATCAACTAATATAAAGGACCAGCAATTTGATATTTCTAACCTAATATTTGCTGTGGTTTATGCCATGCATATTTGCACATTAAAACTCTTTTTTCTTGCATTTGCCACACTTTAATCGGACTCATTAGCTTAGCTCAATTTCAGTTCTTGGGTTTTCTGAGGTAAGTGAATGTTGGGGTGACCTCATTCCCAACTCCTGATCCTTGTGCCTCTAAAGTCAAATGCTTATGAATTTTCAAAGTTTTCTTTGCCAGTGGATATGTGTGTGTCTGTGCACATATGTGCCACATATTCAGTCCATGTTTGTACCATGGGTCCCAGGTATTGAACTCAGAATATCATACTAGGGTAGCAAGTTCTTTTACCTGCTAAGGACCTTGCTGCTATTGCACAAGTGTGTGTGTGAGTGTGTGTGTCTGTGTGTTTGTGTGTGTGTCTAATTTTCATATATGTATACACCATATATTGCGCCAATCTCTGCCTCTCAATACCATTGTCCTTCCTTTCCTCACCTCTTCTATCATTTCTTTTTATCCCTCTGGACAGTTTCTCGTTGTTGACATCAATTTAAAATGTAGGAACACACACACGCCATTTGAAACCAAGTTAAAATGAAAAAATAAAAATATGCAGTCTTTTTGATCAGTACTCCTTAGCAATAGCTTTTCTTTGATTTTTTTATACAATTGATATATAATAATTAATGGGCAATCAGCTTGCAAATTTTCCTTAATGATTATATCCTTGGAATTTTCATAAATGTTAGTATACTATCTGTGGATAAAAATGTCAACTTTTAATTCCTATAGTGACGGGCCTTAAATTATCACCTTCCTCCATTCTGACCACAGCAGTCTGCTGTCTATAAGGGTGATCACCACTTAATAAATAAAAGGGAAACAGAAGAGTGGTCTTGTTCTGACCCCTTCTACCCAAATGGTGTTACATGTTTGTCCTGAAGAAATGAGGATATGTTTTGCTAGGTATGGGGTGCCAGCTTGTGGAAGTGAGAATTTAGTGCACCTGAGTGATGTCTTCTCCCACAGTTGCCTTGGCTGGAGGAGACCTGAATCATCCCAGTCACAAGCACTCCTCTCTCGAAAGAAACCCAACCTCAGCTTTAAAGGAAATGGACACTTAATATCCAGTGAGATTCGTGCACATCCCTCACTCTGGCGTAAGTCCAAAAGACTTTCAGAAAAATGAAAGGGCACTTAGTGCCATTAGAAAATTCATGCCAGAGTCTTCTGTCTAGTCCAATGGAACAATGCCTCGAAATACCCAGCTACAAGTTGTTAATCTATACGCCATGCTGTGAATCATCTAAGGTGATAGTATATTTCATAACGCCCTAGTAGGTACTTAATTGCTTTTTTGTGGATTTTTTGTGATTTTTCATGGTGGTGGTCCACTGTTACTTCAAGAGTTCAAGCAGGAGGGCAGAGGCAGGGAGTAGAACATCCTTGTTTACATAGATAGTTCCATGCTAAATACAAACAAAAAGATCTTGGATTACAAATACAAAACCCCAAATGAACATGTCATTGCAGATGTGTGTCCCTTCTGAGCGCACAGGTTAAAATCAAACTTTATCATGCCAAGAGAACATCCACAAGAAAATTGCTGGAGACACCAGGCAGATTAGAATAGAAGTAATGGTGCCGGAGAGGTAGTTCCACAGTTAATACTAGCTACTCTTCCAGCGGTCCTGAGTTCAATTCCCAGCAACCACATAGTGGCTCACAACCATCTAAAGTGAGATCTGGCGCCCTCTTCTGGTCTGCAAGCATGCATGCAGGCAGAATGCTCTATACGTCATAAATCTTAAACAAACTAAAATAAAAATAAATAGGTTTGGAAAGCTATGTGTATTATATATAAAAAGTGCAATTACATCTACTGCTATCCTGCATAGATATACAGGGGCCTGCAGCATCCTTCTATTTCTGATAGTTCACCCACCACTTCAATATCTGAGACCAGTGTCACTTATGAAATACTTCATTTAAGTTATAAATGTACCATTGTCATTCAAGCCTGGAAATATTAACTCTTTGAATGAATGTACAGAGAATTTTAGTCAGTATGTTGCCACAGGATCTGTCAGGGGTTGGAGAGATGCTTCACGGATTAAGAGTATCAATTGCTCTCCCAGAGATCCTGAGTTCAAATCCCAACAACCACATGGGTACTTACAGAACTCTGCAATGTGATCTGATACACTCTTCTGGTGTGTTTGAAGATAACTACAATGTACTCACAAGTAGATATTATATACTAAAAAAAAAAAAGGAAAAATAGGACTTCTCAGTTTAATCTGGCAGACCTAAATGTCATGGACTTACTGGATGGAGCAGGGTGGGCTTGATCCTGTAGGAATGTACCCAAGCACTGAAATTGGCACTTTGAGTCACTATGCCCAGTTGTGAAGAGTCCTTTCATGGTTGTGGTGAGCAACTTTGCTTATCCTTTCCTATCAGCCAATTCTTTCTATATAAATGAGATCATTTCTGTAGTGTCTGGTTTCAGGTGAATTCTGATTGGCTCTGTGATTCTGACATTTTTGTGGCTCCAGTTGACTAAAGAGGAAGCCATCCATGGTTTTCTAGGTCTCTGAGTGTTTTACCTCTTTTAAAAATATTAATCAATCATGTTTATTTAAAGTATTAACATCAGAAATTTTTAATGGGAATTATTTTAAAAAATCATTAAACAACCAAATCGATTTTCCTATTCTAGCCATATAAGCCAGCTGGACTTTGTAAGGAAAATGATCTAAAGCATCAGTGTCAAGGACTACAGAAAACTGCCACCCACAGGTAAACTGCCACAGTAAAGTGACTACAGCATGGTTCTGTCATTCATACCAGACAACCCAGAATAAATACCTTATAAAAAGAATTAAAATCTATCCAAACCACTTAAAATACTTAAATGCAGAAACCTTAATTTTCCTTCAGTTGGGCCAGAAACCACCACAGTCGCTATGGTCAGTGTTCCAGGGAGAACGAGTGGAATGTTTAAGCTTAGGCCAACCAACATAGCCCTCGACTTTTCAAAGAAATCGTTTACTCAGGTATACTGTAAACAAGGACTGTGGCAACACAGGAAACAAAGGCAGTTGGCAAGTGAAACTTCTAGAAGCTCATGAAAACAATACCATCCAAACTGCAGATGGAAAAGGAGAGACAGGTAGTGCCAGGTTCTCTGCAGTCGTTCGGTCGTGCAGGGTGTCAAACAATCGCTGCTTCCCACACCAGGATGTTAGCCCACAGGAGGGGCTGGCGGGACCTGTCCACTGTGAGGACTGGAGGGCTTTCCAGGAAGGCTGAAGCCTCTCAGGTTAGGAGGCCTCAGTAGAAAGAGGAGCACAGCGATCACCATCCAGGCCATCAAGATCACAGTGATGCTGATGCCACTGTCACCGGAGGGCCCTGGCAATTCCCGAAGGCATTCTGTGTTGGTACAATAGGACTGGGACTGCCGGAGCAGATTGATGAGTCTTCTCATAGCGCGTTCATGAGAGTAAATACATTCACAGGGATCAAATCCTCCTTCAGTCATGGTTGGTTACCAGCTTGATTTTACTCAACTCTTTAAGGCCGCCCAAACAAGTGGTGGGTGGGGAGGGAGGTGGCCTGGAGTGTTCTGGACGCCCCTGTCGCTGCCCTGCTGCTGGCCGCCACCCTCCTCCCCTCCGGATTAGATAGTCAATGTCACTCTTAGCCGCTAGACCCGGATCTGCGTTTTGCCTTTTGTATGGGTGGATCACGAGGTTGTCAAGTGTGGGCAGAATCTGGGAGACAGCTTTGCCTATCGAGGTTGGTGTTAGTCTTTGTATGGTTACCAGGGACCAATTCCAGATCCTCTGGAAGAACAGTAAGTGATTTCAACTGCTGTGATATCTTCCCTGCCCCTTCCTCTATACTTTGATCTTTCTTTCTTTTTTTTTTTCTTTTCCGGAGCTGGGGACCCGAATCCAGGGCCTTGCGGTTTCTAGGCAAGCGTCTACAACTGAGCTAAATCCCCAACCCCATACTTTGATCTTTCTGTAGTCTCTCTGACTCCATCTGCCATAATGAAGACTTCATCTCATAAAACACTGTGGACAATAGCTACTGTGAAAAATACCATAAGTTGACAGAGCCTCCATTTTCACATAAATATATAAACACATAAATACCTAAAGAAACACAGAGACACACATAAACACACGCACAGAACACACAAAGACACACAGAGACACACACAGCCCAAGTCATCATATTCTTTAGTAATTCTGTCCAGAGCCAAGTGGTTATAGGGATAGAAGAAAGTACAATTCCCAGCAATTTCAACTGAATATCATGTAATGCATATTTATGAAATGCATACTTCACAGTATTTTAGGATTCGAGTACATTATACTATCTATCCTTTATTTTCAAAAGTATCGAAAGTTATGAAGAGAATTCCAGCCTAGTATCAGACTTGTGTCCATCAGAATCAGAACAGTTTGCTGTTTGAAACTTTCTTTTATTACAACTGTTTCCTAATGTCACATAGGAAACCCGGCTTCAGCCAGAAATGCCTTTAGCTACCACATGCATCTGAATCTCACCCTGGGAAAACCATGAGAATCCATGAGAGAATGTGTGTGGCTCTTTGATGTCCAGCTTTCCTGTAGGTCTCTTCTGGCTTGCACGGATACCACTCCTTGATTCCTCCCTCTAAATGGCCGTGCAACCTTCTTGCCTTGCTCTGCTGCTGGTCACTGACAACTTGAGGAAGGTAAAAATTGCCTAGTGTGTTAGTGAAGCAGGCCTTTGAATGTCGCTCTGAGGGGTTTTGGGGAGAGAATCGACTTAAAGCTCACTCTGAATGGTGGTAACACCATAACTCTCAGGCCAGGTGCCTGCACTGAATGGCACAGAGAGGAGGCTAAGAGCTAGAATTTCCCTATTTCTGCTCCCTGCTCCACCCACATGGTAAGAGTCTCATTCACATCCTGCCAGCCAGTCCACTTCTACCAACTGCACCTCTCACAGCTACACTCACCCCTTCTAGGATGGAGTCTGTGCTTCCCGACTCTGAGCCAATGGAACCCTCCTTTCTTAAAATGCTTCTGTGACAGAATGGGAAACACGACCAGTGCAGTCACTGCTTCCTTCTGCCTTTTGCACACTCCTCCCGCCTGGTTCCCTCACAGCCTTCGCAGTCCAATGTGTCTATAAGAAAACAGGCTAAAGATGTCACCTTAATTCTCCTTTGACTTGTCTCTGGGAAGAGCCTTTTGCTACATCAGCCCAGATAGAAGAGTGAACGAGGAAAAAGAGAAGAGAAGACAGTAGATGGCCTAGGCAAGGGATAACTGAAGTTCTCCTTGTAACACAAGCTACTTCCCAAGATATTACCACTAATCCAGTTTCTGTGTCAATATGACCCCCAAAACCTAACCACCTATCATTAGAGCACATTTGCTGACAAAATTTTGTTGCAGTTAAATTTCTATTATATGTCTTTCAAAACACATGTAAAAGTGGAGTGGGCTTTTCCAGCTAGATTCATGACCTCCTCTCTCCCACACAGCACCCATACTCAAATCACCTGTGACATCTTGTTTCCTAAACACAGGTATGGCTGTCACTTTTACTTTTCTCCATGGGATAGTTTAGGTAGAGTGACCTGACCACACCTGCCCATCAATGATTGGCCTTCTAGCTTTAATGACTTCGAAAAATTCATGTTTGTTGATAATGGAAATCCTCCCACAGTATAAAGTCATTTGCTCCTGCTCTCAAACAGAGGAAAAGAAAGAGAGAGAAGGTCTGCCTGCTAGGCATAGTCAAGGTAGGTCAAGGCCTGTTGGCAGATTTTTCAGCCTGCTGAGGTATGGAACCTTAAGAGAAGGTGTACTTGAGGCTTAAATTTCTATTGACCTTGGTGGTTAAAAACGGAGTAGTTTGGGGGATGGGAACGAATGCATTGTTTATTTTAACAATTTGTTTCTGTCAGCTTTGGTTATGCTTCGCACAATGCTATAGTAAAATATGGCTTTGAGAAATGTGCTTGTTGTTTCCTTGTACCCACCAGCAGCCCTTTCATAGCTGTCTCTTTCCTCTTCTTTTGGCCTTTCCTCATCTGCCCCTCAGAGAACCTTTCCACTTCCTACCAGTCAGTCCACCAAAGTAGGGCCATGCCGTTTCAGGAAACTGGAATTTCTGAAAAGCCCATTGAATATGGAAAGCAATATCCCCCAGGATATGTCCTGCAGCTCAGAGTAAGATGTTGCAAAAAGAGGATAACTGACTGATCTCCCACTTTGTGCTTTCAAAAAGAACAAATACTTCAAAACCATAGTTTCTTCCGCCTCTCCATTACAGAATCTGATTTCAGCCCTGCACACTGTGCTCTCCTGGATCCATGGATGCTAAGCTGCAGGTTCTGGAGATGCCAACCCCTCAGATGAATTCAATGTCTGCTCAACTCAGTCCATTCATTCACAATTCCTGGAGTCTTTGCGTCCACCGACCCAGACGCCCATCGCCGGTCGAGAGTATTCCACGCAGCGGATCGAGTTCCAGCAAGCAGAAGGATCTTCAGTCACAGAGCACATTGCAGAACTTACCTGACAGGCTGGACAGAACTAAGAGGTTAGTGAGAAACAAGTTTGTGAAAAGGATCCTATGTCGCCATCTTCTGGGAAAATACAGAATTACATCCTATTACCTTACTTTGGAGTCTGAGGCTTCCTTCTAGCCTCGCATGTGCCTCTGTTCAAGACATAGATGCAGATATTCACAGCCAACCATTGGACTAAGCCTGGGGACCACAATGAAAGAGTTAGGGAAAAGCCTGAAGGAGATGAAGGGGATTGGAACCCAATATGAAGAACAACAATATCAATTAACTGGGGCCTTCAGAGTTCCTCGGGACTAAACTACCAACTAAAGAGGATATATGGTCCCGGCTATGGCTCCTGATACATATAGTGTAGAGCATGTGTAGCAACAACTGGCTCATCTGACATCTCTGGGATGGGAGGCAACTGGCCCTGTAGAAACTTGATGTCCCAGAGAAGGGGGATGCTAGAGGGGTGAAGTGGAAGTGGGTGGGTAGGTGGAGGAGTGCCCTCTTAGAAACAAAGAGGATTGGGAGGGTATGGGGGTTCAAAGTGGAGAGACCAATGATGGGGATGACATTTGAAATGTAAACAAATAAAATGACTAGTGTATAATAGATGGTAACAGACGTCTCCATAAGGACTAGATATTCATTTTCTGTAACAGGTTCATTGAAAGTCAAAATCCATAACTGTTGTGACTTACTTATTATTGAAATTTCACATAGATGAACACAATCAACATTTTAACTTCTCTCCTTGCACCCATAATAAATCATTAGTTACCTTTATAAAACAATTTAAAAAGCAATTAGGGTTTCTACTCTCTTAGGCTTCGATACAGCGCCTCATTTTACTGTCCCTCTCTATGTTCCCTCCATTGCTGCCCTCTCCCTGTCTCTTCACATTTCACATTCCTATCCCTGATAGTGTCCCTCAGCCATCCATGAGTGAACTTGTACTTCCCTAAATGAGGACAGTCTGGCCCACGTCCCTAGACCCTCACACTAAACTGATCATACAGTCACACAGATTGAAGAATCAACAGCTAACACCCACACCCACATTTCAGTGAATATGTATCCCATTTGTCTCTTTCAGTCTGGATTGCCTCATCCAGAATGACTTTTACTAGATCCATTCATTGTCCTGCATAGTGCATGCTTCCTTTTTGCCTTTTGTAATTGTTAAGCAGCAATGCAGTGTGTAAATGCACCACCTTTTCTTTATGCATTCATCCGTTAAGGGACAACTTAAATATTTCCAAATTCTAAGCATTATAAATGAGCTTCACTGAACATGGTTGAGCAAGGGTCTGTATTCTAGGATGAATCAACATCTGGACATGAGACCTGGAGTTGTATCTTAAGGTACAACAATTTTCACCTTCCTGAAGAACCATCATACTGATCTCCGAAGTTGCTGTAGAAGTTTGCCTTTCCACCAGGAGAGTATGAATGTTCCCCTTGCTCCATAACCCAGTCAGCTTGAGTTGTCACACGTGTTATTAACCTTAGTCATACTGACAAGTGTGAAAAGTGATCTCAGAGTAATTTTGATTTGCATTTGCGTGATGTGGAAGGATGATGAATATTTCTTATGAATTTCTGTCATTTGAGTTTCTTTTATTATGAATGTTATGCTTAGATATGTAGCACTTTTTAATTATTTTTCTTCATATACAGTGTTTTAGTTTTTCCAATATATATTTATATTAGCCTGTTGGGCCCTACCTTGGAGTGTTTCCCTTCCCCCTCGCTGTGCCTTTCAGCCTACTATGGCCAGAAGTTGTTTACACCCTTGGCAGCTTCTCTCGGTCCCTGATTTGGGGCCAGGACCTTCCATGGCACCCATTCCTCTTGCTGAGCCTTTCAGCTTCTTATTGTTAAGAAGTTGTTTACGCCCCTGTGTTGGGGCCAGGACTTGCCACGAGCAGATTTTTCCTGTTTTCCTATTTTCCTGGTTGGGGTTTTCACCTGCTTTATTGTTTTTCCACGGCTTTTGCCTCTGGTATATAAGGAGATCTCAGTAAAGCGTGGACAGCCTTCTTTTAACACAAATGACCCGAGTGTGTGTTTCTTCTTAACTCTTATAGGCCTATGCCCGGTTCTGAGTGTCCTGATGACACAGGCATCATCAAATGGAGGTCCCACCAAGATTGGAAAAGAGAGGACACCCTGACGAGATGGTCCCAGGAAGCCGGCCAGTGAAGGAGGGACGTATTAGGGAAAATGGGCCAGGAAAGGTCCCAGTAAGCAGGATACAGAAGCACCATGGGCATTGAAAGCACTTGCAAAGAAAAATAAAGATTTGGGGTACTGGTGAGTAAACCTTGTAAAAAGGGACAAGGTAATAATGGTCAAATGTTTTTGTGTACGTGTTCTTTTAGAGTTATGCTAAAATCTAGAGAAGCAAAGTTAATTCTCATAGATGTTTTTAGTCTTTGGACCCTGATTAGAGACATTTTACACCCTAGACAAGAGAGAAAATGGTTTGAGAAAAACATTCCTCCCAGACTCTCCACAGATGCTTTGGCAAAAGAAGGAAAGTGAGATTAAGCTTTTTAAGAGCTCTCCTAGGCACATCCTGCCTCCTTGCTGGCTCCTATTGGAGAAGTGCTTATTTCTGGTTCTATGTCCTTTAGGTAGGGTATCTGAGTCCTTTTGGTGGGACACCATCTAGCTCCTTCCCTCTATGTCTATTGTCTGTCCTTGTTGCACCAAGCTGTCCATGGATGTCAATGTATGTCTGGGTTGTGCTTCTTGTTGCTTGAATGTTTTGTGTTTCATGTTTAAAAGAAAAAATGGTGAAAACTTTAAATGCTGGTTGATTCCCCCTTGATTTAGTTTTAAGTCCTTTCAAGAAAGGAACAAATAAATAAAACAGTTTCAATTGACCTTTGGAGCCCAGCATCCTAGATAACTGGTTATCTCTGGTGTTAACTGTCATGTGTGTCTCTGACTGAATCCTGCCTCAATGGAGGAATGTAGCTAGGAGCCTAGGTCTGTCCACTGGGGAAGCTCCCCAGGGGGCTGGCTCAATGTCTACACTAGCTGGCCTTAAAGGTGCCAGCAGCTTCAAAGCTTCTATGGTAATGGAGCTGTTAGCTGTTTCTCTTAGAGAAATCTTTGACTGTGATATTTGGAATCAACAGGTAACAAGGTGCTTCTTTTAAAATGACAGCTAAAGAAGTAAAAATGGTGTTTGATCTAAGTACTAAAGATATGTGTAGTCACTTCATTTTTTTCTGTTTGGTTTTAAATATATAATAAGCTTTACATGTCTTGGCTATAGGTGACTGGCTTTTAAGTTATTGGGTATGGTTGAAAATTTGTAATATTTGTAATAGAATGTTGGCTTAAAAAAGGAGTCATTCGAGAAAACACGTGGCATGTGCCAACCCAGGGAAACAGGTCTAGATTGGGATAATATTTTAATATAACTCTTATCATGGAAACCGGACTTGTAAAAGAATTTAGGGCAATGTCTCTTTGGTGAGGTATTAGAGCCTGCAATATCGATCCTTCATATGCAAGGCTTGGCCGTCATACTTTATAGCATGAGGAATGGACTTGGTGTTTTGGAGAGACTGGATTTTGGAGGATAGTTTGGTGGAGGGTGAGTTTTGCTTTCCAAAGATATGGCTGTGCTCTGATGTTACAAGGGAAACTTAAAGATTGTGGCTAATGATTGCCAGTGTTACATTGACTACAGTTTACAGTCTGATCACAGACAGACCTCGGGATTCTAACTCACACATATTTGTGCTTAAGAAAAAATCAAACAGGTGGAGATTGTCACAAGGGTTGATGAGGCTATGGAACTTATAAGAGCATGACAGCCTGCTTCCTCCAACTGCTATTTCAAGAAATACATATAGAATTATTATAGATTTAAAAGGTTGGTCTTTTTTTTCTTTTCTTTTCTTTTTTTTTTTTTTTTTTTTTTTTTGGTGCTGGGGACCGACCCAGGGCCTTGCTGCTCTACCACTGAGCTAAATTCCCAACCCCTAAGAGATTGTTTTTATACTGTTTCTTGCACTCTTGGGTTGTTGTGAAATATTTCATTTCTTGTGTTTCCTTGGGTTTTGTTTGACTTGACCATACATTTGTATGCCTTTTTGAAAGAAAAATGTACTAATTTTTATTTATTTTGGTGAATTGTTCTTTGGATGACTTTTGTCTGTGGTTCCTCTGAATGCAGTTCCAACGGTGGCCAGAGAGACACCAGATACTGAGTTATAAATGATGGTTAAGCACCCTGTAGGTCCTCAGAGTGAAGCCAGCAGGTTGCCCAGGTCGAACTCCAATTCTAGCTCCCAGTGCACCATGATGTGCTACAGCTTCTCTGCTTCCTCTTGCTCTTCCTTGGCCAGCAGCACCTCTGCATTCTGCCCCTCCATGGCTCTCGCTTGGGTCTCAGTTCCTCCCTCACTTTTGGGGATTTTAACTTTAAGAATGGACAGAAAGTTTACAATTTGATGTTTGCTCTATACCTGAGAAGCTTTTTTGCCAGGAAAAGGGAGTTTCCATTGCACAAAATGGGATGGTAAGACAGAGATTTCAGGAAAAAACATGGGTGAATATATTGAAACCATGACCCCTCTCAAGGCACACTCCATGAAACAACATACTCCAACTTGCATACATTTAAAGGTGAAGGAAAAAAATATTGGCCTCTGGGGAACAGTAACAACTGTAGAAATTGGACTATATGTCACATGCATGGACACTGGGTTTATACATTTCAGGAAGAAGAATATCCCTCATCCACGGTCTTTAGACCTTTGGCTGTTAACAAAGATGTTCTATCCATTTCAAGGTCTGATACAACTCTCCCTCTCCTCAGCAACTGAGTTGTAATGAAGGAGTGAGAACTCTGAAGCTCTGGAAGGAGAGTGAGCGAATGGGTGTTCCTGGCTCAAAAGTGAGTCTCTGGAAAAGCCACTGCAGAAACTGGTCAGTCTGGGTGGAGGTAGTTAGCAAGTAAGCTATGGCATTTCCCAGTGACATCACCGGTAGTGTCTTCCCTGGAAATTCTCTTGTATCCAAGAGACACTAGAATGTTCTGTGATGTCAGCAGTGTTGTGGTGACACCAACTGCCTGAGCGATTTCCCTTCATTTCCTAATGGGTTCCCGAGGAGGCATGTTCTCCAGGATCCTCAGTCTCTTTCGGAGGGACAATCATATCCAGGCAGGCACCAGACCAAGGCAGAGGGAGGCCAGCCTTCTATCATGTTGGAGAAGAAGACGAATGGAAAGGTCCTTGAGGAGGTCAAGTGAGTACTGGGCAGGGCAAGGGGAGCTCCCTGGAGGAGGTTGGCTTGTGTTGGTCCTTCCAGGAGTAGGACATATGATTTAGAGCCTCAGTCTTCCTAATGGCTGACCCAGACACAATAATTTCTGATCATTAGTTTGACAGAAAACCAAGAACTGTTATATGTCAAGGGGCTTTCCTTGGATCTCTTTAGTGTCCTGGGCAGTGTCAAAGAATACCAGGATGAGCCTTTATAAGAATAACAAAGTGTCTCTTCCAGGATCGGCTGTTGAAACACTTCATTCTCAGCAGTGTCCTGTAGATTACTTGGGTAATTGATGCCAAGAGGGATACTCTCCTGGTCATATATCAAGGTCTCAGTTACTTTGTCCTTGAACACACATGATTAGGGATTCAAGATGTTAAGCAGTTTGAACTCAAGGACTTACCTGCCTCACATCAGACATTAGCTGAGAAGGTCCTCCAATTCTTCTTGTTTAGGCCAGCTTTAGAATTTCAGTGACAGAGGAATGGATTTAGGAGGTGTGGTCTATATCTATGATGGCATATGTCATCATATGGCTATGATGGTGGGAACAGGGAACTAGCTGAGTTCAGCTTAAAGATAGCTTTCTTGCTCTGTCAGGGATTCACTGTATCTGTAGAACTGTTCATCCTCAGACTTCTGTTTAGAGTAAGCATAGTTTTCCTTGACACTGTGTCCACATATATGCCTGTTTACTGGTGTTTATCTACCTACAGAGTTTGATCAGAAGGCATCGTCCCAACCCTCCACGACACCTGTTGAAGAGGAGAGAATGAAGCGTTTGGAGAACCTCAAAATTGCTCTCCAGAAGATGCAGAAGGAGAGAGATGAACTCAGGAGTATCCTGGCCGATTACCCGGGAAAGAATTTAAATGACAGGTAGTCACAATGCAAGTTCTGTTAAATCCACATTTCCTCACATCACAGTAGGCTACAACTCCAGGGTGTCCTCATGGTCAAAATCACTTTCCTGATTGCATCAGAATGTGAAGTTCAGATGGGAATGGGATGGTGGCACAGGCTATTTTAATTCCTACAAACGTAAATCATAGCCTGTGGCCTGAATCACAGTCTGGGAATGAGGGTATAGTGTGTGAGCTCTCATTGTGTGGTTTAAGGAGCCTGGACAGGTGTTGGCTTGTGGGAATTTCTAGGTGCTCTGATTATGACCAATCATTGTTGTAATTGACGTGGAGGTGCTTTGGGTTCAATAGGTCCTGTGAAGAGCTGGAGGGACCCAATCCCACTTGCTGCCTCACAGTGTGTGACTGGACTGACAACAGGGGATCATTGGTTTTCTCTGATTTTATTCATTGTATTTGGAGATAATGCCACATCCTTATATTTAATTGGCATTCTAATTGTATTTGAGAGAGAGAGAGAGAGTATGTGTTTTGAGTGAGTTTGTGTGTGTGTATGCATGTGTGAGTGTGTTTGTGTGTATCACTTAAGATCTGGGTATTCTATGTACTGATTTTGCCTGAGAATTGTCCTGTGTCAATTTCCATGGCATGATAATGATGAGGGTGAGAGCCTCACTGTGAGCAGTAGACCATTTCACATCTGCTCAGGTGGACGCACATGGGAATCTCCTGGTGCGTGTTATAAATTCTTTTCCCTGTAAATACTGTTCATGTTCCTTTGGGTTTTCATGTAGCAATAGATTCTATGATTGAGAATTGTTACCTAAGAACAGTAGAATAGTCTTCATGGGCTTAAGTTGGAGCCTGGATTGTGACACAGGGTCCTCAAGTGTTCTTGGCAAGCTAGTCTATTCCTTCAAACCCCCTCAGGGAGCTCAAGCAAATCAGCTCCCTCCTTCTGTTTCCTGGCACTGCTGTCTCCGTGTTCACAATAATAAACTTAATAAATATCAAATGACCCAGTACCAAGAAGCAAGGGCGTGGCATGTCCTAGGCTGGGGTAGTTCAGGATTCAGTCTGAATTCATGTAATTCTTGAATCCTTCATTCATAATGTTATTTCATCCTTGGACCATGCCTTACCACAGGAACAACTTTGAGTCTGAGATGCTCACGATGCAGCACCAGGAAGTGATGACCGACATGAAGAAAATGAGCGAGCAGGTCAATAGAGCTTTGGTCAAATGTACACACCTCACACTGGAAAATGACTGGTACTGGTGAGTAACTTACAAGGTTGTGACCCCAGCACTAGGCACAGCATGTGTCAGCCCATTCTTATCTTTGAAGTAAAGTGAGGATCAGGCTTTTTAGTGTTTGAAGCAGACCAGGAAGCCTGTGTCTAAGGAAGGCTCTAGGACACACAGGACACAGAAAGATTCTCCTCCAAGCGACATTCTAATAAAATGGACAAATAAGCACACATGGGGATTAAGTCCTCTTCTGGGAAAAACTTGAATCAATGGTGTCAGGTTTTTGAGTAGTGCCCTGAGTCTTCTGGAATGTGGCTCTTTTCTCCATTTCACCTGTCTCTAGGTCATGCTCCATGGCTACTGTGGACTTGGACTATAATCTTTGACTCTCTTTAGATCAGGACCCTAGAAGGAGTAATGGACTTGGAGATGTGGGAGGAAGTTGGAGACTGGCTGGGATTCACCATTTTTTCTTTGTGTCTCAGCCGCAGCTTCTGCCCCCTCCTAACTGAGTTGTTTGAGCTGAAGAACAATGCCCAGAGAGCACGGCATGAGAACAGGGAGCTTCTATGGGAACAGATTGCACTGGAAGAGTCTATTAAGGAAACAACAAGGTTCTGTGGGGAAGCCAGTATGAAAATCCGTGTAACAAGCAGCCTCAGGTAGGATGAATGAAGCATCAAGGGCAGGTTTTCCTGATATCTAAGCATAAACCAAGTCAAACCAGTTTAACCTTTCTCCACCTTATCCAGACACTCTCCTAGGTCTCATCCAGTTGTTCATCTCTTTGAACATTTACAAAACTTTCTGTGATGTTAGCTTCATGCAAGAAACTGGAGGATTGACAACCAAATCCTCCTGCTCAACTAGAAAATGCATTTCCTTAAGGGGGATCTGTTGATCACACACTGCACACTTACATGCCATTATGCTAGCGGGATGCCATGAGGTAGCCGTCTTTGTAGTGCACAGAACTGATTAGAGTTTAGTTCAATTGCCAAAAGAATGGCTCTCATTGTCAATTATGATGGGGCTTGTGGACTTTCTCTCCTTTTCCCCGTACATTGAAAATGGTCCCTTCTGCCTGTCCAAATCGTGGTTTCTAGTGACAGAGCTTGAGAAGCAGTTTGTCCGTCCTGTTTTATGTCAGTGTTTTAGTGTTCTTTCCTGTGGCTTATGTCCTGGAGCTGACTGGATGAACAGGGATGTAGGAAAGACTTCTCTCAGGGTGAGGGTTTGTGTGAGATATGTGAGGATTAGAGGGATATTTTTGTCCAGCTCTCTCAACCTAGTGTGCCCAAGAAGTGCATTCTCTACACAGGTTTACTCTATAAGGGAGGGATAGCAGTGTCTAAGCTCTCACTTGACACATTTCCTTTGCCTAATCTGTATTCAACAACTGTTCTTCCAGCCTGATGGCCTCCCCATTCTTTTCTGCTTCTCACTTATGATTTCTGTTCTTTCTCTCTCTCTCTCTCTCTCTCTCTCTCTCTCTCTCTCTCTCTCTCTCTCTCTCTCCCTTCCCCTCTCCATCTCTCTCTGACTCTGTGTGTGTGGGGGGGTGTTTTTTTGTGTGTTTGTGTCTGTGGGCACATACATGTGTGATCATGTTTATGGCTATGATGCATATTGTACTTTGGAAGTTGTTTGTTTTAATTGTTTGTGATATGGGTGTCTTATATATAGAAGTGTGTGTATATGTGTGTTTTTTCACATGTGTGTGTGTGAACTCATCAAGTTTCTGAACACAGACACATATACATGTATTTATATATATATTGTATAAGTCTATATGTGCATATTTAGAAACATGTAAAAGTATACACACACACACACACACACACACACACACACACACAAACACTCTGAGAGAGAGAGAAGAAGAGAAAACCTAATCTTTCCAATTACATTTTAAACTGTTCTTAATGGGGTCTTGATCACTATTCAAACTATTTAAACTGGGAAAACTATTCATCAACATTGACATTACTTGGAGAAAAACTCAGGAATAGGGTACAGGGATGTGAGGAGAGGCTGCTGTGTGAAATCCATGTACCTGAGTGTGGAAACTGATGACTGAGGGCTCTTCTGCCTTCTTTGCTCTCGGTGTATAGTAACACTGGAAGGTCATGTGGCTTGTTGTGTCTTCTCAACATCCTGGTTATGTTAACCATTTCCTGCCACCACTTTCTTTACAGATTGGCCTAAACTTGGTTGAATATACCTTGGCTTTGGAGTTTGGCCTGGAATTTGTTATTTGAAAGATTAATTTGCTTAGAGTTGAATCTGCAGCACAAGATGTCCAGGAGTTATGCTGAGGTGGAATCACATCTTTGCCTCAGACAGAAACTTAGGCTCAAAATAGTCCAAAGCACTCACCCTGTGTTGTGTTGTGGCACTCTTAACCATTGTTATTCAAAATCATTTGATCTGAGTGAAAATCATCTGTAAGGAGGGTTTAGAACAGTGAGACCCTCAGACATTGCTGGAGGTGTCAAATGGGTAGCCCTGTGAGACACCATGTACAACTCTTGTGAAAGTTCAACCTTTTGACACAGCAATTCCAGAAGAAGAAGTAGGTGTGAGCAGAGAAACTGGGGCACATTAGTGTTGTAGGGGTTCACCTCAGAGCAGCCATGAAGTAAAATTATCCAGATGTCCATCAGTCAGAAAGTGAAAAGGTACAATGTTGTCCAGCCCTTCCATGGACTGTGGCTGAGTTTGATTATACCTGCCAGCATTTGGCTTTGAATTAGCCTTCTCTTACTCGAATTATATCTGATAGCATCCCAGTACAAGTTTTACCTTGGATTGTGGTTATGGAGATTTCCTAGCTGTTTGTGCTGGTAGTTTGGCTCCCCTGTCAGGTACTGTATGGTAAAGGGACCTCATATTGGAAAATGCAGCTCACTTTGCATGCACTGGGAAACAGTGAGCAGAGGACTGAAGAGGCTCACCTGCCCCCACCCAGTGCTCTGTTGCCTGAAATCAGCCTCTTGTGCACAGCCATGTGACCTTGCTAAGGAGGCTTGGCTAACAGGCCTAGATGTCACATTTCTAATTTCTGATTTTCATGGGAATACACTTTATTGGCTGAGCTGTCTTTAGGCTATGCTCACTGTGTACTTACCCCATTCCAGGTTTTTTTTTCTTATGCCACAATAGTAGACTGGGTGATCCCTTCTATTACCATTAACTGGGAAACTAACCACATTCTGCAAAATACTCTGCTTGTATGTGTGAACAAATATAATTGGGGGAGTTCAAAAGTGTGTATGTCTGGGTATCTGTCTGTGTCTGTATACATGCATGCCTCCATGGGCAATATAATCTTCTAATGACCAGGATGAGGAGAGCATGGAGGAAAGTCTGCAGGAGCCCCTGAATCAGCAAAAACTGGTCACTGAGCAAAAGGCCTTGTCTGAGAAGATGCAGCATCATTTCGGTGTCACTGAGATGATTTGAAAGCACAGGATGAGAGGACCCAAGTAGATTCCCTGTACTTATAAACTGTCTTATTGGGTGTGTGACTTTCTCCATAGTTCTCAGCATCTGTCAGCTAGGAGCAGATCAGAATATTATTCTTGTCCATTTTAAAAGACATTCCGTCCATGAAGTGTATGTGATCCATAGAGATTCTGGCTATTGTGTACTGATCCCTCCAGTCTGAGCTCTCTAGTATTATCTGAGCCCAGTGCCTTTAAGTCTCCCCACAAATAGTTTTACGATACCCATAAACAAAGGAGTGGTATAGTTTATTGTCTGCATGAATATGTGCTTTAGAGTTCAATGCCTACCCTCGGCAAGATTTCCATGCCGCATATTCTTGCCAAATATAATATCACTTCAGTGTGCATGTACTTCTTGCGATATTGTTTCTCTGGGTCTTTGCTGATATTGAGGTTGTCAAGTGGACCCCAGGCATATTCCTGCACTAGAGGAATAATAATAGTCTTCATTTCAGAGATGGCCGGGTTTCCAAGGCCTTCCTATTGTTTTCTAGGTTGTTCATATCTCTCCTCAACTGACATTTAACCATTGCTACATGATATTAAAATATAATGTATATGTATGATTGGATTTATCTGCTCTCCACTGTTCAATTTTTAGCAGTTTTAAAAGCTGAGAAAATATGCAGGCCTGTGGGATCTCTTCCCCTTCTCTCTTGGGCATGAGAGAATGACCTCAGATGAAAGATCATCCTGGATTATCCTGCTGAATTGTGCTGCTGTGTATGGGATAAGTGACATGGCAGGTCCTCACCAGGTCTTTTCCACCCCAAGGTCTGAACACTGCAGCAGAAGGTTTCCCAGGGCACAGAGCAGGACTACAGCTCTCAGAGACAGAACTGTCCACCAGGAGCACTGAGGGTGCAAAGATTGACACCACCTCCCCCATCTCAGTCCTTGTAACCATAGCAATCTTGGGCTGCATTTGAAAGACCTTGAGATGTGGCCTGGAACACGCCTCACGTTTAACCTTTTGACGACTTGTCCATCAACAACCAACCACCCGGAATGAGGCGTCTACATTCATCTTGAGGAGATTTTTACCATCTTACCTGCCGTTCTGCTGTGTTTGCAAGGCCAGCAACAGGCTGGAGTTATATGTTGAAAACTGTGTAGCAATTGAATGCTGACTAATTTACTTGTTATATTTGATATTTAGTTTGAAGTTTGGTTTTATGCATTTGGTTTTATTTGTTTAAGTTTGAAGTTTTGTTATTTATTTGTTAACTTTAGTTTTTTAATTAATATGCTATATTCCTAATGCTATATACATTGAACTCATTGACTCCCCACTTTAAAATGTTCTTGAATAAATTAATGCTTGCCTATAAATAAAAATGTGACCTTTAACCCTTCACTCACAAGACCGTCCTGAGTCGTCTGTGGTTCTTCCTCCTGTAACAGCACAAGTGTAAGGCAACAGTGGTGTTCTGCAAGTCTCATGCAGCTTAGGCTTCATCATCAGTTCACAGCCAGCCAGAGCTGCACAGGAACCTGTGCTCTTGATGTAGACAGTTTGTCATGCTCTGTGGAACCCACTTTCATGATGAAAAATATCCTTGCTTTATCCTTGTGCTCACAAATTTAGCTTCCTTTATAATGACAAACAAAGGAGAAACACAGAAGTATTTCTCTAATACCTTAGAGGAAATAAAATCATTCAGTATGGGAATATAGAAAGCGATCAGGACACATGGAGCTGTATGCCTCTGCATTCCTTTTAATACAGCATCGGATATGACTGCAGATTTATTGAATTCCAGCAATTTTTGAGGAACGAAACTTTTAAAATTTTTATTAGACACAGTTCTTTATTACATTTTAAACATTATTCCCCTCCCTTGTTTCCTTCCTTAAGCCCCCATTCCCTTCCCTCTCCCTACCCCATATGTGTATCCCCTATACATCCCCCTTATTGTTCACCACTATTCCCCTGCACTGCCCCTGGAACATTTTCTTTATTGTTTTGTTGGTTTGTTTGTTGTTATTCTTTTTCTCCCATTTTTATTAAATTGGGCATTTCTTATTTACATTTCAAATGTTATTCCTTTTCCCAGTTTCCTGTCCATCAGCCCCTTAGCCCCTCCCCTTCCCGTTCTAAATGGTTGTACCCTCCCCGTCCAACCCCCATTACTGCCCTCTCCAACATTCCCTACACTGGGGGTTCAACCTTGGTAGTACCAAGGGCTTCCCCTTCCACTGTTGCCCCAACAATGCTATTTACTGCTACCTACGCAGGGTCAGTCCATGTGTAGTCTTTGGGCAGTGGTTTGGTCCCTGGAAGCTCTGGTTGGTTCTTATGGGGTTGCAAGCCCCTTCAGCTCCTTCAGTCCTTTCCCTAATTCCTCCAATGGGTGTCCCATTCTCAGTTCAGTGGTTCGCTTCTGGCGTTTGACTCTGTATTTGACATGTTCTGGCTGTGTCTTTCAGGAGAGATCTATATCCGGTTCATGTCAGCATGCACTTCTTAGCTTCATCCATCTTATCAAGTTTTGGTGGAGATATAGATATAGATATAGATATAGATATAGATATAGATATAGATATAGATATAGATATAGATATAGATAGATAGATATAGATAGATATAGATATAGTAGATATATACATAGATAGATATGGACCACCTGTGGGGCAGGCTCTGAATGGCGTTCCTTCATTCTCTGCTCTAAAATTTGCCTCCCTATCCCCTCCTATGGATATTTTGTTCCCCCTTTAAAGAAGGAGTGAAGCATCCACATTTTCATCATCCTTCTTGAGTTTCATGTGGTTTGTGCCTTAGATCTTGTGTATTTCGAGTATAACCAAGAGGCGAGGATGCAAAAGAATCAAATGGATAGCTTGACGCCAGAGGTTGGTGGTGAACACCAGAGGGAAAGATCATTCTTCCAGAAACAATTGGCAGGTTTCTGGTAACTCAGCTTTACCAGACTACTTGTTTGGGTCCACAGAACTCTCTCAGTTGCCATCAGCAAGGTATGTTATACCCACATACACTGGACAGTGTAGAAGGAGATGTCAAAGCCAGATGTCACATTTACACCTATGTAAATAAAAAACAGAGATCATTTACCCAGAAGGATTGCATACAGGTAGCCAATGCTCTGATAAATTATGGGAACCTGAATTAACTGACACATGGCCTCCTAGAGTAAGATAAAAGTACCTGCTTGTTTTATTGATACCTTTTCTGGGTGAGTAGAAACTCACTACATCAGACTGAAACTGATCATAGAGCAACTAGAAAGCTCTGCTAGGAACTTTCCCGCTAATTTTGCCACTCACTAGGAATGCTGCCATATAATAGCCCAGCTCTCACGGCCAAAGCCTGTAAAGAACAGTCAAAGATTTATGCATAGTTTGGAGTCTTTGTTGTGCAGAATTCTGGGCAGGTGGAAATAATGAACAAGATGTTAAAGGAAACACTATGGAAACTTTCATTAGAGTCCAGGAAAGGTGGAAAGGCTCTTTTCTTATTTTGGGCCTGCTGTACTCCATACAAGGAGGGATTGAACCATAGAATATTATGTTTAGAATACACCCCCCATTGCTTCTAAGTCTTAGAGATCAGCACTTGGCAGAATTCTTCAACTATTTTATTCTTGAAATCCTGTCCGTCCAGTTCTCTGTAAAGTCTATTACTTTGACTATCAGAGAGACCCAGTGAACCTCTAAATCTATCAACAATATCCCCTAATTTGGACCTGGTGGTAGTGAAACTGCATGAGCCAAGTGGGCAACGAAAAGGACAATGAAAGCAATTTGCAAAGGACCTACGTGGTGATGTTTTACACTCTTACAGCTATGAGGTTAGGTGGAATTTTAACATGGATTCCTCACAACTAGGTCAAGAACGTAGAAGCCACAGATGACAATGCCAAATAGACTCCCTCCAGAACTTCTGGACCTATTAACGTTGAGCTTTCACCTGACCTCAAGCCCTTCCACTCCCTGCCCAACCTCCTGGATCTTATGTTTGGCATGAATACAGGGTCATGGTCCAAACTCTAACACCGTCAGGCCTGTCCCTGGGAACTCAGGAAGGTGGACACTAGAGAAGTGACGTCTAATGGAACTGCAGAGGACCAATCTCCGTCCACGTTGTCCTTTGCTCACTGATATCTGGTTATTTTTTGGAGAAAGGATTTGAAAGTTTATCATTTGAAGTAGGTGCACAACATTTAACGTTGTATATTCACTGTGTAACTGGGTTCACTATGTTACCAAGATCATTGCAACAGAGGGATGCAAAACAGAGACTTTGTGAGTACACATCCATGAATATATGTAAAGAAAGACACCTTGGAAGGAATGCACAATAAGAAAATGAAATCAATATCCAATAAATTAAAGGTCTGGAGGGAAATACTGCCTTTTGGGAAACAGGAAAACCTAGGAAATGGGAATGTATGTCACAGGACTGGATCTGGGAATATAATTATTATGCAGTAGAATGTCTTCCATCACGTGTCCCTTGATCTTTTCTCCCCATGCCAGGCCCCTGACGCAATCTGCCCTTTCAGAGCATGAAACTACTAATGAAGCAAAGAGAAATCTCTAGCTTTAGAGGGAGGAGATATGGAAAGGGTTCCATTGTGTCACTGGAGAGCCTCCTGGAGATGGCACCTCAGAATCTGGTCACCATAAGGAAAGCTGGTTAGCAGGAGGCCCTGGCAGTTCCCAGTGACATCATCAGTGGACCCTTCCCTGAACAATCTCTTGTATCCAGGAGAGCCCTGGCATCTTCTGTGATGTCACAAGTGTTGTGGTGGCACCAACTGCCTGTGGGATGTTCCTTCAGTGTCTCTATGGTTCACTGATTGACCTGTTGTCCAGGCTAAGCCGGCCATTTGGGAGAAAGAACAAAGTGCATGAAGAGATGAGAGTTGGGGAGAAGGAAGCTGCCCTTCTGTCTTGTTGTAAAAAAGGAAGAAATAAATGGTCCACGGGAAAGCTCAGTGAGCTCTGGGCAATGGGTGAGGAGGTTCCTTGAGGAGAGAGCTTAAGCTGAGCGTTCCAGGTATGGAAATCTGGAGCCGGGAGCTTATAAGAAGCAGCTGGACTTCCCTGCTTGTTATGGTTCCTGGAAGTCAGAGACTTTACATCATTAATTTCTCTATTTCAGATGCCAGTTGTTGGGAAGGGCACCACTGTTTTCCTGAGAGCTCATGGCTTTTACTCCTTTTATCTAGAAGACAAAGGTCCTTAGGAAGAAGGGAGAGACTAGTGTGGTATCCTCGGCTCAGAGCTGACTCTTCCCCCTTTGGATTGGTTCAGTTTGTGTCTGACACTAATATCTGGGAGAGAGAAGACTTCTAGATGAGACCTCATCATCTCAGGCTTTCCACTAGAGTTATTCTGACTACCATTCCCTGATAGTGGTCCCCTTAGATTTCTGAGTCAACACGTGTGAGTGTCTTGCAGTTTTCTAGTGCAGTGAAGAACTGTTAGTCAGTGAACCAGAACCAGGACTGGCTCCTTCCTGACTTCTCTAGGTGTCCTGAGTAGTAAGTGGGTGTACTAAACGATCATGTTCTACCAATACAAGGCATCTATATCTACAGTCCTGGGGTCTAGAGAGATCTATCTGTGATTCTGGGCATCACCACAGCAAATGATTGCTGAAGGAGTTTGTAGCTTTCATCCTGGTTATGTACCACAGGCTAGGGTGTTCTGAAGCCAAGTCCCATCCTGTGCAGCTGTGAATAGGCCTGAGGAGGCTGTCTCCTTGGTTTTCTGAAGTATTACTAAGGGAGCCAGAGTAAATCAGCACCCACTGCTCAACAGAGCTCTGGGAATGTTGACATCCTCAGCTTCAGCTACATATTAAGCTAGGTCAAAAGATCACCTATCAGGTCCATTCTTAAATATCCTTCAGGGTGCTAGGGTTGGACTGTAATGAAGTAGTATGCAGGAGAGGTGCTGGCCCTCAGCTGCTCTATGTCAGTGTATGTGGGAAACACCTGAACTCTTCTATTACAGATCAGAGAGATGAGCTGCAATCACATTCAGTAGACTGTGTACATTCCTGGGCTTTGACTTTGACCATGCAGGTCTGTTGTTTCTCACTGCATTGTTCATGTGGCCAAGTTGTGGGAAAGTCCCACTCACAATTGTTTCCCATCCTCCGTCCTAGGATCTTAGATTTTAGCACAACACTTCACATCTTATCTTCTAGATCCACGGTCCTAACTTTACTTCAACATGCATGTCTCTATTATCTGTACACCGTGTGTGTGTGTGTGTGTGTGTGTGTGTGTGTGTGTGTGTGTGTGTGTGTGTGGTTAGTTTGCATACAACTTTAGGGAAACCTTGCCACTGAAATCCTCTAGGAGTCTATGTAAGTAATCTGTAAATTGTGGATCAGGCAAAATCCAAATGCTCTCCCGCAACGTGGCCTTCTAGAAAGAGTAGCATAAACTGCAATAAAAGGATATACTTGAAAGTAAAACTTGGAGGAAAGGCCCTGGCTTATCTACATTGTCACTGTGAACTGGGACATGGCTCTCTTGGCTTCTGTGCCCAGACATGAGGGCTCTGAAGCTATGCTGCCTCCTGTGGAACTGTGAGTGAGCTTGTGTCACACGAAGCATGTGAATGGAGTGAGAAGACAGTAGGGGGACATTGTGACACTGCCCCCCAATGGAGACATGGAAGTGTTGACAATCACAGTGGGTGAGTCTCAAGCTGCACTTTGAGACCCAGCCATGCTACGTTTCACCTGTCAGCTCACTTCCTGCACATCCACCACAGGCCAAGGGCAGGCTCAGATGAAGCTCTGTTGAAGACAGGTGCTGTCCCTTGTGAGCTGCGTCTCAGGGTATGCGGAAGACCATTCAGCCTCCTGTGATGTGGGAGATCAGAGTAGTAAGAGGCAGGCAAAGGGGACAGTTGTGTGTTTGTTTTTCTGTGCTACCATAACTACATCTTCCAGGCTAAGGATTTGCTCATGGAAGTCTGCTGTGTCACATGTGTAAAGGCCAAGCTGTCTGAAGTCTCAATAACACAACTGGCTCCAGGCTGCTTTCTCAGTCACTGGGATTTACACGCAGTCCTTCATACCTTGTCTTCTAGATCCACAAATTCTTGTCTGGCTTCATATGGACAAGGCACTTTATATGTCTTCTTACTAATAGTATGCTTTATAAGTGTGCTTATCCAGGGTGTTTTGTTATATATTTTAAGACTATTTTGAGTAGAATATTTCCCTGATTTCTTTCCCATAGTTGGTTTTTGGTATACAGGAAAGGTAATGAGTTTTGTGTGTTATTTTGCATTCTACTACTTTAATGAATGTATTTTCAGCTTTAAGAAACTTAATTTTTTAGAGACAAGTTGTCTCTATTTAGGATCACCTCTAACTAATTCATATTTGTCTTTGCATTTTAAGTATTTCAATCCACATTATTTTATTTTATATTTTCAGATGATTATGAGGGGAATTTTTCCCAGATTTTCTCATGGTATGATTTGGATTGGCATAAAGGAAGGCTAAGAAATTTTGTGTGTTCACATTGTATTGTGCTTTTATGAATGTATTTATCAGTCTTAAGAGATGGTGATATTGGGGTTGGGGATTTAGCTCCGCGGTAGAGCGCTTGCCTAGCGAGCCCAAGGCCCTGGGTTCGGTCCCCAGCTCCGAAAAAAAAAAGAAAAGGAAAAAAAAAAAGAGAGAGATGGTGATACATTTTTAGTTTTAAAAATAGTATCACGTGGGGGTTGGGGATTTAGCTCAGTGGTAGAGCGCTTGCCTAGGAAGCGCAAGGCCCTGGGTTCGGTCCCCAGCTCCGGAAAAAAAAAAAAAAAAAAAAAAAGAACAAAAATAGTATCACGTCATCTGCAAATGAAAAGATTTTGACTTCTTCGTTTTTCATTTGGGTTACCCAAGTTCACCACCCACCACTGATGCTTATTGTTATTTATTCCACTTTTCCTCTGGGTTTCTCTCTTGTCTCTTTTCATTGTTGCTACTCCCCCCACCCTTTGTCCATCCTTCCCTGCCTCTACCTAGGTCCCTCCATCCTTCTGCCTCTCATGATTATGTTCTTCCCCTTCTAAGTGGGTTCAAGCATCCACAATTTGGCCTTCTGACATGTTACCCTTCGTGTGATCAATGAATTGTATAGTGGGTCTTCTGAACTTTTGGGCTAACATCCATTTGTCACTAAATACATCCCATGTTATGTCCTTTTCGATCTCTGTTACTTCACTATTTTCCAATTCCATCCTTTTGCCTATGAAGTTCTTGGTGTATTCATCTTTGATACCCGAGAACTGTTCCTCTGTTTGAATAGAGCGCACTTTCTATATTCATTCCTCAGTTGAGTTGAGGTCTATCGTGGTTGTTTCCAGCATTTGACTAATATGAGTAAGGCTGCTATGAACATATTCATCCACACGTCCTTGTCATTTGTGGATCATGTTTGAGTATATGCGCTGAAGTGGGTGGTAAAGCTGGGTCTTCAGGTAAAGCTATTTGCAATGTTCCCTGATCCTCCACATTGATATCCAGAGTGGCTATACAGCTAGTAATCGCACCAGCAATGGAGGAGTGTTCCACTTTCTCTACATCCCAGCCCACTCTGCTGCTGCCTTAGTTTTTATCTTAGCCATTCTGATTGGTGTAATGAAGAATCACAGGTTCGTTTTGATTTGCCTTTTTCTGATAACTAAGGATGTCGAACATTTCTTGATGAGTTTCGTAGGCACTGAGATCCTCAGTTGAGAATTCCTGGTTTAGCTCTCTGACCCAGTGTAAAAGTCGGGTTATTTGTTACTCTGGGAGTTTACCTTTTTGAGTATTTTGTTTATTTTGAATTTTGGCACTCTCTCAGATGTAGGGTTGGTAAAACTCTTCTACGAATCTGTAGCTTGCTGTTTTGTCCTACTGGCAGTGTCCTTTGCTTTAAAGAAAGTTTTCAGATTGTTGAGATTTCATACATTTACTGTTGATCTTAGACCCTGACTCTTTGGTATTCTGTTCTGAAAACGTTCTCCTGTGCAAATGTGTTCTAGAAACTTTGTGACACTTTCCCTTCTACTAGCTTCTGCATGTTTGGTTTTATGTGGATTTCCTTGATTCACTTGGACTTGAACTGTGTAGAAAGAGAGAGAAATGGATCAATTGGCACTCAACTACATGCAGACCACCAGTTAGGGTAGCATCATTTCTTAAAATGCCTTCTTATGTTCAAAATTCTCAGTCATCAGGGAAATGCAAATCAAAATAACCCTGAGATTCCACCTCACACCAGTCAGAAAGGCTAAGATCAAAAACTCAGGTGTCAGCAGATGCTGCTGAGAATGCGGAGAAAGAGGAACACTCCTCCACTGTTGGTAGGATTGCAAACTGGATAACCTCTCTGGAAATCAGTCTGGAGGTTCCTCAAAAATTGAACATTGCACTGCCTGAGGACCCAGCTATACCTCTCCTGGGCATATACCCAAAAGATGCTCCAACATACAACAAAGACACATGCTCCACTATGTTCATAGCAGCCGTATTCATAAGGGCCAGAAGCTGGGAAAAACCCAGATGCCCTTCAACAGAGGAATGGATACAGAAAATGGGGTACATTTACACAGTGAATACTACTCAGCTATTAAGAACAATGACTTCATGGAAATCTTATGGCAATGGAAGGAACTAGAAAATATCATCCTGAGTGAGGTAACCCAATCACAAGAAAACCCACATGGTATGCACTCACTGATAAGTGGATATTAGCCCAAAATCTCAGATTACCCAAGATGCAATCCACAGACCACATGAAGCTCAAGAAGGATGACCAAAGTGTGGAAGCTTCAGTCCTTCTCAGAAGGGGGAACAAAAATACTCACAGGAGGAAGTGTGGAGATGAAGTCTGGAGCAGAGACTGAGGAAAGGCTACCCAGGGACTGCCCTAACTGGGGATCCAGCCTATATACATCCACCAGACCCAGACAATATTGGTGATGCCAAGAAGTATGAGCTGACAGGAGCCTGATATAGCTGTCTTCTGAAAGGCACTGCCAGAGCATGACAAATACAGAGGCGGATGTTTGGAGTCAACCATTGAACTGAGAACAATGGAGGACGCAGAGGAAGGATTGAAGGAGCTGAACGGGTTTGCAACCCCATAACAACAATAATACCAACCAACTACAGATCCAAGAGACTAAACCACCATTCAAATGGTACAAATGGACAGACCCAGGGCTCCAGCAGCATGTGTAGAAAAGGATTGGCTTGTTGGGCATCAATGAGAGAAGACGCCCTTGGTCCTGCGAAGGCTCTATGCCCCAGTGTAGAAGAATGTCAGGGCAGTGTGGCAGAAAGGGTTGGGTGGGTGGGAGAACACCCTCAGAGAAACAGGGTGAGGGGGATGGAGTAGGGGGGATATGGGTGTGAAACAGAGAAAGGCTGTAACATTTGAATGTAACTAAAAACATATAAAGAATAAAAAAATTTAAAAAGGCATAACAAATGCAAAAGATTGTGGTGCCATTCCATAGTCGTGATGTGTTTCTTCTGTGAGAGCATACTGGTTAACTCACTTCTCTATGACTGTCTTCTTATTTGAAAGTAAATAATGGGATCATCTGTGGAGTGGTTAGTAAGAATAAAAGCATTGCCTAACATGAATAGGTCCCTCCAGAGCGTGAGCTTAATATTCTAGGTATAGAGCAATTAGCTGTGGAGGGGGGATTAAAAACAAAAACCAAACAAAAAACAAGAACATCAACGATTAACATAAATTTTGAATCCTGGGATTAATGCGTGTGCTGACTTTGATCAGCTTTGTGGATGCTTCTAATAAACACACACGTCCTATCACAGTTCTAGCAGTCGCCAGCAGAGGGAGCTGTGAGGTAGTGTGTGCTTCTTCCTTTCCAAGACACCCCATGGCCTCAGGCCTGCATCCAGTGAGCTGGAACTAAGAGCAGCCTGGTTGAAACTCCTGCTGCCATGGCAGATTCGCAGGAACATTTTCCTTTGCCCACAAGGAGCCTGTGTGGAGGAGACCTCTTGGCGGGTCCTAAAGGACTCTGCATGTCCTATTCTACAGGGAGAAGCCCAGATAGGTCTTTGAGAAAGGTCAGTGAGTTGTTGGGGAAGTCTCTGATTGTGTGGCCGAGGGCCTGGAATGGCTGAGAGAATGGCTGCTTCCCTGAGGGCAAAGGATAGACCTCCTAGGGCTCTGACCTCCTACTTTATATTTTCACCTGATGGCTTATTATTCATATTTTCTTAATGGGATACGACTATGGTCTTGGTGAGCATCTTGTCTCTCTGATTCTCATTCAGTTCTTTGTTGTCACAGACTTTTTGAGCTTACTCCAGCCCCTGGGACTTATTCATACCTCCAAATTTCTCTGACTTTTGGGATTTCTAATATTTGTGGCAAAGTGAGTGACAAAAGCAATGAATAGCCTGGTGTTCAGTGCATATGGATCTGTGGGTGTATAGATACCATAAGCCTCTAGGATACACTCTAGGAAAGCAGCAGTGTGCTCTTAGGTCCCCTGTGTGACCTCACTTAACTTTGCCAATTTGTGGGCTTCTATTCTGCTGCTCTCAGAAATGGAAACTCCTGGAATAGATGTATAGTGTCCCATTACCTTTGTCATTCTTAGGATATTAGTGGGAGTAAGTTTGATTGAAATATACTCTCAAGAACATTATCCAAATCAGTGCTTCTTGTGTGCTGTCTACATGAAGTACCAAGTTCACAGACAGATCTGCATGAACTTCCCAAAGCCAGCAAATTGGAGCATGAAGAAAGCCCAAGGCATCCATTACCAGCATCCTCAGCACCTGCCCCAGGATGGGTAAATTGGATTTGGTGGAAGAAGGGATCTACTGTGATAGCTGGCCCTCATACACCCAGAGAAGAATATACTAGGAGAGTTGGGGAAGGATTGTGGGAGAGAGTAACCGGGTGTCAGGGGGCAGTGAGCAGCATGCAATGTGAATAAGTAAAATATGTATAAATAAAAAATAAAATAAAGTTCTTTAACAAAATGGGACACAGTGTAATGTTGTAGTGACTCTACTATGTTTACACTAGCGAACACTTTAACAACTAGGGTGACTAGACATGATAAAGTAGGATGCCTTTGTCACTTACAAATACTATTTACACAGCAAAGATAAATGCACGACTTGCAGCCCAAAGATCAATTGTTTCCAGCACATCTATGTGACTCTCCTTCCCTTTATCAGGACTCTGGAGGCCTCTGTTCATCCAGGTCTCACGGATCATCCAAAAGGCAGTCCCTTACCAGCTCTGGTCAAGTGCCCTTGTGCTCTTGGTAGACCTCTGCTCAGGCTGCAGAGGCACTGAAGGGCAGCCTTTTCCATGCGTGGGAAGCCATTATTTCAGCCTTTCCAGACTCTCTGCTACTCAACTGGAGACTTCTGCAGAGGCCTGTCAATCTCAAAACCAGAAGCTTGTCAATCCAAAACCCTAGGATGCCATCCTGCACTCATGATGCATTGATTACCTGAGACCATACACGTTAACTCTCTTCTTCATGCCTGTTTTCCTTCTTTGAAAGTAAATAATGTGATCATGTGTGGTGTGGGTGGTAAGAGCAAAATCTTTACCATGAAGAATAGGGCCATGAAGAGTGTGGACTTAACATTCTAGGTACAGAGCAAATAGAGGGAATTACCAAAGAAAACAACAGGAATTCTAACAACAATTGCAAAAAAAAGAAGAGAAAAAAGAAAAAAAACTTTATGGGTGCTGGGATTAAAGGCATGTATCAACTCTGACCAGCATTGTAGGTATTTCCAATGAAATATTAAAAAACAAACAACCCGATTATTCTTTTAGCAATTGCAGCAGAGAAGACTGTGAGAGATCATGTGCTGCTACCACCATGCTATGATTCTGTAGCAACAACTTCCTTGGTGATAGGAGCCTGTATGCAGCAGGCCCCTTGGTGGGCCTGTCATCTCAAAAAAAGATGCTTCAGTCATCCAAAAGATTGGACTCCAGTATACTTCAGGCCAGGAAAGAAGCCAGCTACCATGGGTGAAAGAAGAAAGGAAAAATTACATTGGAAAAATATGTGCCTTATTTGGAAGAAATGACCCTAAACTTCTGAAGCATCCATCATCTCCACTCCTCTGTTTTGAGCTTTGTATAGCGATGTTGTCCAACTCCAGGTGGGAGTCAGAGGCAGAGCCCTTCCCAGAAAAGACAGACGTGATTTTCACTCTTACGTCTGTGAGGGTAGGAGGCGTCATAGCACAGATTGAGCGCACCTAGGAGAAGAACACAGACGCCACACATGACAATGCCAAATGGACTTTCCCCTGAACTTATGGACCCACTAAAATTGAGGCTTAACCTGACCTCAGGCCCTTCGACTCCCTGCCCATCCCGCTGATTCTTATGTTTGCTATGAGTAAAGTATCAAGGGGCAACCCCCGATATCCTCATGCCTGGACTTGGAAATTAAGGAAGACAGATATTGGAGAAGTGATGGCTGTCGGGCTACAATGTAGGAACACGCAGTCCAGGTTGACCTTTACTCACTGATGACCAATTTAATTGTCTGGCTATATTTGAGAAAGGGATGATGTCCTACTTAATATGTAAAAGAAGGTATAGAAATCTAATATTTTATATTTGCCCTCAAGTTGATCCCCTATTTTCCCAAAAAAAGGGAGTTTTTATTGCAAAAAGTAGGATTATTAACATTGACTTTGTGAAATACATGGACGTGTATGTTGAAATAGTCCTGGCTATCAAGGAATGCACAATAAGCAAATATTATTCAGGTTTTATAAAAGTAAAATTATAGGAGAAATATATTGGCCTCTAGGAAACAGGGAAACTTTGGGAATTGGACTGTATGTATGTGCATTGTCTCAGGTGTAGATTTATTATTGAGAGAAATCTCCCTCATTTGTGGTCCCTAGAGATTTGGGTACTAACAAAAATCTCTTATCCAATTCAGGGTTGTAACCAACTCTCCCCATCAAAAGCATTGATGACATCCGATGAAGCAGACAGAAATATCTAACTTTGGAGGAGAAGTTGTCAAAGGATATTCCCTGGGTCACAAGAGAGGCTGCAGAAAAGGGCCCCATAGAAATTGGTTGCTTTTGGGAGAGCTGGGTAGCAGGTAGGCCATAAAACTTCCCAGTGACATAATCAGTAATCTCTTCCTTGGACAATCTCTTGTATCTAAGAGAGCACTAGAATCTTCTGTGACGTCACCAGTGTTGTGGTGACACCAACTGCCTGTGGGATTCCCTCAGTGCGTTTTGGGTTCACAAACAGGCATGTTTCAACAGCTGCTCAAGCTCATTCAGAAGGAGAGGGGAGACCAAGGAGAGACCAGACCGAGGCAGAAGAAAGCTGGCCTTCTGTCTTGTAAGTACGGAAGAATGAAATCATTCTGGGGAATGCACAGTGAGTACTGGGTAGAGTTGGGGAACTTCCTCCAGGAGGCAGGTTTGAGCTGTGCCTTTCAGGAGTAGTCCTTACAGGCAGGAGCCTTGGAATTTGTCAATTGCAGACCAAGAGTCAAGAGTCCTGATGATTAATTTGACAGAGAGCCAGGAATTGGCAGGCCTGCAGCTTCTTTTCTATGAGCTTTTTAATTTCTACTGCCAAGGAATGCCAGGAGGAAGCCCTATGAGGATAACAATGTGCCCGTTCATTTTTGGGTGCTGAAGCACTTCATCCTCTAGATTACTGTAGGTTACTAAGTCTGTGATGACAACAACAAGGAAGGATGAACCCCCTAGTCATGAATTGAGGTCGCAGACACTTTAATCTTGAACACACGATTAGGGTTTGATGGTGCTGTGAACTCCAGGATTGACCTGCTCCACAACTGATATCTGCTGACAATGTCCCAAATCTTTATGTCTGAGGTAGATTCTATCTTTCAGTATGAGGGATCATGTAATAGTGAGTGAGGCTTATGTATGGCAATGGAGGTTGGGAAGAGGGAAATAGCTTAAGAGTCCACATTAGAGATAGCTTTTCTTCTCTTTCAGGGATTCAACAAGTCTCCAGCCTTTCCTCTTCCTCAACCTCCTTTTTGAGATTCAGAATGGTCTTTTCTACCCATGGGCTATCAAATATGTACATTCACTTGTGTTTATCTATCTACAGGGTTTATTCAGAAGGCATCATCAGAAAATTTCATCAGTAACCATGAAAAGCGTATAAAGAAATTGGAGGAACTAAAATCTGAAATCCAGAAGTGTAAAATCGAGCGGGATGAACTTTCTCGAATCCTGGACCTTTATGTCAATGATGGTTTGAACTACAGGTAGTCATTATGCCCTGTAACCTATTGACTGTCTTGTGCTCTCTCTGCTAAGCCAAGATTTCCTCACATCCAGAAAGTGTTTCACCTCTCATCCTGGACTTTAAGGAGCCTTGGCGGGTGCTGGCCTGTGAGAGAAGCTCGGTGCTGTGTGTTTAGGGTCAACCTCTCTTGTACTTGACCCTGATCTCCTTGGAGTTGGATTGGATTTTTTCAACAGCTGGAAGGACCTGGTCACACTTGCTGCATCTAAGTGTGTGAATGAAATGCCTGAATGTCCTCACTCTTACTCTGATTTTGGTCGTTATACACTGATTCTATGGCACCTCCACGATAAAGTTGGCATTCTAATTATGTTTGTATATGGGTTGGTATGTACGTATGGATGTGAAAGTATTTGTGTGTGTTTTGCTCAGGATCAGGGAGTCTGGGACCTTTGATTGGGTCTGAGGATTTGTTTGATGAACGGTTTGCAGGTCATGATAGTGATGAGTCCGTGGAGGCCGTCATTGATCAACAGAGCACTTTGCTCCTTCTGTTTACCTTGCTGCAAATAGGGCTCTCCTGAGGGGAGGAGGTGTTATGAATCCTCTTCCCTGTAAAAAGTAGTTACGGCCTCTGGGAGTCATGTAACAAGGATTGAGAATCCCTGCTTTCAAAACAAGAGAAATGTCATCACATCTTTCTGTTGGACCCAAGGCTATGGCACAGACTGGAGGAAACATCTTATACTTCTTACACAACTGTTCAATTCCTTCATGCTGACCTGGCTAGATCTTGAAGGTCAGCTCCCTCCATTTGGTCCCCTGGCTCTGCCGTCCAATGCCCAGGATAATTAGTTTAACCAGCACCATTGGAAGGAGCAAGTTTGTGTTATATAAATGGACTTGGGTAGTCCAGAGAACACTCTGATTTCACTTATTTATTTATTTATTTATTTATTTATTTATTTATTTATTTATTTATTTATTTTCCTGCTTTGAACTTTCTTTTCTTTTTTTAACTATCCAAGGATGTTTTATTGTGACCTAGAAAAGGTCACTGTGGGAATAAATTCTTGGCACTTGTTATTCCCAAACATGCAGCTCTTAGGCTTTCCCCCTCCTATACAGAGGGTCTTTATAGGACCGTATCTCACCAGCCTTTTAAGGAGCCCTTATTTCAAAACAAATGCATGCTGATTTGCAGAGAAATATTTTCTATAGGAGAGTGATGGTTTGAGTCTCACTGTTGTGTTTTTGCTGTGGTCTTTGAGTTTTCCACTTTCTTCCCTAGCCCCCATTCCTTGAATTTGAATTTTTTATTGGGTATTTTTTATTTACACTTCATCTAATTGTGAAATCATGAGTTCAGACAGTTATTTGTTCCTTGGGTCATGTTCTAACACAGGCTGAGTGTTGAATTGCCAATGCTTAAATCCCAACATGAGATGAGAATGATGGATATGCATAAGATGACCAACTGGATAAGTGATGCCATGGAGAAGTACAAGGAGCTCACGCAAGAGAACAATTCCTACCGGTGAGTCACTGACAGAAAGGAGACCACAGCACTAGGTGGGGAATACTTCTGTCCAGCTATGACTTTGAAAAAAGATCTGTGATCCATGAGAAACACGTGGAAAGTTTGTATAGCTGCTGGGTCTTCTATCATCCCTCAGAGGGGATTGGCCCTCTACCTGCCAATGGTTTTAGAATACCATGAACACATAAGCACCCATATGCACCATTTCCTCTGCTTTGATGTGCACATACCCTCTTAGTGTCAGGATTTTCTGAAGTACTTTGATTCCCATGGAGTGCGGACTCGGGATTTGACCTGCCTCTAATTGGTGCTAACATGCAAACTGTGGCTCTAGTCTGGAGATGCCTGGGGATGGGGCCCTTGAAGGGATGATTGTACTTGCAGGAGTGGCAGGCAAACAGAAACTGCCTGGGATTTACCATTATTTGTTTTTGATTCAGCATCAGAAACTTCCACCTCCTGAATGAACGCAATGAATTGAAGAAGAATGTAAGGATTCTGATGAATGAGAACAGAAAACTGCTGGTGGAGCAGACTGAACTGCAAGCATCCTGTGAGGAGGGAAAGAGGTTGTGTGAGGAGGCCAGCAAGACCATCTACACCGCAGATATTGGATCCTTGTGTCCTGTTACTTTTGAGTAAATCGAATGTATCCTTGTGAATCAAACAGTGATCTCGAACTCGTCACTCTTAAGAACCTTCTTTATTGAAGTGTGATATAACCATCTGAAATCCCACAGCTCTCAGGCAGAGATGGATCTCTGCATTCTCACAGGGATTGGGCATCATAATTACTTCCCAGTCAGACTGAGATACAAAGACAATTGTACTTTCAGTGTAGATTGTGTGTCCAACTCTGAATACCAACTTCATGATGAAAAAATTTATCAATGCTGTATCCTTATCAAATATTTAGCGACCGCTAAAATATACTCTTTTGTAGATGAGAGTGTTGAACATATTAATGGAATATCCATCAGGCTTTCTGTAGTATCTCCCAGGAAATAAAACAATATTATAGGGAGTATAGAAGCAGTCATGAAACAGAATTGCTTGCTTTTGGTTTCCTTCAAACATGATATCAATTGTAACTGCACAGAAGAGACAATAAAGACCTTTCAGGGGATAGGGTTTTTATGGTTGGTTGTTTTCTTGTTCTTGATTAGGATGATGACTTTTGTTCTTGACAATGTACTATGTTCCACTTGGGATTTCAACTCAAGCAGACCACATAGTTTACAATTCAGTTTCTAGATTTCTTTAAAAGCTGGACAAAATACCCAGGCAAAGGTGCCCTATGAGTTTTCTCCTTTGTTTTTCCCTCCTTTGGGTGCTTTTGTTTTTGTTTATTTTTGTTGTTGATTTATTTTATATTTATGAGTGTTTTGCCTTCTGTAGGTCTGTGCATGCTATTCCCCAAAGGCCAGAAGAGGTCACTGTGTTTCACCTGGAACTTAAGTGACAGAGGATTGTTAGGTGCCCTGCATGTCTTTTGAGAAACAAATTCTCAAATGATGAGCCATCTCTCCAGCCCCTACCGTGGACGTTTGTCCTTCATCGTGTTCCTTACTAGTTGCAATGGATCATACCTGAACAAAGTGTTTCTTCAGATATGTAGGGACACATTTATGGGGTCTGCATGCTAATTATCTAGACTTCCAGGCATCTATGTGAAGTTTTTAGTTAGGGTTTCACTGCTCTGAACAGATACCATGACTAAGACAAATGTTATAAAGGGCAGCATTTAATTGGAGCTACTTAAAGGTTCAGATCTTCAGTTCTTTATCATCAAGGTGGGAGCCTGGCAGCATCTAAGCAGATATGGTGCTGTAGGAGCTGAGAGTTCTACATCTTCATGTGATGTTTGCGAGCAGAATACTCAGTTTGAGGCAGCTAGGATGAGGGTCTTAAAGGCCAGACCCACAGCGAAACACCTGACCCAACAAGGAAATACCTACTCCAAAGGAGCCATACCGTATAATAGTACCACTCCCTGGGCCAAGCATATACAAACCTTCACATTCCACTCTGAGGCTTCCAGAGGCTTCTTCAAACCTATGAGACTATGGGGGCCACATCTAGACATAGCACAATGCAAAATCCATTAGGTCAACTTCCAGAATTCCCATAGTTCATAGCAGTCTTAAAAATGTTCAGTGTAAAGTTGAACGTTTCATCTGAGATTGATACACTAAAGTCAGGGCTTTGTGGGCAAAGCTGCTGACTTCTGCTGCTCGGAGGTGCTGGAATTGCTCACCTCATTCTATTCCATTATCACTAGCTTCCTGTTTTCCACTCCTTCCCTGCCTCAGCTTGCCTGTCCTGGATCTTCCTGTGTAGATTGACCTTGAACTCAGATCTTCATGCCTGTCTCAACGCCCTGGCAGTCCCCTACATTGGGTAAATGATCCTTCAGAGGACGGTGAAGTTAGGGTTTTACTGCTGTGAACATATAGCATGACCATTGAAAGTCTTATAAAGGACAGCATTTAATTGCAGTGGCTTACAGGTTAAGATGTTTAGTCCAATATCTTTAAGGTGGGGGCGTGTCACCCTCTAAGCAGGTGTGGTGCAGTGGGTGTTGTGAGTTCTACATCTTCATCAGAAGGCTGCTAGCAGAATACTAACATTCAGGCCT
This sequence comes from Rattus norvegicus, assembly GCF_021556685.1. Classification (NCBI taxonomy): domain Eukaryota; kingdom Metazoa; phylum Chordata; class Mammalia; order Rodentia; family Muridae; genus Rattus; species Rattus norvegicus. Next base: position 5,999,534 of record NC_141548.1, on the reverse strand, counting down.
TTCTCTGACCCCAGATATCTTAATCAAGCAACTGGCTTTTGAAAATGCTAATACAGTAGTGAAACACTGTCTCAAAAACCAACCAACCAACCAAACAAGCAAAGACAAATTAAAAATAGCAACAACAACAAACGAAAGAAAGAAAACACCAATGCATACTCTTATGTGACCTTACCACCAACTTATTTCTGAATTGTAAATTAAAACGCCTATAGTCAAAAGCTGTGCAGAATTAAGACAGGTGTTCCCTGGTGGTTCCAGCTTGGGGGTGGGAGGAGACCATGACAGACAGGGGTAGAAAGAAGAACATAAATAGAGGAGAAGCCACCAGGAGGTAAGAATCTTTAAATAATGGCCGTGTGAGTGGGCTAATTGGAGTGAAAAGCAGCTCAGACAAAACCATGGCAAATTACACAATGGAACTTTTGGAGAAATATGCATAATAGTACAGAGGATAGCTATCTGCTCAGTTCTTGTGCTGATTAAGGATTATCATAAACATAAAGCTTGTGTGCACCTTTTATCCAGAAACTAAATGGACAAAGTATGGGCAGAAATCCATGGTTGAGATCAAATACTTTCTACCACACAAAACCAGATCCAGCCCCTAGAATTACAATCTTCCCAACCCCAGATAACTACAGACCAGCATAGAAACACAACCAGTAACAGCCAGGGCATTCAAATCTCTATTAGAGCCCATCAACACTATGACAGAAGGCCCTGAATATGTCAACATGACTGAAGAACAAGAATAAAAAAAAAGATTGTAAAACAGCATTTGCACATATCATAGAGGTCTTTAAAGAGAAAAATAAAGAAATCTGTGAAAACACTAACTGTGGAAGGAAATGAATGAAGGAAACCTAAACAGAGAGATGTGGATGAGTAAAATGTAGGAACTCAAATAGTCTCTCAGAGGCAGACCTTAATAACAGACTCCAACAGATGGAATAGAGAACCTCAGGCATTGAAGAGATGATAGAAGGAATGGATACGTAGATAGAGGAAATCTTAAATCCAAAGGGAGGAAAAGAGTGGAGGGGGGAAAGGAATAAAGGAAAAGCAAAGGAAGAAAGGAAGTAAGTAAGTAAGTAAGTAAGTAAGAGAATCCTGGGAGAAAACATGCAAGAAGTAGGATTTTTCTGCTAAATAACAAATATAATAATAAAATGATAAAGACAATAAAGTATATAGGAAGGATGAAAATAAACTTGGGTCAAAGGCAAATAAGACAAAAAAACAAAAATAAAAATCAAAAACAAGAAAAAAAAACCATTCTCAACCGAAATCATAGAAGAAAATGTCCTTAACTTAAGCAAGAGACTTATCAAAGTAAAAGGAGCACACAGTATGAAACAGACTGGAGTCGAGAAGAAATTCCCCTGTGCGTATATTACCTAAGACAGGAAACATGGAGAACAAATAAAGTGTAATAAAAGCTGTAAGGGAAAAAGGACTGTTCACATACACAGTCAGTCCTCCCATGAGAATCACACATTACTTCTCGCTAGAGACTCTAAAAGCCAGAAGAGCCTGGATAGATGCACTGAAGACTAAGAGAGCAGACTGATAAAGTTGGATTTTAGTTGACCCAAGTGCCTCTCTTCTTTTATCACATACAATATAATTAGATACTTCCTAAAATTGCCTTCAGAGCTTCTTTGAGGAAGCCTGAGGAGCTTAAGACCTCTGATAAAGTATTTTCTACAAAAGGACCTGCTTGCTTTTTTCTTATTTCTACTACAGCAGGATGGAGGCAAAGTTTTTTGCAAACTACTTTTAATAAGTAGCCCACATCATAGGTAATGGAAGAGAAAAGTTATTATGATATGGGGAAGAGGACCTGTTCAGCAATAGTTCTTCAGGAACGAGCTTGTTTTCCTTTGGCAGCAGTTCAGTACAGGGCAAGCAGCAAACATGACTCAGGAGGGGATTTCACAGGGGAGGAAAGCAGGAGTGTGGTGGAAACATTGTGGCAGCGGCTGTGCAGACTCAGGAGCTCCTGCTCAAGCTGCAACAAAGCACCCTGTGCTCTGAAGCACAGCAGCTTAGCCAGTTAGCTGGAGACCTGGCTCTCCCACTGCCCGCCTTACCTGGAATCCGCACAGGATCCAAGAGGACAAACAACTGTGCCTAAGCTGAGCCGGCAGGGTAAAAGCGCCTGTGAAGGACCTGCAGGCACCACCTTTGTCAGCTTCATCAGAGCAGAGAGTCTTTTCCTCCTTCAAGCATGGCACCCCGCCCATTTTCTTTCACTCCCTGCCCTCATTTTGATGGCTTCTACTTCCCTTCATAAGTTTGTCGTTTAGTTTCTTTTTTCTCTCTTTTTTTTGCTTCTTTGTTACTTTCTTTCTTTCAACTAATATAAAGGACCAGCAATTTGATATTTTTTAACATTTATTTATTTATTTATTTATTTATTTATTTATTTATTTATTATGTATATATCATACAGCTTTCTGCCTGCATGTATGCACCTGCAGACCAGAAGAGGGCACCAGACCTGATTATAGATGGTTGAAAGCCACCATGTGGTTGCTGGGAATTGAACTCAGGATCTCTGGAAGAGCAGACAGTGCTCTTAACCTCTGAGCCATCTCTCCAGCCATTTTTTTTTAAGATTTATTTATTATAAGTGCACTGTAGCTGTCTGCAGACACACCAGAAAGGGCATCAGATCTCATTACAGGTGGTTGTGAGCCACCATGTAGTTGCTGGGATTTGAACTCAGGACCTCTGGAAGAGCAGTCAGTGCTCTTAACCACTAAGCCATCTCTCCAGCCCGCAATTTGATATTTCTAACCTAATATTTGTTGTGGTTTATGCCATGCATACTTGCACATTAAAATTCTTTTTTCTTACATTTGCCTCACTTTAATCGGACTCATTAGCTTAGCTCAATCTCGGTTCTTGGGTTTTCTGAGGTGAGTGAATGTTGGGGTGACCTCATTTCCAACTCCTGATCCTTCTGCCTCTAAAGTCAAATGCTTATAATTTTCAAAGTTTTCTTTGTCAGTGGATATGTGTGTGTGTCTGTGCACATACGTGCTACAATTTTCAGTTCATGTTTCTACCATGGGTCCCAGGTATTGAACTCAGATAATCACACTAGTGCAGCAAGTTCTTTACCTGCTGAGTACCTTGCTGCTATTGCACGTGTGTGTGTGTGTGTGTGTCTAATTTTCATATATGTATATACCATATATTGTGCCTATCTCTGCCTCTCAATACCATTGTCCTTCCTTTCCTTACCTCTTCTATCATTTCTTTTTATCCCTCTGGACAGTTTCTCTTTGTTCACATCAGTTTAAAATGTAGGAACACACACACACTGTTTGAAACCAAATTAAAATGAAAAAATAAAAATATGCAGTCTTTTTGATCAGTACTCCTTAGCAATAGCTTTTCTTTGATTTTTTATACAATTGATATATAATAATTAATGGGCAATCAGCTTGAAATTTTTCCTTAATGATTATATCCTTGGATTTTCATAAATGTTTCATAAATGTTATTATACTATCTGCAGATAAAAATGTCAACTTTTCATTCCTACAGTGACAGGCCTTAAATTATCACCTTCCTCCATTCTGACCACAGCAGTCTGCTGTCTCTAAGGGCGATCACCACTTACTGCTCAATAAAAGGGGAACAGAAGAGTGGTGTTGTTCTGACCCCTTCTAGCCAAATGGCCCTTATGTGTTTGTCCTGAAGAAATGTGGATATGGATTACTAGGTATGGGCTGCCACCTTGTGGAAGTGAGAATTCAGTGCACCTGAGGGATGTCTTCTCCCACAGTTGCCTTGGCTGGAGGATTCCTGAATCATCCCAGTCACAAGCACTCCTCTCTCAAAAGAAACCCAACCTCAGCTTTAAAGGAAACGGACACTTAATTTCCAGTGAGATTCGTGCACATCCCTCACTCTGGCATAAGTCCAAAGGACTTTCAGAAAAATGATAGGGCACGTAACGCCATTAGAAAATTTATCGCTTCTCAGCCTTTTGGCTAAGATCAAGTGTAGAAAATTCATGCCAGAGTCTTCTGTCTAGTCCAATGGAACAATGCCTCGAAATACCCAGCTACAAGTTGTTAATCTATACGCCATGTCATGAACCATCTAAGGTGATAGCATATTCATAACGCCCTAGTATGCCCTAGTAACAAACATAATTGCTTGTTTGTGGATTTAGGACACAAAGAAGAAAGTGCCTTTCATGGTGGTGGTCCACTGTTAGTTCAAGAGTTCAAGCAGGAGGGCAGAGGCAGGGAGGAGAACATCCTTGTTTACATAGATAGTTCCATGCTAAATACAAACAAAAAGATCTTGGATTACAAATACAAAACTCAAAATGAACATGTCGCTGCAGATGTGTGTCCCTTCTGAGTGCACAGGTGAAGATCAAACTGTATCATACCAAGAGAACATTCATAAGAAAATTACTGGAGACATCAGGCAGATTAGAATAGAAGTAATGGTGCCAGAGAGGTGGTTCCACAGTTAATACTGGCTACTCTTCCAGAGGTCTGGAGTTCAATTCCCAGTAACCACACAGTGGCTCACAACCATCTAGAGTGAGATCTGGCGCCCTCTTCTGGCCTGTAAGCATGCATGCAGGCAGAATGCTGTATACGTCATAAATCTTAAACAAACTAAAATAAAAATAAATAGGTTTGGAAAGCTCTGTGTGTTTTATGTAAAAAGTGCAACTACATCTACTGCTATCCTGCATAGATATCCAGTGGCCTGCGGCGTCCTCTATTTCTGATCGTTTACTCACCACTTCAATATCTGAGACCAGTGTCACTTATGAAATACTTCATCTAAGTTATAATGCACCATTGTCATTCAAGCCTGGAAATATTAACCCTTTGAAGGAATGTATAAAGCGTTTTAGTCAGTATGTTGTCACAGGATCTGTCAGGGGTTGGAGAGATGGTTCAGGGATTAAGAGTACCAACTGCTCTCCCAGAGATCCTGAGTTCAAATCTCAACAACCACATGGCTACCTACAGCCATCTGCAATGGGACCTGACGCCCTCTTCTGGTGTGTTTGAAGATAGCTACAATATACTCACACAAGTAAAAAGTATGAAAAAAAAAAGGGAAAAAACGGGACCTCTCAGTATAATCTGGCAGAACTAAACATCATGGACTTGCTGGGTGAAACAGGGTGGCCTTGATCCTACAGGAATCTACCTACTTCTTTATCCCAAGCACTGAAATTGGCACTTTGAGTCACTATGCCCAGTTGTGAAGAGTCCTTTCATGGTCGTGCTGAGCAACTTTGCTTATCATTTCCCAACAGCCACTTCTTTCTATGTAAATGAGACCATGTCTGTAGTGTCTGGTTTCAGGTGAATCCTGATTGACTGTGTGATTCTGACATTTTTGTGACTCCAGTTCACTAAAGAGGAACCCATCCATGGTTTTCTAGGTCTCTGAGTGTTTTACCTCTTTTAAAAATATTAATCAATCATGTTTATTTAAAGTATTACCATCAGAAATTTTTAATGGTAATTAAAAAAAAATCAGTAAACAACCAAATCGATTTTCCTATTCTAGCCATATAAGCCAGCTGGACTTTGTAAGGAAAATGATCTAAAGTATCAGTGTCAAGGACTACAGAAAACTGCCACCCATAGGTAAAATGCCACAGTAAAGTGACTACGGCATGGCTCTGTCACTCATACCAGACAACCAGAATATACCTTATGAAAAGAATTAAAATCTATCCAAACCACTTAAAATACTTAAATGCAGAAACCTTAATTTTCCTTCAGTTGGGCCAGAAACCACCACAGACGCTATGGTCAGGGTTCCAGGGAGAACAAGTGGAAAGTTTAAGCTTAGGCCAACCAACACAGCCCTCGATTTTTCAAAGAAATCATTTACTGGGGTATACTGTAAACAAGGACTGTGGCAACACAGGAAACAAAGGCAGTTGGCAAGTGCAACTTCTAGAAGCTCATGAAAACAATACCATCCACACTGCAGATGGAAAAGGAGAGACAGGTAATGCCATGTTCTCTTCAGTCGTTCAGTCGTGCAGGGCATCAAACAATCGCTGCTTCCCACACCAGGATGTTAGCCCACAGGAGGGGCTGGCGGGACCTGTCCACTGTGAGGACTGGAGGGCTTTCCAGGAAGGCTGAAGCCTCTCAGGTTAGGAGGCCTCAGTAGAAAGAGGAGCACAGCGATCACCATCCAGGCCATCAAGATCACAGTGATGCTGATGCCACTGTCACCGGAGGGCCCTGGCAATTCCCGAAGGCATTCTGTGTTGGTACATTAGGCCCGGGACTGCTGGAGCAGATTGATGAGTCTTCTCATAGTGCGTTCATGAGAGCAAATACATTCACAGGGATCAAATCCTCCTTCAGTCATGGTTGGTTACCAGCTTGATTTTACTCAACTCTTTAAAGCCACCCAAACAAGTGGTGGGTGGGGAGGGTGGTGACCTGGAGTATTCTGGACGCCCCTGTCGCTGCCCTGCTGCTGGCCGCCACCCTCCTCCCCTCCGGATTAGATAGACCATGTCACTCTTAGCCACTAGACCCGGATCTGTGTTTTGCCTTTTGTATGGGTGGGTGGATCACGAGGTTGTCAAGTGTGGGCAGAATCTGGGAGACAGCTTTGCCTATCGAGGTTGGTGTTAGTCTTTGTATGGTTACCAGGAACCAATTCCAGATCCTCTGGAAGAACAGTAAGTGATTTCAACTGCTGTGATATCTTCCCTGCCCCTTCCTCTATACTTTGATCTTTCTTTTTTTTTTTTTTCTTTTCCGGAGCTGGGGACCCGAATCCAGGGCCTTGCGGTTTCTAGGCAAGCGTCTACAACTAAGCTAAATCCCCAACCCCATACTTTGATCTTTCTGTATGGCCCATCTGCCATAATGAAGACTTCATCTCATAAAACACTGTGGACAATAGCTACTGTGAAAAATACCATAAGTTGACAGAGCCTCCATTTTCACATAAATATATAAACACATAAATACCTAAAGAAACACAGAGACACACATAAACACACGCACAGAACACACAAGACACACAGAGACACACACAGCCCAAGTCATCATATTCTTTAGTAATTCTGTCCAGAGCCAAGTGGTTATAGGGATAGAAGAAAGTACAATTCCCAGCAATTTCAACTGAATATCATGTAATGCATATTTATGAAATGCATACTTCACAGTATTTTAGGATTCGAGTACATTATACTATCTATCCTTTATTTTCAAAAGTATCGAAAGTTATGAACAGAATTCCAGCCTAGTATCAGACTTGTGTCCATCAGAATCAGAACAGTTTGCTGTTTGAAACTTTCTTTTATTACAACTGTTTCCTAATGTCACATAGGAAAACCGGCTTCAGCCAGAAATGCCTTTAGCTACCACATGCATCTGAATCTCACCCTGGGAAAACCATGAGAATCCATGAGAGAATGTGTGTGGCTCTTTGATGTCCAGTTTTCCTGTAGGTCTCTTCTGGCTTGCACGGATACCACTCCTTGATTCCTCCCTCTAAATGGCCGTGCAACCTTCTTGCCTTGCTCTGCTGCTGGTCACTGACAACTTGAGGAAGGTAAAAATTGCCTAGTGTGTTAGTGAAGCAGGCCTTTGAATGTCACTCTGAGGGGTTTTGGGGAGAGAATCGACGTAAAGCTCACTCTGAATGGTGGTAACACCATAACTCTCAGGCCAGGTGCCTGCACTGAATGGCACAGAGAGGAAGCTAAGAGCTAGAATTTCCCTATTTCTGCTCCCTGCTCCACCCACATAGTAAGAGTCTCATTCACATCCTGCCAGCCAGTCCACTTCTACCAACTGCACCTCTCACGGCTACACTCACCCCTTCTAGGATGGAGTCTGTGCTTCCCGACTCTGAGCCAATGGAACCCTCCTTTCTTCAAATGCTTCTGTGACAGAATGGGAAACACGACCAGTGCAGTCACTGCTTCGTTCTGCCTTTTGCAGTCTCCTCCCACCTGGTTCCCTCACAGCCTTTCCAGTCCAATGTGTCTCCAAGAAAACAGGCTAAAGATGTCACCTTAATTCTCCTTTGACTTGTCTCTGGGAAGAGCCTTTTGCTACATCAGCCCAGATAGAAGAGTGAAAGAGGAAAAAGAGAAGAGAAGACAGTAGATGGCCTAGGCAAGGGATAACTGAAGTTCTCCTTGTAACACAAGCTACTTCCCAAGATATTACCACTAATCCAGTTTCTGTGTCAATATGACCCCCAAAACCTAACCACCTATCATTAGAGCACATTTGCTGACAAAATTTTGTTGCAGTTAAATTTCTATTATATGTCTTTCAAAACACATCTAAAAGTGGAGTGGGCTTTTCCAGCTAGATTCATGACCTCCTCTCTCCCACTCAGCACCCATACTCAAATCACCTGCGACATCTTGTTTCCTAAACACAGGTATGGCTGTCACTTTTACTTTTCTCCATGGGATAGTTTAGGTAGAGTGACCTGACCACACCTGCCCATCAATGATTGGCCTTCTAGCTTTAATGACTTCGGAAAATTTATGTTTGTTGATAATGGAAATCCTCCCACAGAATAAAGTCATTTGCTCCTGCTCTCAAACAGAGGAAAAGAAAGAGAGAGAAGGTCTGCCTGCTAGGCATAGTCAAGGTAGGTCAAGGCCTGTTGGCAGATTTTTCAGCCTGCTGAGGTATGGAACCTTAAGAGAAGGTGTACTTGAGGCTTAAATTTCTATTGACCTTGGTGGTTAAAAAAGGAGTAGTTTGGGGGATGGGAACGAATGCATTGTTTATTTTAACAATTTGTTTCTGTCAGCTTGTGGTTATGCTTCCCACAGTGCTATAGTAAAATAGGGCTTTGAGAAATGTGCTTGTTGTTTCCTTGTACCCACCAGCAGCCCTTTCATAGCTGTCTCTTTCCTCTTCTTTTGGCCTTTCCTCATCTGCCCCTCAGAGAACCTTTCCACTTCCTACCAGTCAGTCCACCAAAGTATGGCCATGCCGTTTCAGGAAACTGGAATTTCTGAAAAGCCCATTGAATATGGAAAGCAATATACCCCAGGATATGTCCTGCAGCTCAGAGTAAGATGTTGCAAAAAGAGGAAAACTGACTGATCTCCCACTTTGTGCTTTCAAAAAGAACAAATACTTCAAAACCATAGTTTCTTCCGCCTCTCCATTACAGAATCTGATTTCAGCCCTGCACACTGTGCTCTCCTGGATCCATGGATGCTAAGCTGCAGGTTCTGGAGATGCCAACCACTCAGATGAATTCAATGTCTGCTCAACTCAGTCCATTCATTCACAGTTCCTGGAGTCATTGCGTCCACCGACCCAGACGCCCATCGCCGATCGAGAGTATTCCACGCAGGGATCGAGTTCCAGCAAGAGAAGGATCTTCAGTCACAGAGCACATTGTGGAACTTTCCTGACATGCTGGACAGAACTAAGAGGTTAGTGAGAAACAAGTTTGTGAAAACGATCCTATGTCGCCATCTTCTGGGCAAATACAGAATTACATCCTATTACCTTACTTTGGAGTCTGAGGCTTCCTTCTAGCCTTGCATGGGCCTCTGTTCAAGACATAGATGCAGATATTCACAGCCAACCATTGGACTAAGCCTGGGGACCACAATGAAAGAGTTAGGGAAAAGTCTGAAGGAGATGAAGGGGATGGAACCCAATATGAAGAACAACAATATCAATTAACTGGAGCCTTCAGAGTTCCTCGGGACTAAAGTACCAACTAAAGAGGATATATGGTCCCGGCCATGGCTCCTGATACATATAGTGTAGAGCATGTGTAGCAACAACTGGCTCATCTGACATCTATGGGAAGGGAGGCAACTGGCCCTGTAGAAACTTGATGTCCCAGAGAAGGGGGATGCTAGAGGGGTGAAGTGGAAGTGGGTGGGTAGATGGAGGAGTGCCCTCTTAGAAACAAAGAGGATTGGGAGGGTATGGGGGTTCAAAGTGGAGAGACCAATGATGGGGATGACATTTGAAATGTAAACAAATAAAATGACTAGTGTATAATAGATGGTAACAGACGTCTCCATAAGGACTAGATATTCATTATCTGTAGCAGGTTCATTGAAAGTCAAAATCCATAATTGTTGTGACTTACTTATTATTGAAATTTCACATAGATGAACCCAAGCAACATTTTAACTTTTCTCCTTGAACCTATAATAAATCATTAGTTACCTTTATAAAACAATTTAAAAAGCAATTAGGGTTTCTACTCTCTTAGGCTTCGATACAGTGCCTCATTTTAGCTGTCCCTCTCTATGTTCCCTCCATTGCTGCCTCGCCCTGTCTCTTCACATTTCACATTCCTATCCCTGACAGTGTCCCTCAGCCATCCATGAGTGAACTTGTACTTCCCTAAATGAGGACAGTCTGGCCCACGTCCCTAGACCCTCACACTAAACTGATCATACAGTCACACAGATTGAAGAATCAACAGCTAACACCCACACCCACATTTCAGTGAATATGTATCCCATTTGTCTCTTTCAGTCTGGATTGCCTCATCCAGAATGACTTTTACTAGATCCATTCATTGTCCTGCATAGTGCATGCTTCCTTTTTGCCTTTTGTAATTGTTAAGCAGCAATGCAGTGTGTAAATGCACCACGTTTTCTTTATGCATTCATCCGTTAAGGGACAACTTAAATATTTCCAAATTCTAAGCATTATAAATGAGCTTCACTGAACATGGTTGAGCAAGGGTCTGTATTCTACGATGAATCAACATCTGGACATGAGACCTGGAGTTGTATCTTAAGGTACAACAATTTTCACCTTCCTGAAGAACCATCATACTGATCTCCGAAGTTGCTGTAGAAGTTTGCCTTTCCACCAGGAGAGTATGAATGTTCCCCTTGCTCCATAACCCAGTCAGCTTGAGTTGTCACATGTGTTATTAACCTTAGTCATACTGACAAGTGTGAAAAGTGATCTCAGAGTAATTTTGATTTGCATTTGTGTGATGTAGAAGGATGATGAATATTTCTTATGAATTTCTGTCATTTGAGTTTCTTTTATTATGAATGTTATGCTTAGATATGTAGCACATTTTAATTATTTTTCTTCATATACAGTGTTTTAGTTTTTCCAATATATATTTATATTAGCCTGTTGGGCCCTACCTTGGAGTGTTTCCCTTCCCCCTCGCTGTGCCTTTCAGCCTACTATGGCCAGAGTTGTTTACACCCTTGGCAGCTTCTCTCGGTCCCTGATTTGGGGCCAGGACCTTCCATGGCACCCATTCCTCTTGCTGAGCCTTTCAGCTTCTTCTTGTTAAGAAGTTGTTTACGCCCCTGTATTGGGGTCGGGACTTGCCACGATGCAGATTTTTCCTGTTTTCCTATTTTCCTGGTTGGGGTTTACACCTGCTTTATTGTTTTTCCACGGCTTTTGCCTCTGGTATATAAGGAGATCTCAGTAAAGCGTGGACAGCCTTCTTTTAACACGAATGACCCGAGTGTGTGTTTCTTCTTAACTCTTATAGGCCTATGCCCGGTTCTGAGTGTCCTGATGACACAGGCATCATCAAATGGAGGTCCCACCAAGATTGGAAAAGAGAGGACAACCTGACAAGATGGTCCCAGGAAGCCGGCCAGTGAAGGAGGGACGTATTGGGGAAAATGGGCCAGGAAAGGTCCCAGTAAGCAGGATACAGAAGCACCGTGGGCATTGAAAGCACGTGCAAAGAAAAATAAAGATTTGGGGTACTGGTGAGTAAACCTTGTAAAAAGGGACAAGGTAATAATGGTCAAATGTTTTTGTGTACGTGTTCTTTTAGAGTTATGCTAAAATCTAGAGAAGCAAAGTTAATTCTCATAGATGCTTTTAGTCTTTGGACCCTGATTAGAGACAGATTACACCCTAGACAAGAGAGAAAATGGTTTGAGAAAAACATTCCTCCCAGACTCTCCACAGATGCTTTGGCAAAAGAAGGAAAGTGAGATTAAGCTTTTTAAGAGCTCTCCTAGGGACATCCTGCCTCCTTGCTGGCTCCTATTGGAGAAGTGCTTATTTCTGGTTCTGTGTCCTTTAGGTAGGGTATCTGAGTCCTTTTGGTGGGACACCATCTAGCTCCTTCCCTCTATGTCTATTGTCTGTCCTTGTTGCACCAAGCTGTCCATGGATGTCAATGTATGTCTGGGTTGTGCTTCTTGTTGCTTGAATGTTTTGTGTTTCATGTTTAAAAGAAAAAATGGTGAAAACTTTAAATGCTGGTTGATTCCCCCTTGATTTAGTTTTAAGTCCTTTCAAGAAAGGAACAAATAAATAAAACAGTTTCAATTGACCTTTGGAGCCCAGCATCCTAGATAACTGGTTATCTCTGGTGTTAACTGCCATGTGTGTCTCTGACTGAATCCTGCCTCAATGGAGGAATGTAGCTAGGAGCCTAGGTCTGTCCACTGGGGAAGCTCCCCAGGGGGCTGGCTCAATGTCTACACTAGCTGGCCTTAAAGGTGCCAGCAGCTTCAAAGCTTCTATGGTAATGGAGCTGTTAGCTGTTTCTCTTAGAGAAATCTTTGACTGTGATATTTGGAATCAACAGGTAACAAGGTGCTTCTTTTAAAATGACAGCTAAAGAAGTAAAAATGGTGTTTGATCTAAGTACTAAAGATATGTGTAGTCACTTCATTTTTTTCTGTTTGGTTTTAAATGTATAATAAGCTTTACATGTCTTGGCTATAGGTGACTGGCTTTTAAGTTATTGGGTATGGTTGAAAATTTGTAATATTTGTAATAGAATGTTGGCTTAAAAAAGGAGTCATTCGAGAAAACACGTGGCATGTGCCAACCCAGGGAAACAGGTCTAGATTGGGATAATATTTTAATATAACTCTTATCATGGAAACCGGACTTGTAAAAGAATTTAGGGCAATGTCTCTTTGGTGAGGTATTAGAGCCTGCAATATCGATCCTTCATATGCAAGACTTGGCCGTCATACTTTATAGCATGAGGAATGGACTTGGTGTTTTGGAGAGACTGGATTTTGGAGGATAGTTTGGTGGAGGGTGAGTTTTGCTTTCCAAAGATATGGCTGTGCTCTGATGTTACAAGGGAAACTTAAAGATTGTGGCTAATGATTGCCAGTGTTACATTGACTACAGTTTACAGTCTGATCCCAGACAGACCTCGGGATTCTAACTCACACATATCTGTGCTTAAGAAAAAATCAAACAGGTGGAGATTGTCACAAGGGTTGATGAGGCTATGGAACTTATAAGAGCATGACAGCCTGCTTCCTCCAACTGCTATTTCGAGAAATACATATAGAATTATTATAGATTTAAAAGATTGGTCTTTTTTTTCTTTTCTTTTTTTTTTTTTTTTTTGTGCTGGGGACCGACCCGGGGCCTTGCTCTACCACTGAGCTAAATTCCCAACCCCTAAGAGATTGTTTTTATACTGTTTCTTGCACTCTTGGGTTGTTGTGAAATATTTCATTTCTTGTGTTTCCTTGGGTTTTGTTTGACTTGACCATACATTTGTATGCCTTTTTGAAAGAAAAATGTACTAATTTTTATTTATTTTGGTGAATTGTTCTTGGGATGACTTTTGTCTGTGGATCCTCTGAATGTAGTTCCAACGGTGGCCAGAGGAGGACACCAGATACTGAGTTATAAATGATAGTTAAGCACCCTGTAGGTCCTCTGAGTGAAGACAGCAGGTGCTCAGGTGTGCACCATGATGTGCTACAGCTTCTCTGCTTCCTCCTGCTCTTCCTTGGCCAGCAGCACCTCTGCATTCTGCCCCTCCATGGCTCTCGCTTGGGTCTCAGTTCCTCCCTCAATTTTGGGGATATTAACTTTAAGAATGGACAGAAAGTTTACAATTTGATGTTTGTTCTATACCTGAGAAGCTTTTTTGCCAGGAAAAGGGAGTTTCCATTGCACAAAATGGGATGGTAAGACAGAGATTTCAGGAAAAAACATGGGTGAATATATTAAAACCATGACCCCTCTCAAGGCACACTCCATGAAACAACATACTCCAACTTGCATACATTTAAAGGTGAAGGAAAAAAATATTGGCCTCTGGGGAACAGTAACAACTGTAGAAATTGGACTATATGTCACATGCATGGACACTGGGTTTATACATTTCAGGAAGAAGAATATCCCTCATCCACGGTCTTTAGACCTTTGGCTGTTAACAAAGATGTTCTATCCATTTCAAGGTCTGATACAACTCTCCCTCTCCTCAGCAACTGAGTTGTAATGAAGGAGTGAGAACTCTGAAGCTCTGGAAGGAGAGTGAGCGAATGGGTGTTCCTGGCTCAAAAGTGAGTCTCTGGAAAAGCCACTGCAGAAACTGGTCAGTCTGGGTGGAGGTAGTTAGCAAGTAAGCTATGGCATTTCCCACTGACATCACCGGTAGTGTCTTCCCTGGAAATTCTCTTGTATCCAGGAGACACTAGAATGTTCTGTGATGTCAGCAGTGTTGTGGTGACACCAACTGCCTGAGCGATTTCCCTTCATTTCCTAATGGGTTCCCGAGGAGGCATGTTCTCCAGGATCCTCAGTCTCTTTCGGAGGGACAATCATATCCATGCAGGCACCAGACCAAGGCAGAGGGAGGCCAGCCTTCTATCATGTTGGAGAAGAAGACGAATGGAGGAGGTCAAGTGAGTACTGGGCAGGGCAAGGGGAGCTCCCTGGAGCAGGTTGGCTTGTGTTGGTCCTTCCAGGAGTAGGACGTATGATTTAGAGCCTCAGTCTTCCTAATGGCTGACCCAGACACAATAATTTCTGATCATTAGTTTGACAGAAAACCAAGAACTGTTATATGTCAAGGGGCTTTCCTTGGATCTCTTTAGTGTCCTGGGCAGTGTCAAAGAATACCAGGATGAGCCTTTATAAGAATAACAAAGTGTCTCTTCCAGGATCGGCTGTTGAAACACTTCATTCTCAGCAGTGTCCTGTAGATTACTTGGGTAATTGATGCCAAGAGGGATACTCTCCTGGTCATATATCAAGGTCTCAGTTACTTTGTCCTTGAACACACATGATTAGGGATTCAAGATGTTAAGCAGTTTGAACTCAAGGACTTACCTGCCTCACATCAGACATTAGCTGAGAAGGTCCTCCAATTCTTCTTGTTTAGGCCAGCTTTAGAATTTCAGTGACAGAGGAATGGCTTTAGGAGGTGTGGTCTATATCTATGATGGCATATGTCATCATATGGCTCTGATGGTGGGAACAGGGAACTAGCTGAGTTCAGCTTAAAGATAGCTTTCTTGCTCTGTCAGGGATTCACTGTATCTGTAGAACTGTTCATCCTCAGACTTCTGTTTAGAGTAAGCATAGTTTTTCTTGACACTGTGTCCACATATATGCCTGTTTACTGGTATTTATCTACCTACAGAGTTTGATCAGAAGGCATCGTCCCAACCCTCCACGACACCTGTTGAAGAGGAGAGAATGAAGCGTTTGGAGAACATCAAAATTGCTCTCCAGAAGATGCAGAAGGAGAGAGATGAACTCGGGAGAATCCTGGCCGATTACCCGGGAAAGAATTTAAATGACAGGTAGTCACAATGCAAGTTCTGTTAAATCCACATTTCCTCACATCACAGTAGGCTACAACTCCAGGGTGTCCTCATGGTCAAAATCACTTTCCTGATTGCATCAGAATGTGAAGTTCAGATGGGAATGGGATGGTGGCACAGGCTATTTTAATTCCTACAAACGTAAATCATAGCCTGTGGCCTGATTGAATCACAGTCTGGGAGTGAGGGTAGTAGTGTGTGAGCTCTCATTGTGTGGTTTAAGGAGACTGGACAGGTGTTGGCTTGTGGGAATTTCTAGGTGCTCTGATTATAACCAATCATTGTTGTAATTGACGTGGAGGTGCTTTGGGTTCAATAGGTCCTGTGAAGAGCTGGAGGGACCCAATCCCACTTGCTGCCTCACAGTGTGTGACTGGACTGACAACAGGGGATCACTGGTTTTCTCTGATTTTATTCATTGTATTTGGAGATAATGCCACATCCTTATATTTATTTGGCATTCTAATTGTATTTGAGAGAGAGAGAGAGAGAGAGAGAGAGAGAGAGAGAGAGAGAGAGTGTGTTTTGTGTGAGTTTGTGTGTGTGTATGCATGTGTGAGTGTGTTTGTGTGTATCACTTAAGATCTGGGTATTCTATGTACTGATTTGGCCTGAGAATTATCGTGTGTCAATTTCCATGGCATGATAATGATGAGGGTGAGAGCCTCACTGTGAGCAGTAGAACATTTCACATCTGCTCAGGTGGACGCACATGGGAATCTCCTGGTGCGTGTTATAAATTCTTTTCCCTGTAAATACTGTTCATGTTCCTTTGGGTTTTCATGTAGCAATAGATTCTATGATTGAGAATTGTTACCTAAGAACAGGAGAATACTCTTCATGGGCTTAAGTTGGAGCCTGGATTGTGACACAGGGTCCTCGAATGTTCTTGGCAAGCTAGTCTATTCCTTCAAACCCCCTCAGGGAGCTCAAGCAAATCAGCTCCCTCCTTCTGTTTCCTGGCACTGCTGTCTCCGTGTTCACAATAATAAACTTAATAAATATCAAATGACCCAGTACCAAGAAGCAAGGGCGTGGCATGTCCTAGGCTGGGGTAGTTCAGGATTCAGTCTGAATTCATGTAATTCTTGAATCCTTCATTCATAATGTTATTTCATCCTTGGACCATGCCTTACCACAGGAACAACTTTGAGTCTGAAATGCTCACGATGCAGCACCAGGAAGTGATGACCGACATGAAGAAAATGAGTGAGCAGGTCAATAGAGCTTTGGTCAAATGTACACACCTCACACTGGAAAATGACTGGTACTGGTGAGTAACTTACAAGGTTGTGACCCCAGCACAGGACACAGCATGTGTCAGCCCATTCTTATCTTTGAAGTAAAGTGAGGATCAGGCTTTTTAGTGTTTGAAGCAGACCAGGAAGCCTGTGTCTAAGGAAGGCTCTAGGACACACAGGACACAGAAAGATTGGCCTCCAAGCGACATTCTAATAAAATGGACAAATAAGCACACATGGGGATTAAGTCCTCTTCTGGGAAAAACTTGAATCAATGGTGTCAGGTTTTTGAGAAGTGCCCTGAGTCTTCTGGAATGTGGCTCTTTTCTCCATTTGACCTGTATCTAGGTCATGCTCCATGGCTACTGTGGACTTTGACTATAATCTGGGACTCTCTTCAGATCAGGACCCTAGAAGGAGTAATGGACTTGGAGACGTGGGAGGAAGTTGGAGACTAGCTGGGAGTCACCATTTTTTCTTTGTGTCTCAGCCGCAGCTTCTGCCCCCTCCTAACTGAGTTGTTTGAGCTGAAGAACAATGCCCAGAGAGCACGGCATGAGAACAGGGAGCTTCTATGGGAACAGATTGCACTGGAAGAGTCTATTAAGGAAACAACAAGGTTCTGTGGGGAAGCCAGTATGAAAATCCGTGTAACAAGCAGCCTCGGGTAGGATGAATGAAGCATCAAGGGCAGGTTTTCCTGATATCTAAGCATAAACCAAGTCAAACCAGTTTAACCTTTCTCCACCTTATCCAGACACTCTCCTAGGTCTCATCCAGTTGTTCATCTCTTTGAACATTTACAAAACTTTCTGTGATGTTAGCTTCATGCAAGAAACTGGAGGATTGACAACCAAATCCTCCTGCTCAACTAGAAAATGCATTTCCTTAAGGGGGATCTGTTGATCACACACTGCACACTTACATGCCATTATGCTAGCGGGATGCCATGTGGTAGCCGTCTTTGTAGTGCACAGAACTGATTAGAGTTCAGTTCAATTGCCAAAAGAATGGCTCTCATTGTCAATCATGATGGGGCTTGTGGACTTTCTCTCCTTTTCCCCGTACATTGAAAATGGTCCCTCCTGCCTGTCTAATACGTGGTTTCTAGTGACAGAGCTTGAGAAGCAGTTTGTCCGTCCTGTTTTATGTCAGTGTTTTAGTGTTCTTTCCTGTGGCTTATGTCCTGGAGCTGACTGGATGAACAGGGATGTAGGAAAGACTTCTCTCAGGGTGAGGGTTTGTGTGAGATATGTGAGGATTAGAGGGATATTTTTGTCCAGCTCTCTCAACCTCGTGTGCCCAAGAAGTGCATTCCCTACACAGGTTTACTCTATAAGGGATGGAGAGCAGTGTCTACGCTCTCACTTGACACATTTCCTTTGCCTAATCTGTATTCAGCAACTGTTCTTCCAGCCTGATGGCCTCCCCATTCTTTTCTGCTTCTCACTTATGATTTCTGTTCTCTCTCTCTCTCTCTCTCTCTCTCTCTCTCTCTCTCTCTCTCTCCCTCTCTCCATCTCTCCATCTCTCTCTGACTCTGTGTGTGGGGGGTGTTTTTTGTGTGTTTGTGGGTACATATATGTGTGGTCATGTTTATGACTATGGTGCATATTGTACTTTGGAAGTTGTTTGTTTTAATTGTTTGTGATATGGGTGTCTTATATATATAAGTGTGTGTATATGTGTGCTTTTTCACATGTGTGTGTGAAGTCATCAAGTTTCTGAACACAGACACAGACACATATATATATATTTATATATATTGTATAAGTCTATATGTGCATATTTAGAAACATGTAAAAATACACACACACACACACACACACACACACACACACACACACCACAAACACTCTGAGAGAGAAAGAAGAAGAGAAAACATAATCTTTCCAATTACATTTTAAACTGTTCTTAATGGGGTCTTGATCACTATTCAAACTATTTACACTGGGAAAACTATTCATAAACATTGATATTACTTGGAGAAAACTTGAATAGGGTACAGGGATGTGAGGAGAGGCTGCTGTGTGAAATCTATATACCTCAGTGTCGAAACTGATGACTCAGGGCTCTTCTGCCTTCTTTGCTCTCAGTGTATAGTAACACTGGAAGGTCATGTGGCTTGTTGTGTCTTCTCAACATCCTGGTTATGTTAATCGTTACCTGCCACCACTTTCTTTCCAGATTGGCCTAAACTTGGTTGAATATACCTTGGCTTTGGAGTCTGGCCTGGAATTTGTTAATTGAAAGATTAATTTGCTTAGAGTTGAATCTGCAAGCAGAAGATGTCCAGGAGTTATGCTGAGGTGGAATCACATCTTTGCCTCAGACAGAAACTTAGGCTCAAAATCGTCCAAAGCACTCACCCTGTGTTGTGTTGTGGCACTCTTAACCATTGTTATTCAAAATCATTTGATCTGAGTGAAAATCATCTGTAAGGAGGGTTTAGAACAGTGATGACCCTCAGACATTGCTGGAGGTGTCAAATGGGTAGCCCTGTGAGAAGCTGTGTACAACTCTTGTGAAAGTTCAACCTTTTGACACAGCGATTCCAGAACAAGAAGTAGGTGTGAGCAGAGAAACTGTGGCACATTAGTGTTTAGTGGTTCACCTCAGAGCAGCCATGAAGCAAAATTACCCAGATGTCCATCAGTCAGAAAGTGAAAAGGTACAATGTTGTCCAGCCCTTCCATGGACTGCGGCTGAGTTTGATTATACCTGCCAGCATTTGGCTTTGAATTAGCCTTCTCTTACTCGAATTATATCTGATAGCATCCCAGTACAAGTTTTACCTTGGATTGTGATTATGGAGATTTCCTAGCTGTTTGTGCTGGTAGTTTGTTTCCCCTGTCAGGTACTGTATGGTAAAGGGACCTCATATTGAAAAATGCAGCTCACTTTGCATGCACTGGGAAACAGTGAGCAGAGGACTGAAGAGGCTCACCTGCCCCACCCCCCAGTGCTCTGTTTCCTGAAATCAGCCTCCTGTGCACGGCCTTGTGACCTTGCTAAGCAGGCTTGGCTAACAGGCCTAGATGTCACATTTCTAATTTCTGATTTTCAGGGGAATACACTTTATTGGCTGAGCTGTCTTTAGGCTATGCTCACTGTGTACTTACCCCACTCCAGGTTTTTTTTTTTTCTTATGCCACAATAGTAGACTGGGTGATCCCTTCTATTACCATTAACTGGGAAACTAACCACATTCTGCAAAATACTCTGCTTGTATATGTGAACAAATATATTTGGGTGAGTTCAAAAGTGTGTATGTCTGGGTGTCTGTCTGTCTGTGTCTGTATACATGTATGTCTCCATGGACAATATAATCTTCTAATGACCAGGATGAGGAGAGAATGGAGGAAAGTCTGCAGGACCCCATGAATCAGCAAAAACTGGTCACTGAGCAAAAGGCCTTGTCTGAGAAGATGCAGCATCATTTCGGTGTCACTGAGAGGATTTGAAAGCACAGGATGAGAGGACCCAAGTAGATTCCCTGTACTTATAAACTGTCTTATTGGGTGTGTGACTTTCTCCATAGTTCTCAGCACCTGTCACCTAGGAGCAGCTCAGAATATTTTTCTTGTCCATTTTAAAAGAAATTCCGTCCATGAAGTGTATGTGATCCATAGA
Source organism: Rattus norvegicus (assembly GCF_021556685.1). Taxonomy (NCBI): domain Eukaryota; kingdom Metazoa; phylum Chordata; class Mammalia; order Rodentia; family Muridae; genus Rattus; species Rattus norvegicus. The sequence continues at coordinate 5,979,086 of NC_141548.1, read as the reverse complement.
GATTCTGGCTATTGTGTACTGATCCCTCCAGTCTGTGCTCTCTTGTATTATCTGAGCCCAGTGCCTTTAGGTCTCCCCACAAATAGTTTTACGATACACATAAACAAAGGAGTGGTATAGTTTATTTTCTGCATGAGTATCTCCTTTAGACTTCAATGCCTACCCTCGGCAAGATTTCCATGCAGCATATTCTTGCCAAGTATAATATCACTTCAGTGTGCATGTACTTCTTGAGATATTGTTTCTCTGGGTCTTTGCAGATTTTGAGGTTGTCATGTGGACCCCAGGCATATTCCTGCACTGGAGGAATAATAATAGTCTTCATTTCAGTGATGGCCAGACTTCCAAGGCCTTCCTATTGTTTTCTAGTTTGTTCATATCTCTCCTCATCTGACATTGAGACATTGCTACATGATATTAAAATATAATGTATATGTATGATTGGAATTATCTGCTGTTCACTGTTTAATTTTTAGCAGTTTTAAAAGCTGGGAAAATATGCAGGCCTGTGGGATCTCTTACCCTTCTCTCTTGGGCATGAGAGAATGACCTCAGATGAAAGATCATCCTGGATTATCCTGCTGAATTGTGCTGCTGTGTATGGGATAAGTGACATGGCAGGTTCTCACCAGGCCTTTTCCACCCCTAGGTCTGAACACTGCAGCAGAAGCTTTCCCAGGGCACAGAGCAGGACTACAGCTCTCAGAGACAGAACTGTCCACCAGGAGCACTGAGGGTGCAAAGATTGACACCACCTCCCACATCTCAGTCCTTGTAACCATACCAATCTTGGGCTAAATTTGAAAGACCTTGAGATGTGGCCTGGAACACGCCTCACGTTTAACCTTTTGACGACTTGTCCATCAACAACCAACCACTCCGAGTGAGGCAGGTCTACATTCCTCTTGAGGAGATTTTTACCATCTTACCTGCCGTTCCGCTGTGTTTGCAAGGCCAGCAACAGGCTGGAGTTATATGTTGAAGAAACAGCAGTTATTGAATGCTGACTAATTTACTTGTTATATTTGTTTTTAGTTTGAAGTTTGGTTTTATGCATTTGGTTTTATTTGTTTACATTTGAAGTTTTGTTATTTATTTGTTAACTTTAGTTTTTTAATTAATATGCTATATTCCTAATGCTATATACATTGAGCTCATTGACTCCCCACTTTAAAATGTTCTTGAATAAATTAATGTTTGCCTAAAAATAACAATGTGACCTTTAACCCTTCACTCACAAGACCGTCCTGAGTCGTGTGTGGTTCTTCCTCCTGTAACAGCACAAGTGTAAGGCAACAGTGGTTTTCTGCAAGTCTCCTGCAGCTTAGGCTTCACCATCAGTTCACAGCCAGCCAGAGCTGCACAGGAAACTGTGCTCTTTATGTAGACAGTTTGTCGTGCTCTGTGGATCCCACATTCATGGCGAAAATTATCCTTGCTTCATCCTTGTGCTCACAAATTTAGCTTCCTTTATAATGACAGACAAAGGAGAAACACAGAAGTATTTCTCTAATACATTAGAGGAAATAAAACCATTCAGTAGGGGAATATAAAAAGCGATCAGGACACACGGAGCTGTATGCCTCTGCATTCCTTGTAATATAGCATCGTTTATGTCTGCAGATTTATTGAAATCCAGCAATTTTGGAGGAACGGTATTTTTAAAATTTTTATTAGATATATTTCTTTACTTACATTTCAAACTTTATTCCCCTTCCTTGTTTCCTTCCTTAAGCCCCCATTCCCTTCCCTCTCCCTTCCCCATATGTGTATCCCCTATACATCCCCCTTATTGTTCACCACTATTCCCCTGCACTGCCCCTGGAACATTTTCTTTATTGTTTTTGTTGGTTTTTTTGTTGTTATTCTTTTTCTCCCATTTTTATTAAATTGGGCATTTCTTATTTACATTTTAAATGTTATTCCTTTTCCCGGTTTCCTGTCCATCAGCCCCCTAACCCTTCCCCTTCCCGTTCTAAATGGGTGTCCCCTCCCCGTCCAACCCCCATTACTGTCCTCTTCAACATTCCCAACACTGGGGGTTCAACCTTGAAAGTACCAAGGGCTTCCCCTTCCACTGTTGCCCCAACAATGCTATTTACTGTTACCTACGCAGGGTCAGTCCATGTGTAGTCTTTGGGCAGTGGTTTGGTCCCTGGAAGCTCTGGTTGGTTTTTATGGGGTTGCAAGCCCCTTCAGCTCCTTCAGTCCTTTCCCTAATTCCTCCAATGGGTGTCCCGTTCTCAGTTCAGTGGTTCGCTTCTGGCATTTGACTCTGTATTTGACATGTTCTGGCTGTGTCTTTCAGGAGAGATCTATATCCGGTTCATGTCAGCCTGCATTTCTTAGCTTCATCCCTCTTATCTAGTTTTGGTGGATATCTATATCTATATCTATATCTATATCTATATCTATATCTATATCTATATCTACCTATATATCTATGTATATCTATATATCTATACCTATCTATCTATATCTATCTATCTATATCTATATCAATCTCTCTCTATATCTCTATATCTATATATATCTATATCTATCTATCTATCTATATATATATATCTATATATATATAGATATATATATATATATAGATAGATATATATATGTGTGTGTGTGTGTAGACCACATGTGGGGCAGGTTCTGAATGGCTGTTCGTTCATTCTCTGCTCTAAAATTTGCCTCCCTATCCCCTCCTATGGATATTTTTGTTCCCCCTTTAAAGAAGGAGTGAAGCATCCCCTTTTGCTCATCCTTCCTGATTTTCATGTGGTCTGTGCCTTAGATCTTGTGTATTTCGAGTATAACCAAGAGGTAAGGATGCAAAAGAATCAAATATATAGCTTGACGCCAGAGGTTGGTGGTGAACACCAGAGGGAAAGATCATTCTTCCAGAAACAATTGGCAGGTTCTGGTAACTCAGCTTTACCAGACTACTTGTCTTGGGTCCACAGAACTCTCTGAGTTGCCAACACAAAGGTATGTTATACCCACATACACTGGACAGTGTAGAAGGAGATATCAAAGCCAGATTTCACATTTACACCTATGTAAATAAAAAACAGAGCTCATTTACCCAGAGAGGATTGCATACAGGTAGCCAACGCTATGATAAATTATGAGAACCTGAATTAACTGACACATGGCCTCCTAGAGTAAGATAAAAGTACCTGCTTGTTTTTATTGATACCTTTTCTGGGTGAGTAGAAGCTCACTACATCGGACTGAAACTGATCATAGAGCAACTAGAAAGCTCTGCTAGGAACTTTCCCCCTAATTTTGCCACTTACTAGAAATGCTGCCATATAATAGCCCAGCTCTCACAGCCAAAGCCTCTGAATAACCGTCAAAGATGTATGCACAGTTTGGAGTCTCTGTTGTGCAGAATTCTGGGCAGGTGGAAATAATGAACAAGACATTAAAGGAAAGACTATGAAAACTCTCATTAGAGTCCATGAAGGGTGGAAAGGCTCTTTTCTTATTTTGGGCCTGCTGTACTCCATACAAGGAGGGATTGAGCCATATAATAATATGTTTAGAATACACCCCCCCCATTGCTTCTAAGTCTTAGAGGTCAGCACTTGGCAGAATTCTTCAACTATTTTATTCTTGAAATCCTGTCCTTCCAGTTCTCCATAAAGTCTATGACTTTGACTATCAGAGAGACCCAGTGAACCTCCAAATCCATCAACAATATCCCCTAATTTGGACCTAGTGGTAGTGAAACTGCATGAGCCAACTGGGCATCGAAAAGGACAAAGCAATTTGCAAAGGACCTACGTGGCGATGTTTTACACTCTTACAGCTATGAGGTTAGGTGGAATTTTAACATGGATTCCTCACAACTAGGTCAAGAACGTAGAAGCCACAGATGACAAGGCCAAATAGACTCCCTCCAGAACTTCTGGACCTATTAACGTTGAGCTTTCACCTGACCTCAAGCCCTTCCACTCCCTGCCCAACCTCCTGGATCTTACATTTGGCATGAATACAGGATCATGGTCCAAACTCTAACACCCTCAGGCCTGTCCCTGGGAACTCAGGAAGGTGGACACTAGAGAAGTGACGTCTAATGGAACTGCAGAGGACCAATCTCCGTCCACGTTGTCCTTTGCTCACTGATATCTGGTTATTTTTTGGAGAAAGGATTTGGAAGTTTATCATTTGAAGTAGGTGCACAACATTTAAAGTTGTATATTCACTGTGTAACTGGGTTCACTATGTTACCAAGATCATTGCAACAAAGGGATGCAAAACAGAGACTTTGTGAGTACACATCCATGAATATGTGTAAAGAAAGACACCTTGGAAGGAATGCACAATAAGAAAATGAAATCCAATATCCAATAAATTAAAGGTCTGAAGGGAAATACTGACTTTTGGGAAACAGGAAAACCTAGGAAATTGGAATGTATGTCACAGGAATGGATCTGGGAATAAAATTATTATCCAGAAGAATCTTCCACCCCATGTCCCTTGATCTTTCTCCCCATGCCAGGCCCCTGACGCAATCTGCCCTTTCAGAGCATGTAACTACTAATGCAGCAAAGAGAAATCTCTAGCTTTAGAGGGAGGAGATATGGAAAGGGTTCCATTGTGTCACTGGAGAGCCTCCTGGAGATGGCACCTCAGAATCTGGTCACCATAAGGAAAGCTGGTTAGCAGGAGGCCCTGGCAGTTCCCAGTGACGTCGTCAGTAGACCCTTCCCTGAACAATCTCTTGTATCCAGGAGAGCCCTAGCATCTTCTGTGATGCCACAAGTGTTGTGGTGGCACCAACTGCCTGTGGGATGTTCCTTCAGTGCCTCTATGGTTCACTAATTGACCTGTTGTCCAGGCTAAGCAGCCGTTTGTGAGAAAGAACAAAGAGCATGAAGAGATGAGAGTTGGGGAGAAGGAAGCTGCCCTCCTGTCTTGTTGTAAAAAAGGAAGAAATAAATGGTCCTTGGGAAAGCTCAGTGAGCTCTGGGCAATGGGTGAGGAGGTTCCTTGAGGAGAGAGCCTTGAGCTGAGGCTTCCAGGTATGGAAATCTGGAGCCGGGAGCTTATAAGAAGCAGCTGGACTTCCTGCTTGTTATGGTTCCTGGAACTCAGAGCCTTTACATCATTAATTTCTCTATTTCAGAAGCCAGTTGTTGGGAAGGGCACCACTGTTTTCCTGAGAGCTCATGGCTTTTACTCCTTTTATCTAGAAGACAAAGGTCCTTAGGAAGAAGGGCGAGACTAGTGTGGTATCCTCGGCTCAGAGCTGACTCTTCCCCCTTTGGATTGGTTCAGTTTGTGTCTGACACTAATATCTGGGAGAGAGAAGAACTTCTAGATGAGACCTCATCATCTCAGGCTTTCCGCTAGAGTTATTCTGACTACCATTCCCTGATAGTGGTCCCCTTAGATTTCTGAGTCAACATGTGTGAGTGTCATGCAGTTTTCTAGTGCAGTGAAGAACTGTTAGTCAGTGAACCAGAACCGGGACTGGCTCCTTCCTGACTTCTCTAGGTGTCCTGAGCAGTAAGTGGGGGAACTAAACGATCATGTTCTACCAATACAAGGCATCTATATCTACAGTCCTGGGATCTAGAGAGATCTATCCATGATTCTGGGCATCTCCATAGCAACTGAGTGCTGATGGAGTTTTCATCCTGGCTTCTATACCTCAGACTAGGGTGTTCTGAAGCCAAGTTCCATCCTGTGCAGCTGTGAATATGCCTGAGGAGGCTGTCTCCTTGGTTTTCTGAAGTATTACTAAGGGAGCCAGAGTAAATCAGCACCCACTGCTCAACAGAGCTCTGGGGATGTTGACATCCTCAGCTTCAGCTACATATTCAGCTAGGTCAAAAGATCACCTATCAGGTCCGTTCTTAAATACCCTTCAGGGTGCTAGGGGTGGACTGTAATGAAGTAGTATGCAGGAGAGGTGCTTGCCCTCAGCTGCTACATATCAGTGAGTGTGGGAAACACCTGAACAGGTGTTTACAGATCAGAGAGATGAGCTGCAATCTCATTCAATAGACTGTGTGCATTCCTGGGGTTTGGCTTTGACCATGCAGGTCTGTTGTCTCATACTTCATTGTTCATGTGGCCAAGTTGTGGGAAAGCACCACTCACAATTGTTTCCTATCCTCCGTCCTAGGGTCTTAGATTTTAGCACAACACTTCACATCTTACCTTCTAGATCCACTGTCCTAACTTTACTTCAACATGCGCGTCTCTATTATCCTTGCACCGTGTGTGTGTGTGTGTGTGTGTGTGTGTGTGTGTGTGTGTGTGTGTGTATACAGTTAGTTTGCATACAACTTTAGGGAAACCTTGCCACTGAAATCCTCTAGGAGTCTATGTAAGTAATCTGTAAACTGTGGATGGGGCAAAATCCAAATGCTCTCCCGAAACATGGCCTTCTAGAAAGAGTAGCATAAACTGCAATAAAAGGATACACTTGAAAGTAAAACTTGGAGGAAATGCCCTGGCATATCTACATTGTCACTGTGAACTGTGACATTGCTCTCTTGGCTTCTGTGGCCAGACATGAGGGCTCTGAAGCTATGCTGCCTCCTGTGAACTGTGAATGAGCTTGTGTCACACGAAGCATGTGAATGGAGTGAGAAGACAGTAGGAGGACATTGTGACACTGCCCTCCCAATGGAGACATGGAAGTGTTGACAATCACAGTGGGTGAGTCTCAAGCTGCACTTTGAGACCCAGCCAGGCTACGTTTCACCTGTCAGCTCACTTCCTGCACATCCACCACAGGCCAAGGGCAGGCTCAGATGAAGCTCTGTTGAAGACAGGTGCTGTCCCTTGTGAGCTGCATCCCAGGGTATGCGGAAGACCATTCAGCCTCCTGTGATGTGGGAGAGCAGAGTAGTAAGAGGCAGACAAAGGGGACAGTTCTGTGTTTGTTTTTCTGGGCTACCATAACTACATCTTCCAGGCTAAGGATTTGCTCATGGAAGTCTGCTGTGTCACATGTGTAAAGGCCAAGCTGTCTGAAGTCTCAGTAACACAACTGGCTCCAGGCTGCTTTCTCAGTCACTGGGATTTACACGCAGTCCTTCATACCTTGTCTTCTAGATCCACAAATTCTTGTCTGGCTTCATATGGACAAGGCACTTTATATGTCTTCTTACTAATAGTATGCTTTATAAGTGTGCTTATCCAGGGTGTTTTGTTATATATTTTAAGACTATTTTGAGTAGAATATTTCCCTGATTTCTTTCCCATAGTTGGTTTTTGGTATACAGGAAAGGTAATGAGTTTTGTGTGTTATTTTGCATTCTACTACTTTAATGAATGTATTTTCAGCTTTAAGAAACTTAATTTTTTAGAGACAAGTTGTCTCTATTTAGGATCACCTCTAACTAATTCATATTTGTCTTTGCATTTTAAGTATTTCAATCCACATTATTTCATTTTATATTTTCAGATGATTATGAGGGGAATTTTTCCCAGATTTTCTCATGGTATGATTTGGATTGGCATAAAGGAAGGCTAAGAAATTTTGTGTGTTCCCATTGTATTGTGCTTTTATGAATGTATTTATCAGTCTTAAGAGATGGTGATATTGGGGTTGGGATTTAGCTCCGCGGTAGAGCGCTTGCCTAGCGAGCCCAAGGCCCTGGGTTCGGTCCCCAGCTCCGAAAAAAAAGAAAAGGAAAAAAAAAAGAGAGATGGTGATACATTTTTAGTTTTAAAAATAGTATCACGTCATCTGCAAATGAAAAGATTTTGACTTCTTCATTTTTCATTTGGGTTACCCAAGTTCACCACCCACCACTGATGCTTATTGTTATTTATCCCACTTTTCCTCTGGGTTTCTCTCTTGTCTCTTTTCATTGTTGCTACTCCCCCACCCTCCTTGTCCATCCTTCCCTGCCTCTACCTAGGTCCCTCCATCCTTCTGCCACCCATGATTATGTTCTTCCCCTTCTAAGTGGGTTCAAGCATCCACAATTTGGCCTTCTGACATGTTACCCTTCGTGTGATCAATGAATTGTATAGTGGGTCTTCTGTACTTTTGGGCTAACATCCATTTGTCACTAAATACATCCCATGTTATGTCTTTTTCGATCTCTGTTACTTCACTATTTTCCAGTTCCATCCTTTTGCCTATAAAGTTCCTGGTGTATTCATCTTTGATACCCGAGTACTGTTCCTCTGTTTGAATAGAGTGCACTTTCTATATTCATTCCTCAGTTGAGTTGAGGTCTATCGTGGTTGTTTCCAGCATTTGACTAATATGAGTAAGGCTGCTATGAACATATTCATCCACACATCCTTGTCATTTGTGGATCATGTTTGAGTATATGCGCTGAAGTGGGTGGTAAAGCTGGGTCTTCAGGTAAAGCTATTTGCAATGTTTCCTGATCCTCCACATTGATATCCAGAGTTGATATTGATATACAGCCAGTAATCGCACCAGCTATGGAGGAGTGTTCCAGTTTCTCTACATCCTAGCCCACTCTGCTGCTGCCTCAGTTTTCTATCTTAGCCATTCTGATTGGTGTAATGAAGAATCTCAGGTTCGTTTGATTTACCTTTTTCTGATAACTAAGGATGTTGAACATTTCTTGATGAGTTTCTCAGGCATTGAGATACCTCAGTTGAGAATTCTTGGTTTAGCTCTCTATCCCAGTTTAAAAGTCGGGTTATTTGTTTGTCTGGGAGTTTTCCTTTTTGAGTATTTTGTTTATTTTGAATTTTGGCACTCTCTCAGATGTAGGGTTGGTAAAACTCTTCTCCGAATCTGTAGCTTGCTGTTTTACCTATTGGCAGTGTCCTTTGCTTTAAAGAAAGTTTTCAGATTGTTGAGATTTCATACATTTACTGTTGATCTTAGAGCCTGACTCTTTGGTATTCTGTTCTGACAACTTTCTCCTGTGCAAATGTGTTCTAGGAACTTTGCGACACTTTCCCTTCTATTAGCTTCTGCATGTTTGGTTTTATGTGGATTTCCTTGATTCACTTGGACTTGAACTTTGTAGAAAGAGATAGAAATGGATCCATTGGCACTCAACTACATGCAGACCACCAGTTAGGGTAGCATCATTTCTTAAAATGCCTTCTGTTATGTTCAAAATCCTCAGTCATCAGGGAAATGCAAATCAAAACAACCCTGAGATTCCGCTTCACACCAGTCAGAAAGGCTAAGATCAAAAACTCAGGTGTTAGCAGATGCTGGCGAGAATGCGGAGAAAGAGGAACACTCCTCCACTGTTGGTAGGATTGCAAACCGGGCAACCTCTCTGGAAATCAGTCTGGAGTTTCCTCAAAAATTGAACAGTGCACGGCCTGAGGACCCAGCTATACCTCTCCTGGGCATATACCCAAAAGATGCTCCAACATACAGCAAAAACACATGCTCCACTATGTTCATAGCAGCCGTATTCATAACAGCCAGAAGCTGGGTAAACCCAGATGCCCTTCAACAGAGGAATGGATACAGAAAATGGGGTACATCTACACAGTGAATACTACTCAGCTCTTAGGAACAATGACTTCATGAAAATCTTACGGCAATGGAAGGAACTAGAAAATATGATCCTGAATGAGGAAACCTAATGACAAGAAAACCCACATTGTATGCACTCACTGATAAGTGGACATTAGCCACAAATCTCAGATTACCCAAGATGCAATCCACAGACCACATGAAGCTCAAGAAGGATGACCAAAGTGTGGAAGCTTCAGTCCCTCTCAGAAGGGGGAACAAAAATACTCACAGGAGGAAGTGTGGAGATGAAGTCTGGAGCAGAGACTGGAGGAAAGGCTACCCAGGGACTGCCCTAACTGGGGATCCAGTCTATATACATCCACCAACCTCAGACAATATTGGTGATGCCAAGAAGTGTGAGCTGACAGGAGCCTGATATAGCTGTCTTCTGAAAGGCACTGCCAGAGCATGACAAATACAGAGGCAGATGTTTGGAGTCAACCATTGAACTGAGAACAATGGAGGACGCAGAGGAAGGATTGAAGGAGCTGAAGGGGTTTGCAACCCCATAACAACAATAATACCAACCAACTACAGCTCCAAGAGACTAAACCACCATTCAAATGGTACACATGGACAGACCCAGGGCTCCAGCAGCATGTGTAGAATAGGATTGGCTTGTTGGGCATCAATGAGAGAAGACGCCCTTGGTCCTGCGAAGGCTCTATGCCCCAGTGTAGGAGAATGTCAGGGCAGGGTGGCAGGAAGGGTTGGGTGGGGGGGGAGAACACCCTCAGAGAAACAGGGTGAGGGGGATGGGGTAGGGGGATATGGGTGTGAAACAGAGAAAGGCTATAACATTTGAATGTAACTAAAAACAAATAAAGAATAAAAAAATTTAAAAAGGCATAACAAATGCAAAAGGTTGGGTTGCCATTCCATAGTTGTGATGTGTTTCTTCTGTGAGAGCATACTGGTTGTCACTTCTCTATGACTGTCTTCTTATTTGAAAGTAAATAATGGGATCATCTGTGGAGTGGTTAGTAAGAATAAAAGCATCGCCTAACATGAATAGGTCCCTCCAGAGCGTGAGCTTAATATTCTAGGTATAGAGCAATTAGCTGGGGGGATTAAAAACAATAAACAAACAAAAAAAGAACATCAACGATTAAAATAAATTTTGTATGCTGGGATTAAGGCGTGTGCCAACTTTCATCAGCTTTGTAGATGCTTCTAATAAACACACACACACACGTCCTATCACAGCTCTAGCAGTCGCCAGCAGAGGGAGCTGTGAGGTAGTGTGTGCTTCTTCTTTTCCAAGATATCCAAGGCCTCAGGCCTGCATCCAGTGTGCTGGAAGGAAGAGCAGTCTGGTTGAAACTCCTGCTGCCATGGCAGATTCTGCAGGAACATTTTCCTTTGCCCACAAGGAGCCTGTGTGGAGGAGACCTCTTGGCGGGTCCTCAAGGACTCTGCATGTCCTATTCTACAGGGAGAAGCCCAGATAGGTCTTTGAGAAAGGTCAGTGAGTTATTGGGGGAAGTCTCTGATTGTGTGGCAGAGGGCCGGGAATGGCTGAAAGAATGGTTGCTTCCCTGAGGGCAAAGGATAGACCTTCTAGGGCTCTCACCTCCTACTTTATATTTTCACCTGGTGGCTTATTATTCATATTTTCTTAATGGGATACAACTATGGTCTTGGTGAGCATCTTGTTTCTCTGATTCTTAATCAGTGCTTTGTTGTCACAACTTTTTGAGCTTACTCCAGCCCCTGGGACTTATTCATACCTCCAAATTTCTCTGACTTTTGGGATTCCTAATATTAGTGGCAAACTGAGTGACAAAAGCAATGAATTAGCCTGGTGCCCAGTGCATATGGATCTGAGGGTGTATAGATATCATAAGCCTCTAGGATACACTCTAGGAAAGCAGCAGTGTGCTCTTAGGTCCCCTGTGTGACCTCACTTAACTTTGCCAATTTGTGGGCTTCTATTCTGCTGCTCTCAGAAATGGAAACTCCTGGAATAGATGTATAGTGTCCCATTACCTTTGTCATTGTTAGAATATTAGTGGGGGTAAGTTTGTTGAAATATACTCTCAAGAACATTATCCAAATCAGTGCTTCTTGTGTGCTGTCTATATGAAGTACCAAGTTCACAGACAGATCTGCATGAACTTCCCAAAGCCAGCAAATTGGAGCATGAAGAAAGCCCAAGGCGTCCATTACCAGCATCCTCAGCACCTGCCCCAGGATGGGTAAATTGGATTTGGTGGAAGAAGGGATCTACTGTGATAGCTGGCCCTCATACACCCAGAGAAGAATATACTAGGAGACTTGGGGAAGGATTGTGGGAGAGAGAAACCGGGTGTCAGGGGGCAGTGAGCAGCATGCAATGTGAATAAGTAAAATATGTATAAATAAAAAAATAAAATAAAGTTCTTTAACAAAACGGGACACAGTGTATTGTTGTACTAACTCTACTATGTTTACACTAGCAAACACTTTAACAACTAGAGTGACTAGACATGATAAAGTAGGATGCCTCTGTCACTTACAAATACTATTTACACAGCAAAGATAAATGCACGACTTGCAGCCCAAAGATCGATTGTTTCCAGCACATCTATGTGACTCTCCTTCCCTTTATCAGGACTCTGGAGGCCTCTGTTCATCCAGGTCTCACGGATCATCCAAAAGGCAGTCCCTTACCAGCTCTGGTCAAGTGCCCTTGTGCTCTTGGTAGACCTCTGCTCAGGCTGCAGAGGCACTGAAGGGCAGCCTTTTCCATGCGTGGGAAGCCATTATTTCAGCCTTTCCAGACTCTCTGCTACCCAACTGGAGACTTCTGCAGAGGCCTGTCAATCTCAAAACCAGAAGCTTGGGTAATCCAAAACCCTAGGATGCCATCCTGCACTCATGATGTGTTGATTACCTGAGACCATACACGTTAACTCTCTTCTTCATGCCTGTTTTCCTTCTTTGAAAGTAAATAATGTGATCATGTGTGGTGTGGGTGGTATGAGCAAAATCTTTACCATGAAGAATAGGGCCATGAAGAGTGTGGACTTAACATTCTAGGTACAGAGCAAATAGAGGGAATTACCAAAGAAAACAACAGGAATTCTAACAACAATTGCAAAAAAAAGAAGAGAAAAAAGAAAAAAAACTTTATGGGTGCTGGGATTAAAGGCATGTATCAACTCTGACCAGCATTGTAGGTATTTCCAATAAAATATTAAAAAACAAACAACCCTATTATTCTTTTAGCAATTGCAGCAGAGAAGACTGTGAGAGATCATGTGCTGCTACCACCATGCTATGATTCTGTAGCAACAACTTCCTTGGTGATAGGAGCCTGTATGCAGCAGGCCCCTTGGTGGGCCTGTCATCTCAAAAAAAGATGCTTCAGTCATCCAAAAGATTGGACTCCAGTATACTTCAGGCCAGGAAAGAAGCCAGCCACCATGAGTGAAAGAACAAAGGAAAAATTACATTGGAAAAATATGTGCCTTATTTGGAAGAAATGACCCTAAACTTCTGAAGCATCCATTATCTCCACTCCTCTGTTTTGAGCTTTGTATAGCAATGTTGTCCAACTCCAGGTGGGAGTCAGAGGCAGAGCCCTTCCCAGAAAAGACATACGTGTTTTAGACTCTTACGTCTGTGAGGTTAGGAGGCATCATAGCACAGATTGAGCACACCTAGGAGAAGAACACAGAAGCCACAGATGACAATGCCAAATGGACTTTCCCCTGAACTTATGGACCCACTAAAATTGAGGTTTAACCTGACCTCAGGCCATTCGACTCCCTGCCCATCCTGCTGATTCTTATGTTTGTTAGGAATAAAGTATCAAGGGGCAACCCCCAATATCCTCATGCCTGGACTTGGAAATGAAGGAAGACAGATATTGGAGAAGTGATGGCTGTCGGGCTACAATGTAGGAACACGCAGTCCAGGTTGACCTTTACTCACTGATGACCAATTTAATTGGCTATATTTGAGAAGGAATGATGTCCTACTTAATATGTAAAAGAAGGGACAGAAATTTATGATTTTATATTTGCCCTGTAGTTGATCCTCTATATTCCCAAGAAAAGGGAGTTTTTATTGCAAGAAGTAGGATTATTAAAATTGACTTTGTGAAATACATGGATGTGTATGTGGAAATAGTCCTGGCTATCAAGGAATGCACAATAAGCAAATACTATTCAGGTTTTATAAAATTAAAATTACAGGAGAAATATATTGGCCTCTAGGAAACAGGGAAACTTTGGGAATTGGACTGTATGTATGTGCATCGTCTCAGGTGTAGATTTATTATTGATAGAAATCTTCCTCATTTATGGTCCCTAGGGATTTGGGTGCTAACAAAAGTCTCTTATCCAATTCAGGGTTGTAACCAACTCTCCCCATCAAAAGCATTGATGACATCCGATGAAGCAGAGAGAAATATCTAACTCTGGAGGAGAAGTTGCCAAAGGATATTCCCTGGGTCACAGGAGAGGCTGCAGAAAAGGGCCCCATAGAAATTGGTTGCTTTTGGGAGAGCTGGGTAGCAGGTAGGCCATAGAACTTCCCAGTGACGTCATCAGTAATCTCTTCCTTGGACAATCTCTTGTATCTAAGAGAGCACTAGAATCTTCTGTGATGTCACCAGTGTTGTGGTGACACCAACTGCCTGTGGGATTCCCTCAGTGCCTTTTGGGTTCACAAACAGGCATGTTTCACCAGCTGCTCAAGCTAGTTCAGAAGGAGAGGGGAGACCAAGGAGAGACCAGACTGAGGCAGAAGAAAACTGGCCTTCTGTCTTGTAAGTACGGAAGAATGAAATCATTCTGGGGAAGGCACAGTGAGTACTGGGTAGAGTCGGGGAACTTCCTCCAGGAGGGAGGTTTGAGCTGTGCCTTTCAGGAGTTGGCCTTACAAGCAGGAGCCTTGGAATTTGTCAATTGCAGACCAAGAGTCAAGAGTCCTGATGATTCATTTGACAGAGAGCCAGGAATTGGCTGGCCTGCAGCTTCTTTTCTATGAGCTTTTTAATTTCTACTGCCAAGGAATGCCAGGAGGAAGCCCTATGAGGATAACAATGTGCCCATTCATGGTTGGGTGCTGAAGCACTTCATCCTCTAGATTACTGTAGGTTACTAAGTCTGTGGTGACAACAACAAGGAAGGATGCACCCCCTAGTCATGAATTGAGGTCGCAGTCTCTTTAAGCTTGAACACACGATTAGGGTTTGATGGTGCTGTGAACTCCAGGATTTACCTGCTCCACGTCTGTTATCTGCTGACAATGTCCCAAATCTTTATGTCTGAGGTAGATTCTATCTTTCAGTATGAGGGATCATGTAATAGTGAGTGAGGCTTATGTATGGCAATGGAGGTTGGGAAGAGGGAAATAGTTTAAGAGTCCACATTAAAGATAGCTTTTCTTCTCTTTCAGGGATTCAACAAGTCTCCAGCCTTTCCTCTTCCTCAACCTCCTTTTTGAGACTCAGAATGGTCTTTTCTACCCATGGGCTATCAAATATGTACATTCACTTGTGTTTATCTATCTACAGGGTTTATTCGGAAGGCATCATCAGAAAATTTCATCAGTAACCATGAAAAGCATATAAAGAAATTGGAGGAACTAAAACTTGAAATCCAGAAGTGTAAAATCGAGCGGGATGAACTTTCTCGAATCCTGGACCTTTATGTCAATGATGGTTTGAACTACAGGTAGTCATTATGCCCTGTAACCTATTGACTGTCTTGTGCTCTCTCTGCTAAGCCAAGAGACATCAAGAAAGTGTTTCATCTCTCATCCTGGACTTTAAGGAGCCTTGGCGGGTGCTGGCCTGTGAGAGAAGCTAGGTGCTGTGTGTTTAGGGTCAACCTCTCTTGTACTTGACCCTGAGCTCCTTGGAGTTGGATTGGATTTTTTTCAACAGCTGGAAGGACCTGGTCACACTTGCTGCATCTAAGTGTGTGAATGAAATGCCTGAATGTCATCACTCTTACTCTGATTTAGGTCATTATACACTGATTCTATGGCACCTCCACGAAAAAGTTGGCATTCTAATTATGTTTGTATATGGGTTGGTATGTACATATGGATGTGAAAGTATTTGTGTGTGTTTTGCTCAGGATCAGGGAGTCTGGGACCTTTGATTGGGTCTGAGGATTTGTTTGATGAACAGTTTGCAGGTCATGATAGTGATGAGTCCGTGGAGGCTGTCATTGATCAACAGAGCACTTTGCTCCTTCTGTTTACCGTGCTGGCACATAGGACTCTCCTGAGGGGAGGAGGTGTTATGAATCCTCTTCCCTATAAAAAGTAGTTACGGCCTCTGGGAGTCTTGTAACAAGGATTGAGAATCCCTGCTTTCAAAACAAGAGAAATGTCATCACATCTTTCTGTTGGACCCAAGGCTATGGCACAGACTGGAGGAAACATCTTATACTTCTTACACAACTATTCAATTCCTTCATGCTTCCCTGGCCAGATCTTGAAGGTCAGCTCCCTCCATTTGGTCCCCTGGCTCTGCCGTCCAATGCCCAGGATAATTAGTTTAACCAGCACCATTGGAAGGAGCAAGTTTGTGTTATATAAATGGACTTGGGTAGTCCAGAGAACACTCTGATTTCACTTATTTATTTATTTATTTATTTATTTATTTATTTATTTAATTTTCCTGCTTTGAACTTTCTTTTCTTTTTTTAACTATCCAAGGATGTTTTATTGTGACCTAGAAAAGGTCACTGTGGAAATAAATTCTTGGCACTTGTTATTCCCAAACATGCAGCTCTTAGGCTTTCCCCCTCCTATACAGAGGGTCTTTATAGGACCGTATCTCACCAGCCTTTTAAGGAGCCCTTATTTCAAAACAAATGCATGCTGATTTGCAGAGAAATATTTTCTATAGGAGAGTGATGGTTTGAGTCTCACTGTTGTGTTTTTGCTGTGGTCTTTGAGTTTTCCACTTTCTTCCCTAGCCCACATTCCTTGAATTTGAATTCTTTATTGGGTATTTTTTATTTACACTTCATCTAATTGTGAAATCATGAGTTCAGACAGTTATTTGTTCCTTGGGTCATGTTCTAACACAGGCTGAGTGTTGAATTGCCAATGCTTAAATCCCAACATGAGATGAGAATGATGGATATGCATAAGATGACCAACTGGATAAGTGATGCCATGGAGAAGTACAAGGAGCTCACGCAAGAGAACAATTCCTACCGGTGAGTCACTGACAGAAAGGAGACCACAGCACTAGGTGGGGAATACTTCTGTCCAGCTATGACTTTGAAAAAAGATCTGTGGTCCATGAGAAACACATGGGAACATTCTATAGCTGCTGGGTCTTCTATCATCCCTCAGAGGGGATTGGCCCTCTACCTGCCAATGGTTTTAGAATACCATGAACACATAAGCACCCATATGCACCATTTCCTCTTCTTTGATGTGCACATACCCTCTTAGTGTCAGGATTTTCTGAAGTACTTTGATTCCCATGGAGTGCGGACTCGGGATTTGACCTGCCTCTAATTGGTGCTAACATGCAAACTGTGGCTCTAGTCTGGAGATGCCTGTGGATGGGGCCCTTGAAGGGATGATTGTACTTGCAGGAGTGGCCGGCAAATAGAAACTGCCTGGGATTTACCATTATTTGTTTTTGATTCAGCATCAGAAACTTCCAACTCCTGAATGAATGCAATGAATTGAAGAAGAATGTAAGGATTCTGATGAATGAGAACAGAAAACTGCTGGTGGAGCAGACTGAACTGCAAGCATCCTTTGAGGAGGGAAAGAGGTTCTGTGAGGAGGCCAGCAAGACCATCTACACCGCAGATATTGAATCCTTGTGTCCTGTTACTTTTGAGTAAATCGAATGTATCCTTGTGAATCAAACAGAGATCTCGAACTCGTCACTCTTAAGAACCTTCTTTATTGAAGTGTGATATAACCATCTGAAATCCCACAGCTCTCAGGCAGGGATGGATTCTGCATTCTCACAGGGATTGGGCATCATAATTACTTCCCAGTCAGACTGAGATACAAAGACAATTGTACTTTCAGTGTAGATTGTGTGTCCAACTCTGAATACCAACTTCATGATGAAAAAATTATCAATGCTGTATCCTTATCAAATATTTAGCGACCGCTAAAATATACTCTTTTGTAGATGAGAGTGTTGAACATATTAATGGAATATCCATCAGGCTTTCTGTAGTATCTCCCAGGAAATAAAACAATATTATAGGGAGTATAGAAGCAGTCATGAAACAGAATTGCTTGCTTTTGGTTTCCTTCAAACATGATATCAATTGTAACTGCACAGAAGAGATAATAAAGCCCTTTCAGGGGATAGGGTTTTTATGGTTGGTTGTTTTCTTGTTCTTCTTGATTAGGATGGTGACTTTTGTTCTTGACAATGTACTATGTTCCATTTGGGATTTCAACTCAAGCAGACCACATAGTTTACAATTCAGTTTCTAGATTTCTTTAAAAGCTGAACAAAATATCCAGGCAAAGGTGCCCTATGAGTTTTCTCCTTTGTTTTTCCCTCTTTTGGGTGCTTTTGTTTTTGTTTATTTTTGTTGTTGATTTATTTTATATTTATGAGTGTTTTGCCTTCTGTAGGTCTGTGCATGCTATTCCCCAAAGGCCAGAAGAGGTCACTGTGTTTCACCTGGAACTTAAGTGACAGAGGATTGTTAGGTGCCCTGCAGGTCTTTTGAGAAACAAATTCTCAAATGATGAGCCATCTCTCCAGCCCCTACCATGGACATTTGTCCTTCATTGTGTTCCTTATTTGTGGCAATGGATCATACCTGAACAAAGTGTTTCTTCAGATATGTAGGGACACATTTATGGGGTCTGCATGCTAATTATCTCAACTTCCAGGCATCTATGTGAAGTTTTTAGGTAGGGTTTCACTGCTGTGAACAGATACCATGACTAAGACAAATGTTATAAAGGGCAGCATTTAATTGGAGCTACTTAAAGGTTCAGATCTTCAGTTCTTTATCATCAAGGTGGGAGCCTGGCAGCATCTAAGCAGATATGGTGCTGTAGGAGCTGAGAGTTCTACATCTTCATGTGATGTTTGCTAGCAGAATACTCAGTTTGAGGCAGCTAGGATGAGGGTCTTAAAGGCCAGACCCACAGCGAAACACCTGACCCAACAAGGAAATACCTACTCCAAAGGAGCCATACTGTATAATAGTACCGCTCCCTGGGCCAAGCATATACAAACCTTCACATTCCACTCTGAGGCTTCCAGAGGCTTCTTCAAACCTATGAGACTATGGGGGCCACATCTAGACATAGCACAATGCAAAATCCATTAGGTCAACTTCCAGAATTCCCATAGTTCATAGCAGTCTTAAAAATGTTCAGTGTAAAGTTGAATGTTTCATCTGAGATTGATACACTAAAGTCAGGGCTTTGTGGGCAAAGCTGCTGACTTCTGCTGCTCGGAGGTGCTGGAATTGCTCACCTCATTCTATTCCATTATCACTAGCTTCCTGTTTTCCACTCCTTCCCTGCCTCAGCTTGCCTGTCCTGGATCTTCCTGTGTAGATTGACCTTGAACTCAGATCTTCATGCCTGTCTCAACGCCCTGGCAGTCCCCTACATTGGGTAAATGATCCTTCAGAGGACGGTGAAGTTAGGGTTTTACTGCTGTGAACATATAGCATGACCATTGAAAGTCTTATAAAGGACAGCATTTAATTGCAGTGGCTTACAGGTTAAGATGTTTAGTCCAATATCTTTAAGGTGGGGGCGTGTCACCCTCTAAGCAGGTGTGGTGCAGTGGGTGTTGTGAGTTCTACATCTTCATCAGAAGGCTGCTAGCAGAATACTAACATTCAGGCCTTTCTCTGACCCCAGATATCTTAATCAAGCAACTGGCTTTTGAAAATGCTAATACAGTAGTGAAACACTGTCTCAAAAACCAACCAACCAACCAAACAAGCAAAGACAAATTAAAAATAGCAACAACAACAAACGAAAGAAAGAAAACACCAATGCATACTCTTATGTGACCTTACCACCAACTTATTTCTGAATTGTAAATTAAAACGCCTATAGTCAAAAGCTGTGCAGAATTAAGACAGGTGTTCCCTGGTGGTTCCAGCTTGGGGGTGGGAGGAGACCATGACAGACAGGGGTAGAAAGAAGAACATAAATAGAGGAGAAGCCACCAGGAGGTAAGAATCTTTAAATAATGGCCGTGTGAGTGGGCTAATTGGAGTGAAAAGCAGCTCAGACAAAACCATGGCAAATTACACAATGGAACTTTTGGAGAAATATGCATAATAGTACAGAGGATAGCTATCTGCTCAGTTCTTGTGCTGATTAAGGATTATCATAAACATAAAGCTTGTGTGCACCTTTTATCCAGAAACTAAATGGACAAAGTATGGGCAGAAATCCATGGTTGAGATCAAATACTTTCTACCACACAAAACCAGATCCAGCCCCTAGAATTACAATCTTCCCAACCCCAGATAACTACAGACCAGCATACAAACACAACCAGTAACAGCCATGACATTCAAATCTCTATTAGAGCCCATCAACACTATGACAGAAGGCCCTGAATATGTCAACATGTCTGAAGGACAAGAATAAAAAAAAGATTGTAAAACAGCATTTGCACATATCATAGAGGTCTTTAAAGAGAAAAATAAAGAAATCTGTGAAAACACTAACTGTGGAAGGAAATGAATGAAGGAAACATAAACAGAGAGATGTGGATGAGTAAAATGTAGGAACTCAAATAGTCTCTCAGAGGCAGACCTTAATAACAGACTCCAACAGATGGAATAGAGAACCTCAGGCATTGAAGAGATGATAGAAGGAATGGATACGTAGATAGAGGGAAAATGTTAAATTCAAAGGGAAGAAAAGAGTGGAGGGGGAAAGGAATAAAGGAAAAGTAAAGGAAGAAAGGAAGGAAGGAAGTAAGTAAGTAAGTAAGTAAGTAAGAGAATCCTGGGAGAAAACATGCAAGAAGTAGGATTTTTCTGCTAAATAACAAATATAATAATAAAATGATAAAGACAATAAAGTATATAGGAAGGATGAAAATAAACTTGGGTCAAAGGCAAATAAGACAAAAAAACAAAAATAAAAATCAAAAACAAGAAAAAAAAACCATTCTCAACCGAAATCATAGAAGAAAATGTCCTTAACTTAAGCAAGAGACTTATCAAAGTAAAAGGAGCACACAGTATGAAACAGACTGGAGTCGAGAAGAAATTCCCCTGTGCGTATATTACCTAAGACAGGAAACATGGAGAACAAATAAAGTGTAATAAAAGCTGTAAGGGAAAAAGGACTGTTCACATACACAGTCAGTCCTCCCATGAGAATCACACATTACTTCTCGCTAGAGACTCTAAAAGCCAGAAGAGCCTGGATAGATGCACTGAAGACTAAGAGAGCAGACTGATAAAGTTGGATTTTAGTTGACCCAAGTGCCTCTCTTCTTTTATCACATACAATATAATTAGATACTTCCTAAAATTGCCTTCAGAGCTTCTTTGAGGAAGCCTGAGGAGCTTAAGACCTCTGATAAAGTATTTTCTACAAAAGGACCTGCTTGCTTTTTTCTTATTTCTACTACAGCAGGATGGAGGCAAAGTTTTTTGCAAACTACTTTTAATAAGTAGCCCACATCATAGGTAATGGAAGAGAAAAGTTATTATGATATGGGGAAGAGGACCTGTTCAGCAATAGTTCTTCAGGAACGAGCTTGTTTTCCTTTGGCAGCAGTTCAGTACACGGCAAGCAGCAAACATGACTCAGGAGGGGATTTCACAGGGGAGGAAAGCAGGAGTGTGGTGGAAACATTGTGGCAGCGGCTGTGCAGACTCAGGAGCTCCTGCTCAAGCTGCAACAAAGCACCCTGTGCTCTGAAGAACAGCAGCTTAGCCAGTTAGCTGGAGACCTGGCTCTCCCACTGCCCGCCTTACCTGGAATCCGCACAGGATCCAAGAGGACAAACAACTGTGCCTAAGCTGAGCCGGCAGGTTAAAAGCGCCTGTGAAGGACCTGCAGGCACCACCTTTGTCAGCTTCATCAGAGCAGAGAGTCTTTTCCTCCTTCAAGCATGGCACCCCGCCCATTTTCTTTCACTCCCTGCCCTCATTTTGATGGCTTCTACTTCCCTTCATAAGTTTGTCGTTTAGTTTCTTTTTTCTCTCTTTTTTTTTGCTTATTTGTTACTTTCTTTCTTTCAACTAATATAAAGGACCAGCAATTTGATATTTTTTAACATTTATTTATTTATTTATTTATTTATTTATTTATTTATTTATTTATTTATTATGTATATATCATACAGCTTTCTGCCTGCATGTATGCACCTGCAGACCAGAAGAGGGCACCAGACCTGATTATAGATGGTTGAAAGCCACCATGTGGTTGCTGGGAATTGAACTCAGGACCTCTGGAAGAGCAGACAGTGCTCTTAACCTCTGAGCCATCTCTCCAGCCATTTTTTTTTAAGATTTATTTATTATAAGTGCACTGTAGCTGTCTGCAGACACACCAGAAAGGGCATCAGATCTCATTACAGGTGGTTGTGAGCCACCATGTAGTTGCTGGGATTTGAACTCAGGACCTCTGGAAGAGCAGTCAGTGCTCTTAACCACTAAGCCATCTCTCCAGCCCGCAATTTGATATTTCTAACCTAATATTTGTTGTGGTTTATGCCATGCATACTTGCACATTAAAATTCTTTTTTCTTACATTTGCCTCACTTTAATCGGACTCATTAGCTTAGCTCAATCTCGGTTCTTGGGTTTTCTGAGGTGAGTGAATGTTGGGGTGACCTCATTTCCAACTCCTGATCCTTCGGCCTCTAAAGTCAAATGCTTATAATTTTCAAAGTTTTCTTAGTCAGTGGATATGTGTGTGTGTCTGTGCACATACGTGCTACAATTTTCAGTTCATGTTTCTACCATGGGTCCCAGGTATTGAACTCAGATAATCACACTAGTGCAGCAAGTTCTTTACCTGCTGAGTACCTTGCTGCTATTGCACGTGTGTGTGTGTGTGTGTGTGTGTGTGTCTAATTTTCATATATGTATATACCATATATTGTGCCTATCTCTGCCTCTCAATACCATTGTCCTACCTTTCCTCACCTCTTCTATCATTTCTTTTTATCCCTCTGGACAGTTGCTCTTTGTTCACATCAGTTTAAAATGTAGGAACACACACACACTGTTTGAAACCAAATTAAAATGAAAAAATAAAAATATGCAGTCTTTTTGATCAGTACTCCTTAGCAATAGCTTTTCTTTGATTTTTTATACAATTGATATATAATAATTAATGGGCAATCAGCTTGAAATTTTTCCTTAATGATTATATCCTTGGATTTTCATAAATGTTTCATAAATGTTATTATACTATCTGCAGATAAAAATGTCAACTTTTCATTCCTACAGTGACAGGCCTTAAATTATCACCTTCCTCCATTCTGACCACAGCAGTCTGCTGTCTCTAAGGGCGATCACCACTTACTGCTCAATAAAAGGGGAACAGAAGAGTGGTGTTGTTCTGACCCCTTCTAGCCAAATGGCCCTTATGTGTTTGTCCTGAAGAAATGTGGATATGGATTGCTAGGTATGGGCTGCCACCTTGTGGAAGTGAGAATTCAGTGCACCTGAGGGATGTCTTCTCCCACAGTTGCCTTGGCTGGAGGAGACCTGAATCATCCCAGTCACAAGCACTCCACTCTCAAAAGAAACCCAACCTCAGCCTTAAAGGAAACGGACACTTAATTTCCAGTGAGATTCGTGCACATCCCTCACTCTGGCATAAGTCCAAAGGACTTTCAGAAAAATGATAGGGCACGTAACGCCATTAGAAAATTCATCGCTTCTCAGCCTTTTGGCTAAGATCAAGTGTAGAAAATTCATGCCAGAGTCTTCTGTCTAGTCCAATGGAACAATGCCTCGAAATACCCAGCTACAAGTTGTTAATCTATACGCCATGTCATGAACCATCTAAGGTGATAGCATATTTCATAATGCCCTAGTATGCCCTAGTAACAAACATAATTGCTTGTTTGTGGATATAGGACACAAAGAAGAAAGTGCCTTTCATGGTGGTGGTCCACTGTTAGTTCAAGAGTTCAAGCAGGAGGGCAGAGGCAGGGAGGAGAACATCCTTGTTTACATAGATAGTTCCATGCTAAATACAAACAAAAAGATCTTGGATTACAAATACAAAACCCCAAATAAACATGTCATTGCAGATGTGTGTCCCTTCTGAGCGCACAGGGTAAGACCAAACTTTATCATGCCAAGAGAACATTCATAAGAAAATTACTGGAGACATCAGGCAGATTAGAATAGAAGTAATGGTGCCAGAGAGGTGGTTCCACAGTTAATACTGGCTACTGTTCCAGAGGTCCGGAGTTCAATTCCCAGTAACCACACAGTGGCTCACAACCATCTATAGTGAGATCTGGCGCCCTCTTCTGGCCTGTAAGCATGCATGCAGGCAGAATGCTGTATACGTCATAAATCTTAAACAAACTAAAATAAAAATAAATAGGTTTGGAAAGCTCTGTGTGTTTTATGTAAAAAGTGCAACTACATCTACTGCTATCCTGCATAGATATCCAGTGGCCTGCGGCGTCCTCTATTTCTGATCGTTTACTCACCACTTCAATATCTGAGACCAGTATCACTTATGAAATACTTCATCTAAGTTATAATGCACCATTGTCATTCAAGCCTGGAAATATTAACCCTTTGAAGGAATGTATAAAGCGTTTTAGTCAGTATGTTGTCACAGGATCTGTCAGGGGTTGGAGAGATGGTTCAGGGATTAAGAGTACCAACTGCTCTCCCAGAGATCCTGAGTTCAAATCTCAACAACCACATGGCTACCTACAGCCATCTGCAATGGGACCTGACGCCCTCTTCTGGTGTGTTTGAAGATAGCTACAATATACTCACACAAGTAAAAAGTATGAAAAAAAAAAGGGAAAAAACGGGACCTCTCAGTATAATCTGGCAGAACTAAACATCATGGACTTGCTGGGTGAAACAGGGTGGCCTTGATCCTACAGGAATCTACCTACTTCTTTATCCCAAGCACTGAAATTGGCACTTTGAGTCACTATGCCCAGTTGTGAAGAGTCCTTTCATGGTCGTGCTGAGCAACTTTGCTTATCATTTCCCAACAGCCACTTCTTTCTATGTAAATGAGACCATGTCTGTAGTGTCTGGTTTCAGGTGAATCCTGATTGACTGTGTGATTCTGACATTTTTGTGACTCCAGTTCACTAAAGAGGAACCCATCCATGGTTTTCTAGGTCTCTGAGTGTTTTACCTCTTTTAAAAATATTAATCAATCATGTTTATTTAAAGTATTACCATCAGAAATTTTTAATGGTAATTAAAAAAAAATCAGTAAACAACCAAATCGATTTTCCTATTCTAGCCATATAAGCCAGCTGGACTTTGTAAGGAAAATGATCTAAAGTATCAGTGTCAAGGACTACAGAAAACTGCCACCCATAGGTAAACTGCCACAGTAAAGTGACTACGGCATGGCTCTGTCACTCATACCAGACAACCAGAATATACCTTATGAAAAGAATTAAAATCTATCCAAACCACTTAAAATACTTAAATGCAGAAACCTTAATTTTCCTTCAGTTGGGCCAGAAACCACCACAGACGCTATGGTCAGGGTTCCAGGGAGAACGAGTGGAAAGTTTAAGCTTAGGCCAACCAACACAGCCCTGATTTTTCAAAGAAATCATTTACTGGGGTATACTGTAAACAAGGACTGTGGCAACACAGGAAACAAAGGCAGTTGGCAAGTGAAACTTCTAGAAGCTCATGAAAACAATACCATCCACACTGCAGATGGAAAAGGAGAGACAGGTAATGCCATGTTCTCTTCAGTCGTTCGGTCGTGCAGGGCATCAAACAATCGCTGTTTCCCACACCAGGATGTTAGCCCACAGGAGGGGCTGGCGGGACCTGTCCACTGTGAGGACTGGAGGGCTTTCCAGGAAGGCTGAAGCCTCTCAGGTTAGGAGGCCTCAGTAGAAAGAGGAGCACAGCGATCACCATCCAGCCATCAAGATCACAGTGATGCTGATGCCACTGTCACCGGAGGGCCCTGGCAATTCCCGAAGGCATTCTGTGTTGGTACAATAGGCCCGGGACTGCCGGAGCAGATTGATGAGTCTTCTCATAGTGCGTTCATGAGAGCAAATACATTCACAGGGTCAAATCCACCTTCAGTCATGGTTGGTTACCAGCTTGATTTTACTCAACTCTTTAAAGCCACCCAAACAAGTGGTGGGTGGGGAGGGTCGTGACCTGGAGTATTCTGGACGCCCCTGTCGCTGCCCTGCTGCTGGCCGCCACCCTCCTCCCCTCCGGATTAGATAGACCATGTCACTCTTAGCCACTAGACCCGGATCTGTGTTTTGCCTTTTGTATGGGTGGGTGGATCACGAGGTTGTCAAGTGTGGGCAGAATCTGGGAGACAGCTTTGCCTATCGAGGTTGGTGTTAGTCTTTGTATGGTTACCAGGAACCAATTCCAGATCCTCTGGAAGAACAGTAAGTGATTTCAACTGCTGTGATATCTTCCCTGCCCCTTTCTCTATACTTTGATCTTTCTTTTTTTTTTTTCTTTTCCGGAGCTGGGGACCCGAATCCAGGGCCTGGCGGTTTCTAGGCAAGCGTCTACAACTAAGCTAAATCCCCAACCCCATACTTTGATCTTTCTGTAGTCTCTCTGACTACATCTGCCATAATGAAGACTTCATCTCATAAAACACTGTGGACAATAGCTACTGTGAAAAATACCATAAATTGACAGAGCCTCCATTTTCACATAAATATATAAACACATAAATATAAAGAAACACAGAGACACACATAAACACACGCACAGAACACACAAGACACACAGAGACACACACAGCCCAAGTCATCATATTCTTTAGTAATTCTGTCCAGAGCCAAGTGGTTATAGGGATAGAAGAAAGTACAATTCCCAGCAATTTCAACTGAATATCATGTAATGCATATTTATGAAATGCATACTTCACAGTATTTTAGGATTCGAGTACATTATACTATCTATCCTTTATTTTCAAAAGTATCGAAAGTTATGAAGAGAATTCCAGCCTAGTATCAGACTTGTGTCCATCAGAATCAGAACAGTTTGCTGTTTGAAACTTTCTTTTATTACAACTGTTTCCTAATGTCACATAGGAAAACCGGCTTCAGCCAGAAATGCCTTTAGCTACCACATGCATCTGAATCTCACCCTGGGAAAACCATGAGAATCCATAAGAGAATGTGTGTGGCTCTTTGATGTCCAGCTTTCCTGTAGGTCTCTTCTGGCTTGCACGGATACCACTCCTTGATTCCTCCCTCTAAATGGCCGTGCAACCTTCTTGCCATGCTCTGCTGCTGGTCACTGACAACTTGAGGAAGGTAAAAATTGCCTAGTGTGTTAGTGAAGCAGGCCTTTGAATGTCGCTCTGAGGGGTTTTGGGGAGAGAATCGACGTAAAGCTCACTCTGAATGGTGGTAACACCATAACTCTCAGGCCAGGTGCCTGCACTGAATGGCACAGAGAGGAAGCTAAGAGCTAGAATTTCCCTATTTCTGCTCCCTGCTCCACCCACATGGTAAGAGTCTCATTCACTGCCAGCCAGTCCACTTCTACCAACTGCACCTCTCACGGCTACACTCACCCCTTCTAGGACGGAGTCTGTGCTTCCCGACTCTGAGCCAATGGAACCCTCCTTTCTTAAAATGCTTCTGTGACAGAATGGGAAACACGAACAGTGCAGTCACTGCTTCCTTCTGCCTTTTGCAGTCTCCTCCCGCCTGGTTCCCTCACAGCCTTCGCAGTCCAATGTGTCTATAAAAAAACAGGCTAAAGATGTCACCTTAATTCTCCTTTGACTTGTCTCTGGGAAGAGCCTTTTGCTACATCAGCCCAGATAGAAGAGTGAAAGAGGAAAAAGAGAAGAGAAGACAGTAGATGGCCTAGGCAAGGGATAACTGAAGTTCTCCTTGTAACACAAGCTACTTCCCAAGATATTACCACTAATCCAGTTTCTGTGTCAATATGACCCCCAAAACCTAACCACCTATCATTAGAGCACATTTGCTGACAAAATTTTGTTGCAGTTAAATTTCTATTATATGTCTTTCAAAACACATCTAAAAGTGGAGTGGGCTTTTCCAGCTAGATTCATGACCTCCTCTCTCCCACACAGCACCCATACTCAAATCACCTGTGACATCTTGTTTCCTAAACACAGGTATGGCTGTCACTTTTACTTTTCTCCATGGGATAGTTTAGGTAGAGTGACCTGACCACACCTGCCCATCAATGATTGGCCTTCTAGCTTTAATGACTTCGAAAAATTTATGTTTGTTGAAAATGGAAATCCTCCCACAGTATAAAGTCATTTGCTCCTGCTCTCAAACAGAGGAAAAGAAAGAGAGAGAAGGTCTGCCTGCTAGGCATAGTCAAGGTAGGTCAAGGCCTGTTGGCAGATTTTTCAGCCTGCTGAGGTATGGAACCTTAAGAGAAGGTGTACTTGAGGTTTAAATTTCTATTGACCTTGGTGGTTAAAAACGGAGTAGTTTGGGGGATGGGAACGAATGCATTGTTTATTTTAACTATTTGTTTCTGTCAGCTTGTGGTTATGCTTCCCACAGTGCTATAGTAAAATAGGGCTTTGAGAAATGTGCTTGTTGTTTCCTTGTACCCACCAGCAGCCCTTTCATAGCTGTCTCTTTCCTCTTCTTTTGGCCTTTCCTCATCTGCCCCTCAGAGAACCTTTCCACTTCCTACCAGTCAGTCCACCAAAGTAGGGCCATGCCGTTTCAGGAAACTGGAATTTCTGAAAAGCCCATTGAATATGGAAAGCAATATACCCCAGGATATGTCCTGCAGCTCAGAGTAAGATGTTGCAAAAAGAGGATAACTGACTGATCTCCCACTTTGTGCTTTCAAAAAGAACAAATACTTCAAAACCATAGTTTCTTCCGCCTCTCCATTACAGAATCTGATTTCAGCCCTGCACACTGTGCTCTCCTGGATCCATGGATGCTAAGCTGCAGGTTCTGGAGATGCCAACCCCTCAGATGAATTCAATGTCTGCTCAACTCAGTCCATTCATTCACAGTTCCTGGAGTCATTGCGTCCACCGACCCAGACGCCCATCGCCGATCGAGAGTATTCCACGCAGCGGATCGAGTTCCAGCAAGCAGAAGGTTCTTCAGTCACAGAGCACATTGCAGAACTTTCCTGACATGCTGGACAGAACTAAGAGGTTAGTGAGAAACAAGTGTGTGTGAATACGATCCTATGCGCCATCTTCTGGGCAAATACAGAATTACATCCTATTACCTTACTTTGGAGTCTGAGGCTTCCTTCTAGCCTCGCATGTGCCTCTGTTCAAGACATAGATGCAGATATTCACAGCCAACCATTGGACTAAGCCTGGGGACCACAATGAAAGAGTTAGGGAAAAGCCTGAAGGAGATGAAGGGGATTGGAACCCAATATGAAGAACAACAATATCAATTAACTGGAGCCTTCAGAGTTCCTCGGGACTAAACTACCAACTAAAGAGGATATATGGTCCGGGCTATGGCTCCTGATACATATAGTGTAGAGCATGTGTAGCAACAACTGGCTCATCTGACATCTCTGGGATGGGTGGCAACTGGCCCTGTAGAAACTTGATGTCCCAGAGAAGGGGGATGCTAGAGGGGTGAAGTGGAAGTGGGTGGGTAGATGGAGGAGTGCCCTCTTAGAAACAAAGAGGATTGGGAGGGTATGGGGGTTCAAAGTGGAGAGACCAATGATGGGGATGACATTTGAAATGTAAACAAATAAAATGACTAGTGTATAATAGATGGTGACAGATGTCTCCATAAGGACTAGATATTCATTATCTGTAACAGGTTCATTGAAAGTCAAAATCCATAACTGTTGTGACTTACTTATTATTGAAATTTCACATAGATGAACACAATCAACATTTTAACTTCTCTCCTTGCACCCATAATAAATCATTAGTTACCTTTATAAAACAATTTAAAAAGCAATTAGGGTTTCTACTCTCTTAGGCTTCGATACAGCGCCTCATTTTACTCTCCCTCTCTATGTTCCCTCCATTGCTGCCCTCTCCCTGTCTCTTCACATTTCACATTCCTATCCCTGACAGTGTCCCTCAGCCATCCATGAGTGAACTTGTACTTCCCTAAATGAGGACAGTCTGGCCCACGTCCCTAGACCCTCACACTAAACTGATCATACAGTCACACAGATTGAAGAATCAACAGCTAACACCCACACCCACATTTCAGTGAATATGTATCCCATTTGTCTCTTTCAGTCTGGATTGCCTCATCCAGAATGACTTTTACTAGATCCATTCATTGTCCTGCATAGTGCATGCTTCCTTTTTGCCTTTTGTAATTGTTAAGCAGCAATGCAGTGTGTAAATGCACCACGTTTTCTTTATGCATTCATCCGTTAAGGGACAACTTAAATATTTCCAAATTCTAAGCATTATAAATGAGCTTCACTGAACATGGTTGAGCAAGGGTCTGTATTCTACGATGAATCAACATCTGGACATGAGACCTGGAGTTGTATCTTAAGGTACAACAATTTTCACCTTCCTGAAGAACCATCATACTGATCTCCGAAGTTGCTGTAGAAGTTTGCCTTTCCACCAGGAGAGTATGAATGTTCCCCTTGCTCCATAACCCAGTCAGTTTGAGTTGTCACATGTGTTATTAACCTTAGTCATACTGACAAGTGTGAAAAGTGATCTCAGAGTAATTTTGATTTGCATTTGCGTGATGTAGAAGGATGATGAATATTTCTTATGAATTTCTGTCATTTGAGTTTCTTTTATTATGAATGTTATGCTTAGATATGTAGCACTTTTTAATTATTTTTCTTCATATACAGTGTTTTAGTTTTTCCAATATATATTTATATTAGCCTGTTGGGCCCTACCTTGGGGTGTTTCCCTTCCTCCTCGCTGTGCCTTTCAGCCTACTATGGCCAGAAGTTGTTTACACCCTTGGCAGCTTCTCTCTGCCCCTGATTTGGGGCCAGGACCTTCCATGGCACCCATTCCTCTTGCTGAGCCTTTCAGCTTATTATTGTTAAGAAGTTGTTTACGCCCCTGTGTTGGGGCCGGGACTTGCCACGATGCAGATTTTTCCTGTTTTCCTATTTTCCTGGTTGGGGTTTTCACCTGCTTTATTGTTTTTCCACGGCTTTTGCCTCTGGTATATAAGGAGATCTCAGTAAAGCGTGGACAGCCTTCTTTTAACACGAATGACCCGAGTGTGTGTTTCTTCTTAACTCTTATAGGCCTATGCCCGGTTCTGAGTGTCCTGATGACACAGGCATCATCAAATGGAGGTCCCACCAAGATTGGAAAAGAGAGGACAACCTGACGAGATGGTCCCAGGAAGCCGGCCAGTGAAGGAGGGATGTATTGGGGAAAATGGGCCAGGAAAGGTCCCAGTAAGCAGGATACAGAAGCACCGTGGGCATTGAAAGCACGTGCAAAGAAAAATAAAGATTTGGGTTAGTGGTGAGTAAACCTTGTAAAAAGGGACAAGGTAATAATGGTCAAATGTTTTTGTGTACGTGTTCTTTTAGAGTTATGCTAAAATCTAGAGAAGCAAAGTTAATTCTCATAGATGCTTTTAGTCTTTGGACCCTGATTAGAGACAGTTTACACCCTAGACAAGAGAGAAAATGGTTTGAGAAAAACATTCCTCCCAGACTCTCCACAGATGCTTTGGCAAAAGAAGGAAAGTGAGATTAAGCTTTTTAAGAGCTCTCCTAGGGACATCCTGCCTCCTTGCTGGCTCCTATTGGAGAAGTGCTTATTTCTGGTTCTGGGTCCTTTAGGTAGGATATCTGGGTCCCTTTGGTGGGACACCATCTAGCTCCTTCCCTCTATGTCTATTGTCTGTCCTTGTTGCACCAAGCTGTCCATGGATGTCAATGTATGTCTGGGTTGTGCTTCTTGTTGCTTGAATGTTTTGTGTTTCATGTTTAAAAGAAAAAATGGTGAAAACTTTAAATGCTGGTTGATTCCCCCTTGATTTAGTTTTAAGTCCTTTCAAGAAAGGAACAAATAAATAAAACAGTTTCAATTGACCTTTGGAGCCCAGCATCCTAGATAACTGGTTATCTCTGGTGTTAACTGTCATGTGTGTCTCTGACTGAATCCTGCCTCAATGGAGGAATGTAGCTAGGAGCCTAGGTCTGTCCACTGGGGAAGCTCCCCAGGGGGCTGGCTCAATGTCTACACTAGCTGGCCTTAAAGGTGCCAGCAGCTTCAAAGCTTCTATGGTAATGGAGCTGTTAGCTGTTTCTCTTAGAGAAATCTTTGACTGTGATATTTGGAATCAACAGGTAACAAGGTGCTTCTTTTAAAATGACAGCTAAAGAAGTAAAAATGGTGTTTGATCTAAGTACTAAAGATATGTGTAGTCACTTCATTTTTTTCTGTTTGGTTTTAAATGTATAATAAGCTTTACATGTCTTGGCTATAGGTGACTGGCTTTTAAGTTATTGGGTATGGTTGAAAATTTGTAATATTTGTAATAGAATGTTGGCTTAAAAAAGGAGTCATTCGAGAAAACACGTGGCATGTGCCAACCCAGGGAAACAGGTCTAGATTGGGATAATATTTTAATATAACTCTTATCATGGAAACCGGACTTGTAAAAGAATTTAGGGCAATGTCTCTTTGGTGAGGTATTAGAGCCTGCAATATCGATCCTTCATATGCAAGGCTTGGCCGTCATACTTTATAGCATGAGGAATGGACTTGGTGTTTTGGAGAGACTGGATTTTGGAGGATAGTTTGGTGGAGGGTGAGTTTTGCTTTCCAAAGATATGGCTGTGCTCTGGGGTTAGGAGGGAAACTTAAAGATTGTGGTTAATGATTGCCAGTGTTACATTGACTACAGTTTACAGTCTGATCCCAGACAGACCTCAGGATTCTAACTCACACATATCTGTGCTTAAGAAAAAATCAAACAGGTGGAGATTGTCACAAGGGTTGATGAGGCTATGGAACTTATAAGAGCATGACAGCCTGCTTCCTCCAACTGCTATTTCAAGAAATACATATAGAATTATTATAGATTTAAAAGATTGGTCTTTTTTTTCTTTTCTTTTCTTTTTTTTTTTTTTTTTTTTTTTTTTTTTTTTTTTTTTTTTTTTTTTTTTTTTTTTTTGGTGCTGGGGACCGACCCGGGGCCTTGCTCTACCACTGAGCTAAATTCCCAACCCCTAAGAGATTGTTTTAATACTGTTTCTTGCACTCTTGGGTTGTTGTGAAATATTTCATTTCTTGTGTTTCCTTGGGTTTTGTTTAACTTGATTATACATTTGTATGCCTTTTTGAAAGAAAAATGTACTAATTTTTATTTATTTTGGTGAATTGTTCTTTGGATGACTTTTGTCTGTGGTTCCTCTGAATGCAGTTCCAACGGTGGCCAGAGAGACACCAGATACTGAGTTATAAATGATGGTTAAGCACCCTGTAGGTCCTCAGAGTGAAGCCAGCAGGTTGCCCAGGTCGAACTCCAATTCTAGCTCCCAGTGCACCATGATGTGCTACAGCTTCTCTGCTTCCTCCTGCTCTTCCTTGGCCAGCAGCACCTCTGCATTCTGCCCCTCCATGGCTCTCGCTTGGGTCTCAGTTCCTCCCTCACTTTTGGGGATTTTAACTTTAAGAATGGACAGAAAGTTTACAATTTGATGTTTGCTCTATACCTGAGAAGCTTTTTTGCCAGGAAAAGGGAGTTTCCATTGCACAAAATGGGATGGTAAGACAGAGATTTCAGGAAAAAACATGGGTGAATATATTGAAACCATGACCCCTCTCAAGGCACACTCCATGAAACAACATACTCCAACTTGCATACATTTAAAGGTGAAGGAAAAAAATATTCGCCTCTGGGGAACAGTAACAACTGTAGAAATTGGACTATATGTCACATGCATGGACACTGGGTTTATACATTTCAGGAAGAAGAATATCCCTCATCCACGGTCTTTAGACCTTTGGCTGTTAACAAAGATGTTCTATCCATTTCAAGGTCTGATACAACTCTCCCTCTCCTCAGCAACTGAGTTGTAATGAAGGAGTGAGAACTCTGAAGCTCTGGAAGGAGAGTGAGCGAATGGGTGTTCCTGGCTCAAAAGTGAGTCTCTGGAAAAGCCACTGCAGAAACTGGTCAGTCTGGGTGGAGGTAGTTAGCAAGTAAGCTATGGCATTTCCCACTGACATCACCGGTAGTGTCTTCCCTGGAAATTCTCTTGTATCCAGGAGACACTAGAATGTTCTGTGATGTCAGCAGTGTTGTGGTGACACCAACTGCCTGAGCGATTTCCCTTCATTTCCTAATGGGTTCCCGAGGAGGCATGTTCTCCAGGATCCTCAGTCTCTTTCGGAGGGACAATCATATCCATGCAGGCACCAGACCAAGGCAGAGGGAGGCCAGCCTTCTATCATGTTGGAGAAGAAGACGAATGGAAAGGTCCTTAAGGAGGTCAAGTGAGTACTGGGCAGCGCAAGGGGAGCTCCCTAGAGGAGGTTGGCTTGTGTTGGTCCTTCCAGGAGTAGGATGTATGATTTAGAGCCTCAGTCTTCCTAATGGCTGACCCAGACACAATAATTTCTGATCATTAGTTTGACAGAAAACCAAGAACTGTTATATGTCAAGGGGCTTTCCTTGGATCTCTTTAGTGTCCTGGGCAGTGTCAAAGAATACCAGGATGAGCCTTTATAAGAATAAAAAAGTGTCTCTTCCAGGATCGGCTGTTGAAACACTTCATTCTCAGCAGTGTCCTGTAGATTACTTGGGTAATTGATGCCAAGAGGGATACTCTCCTGGTCATATATCAAGGTCTCAGTTACTTTGTCCTTGAACACACATGATTAGGGATTCAAGATGTTAAGCAGTTTGAACTCAAGGACTTACCTGCCTCACATCAGACATTAGCTGAGAAGGTCCTCCAATTCTTCTTGTTTAGGCCAGCTTTAGAATTTCAGTGACAGAGGAATGGATTTAGGAGGTGTGGTCTATATCTATGATGGCATATGTCATCATATGGCTATGATGGTGGGAACAGGGAACTAGCTGAGTTCAGCTTAAAGATAGCTTTCTTGCTCTGTCAGGGATTCACTGTATCTGTAGAACTGTTCATCCTCAGACTTCTGTTTAGAGTAAGCATAGTTTTTCTTGACACTGTGTCCACATATATGCCTGTTTACTGGTATTTATCTACCTACAGAGTTTGATCAGAAGGCATCGTCCCAACCCTCCACGACACCTGTTGAAGAGGAGAGAATGAAGCGTTTGGAGAACATCAAAATTGCTCTCCAGAAGATGCAGAAGGAGAGAGATGAACTCAGGAGTATCCTGGCCGATTACCCGGGAAAGAATTTAAATGACAGGTAGTCACAATGCAAGTTCTGTTAAATCCACATTTCCTCACATCACAGTAGGCTACAACTCCAGGGTGTCCTCATGGTCAAAAGCACTTTCCTGATTGCATCAGAATGTGAAGTTCAGATGGGAATGGGATGGTGGAACAGGCTATTTTAATTCCTACAAACGTAAATCATAGCCTGTGTCCTGATTGAATCACAGTCTGGGAGTGAGGGTAGTAGTGTGTGAGCTCTCATTGTGTGGTTTAAGGAGACTGGACAGGTGTTGGCTTGTGGGAATTTCTAGGTGCTCTGATTATGACCAATCATTGTTGTATTGACGTGGAGGTGCTTTGGGTTCAATAGGTCCTGTGAAGAGCTGGAGGGACCCAATCCCACTTGCTGCCTCACAGTGTGTGACTGGACTGACAACAGGCGATCACTGGTTTTCTCTGATTTTATTCATTGTATTTGGAGATAATGCCACATCCTTATATTTAATTGGCATTCTAATTGTATTTGAGAGAGAGAGAGAGAGAGAGAGAGAGAGAGAGAGAGAGAGAGAGAGAGTTTTGTGTAAGTTTGTGTGTGTGTCTGTATATGAGTGCGTTTGTGTGTATAACTTAAGATCTGGGTATTCTATGTTCTGATTTGGCCTGAGAATTATCCTGTGTCAATTTTCATGGCATGATAATGATGAGGGTGAGAGCCTCACAGTGAGCAGTAGAACATTTCACATCTGCTCAGGTGGACGCACATGGGAATCTCCTGGTGTGTGTTATAAATTCTTTTCCCTGTAAATACTGTTCATGTTCCTTTGGGTTTTCATGTAGCAATAGATTCTATGATTGAGAATTGTTACCTAAGAACAGGACAATAGTCTTCATGGGTTTCAGTTGGAGCCTGGATCGTGGCACAGGGTCCTCCAAATTTCTTGGCAAGCTAGTCTATTCCTTCAAACACCCTCAGGGAGCTCAAGCAAATCAGCTCCCTCCTTTTGTTTGCTGGCACTGCTGTCCCTGTGTCCATAATAATAAACTTAGTAAATACCAAATGGACCCAGTACCAAGGATCAAGGGTGTGGCATGTCCTAGGCTGGGGTACTTCAGGATTCAGTCTGAATTCATGTAATTCTTGCATCCTTCATTCATATGTTATTTCATCCTTGGACCATGCCCTACCACAGGAACAACTTTGAGTCCGAGATGCTCACGATGCAGCACGAGGAAGTGATGACTGACATGAAGAAAATGAGCGAGCAGGTCAATAGAGCTTTGGTCAAATGTACACACCTCACACTGGAAAATGACTGGTACTGGTGAGTAACTTACAAGGCTGTGACCCCAGCACAGGGCACAGCATGTGTCAGCCCATTCTTATCTTTGAAGTAAAGTGAGGATCAGGCTTTATAGTGTTTGAAGCAGACCAGGAAGCCTGTCTCTAAGGAAGGCTCTAGGACACACAGGACACAGAAAGATTGGCCTCCAAGCGACATTCTAATAAAATGGACAAATAAGCACACATAGGGATTATGTCCTCTTCTGGGAAAAACTTGAATCAATGGTGTCAGGTTTTTGAGAAGTGCCCTGAGTCTTCTGGAATGTGGCTCTTTTCTCCATTTGACCTGTCTCTAGGTCATGCTCCATGGCTACTGTGGACTTGGACTATAATCTGGGCTCTCTTTGGATCAGGACCCTAGAAGGAGTAATGGACATGGAGATGTGGGAGGAAGTTGGAGACTGGCTGGGAGTCACCATTTTTTCTTTGTGTGTCAGCCGCAGCTTCTGCCCCCTCCTAACTGAGTTGTTTGAGCTGAAGAACAATGCCCAGAGAGCACGGCATGAGAACAGGGAGCTTCTATGGGAACAGATTGCACTGGAAGAGTCCATTAAGGAAACAACAAGGTTCTGTGGGGAAGCCAGTATGAAAATCCACGTAACAAGCAGCCTCAGGTAGGATGAATTATGCATCAAGGGCAGGTTTTCCTGATATCTAACCATAAACCAAGTCAAGCCAGTTTAAACTTTCTCCCACTTATCCAGACGCTCTCCTAGGTCTCATCCAGTTGTTCATCTCTTTGACCATTTACAAAACTTTCTGTGATGTTAGCTTCATGCAAGAAACTGGAGGATTGACAACCAAATCCTCCTGCTCAACTAGAAAATGCATTTCCTTAAGGGGGATCTGTTGATCACACACTGCACACTTACATGCCATTATGCTAGAGGGATGCCATGTGGTAGCCGTCTTTGTAGTGCACAGAACTGATTAGAGTTTAGTTCAATTGCCAAAAGAATGGTTCTCATTGTCAATCATGATGGGGCTTGTGGACTTTCTCTCCTTTTCCCTGTACATTGAAAATGGTCCCTTTTGCCTGTCCAAATCGTGGTTTACAGTGACAGAGCTTGAGAAGCAGTTTGTCCGTCCTGTTTTATGTCAGTGTTTTAGTGTTCTTTCCTGTGGCTTATGTCCTGGAGCTGACTGGATGAACAGGGATGTAGGAAAGACTTCTCTCAGGGTGAGGGTTTGTGTGAGATATGTGAGGATTAGAGGGATACTTTTGTCCAGCTCTCTCATCCTAGTGTGCCCAAGAAGTGCATTCCCTACACAGGTTTACTCTATAAGGGATGGATAGCAGTGTCTAAGCTCTCACTTGACACATTTCCTTTGCCTCATCTCTATTCAACAACTGTTCTTCCAGCATGATGGCCTCCCCATTCTTTTCTGCTTCTCACTTATGATATCTGTTCTCTCTCTCTCTCTCTCTCTCTCTCTCTCTCTCTCTCTCTCTCTCTCTCTCTCCCCCCCTCTCCCCCTCTCTCCCTCTCTCCCTCTCTCCATCTCTCTCTGACTCTGTGTGTGTGGGGGGGTGTTTTTTGTGTGTCTGTGGGCACATATATGTGTGATCATGTTT
The DNA here is from genome assembly GCF_021556685.1 of Rattus norvegicus. Classification (NCBI taxonomy): domain Eukaryota; kingdom Metazoa; phylum Chordata; class Mammalia; order Rodentia; family Muridae; genus Rattus; species Rattus norvegicus. The sequence continues at coordinate 5,941,239 of NC_141548.1, read as the reverse complement.
ATGACTATGGTGCATATTGTACTTTGGAAGTTGTTTGTTTTAATTGTTTGTGATATGGGGGTCTTATATATATAAGTGTGTGTATATGTGTGCTTTTTCACATGTGTGTGTGAAGTCATCAAGTTTCTGAACACAGACATATATATATATTTATATATATTGTATAAGTCTATATGTGCATATTTAGAAACATGTAAAAGTATACACACACACACACACACACACACACACACACACACACACCACAAACACTCTGAGAGAGAAAGAAGAAGAGAAAACATAATCTTTCCAATTACATTTTAAACTGTTCTTAATGGGGTCTTGATCACTATTCAAACTATTTACACTGGGAAAACTATTCATAAACATTGATATTACTTGGAGAAAACTTGAATAGGGTACAGGGATGTGAGGAGAGGCTGCTGTGTGAAATCTATATACCTCAGTATAGAAACTGATGACTCAGAGCTCTTCTGCCTTCTTTGCTCTCGGTGTATAGTAACACTGGAAGGTCATGTGGCTTGTTGTGTCTTCTCAGCATCCTGGTTATGTTAATCGTTACCTGCCACCACTTTCTTTCCAGATTGGCCTAAACTTGGTTGAATATACCTTGGCTTTGGAGTTTGGCCTGGAATTTGTTAATTGAAAGATTAATTTGCTTAGAGTTGAATCTGCAAGCAGAAGATGTCGAGGAGTTATGCTGAGGTGGAATCACATCTTTGCCTCAGACAGAAACTTAGGCTCAAAATCGTCCAAAGCACTCACCCTGTGTTGTGTTGTGGCACTCTTAACCATTGTTATTCAAAATCATTTGATCTGAGTGAAAATCATCTGTAAGGAGGGTTTAGAACAGTGATGACCCTCAGACATTGCTGGAGGTGTCAAATGGGTAGCCCTGTGAGAAGCTGTGTACAACTCTTGTGAAAGTTCAACCTTTTGACACAGCGATTCCAGAAGAAGAAGTAGGTGTGAGCAGAGAAACTGTGGCACATTAGTGTTTAGTGGTTCACCTCAGAACAGCCATGAAGCAAAATTATCCAGATGTCCACCAGTCAGAAAGTGAAAAGGTACAATGTTGTCCAGCCCTTCCATGGACTGTGGCTGAGTTTGATTATACCTGCCAGCATTTGGCTTTGAATTAGCCTTCTCTTACTCGAATTATATCTGATAGCATCCCAGTACAAGTTTTACCTTGGATTGTGGTTATGGAGATTTCCTAGCTGTTTGTTCTAGTAGTTTGTTTCCCCTGTCAGGTACTGTATGGTAAAGGGACCTCATATTGAAAAATGCAGCTCACTTTGCATGCACTGGGAAACAGTGAGCAGAGGACTGAAGAGGCTCACCTGCTCCCCCCCCCACCCCCCCAGTGCTCTGTTTCCTGAAATCAGCCTCCTGTGCACGGCCTTGTGACCTTGCTAAGCAGGCTTGGCTAACAGGCCTAGATGTCACATTTCTAATTTCTGATTTTCAGGGGAATACACTTTATTGGCTGAGCTGTCTTTAGGCTATGCTCACTGTGTACTTACCCCACTCCAGGTTTTTTTTTTCTTATGCCACAATAGTAGACTGGGTGATCCCTTCTATTACCATTAACTGGGAAACTAACCACATTCTGCAAAATACTCTGCTTGTATATGTGAACAAATATATTTGGGTGAGTTCAAAAGTGTGTATGTCTGGGTGTCTGTCTGTCTGTGTCTGTATACATGTATGTCTCCATGGACAATATAATCTTCTAATGACCAGGATGAGGAGAGAATGGAGGAAAGTCTGCAGGACCCCCTGAATCAGCAAAAACTGGTCACTGAGCAAAGGGCCTTGTCTGAGAAGATGCAGCATCATTTCGGTGTCACTGAGAGGATTTGAAAGCACAGGATGAGAGGACCCAAGTAGATTCCCTGTACTTATAAACTGTCTTATTGGGTGTGTGACTTTCTCCATAGTTCTCAGCACCTGTCACCTGGGAGCAGCTCAGAATATTTTTCTTGTCCATTTTAAAAGAAATTCCGTCCATGAAGTGTATGTGATCCATAGAGATTCTGGCTATTGTGTACTGATCCCTCCAGTCTGAGCTCTCTTGTATTATCTGAGCCCAGTGCCTTTAGGTCTCCCCACAAATAGTTTTACGATACACATAAACAAAGGAGTGGTATAGTTTATTTTCTGCATGAGTATCTCCTTTGGACTTCAATGCCTACCCTCGGCAAGATTTCCATGCAGCATATTCTTGCCAAGTATAATATCACTTCGGTGTGCATGTACTTCTTGAGATATTGTTTCTCGGGGTCTTTGCAGATTTTGAGGTTGTCATGTGGACCCCAGGCATATTCCTGCTTGGAGGAATAATAATAGTCTTCATTTCAGTGATGGCCAGACTTCCAAGGCCTTCCTATTGTTTTCTAGTTTGTTCATATCTCTCCTCATCTGACATTGAGACATTGCTACATGATATTAAAATATAATGTATATGTATGATTGGAATTATCTGCTGTTCACTGTTTAATTTTTAGCAGTTTTAAAAGCTGGGAAAATATGCAGGCCTGTGGGATCTCTTACCCTTCTCTCTTGGGCATGAGAGAATGACCTCAGATGAAAGATCATCCTGGATTATCCTGCTGAATTGTGCTGCTGTGTAGGGGATAAGTGACATGGCAGGTTCTCACCAGGCCTTTTCCACCCCTAGGTCTGAACACTGCAGCAGAAGCTTTCCCAGGGCACAGAGCAGGATTACAACTCTCAGAGACAGAACTGTCCACCAGGAGCACTGAGGGTGCAAAGATTGACACCACCTCCCACATCTCAGTCCTTGTAACCATACCAATCTTGGGCTAAATTTGAAAGACCTTGAGATGTGGCCTGGAACATGCCTCACGTTTAACCTTTTGACGACTTGTCCATCAACAACCAACCACTCCGAGTGAGGCAGGTCTACATTCCTCTTGAGGAGATTTTTACCATCTTACCTGCCGTTCTGCTGTGTTTGCAAGGCCAGCAACAGGCTGGAGTTATATGTTGAAGAAACAGCAGGAATTGAATGCTGACTAATTTACTTGTTATATTTGTTTTTAGTTTGAAGTTTGGTTTTATGCATTTGGTTTTATTTGTTTACGTTTGAAGTTTTGTTATTTATTTGTTAACTTTAGTTTTTTAATTAATATGCTATATTCCTAATGCTATATACATTGAGCTCATTGACTCCCCACTTTAAAATGTTCTTGAATAAATTAATGTTTGCCTAAAAATAACAATGTGACCTTTAACCCTTCACTCACAAGACTGTCCTGAGTCGTGTGTGGTTCTTCCTCCTGTAACAGCACAAGTGTAAGGCAACAGTGGTTTTCTGCAAGTCTCATGCGGCTTAGGCTTCACCATCAGTTCACAGCCAGCCAGAGCTGCACAGGAAACTGTGCTCTTGATGTAGACAGTTTGTCATGCTCTGTGGAACCCACCTTCATGATGAAAAATATCCTTGCTTTATCCTTGTGCTCACAAATTTAGCTTCCTTTATAATGACAAACAAAGGAGACACAGAAGTATTTCTCTAATACATTAGAGGAAATAAAACCATTCAGTAGGGGAATATAAAAAGCGATCAGGACACACGGAGCTGTATGCCTCTGCATTCCTTGTAATATAGCATCGGTTATTACTGCAGATTTATTGAATTCCACCAATTTTGGAGGAACGATATTTTTAAAATTTTTATTAGATATATTTCTTTACTTACATTTCAAACTTTATTCCCCTTCCTTGTTTCCTTCCTTAAGCCCCCATTCCCTTCCCTCTCCCTTCCCCATATGTGTATCCCCTATACATCCCCCTTATTGTTCACCACTATTCCCCTGCACTGCCCCTGGAACATTTTCTTTATTGTTTTTGTTGGTTTTTTTGTTGTTATTCTTTTTCTCCCATTTTTATTAAATTGGGCATTTCTTATTTACATTTCAAATGTTATTCCTTTTCCCGGTTTCCTGTCCATCAGCCCCCTAACCCTTCCCCTTCCCGTTCTAAATGGGTGTCCCCTCCCCGTCCAACCCCCATTACTGTCCTCTTCAACATTCCCAACACTGGGGGTTCAACCTTGAAAGTACCAAAGGCTTCCCCTTCCACTGTTGCCCCAACAATGCTATTTACTGTTACCTACGCAGGGTCAGTCCATGTGTAGTCTTTGGGCAGTGGTTTGGTCCCTGGAAGCTCTGGTTGGTTTTTATGGGGTTGCAAGCCCCTTCAGCTCCTTCAGTCCTTTCCCTAATTCCTCCAATGGGTGTCCCGTTCTCAGTTCAGTGGTTCGCTTCTGGCATTTGACTCTGTATTTGACATGTTCTGGCTGTGTCTTTCAGGAGAGATCTATATCTGGTTCATGTCAGGCTGCATTTCTTAGCTTCATCCCTCTTATCTAGTTTTGGTGGATATCTATATCTATATCTATATCTATATCTATATCTATATCTATATCTATATCTATATCTATATCTATATCTATATCTACCTATATATCTATGTATATCTATATATCTATACCTATCTATCTATCTATATCTATCTATCTATATCTATATCAATCTCTCTCTATATCTCTATATCTATATATATCTATATCTATATATATATATGTGTGTGTGTGTAGACCACATGTGGGGCAGGTTCTGAATGGCTGTTCCTTCATTCTCTGCTCTAAAATTTGCCTCCCTATCCCCTCCTATGGATATTTTTGTTCCCCCTTTAAAGAAGGAGTGAAGCATCCCCTTTTGCTCATCCTTCCTGATTTTCATGTGGTCTGTGCCTTAGATCTTGTGTATTTCGAGTATAACTAAGAGGCGAGGATGCAAAAGAATCAAATATATAGCTTGACGCCAGAGGTTGGTGGTGAACACCAGAGGGAAAGATCATTCTTCCAGAAACAATTGGCAGGTTCTGGTAACTCAGCTTTACCAGACTACTTGTCTTGGGTCCACAGAACTCTCTGAGTTGCCAACACAAAGGTATGTTATACCCACATACACTGGACAGTGTAGAAGGAGATATCAAAGCCAGATTTCACATTTACACCTATGTAAATAAAAAACAGAGATCATTTACCCAGAAAGGATTGCATACAGGTAGCCAACGCTATGATAAATTATGAGAACCTGAATTAACTGACACATGGCCTCAGAGTAAGATAAAAGTACCTGCTTGTTTTTATTGATACCTTTTCTGGGTGAGTAGAAGCTCACTACATCGGACTGAAACTGATCATAGAGCAACTAGAAAGCTCTGCTAGGAACTTTCCCCCTAATTTTGCCACTTACTAGAAATGCTGCCATATAATAGCCCAGCTCTCACAGCCAAAGCCTCTGAATAACCATCAAAGATGTATGCACAGTTTGGAGTCTCTGTTGTGCAGAATTCTGGGCAGGTGGAAATAATGAACAAGACATTAAAGGAAAGACTATGAAAACTCTCATTAGAGTCCAGGAAGGGTGGAAAGGCTCTTTTCTTATTTTGGGCCTGCTGTACTCCATACAAGGAGGGATTGAGCCATATAATAATATGTTTAGAATACACCCCCCCATTGCTTCTAAGTCTTAGAGGTCAGCACTTGGCAGAATTCTTCAACTATTTTATTCTTGAAATCCTGTCCTTCCAGTTCTCCATAAAGTCTATGACTTTGACTATCAGAGAGACCCAGTGAACCTCCAAATCCATCAACAATATCCCCTAATTTGGACCTAGTGGTAGTGAAACTGCATGAGCCAACTGGGCATCGAAAAGGACAAAGCAATTTGCAAAGGACCTACGTGGCGATGTTTTACACTCTTACAGCTATGAGGTTAGGTGGAATTTTAACATGGATTCCTCACAACTAGGTCAAGAATGTAGAAGCCACAGATGACAATGCCAAATAGACTCCCTCCAGAACTTCTGGACCTATTAAAGTTTAGCTTTCACCTGACCTCAAGCCCTTCCACTCCCTGCCCAACCTCCTGGATCTTACGTTTGGCATGAATACAGGATCATGGTCCAAACTCTAACACCCTCAGGCCTGGCCCTGGGAACTCAGGAAGGTGGACACTAGAGAAGTGACGTCTAATGGAACTGCAGAGGACCAATCTCCGTCCACGTTGTCCTTTGCTCACTGATATCTGGTTATTTTTTGGAGAAAGGATCCGGAAGTTTATCATCTGAAGTAGGTGCACAACATTTAAAGGTGTATATTCACTGTGTAACTGGATTAACTATGTTACCAAGATCATTGCAACAGAGGGATGCAAAACAGAGACTTTGTGAGTACACATCCATGAATATATAAAAAGAAAGACACCTTGGAAGGAATGCACAATAAGAAAATGAAATCCAATATCCAATAAATTAAAGGTCTGGAGGGAAATACTGACTTTTGGGAAACAGGAAAACCTAGGAAATTGGAATGTATGTCACAGAACTGGATCTGGGAATAAAATTATTATCCAGAAGAATCTTCCACCCCATGTCCCTTGATCTTTCTCCCCATGCCAGGTCCCTGACGCAATCTGCCCTTTCAGAGCATGTAACTACTAATGGAGCAAAGAGAAATCTCTAGCTTTAGAGGGAGGAGACATGGAAAGGGTTCCATTGTGTCACTGGAGAGCCTCCTGGAGATGGCACCTCAGAATCTGGTCACCATAAGGAAAGCTGGTTAGCAGGAGGCCCTGGCAGTTCCCAGTGACGTCGTCAGTAGACCCTTCCCTGAACAATCTCTTGTATCCAGGAGAGCCCTAGCATCTTCTGTGATGCCACAAGTGTTGTGGTGGCACCAACTGCCTGTGGGATGTTCCTTCGGTGTCTCTATGGTTCACTAATTGACCTGTTGTCCAGGCTAAGCAGCCGTTTGTGAGAAAGAACAAAGAGCATGAAGAGATGAGAGTTGGGGAGAAGGAAGCTGCCCTCCTGTCTTGTTGTAAAAAAGGAAGAAATAAATGGTCCTTGGGAAAGCTCAGTGAGCTCTGGGCAATGGGTGAGGAGGTTCCTTGAGGAGAGAGCCTTGAGCTGAGGCTTCCAGGTATGGAAATCTGGAGCCGGGAGCTTATAAGAAGCAGCTGGACTTCCTGCTTGTTATGGTTCCTGGAACTCAGAGCCTTTACATCATTAATTTCTCTATTTCAGAAGCCAGTAGTTGGGAAGGGCACCACTGTTTTCCTGAGAGCTCATGGCTTTTACTCCTTTTATCTAGAAGACAAAGGTCCTTAGGAAGAAGGGAGAGACTAGTGTGGTATCCTCGGCTCAGAGCTGACTCTTCCCCCTTTGGATTGGTTCAGTTTGTGTCTGACACTAATATCTGGGAGAGAGAAGAACTTCTAGATGAGACCTCATCATCTCAGGCTTTCCACTAGAGTTATTCTGACTACCATTCCCTGATAGTGGTCCCCTTAGATTTCTGAGTCAACACGTGTGAGTGTCATGCAGTTTTCTAGTGCAGTGAAGAACTGTTAGTCAGTGAACCAGAACCGGGACTGGCTCCTTCCTGACTTCTCTAGGTGTCCTGAGCAGTAAGTGGGTGTACTAAACGATCATGTTCTACCAATACAAGGCATCTATATCTACAGTCCTGGGATCTAGAGAGATCTATCCATGATTCTGGGCATCTCCATAGCAACTGAGTGCTGATGGAGTTTTCATCCTGGCTTCTATACCTCAGACTAGGGTGTTCTGAAGCCAAGTTCCATCCTGTGCAGCTGTGAATAGGCCTGAGGAGGCTGTCTCCTTGGTTTTCTGAAGTATTACTAAGGGAGCCAGAGTAAATCAGCACCCACTGCTCAACAGAGCTCTGGGAATGTTGACATCCTCAGCTTCAGCTACATATTCAGCTAGGTCAAAAGATCACCTATCAGGTCCGTTCTTAAATACCCTTCAGGGTGCTAGGGGTGGACTATAATGAAGTAGTATGCAGGAGAGGTGCTTGCCCTCAGGTGCTATATAGCAGTGTGTGTGGGAAACACCTGAACAGGTGTTTACAGATCAGAGAGATGAGCTGCAATCTCATTCAATAGACTGTGTGCATTCCTGGGGTTTGGCTTTGACCATGCAGGTCTGTTGTCTCATACTTCATTGTTCATGTGGCCAAGTTGTGGGAAAGCACCACTCACAATTGTTTCCTATCCTCCGTCCTAGGGTCTTAGATTTTAGCACAACACTTCACATCTTACCTTCTAGATCCACTGTCCTAACTTTACTTCAACATGCGCGTCTCTATTATCCTTGCACCGTGTGTGTGTGTGTGTGTGTGTGTGTGTGTGTGTGTGTGTATACAGTTAGTTTGCATACAACTTTAGGGAAACCTTGCCACTGAAATCCTCTAGGAGTCTATGTAAGTAATCTGTAAACTGTGGATGGGGCAAAATCCAAATGCTCTCCCGAAACATGGCCTTCTAGAAAGAGTAGCATAAACTGCAATAAAAGGATACACTTGAAAGTAAAACTTGGAGGAAATGCCCTGGCTTATCTACATTGTCACTGTGAACTGTGACATTGCTCTCTTGGCTTCTGTGGCCAGACATGAGGGCTCTGAAGCTATGCTGCCTCCTGTGAACTGTGAATGAGCTTGTGTCACACGAAGCATGTGAATGGAGTGAGAAGACAGTAGGAGGACATTGTGACACTGCCCTCCCAATGGAGACATGGAAGTGTTGACAATCACAGTGGGTGAGTCTCAAGCTGCACTTTGAGACCCAGCCAGGCTACGTTTCACCTGTCAGCTCACTTCCTGCACATCCACCACAGGCCAAGGGCAGGCTCAGATGAAGCTCTGTTGAAGACAGGTGCTGTCCCTTGTGAGCTGCATCCCAGGGTATGCGGAAGACCATTCACCCTCCTGTGATGTGGGACATCAGAGTAGTAAGAGGCAGACAGAGGGGACAGTTGTGTGTTTTCTTGGCTACCATAACTACATCTTCCAGGCTAAGGATTTGCTCATGGGAGTCTGCTGTCTCACATGTGTAAAGGCCAAGCTGTCTGAAGTCTCAGTAACACAACTGGCTCCAGGCTGCTTTCTCAGTCACTGGGATTTACACGCAGTCCTTCATACCTTGTCTTCTAGATCCACAAATTCTTGTCTGGCTTCATATGGACAAGGCACTTTATATGTCTTCTTACTAATAGTATGCTTTATAAGTGTGCTTATCCAGGGTGTTTTGTTATATATTTTAAGACTATTTTGAGTAGAATATTTCCCTGATTTCTTTCCCATAGTTGGTTTTTGGTATACAGGAAAGGTAATGAGTTTTGTGTGTTATTTTGCATTCTACTACTTTAATGAATGTATTTTCAGCTTTAAGAAACTTAATTTTTTAGAGACAAGTTGTCTCTATTTAGGATCACCTCTAACTAATTCATATTTGTCTTTGCATTTTAAGTATTTCAATCCACATTATTTCATTTTATATTTTCAGATGATTATGAGGGGAATTTTTCCCAGATTTTCTCATGGTATGATTTGGATTGGCATAAAGGAAGGCTAAGAAATTTTGTGTGTTCCCATTGTATTGTGCTTTTATGAATGTATTTATCAGTCTTAAGAGATGGTGATATTGGGGTTGGGGATTTAGCTCCGCGGTAGAGCGCTTGCCTAGCAAGCCCAAGGCCCTGGGTTCGGTCCCCAGCTCCGAAAAAAAAGAAAAGGAAAAAAAAAGAGAGATGGTGATACATTTTTAGTTTTAAAAATAGTATCACGTCATCTGCAAATGAAAAGATTTTGACTTCTTCATTTTTCATTTGGGTTACCCAAGTTCACCACCCACCACTGATGCTTATTGTTATTTATCCCACTTTTCCTCTGGGTTTCTCTCTTGTCTCTTTTCATTGTTGCTACTCCCCCCACCCCTTGTCCATCCTTCCCTGCCTCTACCTAGGTCCTTCCATCCTTCTGCCTCCCATGATTATGTTCTTCCCCTTCTAAGTGGGTTCAAGCATCCACAATTTGGCCTTCTGACATGTTACCCTTCGTGTGATCAATGAATTGTATAGTGGGTCTTCTGTACTTTTGGGCTAACATCCATTTGTCACTAAATACATCCCATGTTATGTCTTTTTCGATCTCTGTTACTTCACTATTTTCCAGTTCCATCCTTTTGCCTATAAAGTTCCTGGTGTATTCATCTTTGATACCCGAGTACTGTTCCTCTGTTTGAATAGAGCGCACTTTCTATATTCATTCCTCAGTTGAGTTGAGGTCTATCGTGGTTGTTTCCAGCATTTGACTAATATGAGTAAGGCTGCTATGAACATATTCATCCACACATCCTTGTCATTTGTGGATCATGTTTGAGTATATGCGCTGAAGTGGGTGGTAAAGCTGGGTCTTCAGGTAAAGCTATTTGCAATGTTTCCTGATCCTCCACATTGATATCCAGAGTTGATATTGATATACAGCCAGTAATCGCACCAGCTATGGAGGAGTGTTCCAGTTTCTCTACATCCTAGCCCACTCTGCTGCTGCCTCAGTTTTCTATCTTAGCCATTCTGATTGGTGTAATGAAGAATCTCAGGTTCGTTTGATTTACCTTTTTCTGATAACTAAGGATGTTGAACATTTCTTGATGAGTTTCTCAGGCATTGAGATACCTCAGTTGAGAATTCTTGGTTTAGCTCTCTATCCCAGTTTAAAAGTCGGGTTATTTGTTTGTCTGGGAGTTTACCTTTTTGAGTATTTTGTTTATTTTTAATTTTGGCACACTCTCACATGTAGGGTTGGTAAAACTCTTCTCCGAATCTGTAGCTTGCTGTTTTACCTATTGGCAGTGTCCTTTGCTTTAAAGAAAGTTTTCAGAATGTTGAGATTTCATACATTTACTGTTGATCTTAGAGCCTGACCCTTTGGTATTGTGTTCTGAAAACTTTATCCTGTGCAAATGTGTTCTAGGCCCTTTGTGACACTTTCCCTTCTATTAGCTTCTGCATGTTTGGTTTTATGTGGATTTCCTTGATTCACTTGGACTTGAACTGTGTAGAAAGAGATAGAAATGGATCAATTGGCACTCAACTACATGCAGACCACCAGTTAGGGTAGCATCATTTCTTAAAATGCTTTCTGTTATGTTCAAAATCCTCAGTCATCAGGGAAATGCAAATCAAAACAACCCTGAGTATCTACCTCACACCAGTAAGAAAGGCTAAGACCAAAAACTCAGGTGTCAGCAGATGCTGGCGAGAATGCAGAGAAAGAGGAACACTCCTCCACTGTTGGTAGGATTGCAAACTGGACAACCTCTCTGGAAGTCAGTCTGGAGTTTCTTCAAAAATTGAACATTGCACTGCCTGAGCACCCAGCTATACCTCTCCTGGGCAATACCCAAAAGATGCTCCAACATACAGCAAAAACACATGCTCCACTATGTTCATAGCAGCCGTATTCATAACAGCCAGAAGCTGGGAAAAACCCAGATGCCCTTCAACAGAGGAATGGATACAGAAAATGGGGTACATCTACACAGTGGAGTAGTACTCAGCTATTAGGAACAATGACTTCATGAAAATCTTACAGCAATGGAAGGAACCAGAAAATATGATCCTGAATGAGGTAACCTAATGACAAGAAAACCCACATTGTATGCACTCAGTGATAAGTGGACATTAGCCGCAAATCTCAGATTACCCAAGATGCAATCCACAGACCACATGAAGCTCAAGAAGGATGACCAAAGTGTGGAAGCTTCAGTCCTTCTCAGAAGGGGGAACAAATATACTCACAGGAGGAAGTGTGGAGATGAAGTCTGGAGCAGAGACTGGAGGAAAGGCTACCCAGGGACTGCCCTAACTGGGGATCCAGTCTATATACATCCACCAAACCTCAGACAATATTGGTGATGCCAAGAAGTGCGAGCTGACAGGAGCCTGATATAGCTGTCTTCTGAAAGGCACTGCCAGAGCATGACAAATACAGAGGCGGATGTTTGAAGTCACCCATTGAACTGAGAACAATGGAGAAGGCAGAGAAAGGATTGAAGGAGCTGAAGGGGTTTGCAACCCCATAACAACAATAATACCAACCAACTACAGCTCCAAGAGACTAAACCACCATTCAAATGGTACACATGGACAGACCCAGGGCTCCAGCAGCATGTGTAGAAAAGGATTGGCTTGTTGGGCATCAATGAGAGAAGAAGCCCTTGGTCCTGCGAGGCTCTATGCCCCAGTATAGGAGAATGTCAGGGCAGGGTGGCAGGAAGTGTTGGGTGGGGGGGAGAACACCCTCAGAGAAACAGGGTGAGGGGGATGGGGTAGGGGGATATGGGTGTGAAACAGAGAAAGGCTATAACATCTGAATGTAACTAAAAACAAATAAAGAATGAAAAAAATTAAAAGGCATAACAAATGCAAAAGATTGGGGTGCCATTCCATAGTCGTGATGTGTTTCTTCTGTGAGAGCATACTGGTTAACTCCTTCTCTATGAATGTATTCTTATTTGAAAGTAAATAATGGGATCATCTGTGGAGTGGTTAGTAAGAATAAAAGCATCGCCTAACATGAATAGGTCCCTCCAGAGCATATGCTTAATATTCTAGGTATAGAGCAATTAGCTGTGGAGGGGGAATTAAAAACAAAAACCAAACAAAAAACAATAACATCAACGATTAACATAAATTTTGAATCCTGGGATTAATGCGTGTGCTGACTTTGATCAGCTTTGTGGATGCTTCTAATAAACACACACGTCCTATCACAGTTCTAGCAGTCGCCAGCAGAGGGAGCTGTGAGGTAGTGTGTGCTTCTTCCTTTCCAAGACACCCCATGGCCTCAGGCCTGCATCCAGTGAGCTGGAACTAAGAGCAGCCTGGTTGAAACTCCTGCTGCCATGGCAGATTCGCAGGAACATTTTCCTTTGCCCACAAAGAGCCTGTGTGGAGGAGGCCTCTTGGCGGCTCCTCAAGGACTCTGCATGTCCTATTCTTCAGGGAGAAGCCCAGATAGGTCTTTGAGAAAGGTCAGTGAGTTGTTGGGGAAGTCTCTGATTGTGTGGCCGAGGGCCTGGAATGGCTGAGAGAATGGCTGCTTCCCTGAGGGCAAAGGATAGACCTCCTAGGGCTCTGACCTCCTACTTTATATTTTCACCTGATGGCTTATTATTCATATTTTCTTAATGGGATACGACTATGGTCTTGATGAGCATCTTGTCTCTCTGATTCTCATTCAGTTCTTTGTTGTCACAGACTTTTTGAGCTTACTCCAGCCCCTGGGACTTATTCATACCTCCAAAATTCTCTGACTTTTGGGATTTCTAATATTTGTGGCAAACTGAGTGACAAAAGCAATGAATAGCCTGGTGTTCAGTGCATATGGATCTGTGGGTGTATAGATACCATAAGCCTCTAGGATACACTCTAGGAAAGCAGCAGTGTGCTCTTAGGTCCCCTGTGTGACCTCACTTAACTTTGCCAATTTGTGGGCTTCTATTCTGCTGCTCTCAGAAATGGAAACTCCTGGAATAGATGTATAGTGTCCCATTACCTTTGTCATTCTTAGGATATTAGTGGGAGTAAGTTTGATTGAAATATACTCTCAAGAACATTATCCAAATCAGTGCTTCTTGTGTGCTGTCTATATGAAGTACCAAGTTCACAGACAGATCTGCATGAACTTCCCAAAGCCAGCAAATTGGAGCATGAAGAAAGCCCAAGGCATCCATTACCAGCATCCTCAGCACCTGCCCCAGGACAGGGTAAATTGGCTTTGGTGGAAGAAGGGATCTACTGTGATAGCTGGCCCTCATACACCCAGAGAAGAATATACTAGGAGAGTTGGGGAAGGATTGTGGGAGAGAGTAACCGGGTGTCAGGGGGCAGTGAGCAGCTTGCAATGTGAATAAGTAAAATATGTATAAATAAAAAATAAAATAAAGTTCTTTAACAAAATGGGACACAGTGTAATGTTGTAGTAACTCTACTATGTTTACACTAGCTAACACTTTAACAACTAGAGTGACTAGACATGATAAAGTAGGATGCCTCTGTCACTTACAAATACTATTTACACAGCAAAGATAAATGCACGACTTGCAGCCCAAAGATCGATTGTTTCCAGCACATCTATGTGACTCTCCTTCCCTTTATCAGGACTCTGGAGGCCTCTGTTCATCCAGGTCTCACAGATCATCCAAAAGGCAGTCCCTTACCAGCTCTGGTCAAGTGCCCTTATGCTCTTGGTAGACCTCTGCTCAGGCTGCAGAGGCACTGAAGGGCAGCCTTTTCCATGCGTGGGAAGCCATTATTTCAGCCTTTCCAGACTCTCTGCTACTCAACTGGAGACTTCTGCAGAGGCCTGTCAATCTCAAAACCAGAAGCTTGGGTAATCCAAAACCCTAGGATGCCATCCTGCACTCATGATGTGTTGATTACCTGAGACCATACACGTTAACTCTCTTCTTCATGCCTGTTTTCCTTCTTTGAAAGTAAATAATGTGATCATGTGTGGTGTGGGTGGTATGAGCAAAATCTTTACCATGAAGAATAGGGCCATGAAGAGTGTGGACTTAACATTCTAGGTACAGAGCAAATAGAGGGAATTACCAAAGAAAACAACAGGAATTCTAACAACAATTGCAAAAGAAAGAAGAGAAAAAAGAAAAAAAACTTTATGGGTGCTGGGATTAAAGGCATGTATCAACTCTGACCAGCATTGTAGGTATTTCCAATAAAATATTAAAAAACAAAAAAACCCGATTATTCTTTTAGCAAGTGCAGCAGAGAAGACTGTGAGAGATCATGTGCTGCTACCACCATGCTATGATTCTGTAGCAACAACTTCCTTGGTGATAGGAGCCTGTATGCAGCAGGCCCCTTGGTGGGCCTGTCATCTCAAAAAAAGATGCTTCAGTCATCCAAAAGATTGGACTCCAGTATACTTCAGGCCAGGAAAGAAGCCAGCCACCAAGAGTGAAAGAACAAAGGAAAAATTACATTGGAAAAATATGTGCCTTATTTGGAAGAAATGACCCTAAACTTCTGAAGCATCCATCATCTCCACACCTCTGTTTTGAGCTTTGTATAGCCATGTTGTCCAACTCCAGGTGGGAGTCAGAGGCAAAGCCCTTCCCAGAGAAGACAGACGTGTTTTTGACTCTTACGTCTGTGAGGTTAGGAGGCGTCATAGCACAGATTGAGCTAACCTAGGAGAAGAACACAGAAGCCACAGATGACAATGCCAAATGGACTTTCCCCTGAACTTATGGACCCACTAAAATTGAGGTTTAACCTGACCTCAGGCCCTTTGACTCCCTGCCCATCCTGCTGATTCTTATGTTTGCTAGGAGTAAAGTATCAAGGGGCAACCCCCAATATCCTCATGCCTGGACTTGGAAATTAAGGAAGACAGATATTGGAGAAGTGATGGCTGTCGGGCTACAATGTAGGAACACGCAGTCCAGGTTGACCTTTACTCACTGATGACCAATTTAATTGTCTGGCGATATTTGAGAAAGGGATGATGACCTACTTAATATGTAAAAGAAGGTATAGAAATTTATGATTTTATATTTACCCTGTAGTTGATCCCCTATATTCCAAAGAGAAGGGAGTTTTTATTGAAAAAAGTAGGATTATTAACATTGACTTTGTGAAATACATGGACGTGTATGTGGAAATAGTACTGGCTATCAAGGAATGCACAATAAGCTAATATTATCCAGGTTTTATAAAATTAAAATTATAGGAGAAATATATTGGCCTCTAGGAAACAGGAAAACTTTGGGAATTGGACTGTATGTATGTGCATCGTCTCAGGTGTAGATTTATTATTGATAGAAATCGTCCTCATTTGTGGTCCCTAGAGATTTAGATACCAACAAAAATCTCTTCTCCAATTCAGGGTTGTAATCAACTCTCCCCATCAAGAGCATTGATGACATCTGATGAAGCAGAGAGAAATATCTAACTCTGGAGGAGAAGTTGCCAAAGGATATTCCCTGGGTCACAGGAGAGGCTGCAGAAAAGGGCCCCATAGAAATTGGTTGCTTTTGGGAGAGCTGGGTAGCAGGTAGGCCATAGAACTTCCCAGTGACATCATCAGTAATGTCTTCCTTGGACAATCTCTTGTATCTAAGAGAGCACTAGAATCTTCTGTGACGTCACCAGTGTTGTGGTGACACAAACTGCCTGTGGGATTCCCTCGGTGCCTTTTGGGTTCACAAACAGGCATGTTTCACCAGCTGCTCAAGCTAGTTCAGAAGGAGAGGGGAGATCAAGGAGAGACCAGACCGAGGCAGAAGAAAGCTGGCCTCCTGTCTTGTAAGTACAGAAGAATGAAATCATTCTGGGGAAGGCACAGTGAGTACTGGGTAGAGTCGGGGAACTTCCTCCAGGAGGTAGGTTTGAGCTGTGCCTTTCAGGAGTCGGCCTTACAAGCAGGAGCCTTGGAATTTGTCAATTGCAGACCAAGAGTCAAGAGTCCTGATGAGTAATTTGACAGAGAGCCAGGAATTGGCAGGCCTGCAGCTTCTTTTCTATGAGCTTTTTAATTTCTACTGCCAAGGAATGCCAGGAGGAAGCCCTATGAGGATAACAATGTGCCCATTCATGGTTGGGTGCTGAAGCACTTCATCCTCTAGATTCCTGTAGGTTACTAAGTCTGTGATGACAAGAACAAGGAAGGATGCACCCCCTAGTCATGAATTGAGGTCGCAGACACTTTAAGCTTGAACACACGATTAGGGTTTGATGGTGCTGTGAACTCCAGGATTGACCTGCTCCACGTCTGATATCTGCTGACAATGTCCCAAATCTTTATGTCTGAGGTAGATTCTATCTTTCAGTATGAGGGATCATGTAATAGTGAGTGAGGCTTATGTATGGCAATGGAGGTTGAGAAGAGGGAAATAGCTTAAGAGTCCACATTAGAGATAGCTTTTCTTCTCTTTCAGGGATTCAACAAGTCTCCAGCCTTTCCTCTTCCTCAACCTCCATTTTGAGACTCAGAATGGTCTTTTCTACCCATGGGCTATCCAATATGTACATTCATTTGTGTTTATCTATCTACAGGGTTTATTCGGAAGGCATCATCAGAAAATTTCATCAGTAACCATGAAAAGCGTATAAAGAATTTGGAGGAACTAAAATCTGAAATCCAGAAGTGTAAATTCGAGCGGGATGAACTTTCTCGAATCCTGGACCTTTATGTCAATGATGGTTTGAACTACAGGTAGTCATTATGCCCTGAAACCTATTGACTGTCTTGTGCTCTCTCTGCTAAGCCAAGAGACATCCAGAAAGTGTTTCACCTCTCATCCTGGACTTTAAGGAGCCTTGGCAGGTGCTGGCCTGTGAGAGAAGCTAGGTGCTGTGTGTTTAGGGTCAACCTCTCTTGTACTTGACCCTGAGCTCCTTGGAGTTGGATTGGATTTTTTCAGCAGCTGGAAGGACCTGGTCACACTTGCTGCATCTAAGTGTGTGAATGAAATGCCTGAATGTCCTCACTCTTACTCTGATTTTGGTCGTTATACACTGATTCTATGGCACCTCCACGATAAAGTTGGCATTCTAATTATGTTTGTATATGGGTTGGTATGTACGTATGGATGTGAAAGTATTTGTGTGTGTTTTGCTCAGGATCAGGGAGTCTGGGACCTTTGATTGGGTCTGAGGATTTGTTTGATGAACAGTTTGCAGGTCATGATAGTGATGAGTGCGTGGAGGCCGTCATTGATCAACAGAGCACTTTGCTCCTTCTGTTTACCGTGCTGGCACATAGGGCTCTCCTGAGGGGAGGAGGTGTTATGAATCCTCTTCCCTGTAAAAAGTAGTTACGGCCTCTGCGAGTCATGTAACAAGGATTGAGAATCCCTGCTTTCAAAACAAGAGAAATGTCATCACATCTTTCTGTTGGACCCAAGGCTATGGCACAGACTGGAGGAAACATATTATACTTCGTACACAACTGTTCAATTCCTTCATGCTTACCTGGCCAGATCTTGAAGGTCTGTTCCCTCCATTTGGTCCCCTGGCTCTGCCGTCCAATGCCCAGGATAATGAGTTTAACCAGCACCAATAGGAAGGAGCAAGTTTGTGTTATATACTGGGCTTAGGTAGGCCAGAGAACAGTCTGATTTCATTTATTTATTTATTTATTTATTTATTTATTTATTTATTTATTTATTTTCCTGCTTTGAACTTTATTTTCTTTTTTTAATTATCCAAGGATGGTTTACTGTGACCTAGAAAAGGTCACTGTGGGAATAAATTCTTGGCACTTGTTATTCCCAAACATGCAGCTCTCAGAATTTCCCCCCTCCTATACAGAGGGTCTTTATAGGACCATACTTCACCAGCCTTTTAAGGATTACTTATTTCAAAACAAATGTGTGCTGACTTGCAGAGAAATATTTTCTATGGAAGAGTGATGGTTTGAGTCTCACTGTTGTGTTTTTGCTGTGGTCTTTGAGTTTTCCACTTTCTTCCCTAGCCCCCATTCCTTGAATTTGAATTTTTATTGAAAATTTTTTATTTACACTTCATCTAATTGTGAAATCATGAGTTCAGACAGTTATTTGTTCCTTGGGCCATGTTCTAACACAGGCTGAACATTGAATTGCCAATGCTTAAATCCCAACATGAGATGAGAACGATGGATATGCATAAGATGACCAACTGGATAAGTGATGCCATGGAGAAGTACAAGGAGCTCACACAAGAGAACAATTCCTACCGGTGAGTCACTGACAGAAAGGAGACCCCAGCACTAGGTGGGGAATATTTCTGTCCAGCTATGACTTTGAAAAAAAGATCTGTGGTCCATGAGAAACACGTGGGAAGATTGTATAGCTGCTGGGTCTTCTATCAGCCCTCAGAGGGGATTGGCCCTCTACCTGCCAATGACTTTAGAATACCATGAACACATAAGCACCCGTATGCAACATTTCCTCTGCTTTGAGGTATATATACCCTCTAGTGTCAGGATTTTCTGAAGTACTTTGAATCCCGTGGAATGCGGACTCGGGATTTGACCTGCCTCTAATTGGTGCTAACATGCAAACTGTGGCTCTAGTCTGGAGATGCCTGGGGATGGGGCCCTTGAAGGGATGATTGTACTTGCAGGAGTGGCAGGCAAATAGAAACTGCCTGGGATTTACCATTATTTGTTTTTGATTCAGCATCAGAAACTTCCACCTCCTGAATGAATGCAATGAATTGAAGAAGAATGTAAGGATTTTGATGAATGAGAACAGAAAACTGCTGGTGGAGCAGACTGAACTGCAAGCATCCTGTGAGGAGGGAAAGAGGTTCTGTGAGGAGGCCAGCAAGACCATCTACACCACAGATATTGAATCCTTGTGTCCTGTACTTTTGAGTAAATCGAATGTATCCTTGTGAATCAAACAGTGATCTCGAACTCGTCACTCTTAAGAACCTTCTTTATTGAAGTGTGATGTAACCATCTGAAATCCCACAGCTCTCAGGCAGAGATGGATCTCTGCATTCTCACAGGGATTGGGCATCATAATGACTTCCCAGTCAGACTGAGATACAAAGAAAATTGTACTTTCAGTGTAGATTGTGTGTCCAACTCTGAATACCAACTTCATGATGAAAAAATTATCAACGCTGTATCCTTATCAAATATTTAGCGACCGCTAAAATATACTCTTTTGTGGATGAGAGTGTTGAACATATTAATGGAATATTCATCAGGCTTTCTCTAGTATCTCCCAGGAAATAAAACCATATTATAGGGAGTATAGAAGCAGTCATGAAACAGAATTGCTTGCTTTTGGTTTCCTTCAAACATGATATCAATTGTAACTGCACAGAAGAGATAATAAATTGCAAGACCTTTCAGGGGATAGGGTTTTTATGGTTGGTTGTTTTCTTGTTCTTGATTAGGATGATGACTTTTGTTCTTGACAATGTACTATGTTCCATTTGGGATTTCAACTCAAGCAGATCACATAGTTTACAATTCAGTTTCTAGATTTCTTTAAAAGCTGGACAAAATATCCAGGCAAAGGTGCCCTATGAGTTTTCTCCTTTGTTTTTCCTCCTTTGGGTGCTTTTGTTTTTGTTTGTTGTTGTCGTTGATTTATTTTATAGTCATGAGTGTTTTGCCTTCTGTAGGTCTCTGCATGCTGTTCCCCAAAGGCCAGAAGAGGTCATTGGGTTTCACCTGGAACTTAAGTGACAGAGGATTGTTAGGTGCCCTGCAGGTCTTTTGAGAAACAAATTCTCAAATGATGAGCCATCTCTCCAGCCCCTACCGTGGACGTTTGTCCTTCATTGTGTTCCTTATTTGTGGCAATGGATCATACCTGAACAAAGTGTTTCTTGAGATATGTAGGGACACATTTATGGGGTCTGCATGCTAATAATCTAGACTTCCAGGCGTCTATGTGAAGTTTTTAAGTTAGGGTTTCACTGCCGAGAACAGATACCATGACTAAGACAAATGTTATAAAGGACAGCATTTAATTGGAGCTGGCTTAAAGGTTCAGATCTTCAGTTCTTTATCATCAAGGTGGGAGCCTGGCAGCATCTAAGCAGATATGGTGCCGTAGGAGCTGAGAGTTCTACATCTTCATGTGATGTTTCCTAGCAGAATACTCAGTTTCAGGCAGCTAGGATGAGGGTCTTAAAGCCCAGAACCACAGCGAAACACCTGACCCAACAAGGAAATACCTACTCCAAAGGAGCCATACTGTATAATAGTACCGCTCCCTGGGCCAAGCATATACAAACCTTCACATTCCACTCTGAGGCTTCCAGAGGCTTCTTCAAACCTATGAGACTATGGGGGCCACATCTAAACATAGCACAATGCAAAATCCATTAGGTCAACTTCCAGAATTCCCATACTTCATAGCAGTTTTAAAAATGTTCAGTGTAAAGTTGAACGTCTCATCTGAGATTGATCCAAGCACTTAGCTGTAACACCCACACTAGACAGGAACCCAGCTGCGTAAACTTTAAACTCTGCATCTCCATGTCTGATGTCAATGTGGTCTTCAGATCTCCAACTCCCTTTTGATCTTTGTTGGTTGCAAGAAAAGTTTCCTGCTGTGCTGTTTGCACTCCCTGTTAGCAGCTTTCCTCAGTAGAGAGTCCATGGCTCTGGCATCTCAAACATCTGTATGTCTCCAAGGCGACTTCAATGTTCCAGCTTCTTCCCTCAATATCTGGGACCCACACATGATCTGGGCTCCTCCGAAGAGTTGGGGTCACGTCTCCAGCTCTGCCCTCTGTAGCACTCTAACCTCTGGTTGATCCATACCACTGATGCTTCTGTTCTTGGTGATCATCCAGTGGCACTGGAATTCCCAATGTACTGGGGTCTTTCACTGCAACTAAGCTTCACCAGAGCCTTACATAGGCTCTTTTCGTGGTGCCCAGTCCCAGATTCTTTGCATGACCTCTGAAGTCCTGGGCCATCAAGAAAAATGGAGTCATCACCTTCACTAATGGCCTTCCATGGCATCTCACAGTGTCAAGCCTCACCTCCTCTTCATGACCATTTCATGTCTTCAAAACCAGTACCAACTGAGTGACTGTTAGACTTTACCAAGGAGAGCTGTAGCACCAGCTTCAGCCTTGGCTCTTTCTATAACACAGCTTCTTTGTGCTCTCAAAAAGCACTCCCCGTAAGATTTTACCACTTTGATCCTGGTCTCATTTTAATCACCACTAATTTCTTAGTTCCAGTGAACCAGCACCAATTGTCCAGTAGTCCCTTCTATTCTGTACACTACATCAGGGCTTTGTGGGCAAAGCTGCTGACTTCTGCTGCTCGGAGGTGCTGGAATTGCTCACCTCACTTTATTCCATTATCACTAGCTTCCTGTTTTCCACTCCTTCCCTGCCTCAGCTTGCCTGTCCTGGATCTTCCTGTGTAGATTGACCTTGAACTCAGATCTTCATGCCTGTCTCAACACCCTGGCAGTCCCCTACATTGGGGAAATGATCCTTCAGAGGTCGGTGAAGTTAGGGTTTTACTGCTGTGAACATATAGCATGACCAGTGAAAGTCTTATAAAGGACAACATTTAATTGCAGCTGGCTTACAGGTTAAGATGTTTAGTCCAATATCTTTAAGGTGGGGGCATGTCACCCTCTAAGCAGGTGTGGTGTAGTGGGAGTTGTGAGTTCTACATCTTCATCAGAAGGCTGCTAGCAGAATACTAACATTCAGGCCTTTCTCTGACCCCAGATATCTTAATCAAGCAACTGGCTTTTGAAAATGCTAATACAGTAGTGAAACACTGTCTCAAAAACCAACCAACCTGGAAGTCCCACACCCGCGGATCCCGGCCCGCAGCAGCTCTCTGCTCCCAAACCCCGTGGGAGAGAGACCTCACCGCCTGATCAGGTGGGCACTCCTGAGGCTGCAGAGCGGAGGAGACCACCAACACTGCCCACCCCTGCCCACATCCCTGGCCCAAGAGGCAACTGTATAAGGCCTCTGGGTTCCCGTAGGGGAGGGCCCAGGAGCGGCAGGATCCCTGCGCCTGAGACACCGCCAGAACCTGAAGGAAACAGACCGGATAAACAGTTCTCTGCACCCAAACCCCGTGGGAGGGAGAGCTAAACCTTCAGAGAGGCGGACACGCCTGGGAAACCAGAAGAGACTGCACTCTGTGCACATCCAGACGCCAGAGGAAAACACCAAACGCCATCTGGAACCCTGGTGCACGGAGGCTCCCAGAAAGAGCGGCGCAGATCTTCCCGGTTGCTGCCGCCGCGGAGAGGACTTAGGCAGTACCCCACGAGCAAACTTGAGCCTTGGAACCACAGGTAGGACCAACTTTTCCCCTGCAAGAAACCTGACTGGTGAACTCAAGACACAGGCCCACAGGAACAGCTGAAGACCTGTAGAGAGGAAAAACTACACGCCCGAAAGCAGAACACTCTGTCCCCATAACTGGCTGAAAGAAAACAGGAAAACAGGTCTACAGCACTCCTGACACACAGGCTTATAGGACAGTCTAGCCACGGTCAGAAATAGCAGAACAAAGTAACACTAGAGATAATCTGATGGCGAGAGGCAAGCGCAGGAACCCAAGCAACAGAAACCAAGACGACATGGCATCATCGGAGCCCAATTCTCCCACCAAAGCAAACACTGAATATCCAAACACACCAGAAAAGCAAGATCTAGTTTCAAAATCATATTTGATCATGATGCTGGAGGACTTCAAGAAAGACATAAAGAACTCCCTTAGAGAACAAGTAGAAGCCTACAGAGAGGAATCGCAAAAATCCCTGAAAGAATTCCAGGAAAACACAATCAAACAGTTGAAGGAATTAAAAATGGAAATAGAAGCAATCAAGAAAGAACACATGGAAACAACCCTGGACATAGAAAATCAAAAGAAAAGACAAGGAGCTGTAGATACAAGCTTCACCAACAGAATACAAGAGATGGAAGAGAGAATCTCGGGAGCAGAAGATTCCATAGAAATCATTGACTCAACTGTCAAAGATAATGTAAAGCAGAAAAAGCTACTGGTCCAAAACATACAGGAAATCCAGGACTCAATGAGAAGATCAAACCTAAGGATAATAGGTATAGAAGAGAGTGAAGACTCCCAGCTCAAAGGACCAGTAAATATCTTCAACAAAATCATAGAAGAAAACTTCCCTAACCTAAAAAAAGAGATACCCATAGGCATACAAGAAGCCTACAGAACTCCAAATAGATTGGACCAGAAAAGAAACACCTCCCGTCACATAATTGTCAAAACACCAAACGCACAAAATAAAGAAAGAATATTAAAAGCAGTAAGGGAAAAAGGTCAAGTAACATATAAAGGCAGACCTATCAGAATCACACCAGACTTTTCGCCAGAAACTATGAAGGCCAGAAGATCCTGGACAGATGTCATACAGACCCTAAGAGAACACAAATGCCAGCCCAGGTTACTGTATCCTGCAAAACTCTCAATTAACATAGATGGAGAAACCAAGATATTCCATGACAAAACCAAATTTACACAATATCTTTCTACAAATCCAGCACTACAAAGGATAATAAAGGGTAAAGCCCAACATAAGGAGGCAAGCTATACCCTAGAAGAAGCAAGAAACTAATCGTCTTGGCAACAAAACAAGGAGAATGAAAGCACACAAACATAACCTCACATCCAAATATGAATATAACAGGAAGCAATAATCACTATTCCTTAATATCTCTCAATATCAATGGCCTCAACTCCCCAATAAAAAGACATAGATTAACAAACTGGATACGCAATGAGGACCCTGCATTCTGCTGCCTACAGGAAACACACCTCAGAGACAAAGACAGACACTACCTCAGAGTGAAAGGCTGGAAAACAACTTTCCAAGCAAATGGTCAGAAGAAGCAAGCTGGAGTAGCCATTCTAATATCAAATAAAATCAATTTTCAATTAAAAGTCATCAAAAAAGATAAGGAAGGACACTTCATATTCATCAAAGGAAAAATCCACCAAGATGAACTCTCAATCCTCATCTTCGGTTGGTTTATATACAAGTGTGCAATTTCTAGGCTTGAAAGTAAAATGATGCTATCTGGTGCTGGATAGAGGAGCCTTATTTTTTATTATGGCAGCTTGCTATTTTTGTAATATGGTGATTTGGTTGAACACATTAAAGTACAGTAGTAACTGATCTCCCCCTCTTCCTGGATGAGTGAGGAGATGATTAAATGTTGATGTCAGCATCCATGAGCATATTCAGATGAGCTTCTGCTTCTGTTGAAAAGGATGCTGTGTTTGATTGTGGTCCGAAGCTTTGAAGCACTACTTGGCATCTCCTTCCTTGGAGGTCTCACTGTTTAAACATAACAGATTTGATAGCTTGTTGGTAAGGTGAGGTCCAGCTTGTCTCCACTAGGTCATCTTCATGTGAATCCGGTGGTTATACGGTTTTGTTCTAGGGATATTTCATTTTTTTAATAACGGTTTTAGCTGACATTCATGGAGAGAATGAATCCTTAGAAGTGTGCCACTAGTGAAAGGAAATCCTGTCTAGAGTATGTTTCTTTACAAAGCTGTGTCACACCATCCTTTGGGCCCTCTGCTGGAAAAGTAGAATCAAGTCTCAAATAATGCCTTTTAAATTGTATCCTCTAGTATTATAGATGTAGGACAGTACTGTATCATACCTCTGTGGATGTAAAATAGCTTGTACCTGCTTTATGATACGTAGTAGTGACCGTGCTTTATCAGAGCTGTTTTTAATGATGTTGTTCAGAATGTTTTCTTTCCAGATGATGATTGAGAAGCTAATTTAAAAAAAAAATGGTGCCAGGTACCACAAGAGTAACAGAACTGTGCTGTTTTCTCGGGTTTTGTTTTTTTACTTTTTTTTTTTTTTAATGGAGTGTGCTGGATGTCTCTACAGTTTTGTTCAGATGACTGCAGAACCTGGAAAAGCTGTTGCTGCTGTTGATGCATAACACACTGCTATTATTGGTCTTTTTATATAAATATAAATATATATATACAGATATATAATTTGAATTTTTTGAAACTTTACCTGTGCTGTCAACTTTCGAAAAAAGTATCCCCGTTTACTGTGTTGAGTTGGCACTGTACAGAAATTAACAGCCATATTGGTCTAGAAATGTTGAACTTAAGTTTTTTCCATTTGTACAGGGGTAACACACTGTATTAAATATGTAAGGTCTTATATACGTGGGTTTGATTACAAAAACTAATAAAGTATTCTCTAAATAAAAATAAATAAATAAATAAATAAATCTTAAAAAAAAAAAACCAACCAACCAACCAAACAGACAAAGACAAATTAAAAATAGCAACAACAACAAACGAAAGAAAGAAAACACCAATGCATACTCTTATGTGGCCTTGCCAACAAGTTATTTCTGAATTGTAAATAAAAATGCCTATAGTCAAAAGCTGTGCAGAATTAAGACAGGTGTTCCCTGGTGATTCCAGCTTGGGGGTGGGGGGAGACCATGACAGACAGGGGTAGAAAGAAGAACGTAAATAGAGGAGAAGCCACCAGGAGGTAAGAGTCTGTAAATAATTAACCTTGTGAGTGGGCTAATTGGAGTGAAAAGCAGCTCAGACAAAACCATGGCAAATTACACAATGGAACTTTTGGAGAAATATGCATAATAGTACAGAGGATAGCTATCTGCTCAGTTCTTGTGCTGATTAAGGATTATCATAAACATAAAGCTTGTGTGCACCTTTTATCCAGAAACTAAATGGACAAAGTATGGGCAGAAATCCATGGTTGAGATCAAATACTTTCTACCACACAAAACCAGATCTAGCACCTAGAATTACAATCTTCCCAAGCCCAGATACCTACAGACCAGCATAGAAACACAACCAGTAACAGCCATGACATTAAAATCTTTATTAGAACCATCAACACTATCACAGAAGGCCCTGAATATGTCAACATGACTGAAGAACAAGAATAAAAAAAGATTGTAAAACAGCATTTGCACATATCATAGAGGTCTTTAAAGAGAAAAATAAAGAAATCTGTGAAAACACTAACTGTGGAAGGAAATGAATGAAGGAAACATAAAGGGAGAGATGTGGATGAGTAAAATGTAGGAACTCAAATAGTCTCTCAGAGGCAGACCTTAATAACAGACTCCAACAGATGGAATAGAGAACCTCAGGCATTGAAGAGATGATAGAAGGAATGGATACGTAGATAGAGGGAAAATATTAAATTCAAAGGGAAGAAAAGAGTGGAGGGGGAAAGGAATAAAGGAAAAGTAAAGGAAGGAAGGAAGGAAGGAAAGAAGGAAGGAAGGAAGGAAGGAAGGAAGGAAGGAAGGAAGGAAGGAAGAGAATCCTGGGAGAAAACATGCAAGAAGTAGGATTTTTCTGCTAAATAACAAATATAATAATAAAATGATAAAGACAATAAAGTATATAGGAAGGATGAAAATATGGGCTGGAGAGATGGCTCAGCGGTTAAGAGCACCCGACTACTCTTCCGGAGGTCCTGAGTTCAATTCCCAGCAACCACATGGTGGCTCACAACCATCTGTAAAGAGATTTGATGCCCTCTTCTGGTGTGTCTGAAGGAAGGATGAAAATAAACTTGGGTCAAAGGCAAATAAGACAAAAAAAAACAAAAATAAAAACCAAAAACAAGAAAAAAAAACCATTCTCAACCGAAATCATAGAAGAAAATGTCCTTAACTTAAGCAAGAGTCTTATCAAAGTAAAAGGAGCACACAGTATGAAACAGACTGGAGTCGCGAAGAAATTCCCCTGGGCATATATTACCTAAGACAGGAAACATGGAGAACAAATAAAGTGTAATAAAAGCTGCAAGGGTAAAAGTACTGGTAACATACACAGTCAGTCCTCCCATGAGAATTACACATCACTTCTTGCTAGAGACTCTAAAAGCCAGAAGAGCCTGGATAGATGCACTGAAGACTAAGAGACCAGACTAATAAAGTTGGATTTTAGTTGACCCAAGTGCCTCTCTTCTTTTATCACATGCAATATTATTAGATACTTCCTAAAATTGCCTTCCGAGCTTCTTTGAGGAAGCCTGAGGAGCTTAAGACCTCTGATAAAGTATTTTCTACAAAAGGACCTGCTTGCTTTTTTCTTATTTCTACTACAGCAGGATGGAGGCAAAGTTTTTTGCAAACTACTTTTAATAAGTAGCCCACATCATAGGTAATGGAAGAGAAAAGTTATTAGGATATGGGGGAAGAGGACCTGTTCAGCAATAGTTCTTCAGGAACGAGCTTGTTTTTCTTTGGCAGCAGTTCAGTACACAGCAAGCAGCAAACATGACTCCAGAGGGGATTTCACAGGGGAGGAAAGCAGGAGTGTGGTGGAAACATTGTGCAGCGGCTGTGCAGACTCAGGAGCTCCTGCTCAAGCTGCAACAAGGCACCCTGTGCTCTGAAGCACAGCAGCTTAGCCAGTTAGCTGGAGACCTGGCTCTCCCACTGCCCGCCTTACCTGGAATCCGCACAGGATCCAAGAGGACAAACAACTGTGCCTAAGCTGAGCCGGCAGGGTCAAAGCGCCTGTGAAGGACCTGCAGGCACCACCTTTGTCAGCTTCATCAGACCAGAGAGTCTTTTCCTCCTTCAAGCATGGCACCCCGCCCATTTTCTTTCACTCCCTGCCCTCATTTTGATGGCTTCTACCTCCCTTCATAAGTTTGTCGTTTAGTTTCTTTTTTCTCTCTTTTTTTTGCTTCTTTGTTACTTTCTTTCTTTCAACTAATATAAAGGACGAGCAATTTGATATTTTTTAACATTTATTTATTTATTTATTTATTTATTTATTTATTTATTTATTATGTATATATCATACAGCTTTCTGCCTGCATGTATGCACCTGCAGGCCAGAAGAGGGCACCAGACCTGATTATAGATGGTTGAAAGCCACCATGTGGTTGCTGGGAATTGAACTCAGGACCTCTGGAAGAGCAGACAGTGCTCTTAACCTCTGAGCCATCTCTCCAGCCATTTTTTTTAACATTTATTTATTATAAGTGCACTGTAGCTGTCTGCAGACACACCAGAAAGGGCATCAGAACTCATTACAGGTGGTTGTGAGCCACCATGTAGTTGCTGGGATTTGAACTCAGGACCTCTGGAAGAGCAGTCAGTGCTCTTAACCACTAAGCCATCTCTCCAGCCCGCAATTTGATATTTCTAACCTAATATTTGTTGTGGTTTATGCCATGCATACTTGCACATTAAAATTCTTTTTTCTTACATTTGCCTCACTTTAATCGGACTCATTAGCTTAGCTCAATCTCGGTTCTTGGGTTTTCTGAGGTGAGTGAATGTTGGGGTGACCTCATTTCCAACTCCTGATCCTTCTGCCTCTAAAGTCAAATGCTTATAATTTTCAAAGCTTTCTTTGTCAGTGGATATGTGTGTGTGTCTGTGCACATACATGCTACAATTTTCAGTTCATGTTTCTACCATGGGTCCCAGGTATTGAACTCAGATAATCACACTAGTGCAGCAAGTTCTTTACCTGCTGAGTACCTTGCTGCTATTGCACGTGTGTGTGTGTGTGTGTGTGTGTGTGTCTAATTTTCATATATGTATATACCATATATTGTGCCTATCTCTGCCTCTCAATACCATTGTCCTTCCTTTCCTCACCTCTTCTATCATTTCTTTTTATCCCTCTGGACAGTTGCTCTTTGTTCACATCAGTTTAAAATGTAGGAACACACACACACTGTTTGAAACCAAATTAAAATGAAAAAATAAAAATATGCAGTCTTTTTGATCAGTACTCCTTAGCAATAGCTTTTCTTTGATTTTTTATACAATTGATATATAATAATTAATGGGCAATCAGCTTGAAATTTTTCCTTAATGATTATATCCTTGGATTTTCATAAATGTTTCATAAATGTTATTATACTATCTGCAGATAAAAATGTCAACTTTTCATTCCTACAGTGACAGGCCTTAAATTATCACCTTCCTCCATTCTGACCACAGCAGTCTGCTGTCTCTAAGGGCGATCACCACTTACTGCTCAATAAAAGGGGAACAGAAGAGTGGTGTTGTTCTGACCCCTTCTAGCCAAATGGCCCTTATGTGTTTGTCCTGAAGAAATGTGGATATGGATTGCTAGGTATGGGCTGCCACCTTGTGGAAGTGAGAATTCAGTGCACCTGAGGGATGTCTTCTCCCACAGTTGCCTTGGCTGGAGGATTCCTGAATCATCCCAGTCACAAGCACTCCACTCTCAAAAGAAACCCAACCTCAGCCTTAAAGGAAACGGACACTTAATTTCCAGTGAGATTCGTGCACATCCCTCACTCTGGCATAAGTCCAAAGGACTTTCAGAAAAATGATAGGGCACGTAACGCCATTAGAAAATTCATCGCTTCTCAGCCTTTTGGCTAAGATCAAGTGTAGAAAATTCATGCCAGAGTCTTCTGTCTAGTCCAATGGAACAATGCCTCGAAATACCCAGCTACAAGTTGTTAATCTATACGCCATGTCATGAACCATCTAAGGTGATAGCATATTTCATAATGCCCTAGTATGCCCTAGTAACAAACATAATTGCTTGTTTGTGGATTTAGGACACAAAGAAGAAAGTGCCTTTCATGGTGGTGGTCCACTGTTACTTCAAGAGTTCAAGCAGGAGGGCAGAGGCAGGGAGTAGAACATCCTTGTTTACATAGATAGTTCCATGCTAAATACAAACAAAAAGATCTTGGATTACAAATACAAAACCCCAAATAAACATGTCATTGCAGATGTGTGTCCCTTCTGAGCGCACAGGGTAAGACCAAACTTTATCATGCCAAGAGAACATTCATAAGAAAATTACTGGAGACACCAGGCAGATTAGAATAGACGTAATGGTGCCGGAGAGGTGGTTCCACAGTTAATACTGGCTACTGTTCCAGAGGTCTGGAGTTCAATTCCCAGTAACCACACAGTGGCTCACAACCATCTATAGTGAGATCGGGCGCCCTCTTCTGGCCTGTAAGCATGCATGCAGGCAGAATGCTGTATACGTCATAAATCTTAAACAAACTAAAATAAAAGTAAATAGGTTTGGAAAGCTCTGTGTGTTTTATGTAAAAAGTGCAACTACATCTATTGCTATCCTGCATAGATATCCAGTGGCCTGCGGCGTCTTTCTATTTCTGATCGTTTACTCACCACTTCAATATCTGAGACCAGTGTCACTTATGATATACTTCATCTAAGTTATAATGCACCATTGTCACTCAAGCCTGGAAATATTAACCCTTTGAAGGAATGTATAAAGAGTTTTAGTCAGTATGTTGTCACAGGATCTGTCAGGGGTTGGAGAGATGGTTCAGGGATTAAGAGTACCAACTGCTCTCCCAGAGATCCTGAGTTCAAATCTCAACAACCACATGGCTACCTACAGCCATCTGCAATGGGACCTGACGCCCTCTTCTGGTGTGTTTGAAGATAGCTACAATATACTCACACAAGTAAAAAGTATGAAAAAAAAAGGAAAAAAACGGGACCTCTCAGTATAATCTGGCAGAACTAAACATCATGGACTTGCTGGGTGAAACAGGGTGGCCTTGATCCTACAGGAATCTACCTACTTCTTTATCCCAAGCACTGAAATTGGCACTTGGAGTCACTATGCCCAGTTGTGAAGAGTCCTTTCATGGTCGTGCTGAGCAACTTTGCTTATCCTTTCCCATCAGCCACTTCTTTCTATGTAAATGAGACCATTTCTGTAGTGTCTGGTTTCAGGTGAATTCTGATTGGCTGTGTGATTCTGACATTTTTGTGGCTCCAGTTGACTAAAGAGGAACCCATCCATGGTTTTCTAGGTCTCTGAGTGTTTTACCTCTTTTAAAAATATTAATCAATCATGTTTATTTAAAGTATTACCATCAGAAATTTGTAATGGTAATTAAAAAAAATCAGTAAACAACCAAATCAATTTTCCTATTCTAGCCATATAAGCCAGCTGGACTTTGTAAGGAAAATGATCTAAAGTATCAGTGTCAAGGACTACAGAAAACTGCCACCCATAGGTAAACTGCCACAGTAAAGTGACTACAGCATGGCTCTGTCACTCATACCAGACAACCAGAATATACCTTATGAAAAGAATTAAAATCTATCCAAACCACTTAAAATACTTAAATGCAGAAACCTTAATTTTCCTTCAGTTGGGCCAGAAACCACCACAGACGCTATGGTCAGGGTTCCAGGGAGAACGAGTGGAAAGTTTAAGCTTAGGCCAACCAACACAGCCCTCGACTTTTCAAAGAAATCATTTACTGGGGTATACTGTAAACAAGGACTGTGGCAACACAGGAAACAAAGGCAGTTGGCAAGTGAAACTTCTAGAAGCTCATGAAAACAATACCATCCACACTGCAGACGGAAAAGGAGAGACAGGTAATGCCATGTTCTCTTCAGTCGTTCGGTCGTGCAGGGCATCAAACAATCGCTCTTTCCCACACCAGGATGTTAGCCCACAGGAGGGGCTGGCGGGACCTGTCCACTGTGAGTCCTGGAGGGCTTTCCAGGAAGGCTGAAGCCTCTCAGGTTAGGAGGCCTCAGTAGAAAGAGGAGCACAGCGATCACCATCCAGGCCATCAAGATCACAGTGATGCTGATGCCACTGTCGCCTGAGGGCCCTGGCAATTCCCGAAGGCATTCTGTGTTGGTGCAATAGGACTGGGACTGCCGGAGCAGATTGATGAATTTTCTCATAGCGCGTTCATGAGAGCAAATACATTCACAGGGATCAAATCCCCCTTCAACCATGGTTGGTTACCAGCTTGTTTTTACTCAACTCTTTAAAGCCACCCATACAAGTGGTGGTGGGGACGGTGGTGGCCTGGAGTGTTCTGGATGCCCCTGTCGCTGCCACTGCTGCTGCTGGCTGCCACCCTCCTCCCCTCCAGATTAGATAGACCATGTCACTATTAGCCACTAGACCCAGATCTGTGTTTTGCCTTTTGTATGGGTGGATGCATCACGAGGTTGTCAAGTGTGGGCAGAATCTGGGAGACAGCTTTGCCTATCGAGGTTGGTGTTAGTCTTTGTATGGTTACCAGGGACCAATTCCAGATCCTCTGGAAGAACAATAAGTGATTTCAACTGCTGTGATATCTTCCCTGCCCCTTCCTCTATACCTTGATCTTTCTTTTTCTCCCCCCCCCCCACCCCCGGAGCTGGGGACCGAACCCAGGGCTTTGCGGTTGCCAGGCAACCGCTCTTCCACTGAGCTAAATCCCCAGCCCCATACTTTGATCTTTCTGTAGTCTCTCTGACTCCATCTGCCATAACGAACACTTCATCTCATAAAGCACGGTGGACAATAGCTACTGTGAAAAATACCATAAGTTGACAGAGCCTCCATTTTCACATAAATATATAAACACATAAATACACATACCTACCTAAAGAAACACAGAGACACACATAAACACACGCACAGAACACACAAAGACACACACAGACACACACAGCCCAAGTCATCATATTCTTTAGTAATTCTGTCCAGAGCAGAGCAGTTATAGATAGAAGAAAGTACAATTCCCAGCAATTTCAACTGAATATCATGTAATGCATATTTATGAAATACATATTTCACAGTATTTTAGGATTAGAGTACATTATACTATCTATCCTTTATTTTCAAAAGTATCGAAAGTTATGAAGAGAATTCCAGCCTAGTATCAGACTTGGGGCCATCAGAGTCAGAACAGGTTGGTGTTTGAAACTTTCTTTTATTACAACTGTTTCCTAATGTCACATAGGAAAACCGGCTTCAGTCAGAAATGCCTGTAACTACCACATGCATCTGAATCTCACCCTGGGAAAACCATGAGAATCCATAAGAGAATGTGTGTGGCTCTTTGATGTCCAGCTTTCCTGCAAGTCTCTTCTGGCTTGCACGGATACCACTCCTTGATTCCTCCCTCTAAATGGCCGTGCAACCTTCTTGCCTTGCTCTGCTGCTGGTCATTGACAATTTGAGGAAGGTAAAAATTGCCTAGTGTGTTAGTGAAGCAGGCCTTTGAATGTTGCTCTGAGGGGTTTTGGGGAGAGAATCGACATAAAGCTCACTCTGAATGGTGGTAACACCATAACTCTCAGGCCAGGTGCCTGCACTAAATGGCACAGAGAGGAAGCTAAGAGCTAGAATTTCCCTATTTCTGCTCCCTGCTCCATCCACATGGAAAGAGTCTCATTCACATCCTGCCAGCCAGTCCACTTCTACCAACTGCACCTCTCACGGCTACACTCACCCCTTCTAGGATGGAGTCTGTGCTTCCCGACTCTGAGCCAATGGAACCCTCCTTTCTTAAAATGCTTCTGTGACAGAATGGGAAACACGACCAGTGCAGTCACTGCTTCGTTCTGCCCTTTGCAGTCTCCTCCCGCCTGGTTCCCTCACAGCCTTTCCAGTCCAATGTGTCTCCAAGAAAACAGGCTAAAGATTTCACCTTAATTCTCCTTTGACTTGTCTCTGGTAAGTGCCTTTTGCTATATCAGCCCAGGTAGAAGAGTGAAAGAGGAAAAAGAGAAGAGAAGACAGTAGATGGCCTAGGCAAGGGATAACTGAAGTTCTCCTTGTAACACAAGCTACTTCCCAAGATATTACCACTAATCCAGTTTCTGTGTCAATATGGCCCCCAAAACCTAATCACCTATCATTAGAGCACATTTGCTGACACACTTTTATTGCAGTTCAATTTCTATTGCATGCCTTTTGAAAACACATCTAGGGGCTGGGGATTTGGCTCAGTGGTAGAGCGCTTGCCAAGGAAGCGCAAGGCCCTGGGTTCGGTCCCCAGCTCCGAAAAAAAGAAAAGTAAAAAAAAAAAAAAAGAAAGAAAGAAAAGAAAGAAAACACATCTAAAAGTGGGGTGGGCTTTTCCAGCTAGATTCATGACCTCTTCTCTCCCACTCAGCACCCATACTCAAATCACCTTCGGACATCTCGTTTCCTAAACACAGGTGTGGCTGTCTCTTTTACTTTTCCCCATGGGATAGTTTAGTTAGAATGATCTTACCGCACCAGCCCATCAATGACTGGCTTTCTAGCTTTAATGACTTAGGAAAATTTCTGTTTGTTGATAATGGAAATCGCCCACTGTATAAAGTCATTTGCTCCTGCTCTCAAACAGAGGAAAAGAAAGAGAGAAAAGGTCTGCCTGCGGGCATACTCAAGGTAGGTCAAGGCCTGTTGGCAGATTTTTCACCCTGCTGAGGTATGGAACCATAAGAGAAGGTGTACTTGAGGTTTAAATTTCTATTTACCTTGGTGGAAAAAAACGGAGAAGTTTGGGGAACGGGAACGAATGCATTGTTTATTTTAACAATTTGTTTCTGTTAGCTTGTGGTTATGCTTCCCACAGTACTACAGTAAAACAGGGCTTTGAGAAATATGCTTGTTGTTGCCTTGTACCCACCAGCATTCCTTTCATAACTGTGTCTTTCGTCTTCTTTTGGCCTTTCATATTCTGATCCTCATCTGCCCCTCAGAGGACCTTTCCACTTCCTACCAGTCAGTACACCAAAGTAGGGCCATGCTGTTTCAGGAAACTGGAATTTCTGAAAAGCCCATTGAATCTGGAAAGCAATATACCCCAGGATATGTCCTGTAGGTCAGAGTAAGATGTTGCAAAAAGAGGAAAACTGACTGATCTCCCACTTTGTGCTTTCAAAAAGAACAAATACTTCAAAAACTTAGTTTCTCCCTCCTCCCCATTACAGAATCTGATTTCAGCCCTGCACACTGTGCTCTCCTGGATCCATGGATGCTAAGCTGCAGGTTCTGGAGATGCCAACCCCTCAATGTCTGCTCAACTCAGTCCATTCATTCTCAGTTCCTGGAGTGATTGCGTCCACCGACCCAGACGCCCATCGCCGATCGAGAGTATTCCACGCAGCAGATCGAGTTCCAGCAAGCAGAAGGAATCTTCACTCACAGAACACATTGCGGACCTTACCTGACACGCTGAACAGAACTAAGAGGTTACTGAGAAACAAGTGTGTGTGAATACCATCCTATGTCGCCATCTTCTGGGCACATACAGAATTACATCCTATTACCTTACTTGGCAGTCCGAGGCTTCCTTCTACCCTCTCAAGTTCAAGTCACAGATGCAGATATTCACAGCCACCCACTGGACTAAGCCTGGGGACCACAATGAAAGAGTCAGGGGAAAGCCTGAAGGAGATGAAGGGTTTGGAACTCAATATGAAGAACAACAATATCAATTAACTGGACCGTTCAGAGCTCCTCGGGACTAAACTACCAACTAAAGAGGATACATGGTCCTGGCCATGGCTCCTGATACATAAAGTGTAGAGCATGTGTAGCAACAACTGGCTCATCTGACATCTATGGGAAGGGAGACAACTGGCCCTGTAGAAACTTGATGTCCCAGAGAAGGGGGATGCTAGAGGGGTGAAGTGGAAGTGGGTGGGTAGATGGAGGAGTGCCCTCTTAGAAACAAAGAGGACTGGGAGGGTATGGGGGTTCAAAGTGGAGAGATCAATGATGGGGATGACATTTGAAATGTAAACAAATAAAATGACTAGTGTATAATAGATGGTAACAGACGTCTCCATAAGGACTAGATATTTATTATCTGTAGCAGGTTCATTGAAAGTCAAAATCCATAATTGTTGTGACTTACTTATTATTGAAATTTCACATAGATGAACCCAAGCAACATTTTAACTTTTCTCCTTGAACCTATAATAAATCATTAGTTACCTTTATAACACAATTTAAAAAGCAATTAGGGTTTCTACTCTCTTAGGCTTCGATACAGTGCCTCATTTTAGCTGTCCCTCTCTATGTTCCCTCCATTGCTGCCTCGCCCTGTCTCTTCACATTTCACATTCCTATCCCTGACAGTGTCCCTCAGCAACCCATGAGTGAACTTGTACTTCCCTAAATGAGGACAGTCTGGCCCACGTCCCTAGACCCTCACACTAAACTGATCATACAGTCACACAGATTGAAGAATCAACAGCTAACATCCACATTTAAGTGAATATGTATCCCATTTGTCTTTTTCAGCCTGGATTACCGCATCCAGAATGACTTTTACTAGATCCATTCATTGTCCTGCCTATTGCATGCTTCCTTTTGCCTTTTGTAATTGTTAAGCAGCAATGCAATCTGTAAATGCACCACGTTTTCTTTATGCATTCATCCGTTAAGGGACAACTTAAATATTTCCAAATTCTAAGTATTACAAACGAGCTTCACTGAACATGGTTGAGCAAAGGTCTGTATTCTATGATGAATCAACATCTGGACATGAGACCTAGAGTTGTATCTTAAGGAACAACAATTTTCACCTTCCTGAAGAACCATCATACTGATCTCCGAAGTTGCTGTAGAAGTTTGCCTTTCCACCAGGAGAATATGAATGTTCCCCTTGCTCCATAACCCAGTCAGCTTGAGTTGTCACACGTGTTATTAACCTTAGTCATATTGACAAATATGAAAAGTGATCTCAGAGTAATTTTAATTTGCATTTGTGTGATGTACTAGGATGTTGAATATTTCTTATGAATTTCTCAGTCATTTAAGTTTCTTCTATTATGAATGTTATGCTTAGATAAGTAGCACATTTTAATTATTTTTCTTGAAATACAGTGTTTTAGTTTTTCCAATATATATTTATATTAGCCTGTTGGGCCCTACCTTGGGGTGTTTCCCTTCCTCCTCGCTGTGCCTTTCAGCCTGCTATGGCAAGAAGTTGTTTACACCTTTGGCAGCTGCTCTAGGCCCCTAATTTGGGGCCAGTACCTTCCATGGCACCCAGTCCTCTTGCTGAGCCTTTCAGCTTATTGATGTTAAGAAGTTGTTTACGCCCCTGTGTTGGGCCAGAACTTGCCACGATGCAGATTTTTCCCCTTTTCCTATTTTCCTGGTTGGGGATTTTCGCCTGCTTTATTGTTTTTCCACGGCTTTTGCCTCTGGTATATAAGGAGATCTCAGTAAAGCCCGGATAGCATTCTTTTAACACGAATGACCCGAGTGTGTGTTCCTTCTTAACTCTTATAGTCCTATGCCCGAATCTCAGTGTCTGGATGACACAGGCATCATCAAATGGAGGTCCCACCAAGATCGGGAAAGAGAGGACAACCTGACGAGATGGTCCCAGGAAACCAGCCAGTGAAGGAGGGACGCATTGGGGAAAATGGGCCAGGAAAGGTCCCAGTAAGCAGGATACAGAAGCACCGTGGGCATTGAAAACACATGCAAAGAAAAATAAAGATTTGGGGTAGTGGTGAGTAAACCTTGTAAAAAGGGACAAGGTAATAATGGTCAAATGTTTTTGTGTATGTGTTCTTTTAGAGTTATGCTAAAATCTAGAGAAGCAAAGTCAATTCTCATTGATGCTTTTAGGCTTTGGACCCTGATTAGAGACAGTTTACACCCCAGACAAGAGAGAAAATGGTTTGAGAAAAACAGTCCTCCCAGACTCTCCACAGATGCTTTGGCAAAAGAAGGAAAATGAGATTAAGCTTTTTAAGAGCTCTCCTAGGGACATCCTGCCTCCTTGCTGGCTCCTATTGGAGAAGTGCTCATTTCTGGTTCTGGGTCCTTTAGGTAGGATATCTGGGTCCCTTTGGTGGGACACCATCTAGCTCCTTCCCTCTATGTCTATTGTCTGTCCTTGGTGCACCAAGCTATCCACGGGTGTCAGTTTATGTCTGGGTTTTTCTTCTGGTTGCTTGAATGTTTTGTGTTTCATGTTTAAAAGAAAAAATGGTGAAAACTTTAAATGCTGGTTGATTCTCCCCTTGATTAAGTTTTAAGTCCTTTCAAGAAATAACAAATAAATAAAAACCGTTTCAATTGACCTTTGGAGCCGTGCATCCTAGATAACTGGTTATCTCTGGTGTTAACTATTATGCATGTCCCTGACTGGATCAGGCCTCAATGGAGGAATGTAGCTAGGAGCCTAGGTCTGTCCACTGGGGAAGCTCCCCAGGGGGCTGGCTAAATAGATTAAATAGACTAAATACACTAGCTGGTCTTAAAGGTGCCAGCAGCTTCAAAACTTCTATGGTAAGGGAGCTGGTGTCTGTTTCTCTTAGAGAAATCTGTGACTGTGATTATTGGATTCAACACGTAACAAGGTGCTTCTTTTAAAATGACAGCTAAAAAAGTAAAAATTGTGTTTGATCTAAATAGTAAAGATATGTGTAGTCACTTCATTTTTTTTCTGTTTGGTTTTAAATGTATAATACGCTTTACGTGTCTTGGCTATAGGTTACTGGCTTTTAAGTTATTGGGTATGGTTAAAAATTTGTAACATTGGTAACAGAAATTTGGCTTAAAAAAGGAGTCATTCTAGACAACACGTGGCATGAGGCAACCCAGGGAAACAGGTCTAGGTTGGGTAATACTTTACTATAACTCTTATCATGGAAACAGGACTTATAAAAGAATTTAGGGCAGTGTCTCTTTGGTTCGGTATTAGAGCCTGCACTATCGTTCCTTCATATGCCAGGCTTGGCCGTCATACTTTATAGCATGAGGAATGGACTTGGTGTTTTGAAGAGACTGGATTTTGGAGGATAGATAGTTTGGTGGAGGGTGAGTTTTGCTTTCCAAAGTTATGGCTGTGCTCAGGTGTTAGGAGGGAAACTTAAAGATTTTGGCTAATGATTGCCAGTGTTACATTGACTACAGTTTACAGTCTGATCCCAGACAGACTCAGGATTCTAACTCACACATATTTGTAATTAAGAAAAAATCAAACAGGTGGAGATTGTGACAAGGGTTGATGAGGCTATGGAACTCATAAGAGCATTACAGCCCGGTTGCTTACTGCAACTGCTATTTCAAGAAATACATATAGAATTATTATAGATTTAAGAGATTGCTTTTATGCTGTTTCTTGCACTCTTGGGTTGTTGTGAAATATTTCATTTCTTGTGTTTCCTTGGGTTTTGTTTGACTTGACCATACATTTGTAAGACTTTTTGAAAGAAAAATGTATTCATTTTTATTTATTTTGGTGAATTGTTCTTGGCTGACTTTTGTCTGTGGTTCCTCTGAATGCAATTCCCTCGGTGGCCAGAGGAGGCACCAGATACCGAGTTATAAATGATGGTTAAGCACCCTGTAGGTCCTCTGAGTGAAGACAGCAGGTTGCCCAGGTGTGCACCATGATGTCCTACAGCTTCTCTGCTTCCTCCTGCTCTTCCTTGGCCAGCAGCACTTTGCGTTCTGCCCCTCCATGGCTCTCACTTGGGTCTCAGTTCCCTCACTTTTGGGGATTTTAAATTTTCAGAATGTACAGAAAGATTACAATTTGATGTTTGACCTATACCTGAGAAGCTTTTTTGCCAGGAAAAGGGAGTTTCCATTGCATAAAATGGGATGGTAAGGCCAAGATTTCAGGAAAAAACATGGGTGAATATATTGAAACCATGACCCCTCTCAAGGCACAATCCATGAAACAACGTACTCCAACTTGCATACATTTAAAGGTGTAGGAAAAAAAATATTGGACTCTAGGGAACAGTAAAAATTGTGGGAATTGGATTATATGTCACATGCATGGACCCTGGGTTTATACATTTCAGGGAGAAGAATATCCATCATCCACGGTCTTTAGATCTTTGACTGTTAACAAAGATGTTTTCTCCATTTCAAGCCCGGATACAACTCTCCCTCTCCTCAGCAACTGAGTTGTAATGAAGGAGTGAGAACTCTGAAGCTCTGGAAGGAGAGTGTGCGAATGGGTGTTCCTGGCTCAAAAGTGAGTCTCTGGAAAAGCCACTGCAGAAACTGGCCAGTCTGGTAGAGGTAGTTAGCAAGTAAGCTATGGCATTTCCCAGTGACATCACCGGTAGTGTCTTCCCTGGAAATTCTCTTGTATCCAGGAGACACTAGAATGTTCTGTGATGTCAGCAGTGTTGTGGTGACACCAACTGCCTGAGCGATTTCCCTTCAGTTTCTAATGGGTTCCCGAGGAGGCATGTTCTCCAGGATCCTCAGTCTCTTTCGGAGGGACAATCATATCCATGCAGAGACCAGACCAAGGCAGAGGGAGGCCAGCCCTCCATCACGTTGGAGAAGAAGACGAATGGAAAGGTCCTGGAGGAGGTCAAGTGAGTACTGGGCAGGGCAAGGGGGATTCCTGGAGGAGGTTGGCTTGAGCTGGTCCTTCCAGGAGTAGGACGTATGATTTAGAGCCCCAGTCTTCCTAATGGCTGACCCAGACACAATTTCTGATCATTAGTTTGACAGAAAACCAAGAACTGTTATATGTCAAGGGGCTTTCCTTGGATCTCTTTAACATCATGGGCAGTGTCAAAGAATACCAGGATGAGCCTCTGTAAGAATAACAAAGTGTCTCTCTCAGGATCGGCTGTTGAAGCACTTCATTCTCAGCAGTGTCCTGTAGATTACGTGGGTAATAGATGCCAAGAGGGATACTCTCCTGGTCATATATCAAGGTCTCAGTCACTTTGTCCTTGAACACACAGACTAGGGATTCAAGATGTTAAGCAGCTTGGACTCAAGGACTTACCTGCCTCACATCAGACATTAGCTGAGAAGGTCCTCCAATTCTTCTTGTTTAGGCCAGCTTTAGAATTTCAGCGCCAGAGGAATGGCTTTAGGAGGTGTGGTCTATATCTATGATGGCATATGTCATCATATGGCTCTGATGGTGGGAACAGGGAACTAGCTGAGTTCAGCTTAGAGATAGCTTTCTTGCTCTGTCAGGGATTCACTGTATCTGTAGAACTGTTCATCCTCAGACTTCTGTTTAGAGTAAGCATAGTTTTTCTTGACACTGTGTCCACATATATGCCTGTTCACTGGTGTTTATCTACCTACAGAGTTTGATCAGAAGGCATCATCCCAACCCTCCACAACACCTGTTGAGGAGGAGAGAATGAAGCGTCTGGAGAACCTCAAAATTGCACTCCACAAGATGCAGAAGGAGAGAGATGAACTCAGGAGAATCCTGGCGGATTACCCGGGAAAGAATTTAAATGACAGGTAGTCACAATGCAAGTTCTGTTAAATCCACATGTCCTCACATCGCAGTAGGCTACAACTCCAGGGTGTCCTCATGGTCAAAAGCACTTTCCTGATTGTATCAGAATGTGAAGTTCAGATGGGAATGGGATGGTGGCACAGGCTATTTTAATTCCTACAAACGTAAATCATAGCCTGTGGCCTGATTGAATCACAGTCTGGGAGTGAGGGTAGTAGTGTGTGAGCTCTCATTGTGTGATTTAAGTAGCCTGGACAGGTGTTGGCTTGTGGGAATTTCTAGGTGCTCTGATTATGACCAATCATTGTTGTAATTGACGTGGAGGTGCTTTGGGTTCAATAGGTCCTGTGAAGAACTGGAGGGGCCCAATCCCACTTGGTGCCTCACAGTGTGTGACTGGACTGACAACAGGGTATCATTGGTTTTCTCTGATTTTATTCATTGTATTTGGAGATAATGCCACATCCTTATATTTAATTGGCATTCTAATTGTATTTGAGAGAGAGAGAGAGAGAGAGAGAGAGAGAGAGTGTTTTGTGTGAGTTTGTGTGTGTGTGTATGCATGTGTGAGTGTGTTTGTGTGTATCACTTAAGATCTGGGTATTCTATGTACTGATTTGGCCTGAGAATTATCCTGTGTCAATTTCCATGGCATGATGATGATGAGGGTGAGAGCCTCACTGTGAGCAGTAGAACATTTCACATCTGCTCAGGTGGACGCACATGGGAATCTCCTGGTGCGTGTTATAAATTCTTTTCCCTGTAAATACTGTTCATGTTCCTTTGGGTTTTCATGTAGCAATAGATTCTATGATTGAGAATTGTTACCTAAGAACAGGACAATAGTCTTCATGGGCTTAAGTTGGAGCCTGGATCGTGGCACAGGGTCCTCAAATGTTCATGGCAAGCTAGTCTATTCCTTCAAACCCCCTCAGGGAGCTCAAGCAAATCAGCTCCCTCCTTTTGTTTGCTTGGACTGCTGTGTCCGTGTTCATAATAATAAACTTAATAAATACCAAATGGACCCAGTACCAAGAAGTAAGGGCTTGGCATGTCCTAGGCTGGGGTAGTTCAGGATTCAGTCTGAATTCATGTAATTCTTGAATCCTTCATTCATAATGTTATTTCATCCTTGGACCATGCCTTACCACAGGAACAACTTTGAGTCCGAGATGCTCACGATGCAGCACGAGGAAGTGATGACCGACATGAAGAAAATGAGCGAGCAGGTCAATAGAGCTTTGGTCAAATGTACACACCTCACACTGGAAAATGACTGGTACTGGTGAGTAACTTACAAGGTTGTGACCCCAGCACAGGGCACAGCATGTGTCAGCCCATTCTTATCTTTGAAGTAAAGTGAGGATCAGGCTTTATAGTGTTTAAAGCAGACCAGGAAGCCTGTGTCTAAGGAAGGCTCTAGGACACACAGGACACAGAAAGATTGGCCTCCAAGCGACATTCTAATAAAATGGACAAATAAGCACACATAGGGATTAAGTCCTCTTCTGAGAAAAACTTGAATCAATGGTGTCAGGTTTTTGAGAAGTGCCCTGAGTCTTCTGGAATGTGGCTCTTTTCTCCATTTGACCTGTCTCTAGGTCATGCTCCATGGCTACTGTGGACTTGGACTATAATCTGGGGCTCTCTTTGGATCAGGACCCAAGAAGGAGTAATGGACTTGGAGACGTGGGAGGAAGTTGGAGACTGGCTGGGAGTCACCATTTTTTCTTTGTGTCTCAGCCGCAGCTTCTGCCCCCTCCTAACTGAGTTGTTTGAGCTGAAGAACAATGCCCAGAGAGCACGGCATGAGAACAGGGAGCTTCTATGGGAACAGATTGCACTGGAAGAGTCCATTAAGGAAACAACAAGGATCTGTGGGGAAGCCAGTATGAAAATCCGTGTATCAAGCAGCCTCAGGTAGGATGAATGAAGCATCAAGGGCAGGTTCTCCTGATATCTAAGCATAAACCAAGTCAAACCAGTTTAACCTTCTCCAACTTATCCAGACACTCTCCTAGGTCTCATCCAGTTGTTCATCTCTTTGAACATTTACAAAACTTTCTGTGATGTTAGCTTCATGCAAGAAACTGGAGGATTGACAACCAAATCCTCCTGCTCAACTAGAAAATGCATTTCCTTAAGGGGGATCTGTTGATCACACACTGCACACTTACATGCCATTATGCTAGCGGGATGCCATGTGGTAGCCGTCTTTGTAGTGCACAGAACTGATTAGAGTTCAGTTCAATTGCCAAAAGAATGGCTCCCATTGTCAGTCATGATGGAGCTTGTGGACTTTCTCTCCTTTTCCCTGTACATTGAAAATGGTCCCTTCTGCCTGTCCAAATCGTGGTTTACAGTGACAGAGCTTGAGAAGCAGTTTGTCCGTCCTGTTTTATGTCAGTGTTTTAGTGTTCTTTCCTGTGGCTTATGTCCTGGAGCTGACTGGATGAACAGGGATGTAAGAAAGACTTCTCTCAGGGTGAGGGTTTGTGTGAGATATGTGAGGATAAGAGGGAAATTTTTCTCCAGCTCTCTCAACCTAGTGTGCCCAAGAAGTGCATTCCCTACACAGGTTTACTCTATAAGGGATGGAGAGCAATGTCTAAGCTCTCACTTGACACATTTCCTTTGCCTAATCTGTATTCAGCAACTGTTCTTCCAGCATGATGGCCTCCCCATTCTTTTCTGCTTCTCACTTATGATTTCTGTTTTCTCTCTCTCTCTCTCTCTCTCTCTCTCTCTCTCTCTCTCTCTCTCTCTCTCTCTCTCTCTCCCTCTCTCCATCTCTCTCTGACTCTGTGTGTGGGGGTGTTTTTTGTGTGTTTGTGGGTACATATATGTGTGATCATGTTTATGACTATGGTGCATATTGTACTTTGGAAGTTGTTTGTTTTAATTGTTTGTGATATGGGGGTCTTATATATGTAAGTGTGTGTATATGTGTGCTTTTTCACATGTGTGTGTGAAGTCATCAAGTTTCTGAACACAGACACATATATATATTTATATATATATTGTATAAGTCTATATGTGCATATTTAGAAACATGTAAAAGTATACAC
Source organism: Rattus norvegicus (assembly GCF_021556685.1). Lineage (NCBI taxonomy): Eukaryota > Metazoa > Chordata > Mammalia > Rodentia > Muridae > Rattus > Rattus norvegicus. Next base: position 5,896,745 of record NC_141548.1, on the reverse strand, counting down.
ACACACACACACACACACACACACACACACACAAACAAACAAACAAACACTCCGAGAGAGAAAGAAGAAGAGAAAACATAATCTTTCCAATTACATTTTAAACTGTTCTTAATGGGGTCTTGATCACTATTCAAACTATTTACACTGGGAAAACTATTCATAAACATTGATATTACTTGGAGAAAACTTGAATAGGGTACAGGGATGTGAGGAGAGGCTGCTGTGTAAAATCTATATACCTCAGTGTAGAAACTGATGACTCAGAGCTCTTCTGCCTTCTTTGCTCTCGGTGTATAGTAACACTGGAAGGTCATGTGGCTTGTTGTGTCTTCTCAGCATCCTGGTTATGTTAATCGTTACCTGCCACCACTTTCTCTCCAGATTGGCCTAATTGGTTGAATATACCTTGGCTTTGGAGTTTGGCCTGGAATTTGTTAATTGAAAGATTAATTTGCTTAGAGTTGAATCTTCAGGCAGAAGATGTCCAGGAGTTATGCTGAGGTGAAATCACATCTTTGCCTCAGACAGAAACTTAGGCTCAAAATCGTCCAAAGCACTCACCCTGTGTTGTGTTGTGGCAATCTTAACCATTGTTATTCAAAATCATTTGATCTGAGTGAAAATCATCTGTAAGGAGGGTTTAGAACAGTGATGACCCTCAGACATTGCTGGAGGTGTCAAATGGGTAGCCCTGTGAGAAGCCATGTACAACTCTTGTGAAAGTTCAACCTTTTGACACAGCGATTCCAGAACAAGAAGTAGGTGTGAGCAGAGAAACTGTGGCACATTAGTGTTGTAGTGGTTCACCTCAGAGCAGCCATGCAGCAAAATTATCCAGATGTCCACCAGTCAGAAAGTGAAAAGGTACAATGTTGTCCAGCCCTTCCATGGACTGTGGCTGAGTTTGATTATACCTGCCAGCATTTGGCTTTGAATTAGCCTTATCTTACTGGAATTATATCTGATAGCATCCCAGTCCAAGTTTTACCTTGGATTGTGGTTATGGAGATTTCCTAGCTGTTTGTGCTGGTAGTTTGTTTCCCCTGTCAGGTACTGTATGGTAAAGGGACCTCATATTGGAAAATGCAGCTCACTTTGCATGCACTGGGAAACAGTGGGCCAGAGGACTGAAGAGGCTCACCTGCCCCCCCCCCCCCCCAGTGCTCTGTTTCCTGAAATCAGCCTCCTGTGCACAGCCTTGTGACCTTGCTAAGCAGGCTTGGCTAACAGGCCTAGATGTCACATTTCTAATTTCTGATTTTCATGGGAATACACTTTATTGGCTGAGCTGTCTTTAGGCTATGCTCACTGTGTACTTACCCCACTCCAGGTTTTTTTTTTTTATGCCACAATAGTAGACTGGGTGAACCCTTCTATTACCATTAACTGGGAAACTAACCACATTCTGCAAAATACTCTGCTTGTATATGTGAACAAATATATTTGGGTGAGTTCAAAAGTGTGTATGTCTGGGTGTCTGTCTGTCTGTGTCTGTATACATGTATGTCTCCATGGACAATATAATCTTCTAATGACCAGGATGAGGAGAGAATGGAGGAAAGTCTGCAGGACCCCCTGAATCAGCAAAAACTGGTCACTGAGCAAAAGGCCTTGCCTGAGAAGATGCAGCATCATTTCAGTGTCAATGAGAGGATTTGAAAGCACAGGATGAGAGGACCCAAGTAGATTCCCTGTACTTATAAACTGTCTTATTGGGTGTGTGACTTTCTCCATAGTTCTCAGCACCTGTCAGCTAGGAGCAGCTCAGAATATTTTTCTTGTCCATTTTAAAAGAAATTCCGTCCATGAAGTGTATGTGATCCATAGAGATTCTGGATATTGTGTACTGATCCCTCCAGTCTGTGCTCTCTTGTATTATCTGAGCCCAGTGCCTTTAGGTCTCCCCACAAATAGTTTTACGATACACATAAACAAAGGAGTGGTATAGTTTATTTTCTGCATGAGTATCTCCTTTGGACTTCAATGCCTACCCTCGGCAAGATTTCCATGCAGCATATTCTTGCCAAGTATAATATCACTTCAGTGTGCATGTACTTCTTGAGATATTGTTTCTCTGGGTCTTTGCAGATATTGAGGTTGCCATGTGGACCCCAGGCATATTCCTGCACTGGAGGAATAATAATAGTCTTCATTTCAGTGATGGCCAGACTTCCAAGGCCTTCCTATTGTTTTCTAGTTTGTTCATATCTCTCCTCATCTGACATTGAGACATTGCTACATGATATTAAAATATAATGTATACGTATGATTGGAATTATCTGCTGTTCACTGTTTAATTTTTAGCAGTTTTAAAAGCTGGGAAAATATGCAGGCCTGTGGGATCTCTTACCCTTCTCTCTTGGGCATGAGAGAATGACCTCAGATGAAAGATCATCCTGGATTATCCTGCTGAATTGTGCTGCTGTGTATGGGATAAGTGACATGGCAGGTTCTCACCAGGCCTTTTCCACCCCTAGGTCTGAACACTGCAGCAGAAGCTTTCCCAGGGCACAGAGCAGGATTACAGCTCTCAGAGACAGAACTGTCCACCAGGAGCACTGAGGGTGCAAAGATTGACACCACCTCCCACATCTCAGTCCTTGTAACCATACCAATCTTGGGCTAAATTTGAAAGACCTTGAGATGTGGCCTGGAACACGCCTCACGTTTAACCTTTTGACGACTTGTCCATCAACAACCAACCACTCCGAGTGAGGCAGGTCTACATTCATCTTGAGGAGATTTTTACCATCTTACCTGCCGTTCTGCTGTGTTTGCAAGGCCAGCAACAGGCTGGAGTTATATGTTGAAGAATCAGCAGGAATTGAATGCTGACTAATTTACTTGTTATATTTGTTTTTAGTTTGAAGTTTGGTTTTATGCATTTGGTTTTATTTGTTTACGTTTGAAGTTTTGTTATTTATTTGTTAACTTTAGTTTTTTAATTAATATGCTATATTCTTAAGGCTATATACATTGAACTCATTGACTCCCCACTTTAAAATGTTCTCGAATAAATTAATTTTTGCCAATAAATAAAAATGTGACCTTTAACCCTTCACTCACAAGACCGTCCTGAGTCGTGTGTGGTTCTTCCTCCTGTAACAGCACAAGTGTAAGGCAACAGTGGTTTTCTGCAAGTCTCATGCAGCTTAGGCTTCACCATCAGTTCACAGCAGCCAGAGCTGCACAGGAAACTGTGCTCTTGATGTAGACAGTGTATCGTGCTCTGTGGATCCCACATACATGATGAAAATTATCCTTGCTTTATCCCTGTGCTCACAAATTTAGCTTCCTTTATAGTGACAAACAAAGGAGAAACACAAGTATTTCTCTAATACATTAGAGGAAATAAAAACATTCAGTATAGGAATATAAAAAGCGACCAGGACACACAGAGCTGTATGCCTCTGCATTCCTTATAATAAAGCATCGGTTATAACTGCACATTTATTGAATTCCAGCAATTTTGGAGGAACGATATTTTTAAATTTTTTATTAGGTATATTTCTTTACTTACATTTCAAACGTTATTCCCCTTCCTTATTTCCATCCTTAAGCCCCCATTCCCTTCCCTCTCCCTTCCCCATATGTGTATCCCCTATACATCCCCCTTATTGTTCACCACTATTCCCCTGCACTGCCCCTGGAACATTTTCTTTATTGTTCTGTTGGTTTGTTTGTTGTTATTCTTTTTCTCCCATTTTTATTAAATTGGGCATTTCTTATTTACATTTCAAATGTTATTCCTTTTCCTGGTTTCCTGTCCATCAGCCCCCTAACCCCTCCCCTTCCCGTTCTAAATGGGTGTCCCCTCCCTGTCCAACCCCCATTACTGCCCTCTCCAACATTCCCTACGCTGGGGGTTCAACCTTGGTAGTACCAAGGGCTTCTCCTTCCAGTGTTGCCCCAACAATGTTATTTACTGCTACCTACGCAGGGTCAGTCCATGTGTAGTCTTTGGGCAGTGGTTTGGTCCCTGGAAGCTCTGGTTGGTTCTTATGGGGTTGCAAGCCCCTTCAGCTCCTTCAGTCCTTTCCCTAGTTCCTCCAATGGGTGTCCCGTTCTCAGTTCAGTGGTTCGCTTCAGGCATTTGACTCTGTATTTGACATGTTCTGGCTGTGTCTTTCAGGAGAGAGCTATATCCGGTTCATGTCAGCATGCACTTCTTAGCTTCATCCATCTTATCTAGTTTTGGTGGATATATATCCATATCTATATCTATATCTATATCTATATCTATATCTATATCTATATCTATATCTATATCTATATCTATATCTATATATCTATATATCTATATATCTATATATCTATATATCTATATATCTATATATCTATATATCTATATATCTATATCTATATCTATATCTATATCTATCTATCTATCATCTATCTATCTATCTATCATCTATCTATCTATATGGACCACATGTGGGGCAGGCTCTGAATGGCCGTTCCTTCATTCTCTGCCCTAAAATTTTCCTCCCTATCCCCTCCTGTGAATATTTTTGTTCCCCCCTTAAAGAAGGAGTGAAGAATCCACATTTTCGTCATCCTTCTTGAGTTTCATGTGGTTTGTGCCTTAGATCTTGTGTATTTTGAGTATAACTAAGAGGCGAGGATGCAAAAGAATCAAATGGATAGCTTGAGGCCAGAGGTTAGTGGTGAACACCAGAGGGAAAGATCATTCTTCCAGAAAGAATTGGCAGGTTTCTGGTAACTCAGCTTTACCAGACTACTTGTCTTGGGTCCACAGAACTCTCTGAGTTGCCAACACCAAGGTATGTTACGCCTACATACACTGGACAGTGTAGAAGGAGATGTCAAAGCCAGATGTCACATTTACACCTATGTAAATAAAAAACAGAGATCATTTACCCAGAAAGGATTGCATACAGGTAGCCAACGCTAGGATAAATTATGGGAACCTGAATTAACTGACACATGGCCTCCTAGAGTCAGATAAAAGTACCTGCTTGTTTTTATTGATACCCTTTCTGGGTGAGTAGAAGCTCACTACATCGGACTGAAACTGATCATAGAGCAACTAGAAAGCTCTGCTAGGAACTTTCCTCCTAATTTTGCCACTGACTAGGAATGCTGTCCTATAATAGCCCAGCTCTCATGGCCAAAGCCTATGAATAACAGTCAAAGATGTATGAATAGTTTGGAGTCTTTGTTGTGCAGAATTCTGGGTAGGTGGAAATAATGAACAAGACATTAAAGGAGACACTAAGAAAACTCTCATTAGAGTCCAGGAAAGGTGGAAAGGCTCTTTTCTTATTTTGGGACTGCTGTACTCCATACAAGGAGGGATTGAACCCTATAATATTATGTTTAGAATACACGCCCCATTGCTTCTAAGTCTTAGAGATCAGAGGTTGGCAGAATTCTTCAACTATTTTATTCTTGAAATCCTGTCTGTCCAGTTCTCTGTAAAGTCTATTACTTTGACTATCAGAGAGACCCAGTGAACCTCTAAATCTATCTACAATATCCCCTATATTGGACCTGGTGGTAGTGGGCAACGAAAGGACAATGAAAGCAATTTGCAATGAACTTACGTGGCGATGTTTTACACTCTTACAGCTATGAGGTTAGGTGGAATTTTAACATGGATTCCTCACAACTAGGTCAAGAACGTAGAAGCCACAGATGACAATGCCAAATAGACTCCCTCCAGAACTTCTGGACCTATTAAAGTTGAGCTTTCACCTGACCTCAAGCCCTTCCACTCCCTGCCCAACCTCCTGGATCTTACATTTGGCATGAATACAGGATCATGGTCCAAACTCTAACACCCTCAGGCCTGTCCCTGGGACCTCAGGAAGGTGGACACTAGAGAAGTGACGTCTAATGGAACTGCAGAGGACCAATCTCCGTCCACGTTGTCCTTTGCTCACTGATATCTGGTTATTTTTTGGAGAAAGGATTTGGAAGTTTATCATTTGAAGTAGGTGCACAACATTTAAAGTTGTATATTCACTGTGTAACTGGATTAACTATGTTACCAAGATCATTGCAACAGAGGGATGCAAAACAGAGACTTTGTGAGTACACATCCATGAATATATGTAAAGAAAGACACCTTGGAAGGAATGCACAATAAGAAAATGAAATCCAATATCCAATAAATTAAAGGTCTGGAGGGAAATACTGACTTTTGGGAAACAGGAAAACCTAGGAAATGGGAATGTATGTCACAGGAATGGATCTGGGAATAAAATTATTATGCAGAAGAATGTCTTCCATCCCATGTCCCGTGATCTTTCTCCCCATGCCAAGCCCCTGACGCAATCTGCCCTTTCAGAGCATGTAACTACTAATGGAGCAAAGAGAAATCTCTAGCTTTAGAGGGAGGAGATATGGAAAGGGTTCCATTGTGTCACTGGAGAGCCTCCTGGAGATGGCACCTCAGAATCTGGTCACCATAAGGAAAGCTGGTTAGCAGGAGGCCCTGGCAGTTCCCAGTGACGTCATCCAAATGCTCTCCTGTATGGTGGCCTTCTAGAAAGAGTAGCGTAAACTGCAATAAAAGGATACACTTGAAAGTAAAACTTGGAGGAAATGCCCTGGCTTATCTACATTATCACTGTGAACTGTGACATTGCTCTCTTGGCTTCTGTGGCCCGACATGAGGGCTCTGAAGCTATGCTGCCTCCTGTGAACTGTGAATGAGCTTGTGTCACACGAAGCATGTGAATGGAGTGAAAAGACAGTAGGAGGACCTTGTGACACTGCCCTCCCAATGGAGACATGGAAGTGTTGACAATCACAGTGGGTGAGTCTCAAGCTGCACTTTGAGACCCAGCCAGGCTACGTTTCACCTGTCAGCTCACTTCCTGCACATCCACCACAGGCCAAGGGCAGGCTCAGATGAAGCTCTGTTGAAGACAGGTGCTGTCCCTTGTGAGCTGTGTCTCAGGGTATGCGGAAGACCATTCACCCTCCTGTGATGTGGGACATCAGAGTAGTAAGAGGCAGGCAAAGGGGACAGGTCTGTGTTTGTTCTTCTTGGCTACCATAACTACATCTTCCAGGCTAAGGATTTGCTCATGGAAGTCTGCTGTGTCACATGTGTAAAGGCCAAGCTGTCTGAAGTCTCAGTAACACAACTGGCTCCAGGCTGCTTTCTCAGTCACTGGGATTTACACGCAGTCCTTCATACCTTGTCTTCTAGATCCACAAATTCTTGTCTGGCTTCATATGGACAAGGTACTTTATATGTCTTCTTACTAATAGTATGCTTTATAAGTGTGCTTATCCAGGGTGTTTTGTTATATATTTTAAGACTATTTTGAGTAGAATATTTCCCTGATTTCTTTCCCATAGTTGGTTTTTGGTATACAGGAAAGATAATGAGTTTTGTGTGTTATTTTGCATTCTACTACTTTAATGAATGTATTTTCAGCTTTAAGAAACTTAATTTTTTAGAGACAAGTTGTCTCTATTTAGGATCACCTCTAACTAATTCATATTTGTCTTTGCATTTTAAGTATTTCAATCCACATTATTTCATTTTATATTTTCAGATGATTATGAGGGGAATTTTTCCCAGATTTTCTCATGGTATGATTTGGATTGGCATAAAGGAAGGCTAAGAAATTTTGTGTGTTCCCATTGTATTGTGCTTTTATGAATGTATTTATCAGTCTTAAGAGATGGTGATATTGGGGTTGGGGATTTAGCTCCGCGGTAGAGCGCTTGCCTAGCGAGCTGGGTTCGGTCCCCAGCTCCGAAAAAAAAGAAAAGGAAAAAAAAAAGAGAGATGGTGATACATTTTTTAGTTTTAAAAATAGTATCACGTCATCTGCAAATGAAAAGATTTTGACTTCTTCATTTTTCATTTGGGTTACCCAAGTTCACCACCCACCACTGATGCTTATTGTTATTTATTCCACTTTTCCTCTGGGTTTCTCTCTTGTCTCTTTTCATTGTTGCTACTCCCCCCACCCTTTGTCCATCCTTCCCTGCCTCTACCTAGGTCCTTCCATCCTTCTGCCTCCCATGATTATGTTCTTCCCCTTTTAAGTGGGTTCAAGCATCCACAATTTGGCCTTCTGACATGTTACCCTTCGTGTGATCAATGAATTGTATAGTGGGTCTTCTGAACTTTTGGGCTAACATCCATTTGTCACTAAATACATCCCATGTTATGTCTTTTTCGATCTCTGTTACTTCACTATTTTCCAGTTCCATCCCTTTGCCTACAAAGTTCTTGGTGTATTCATCTTTGATACCCGAGTACTGTTCCTCTATTTGAATAGAGCGCACTTTCTATATTAATTCCTCAGTTGAGTTGAGGTCTATCGTGGTTGTTTCCAGCATTTGACTAATATGAGTAAGGCTGCTATGAACATATTCATCCACACGTCCTTGTCATATGTGGATCAGGTGTGAGTATATGCGCTGAAGTGGGTGGTAAAGCTGGGTCTTCAGGTAAAGCTATTTGCATTGTTCCCATTATCCTCCACATTGATATCCAGAGTGGCTATACAGCTAGTAATCACACCAACAATGGAGGAGTGTTCCACTTTCTCTACATCCCAGCCCACTCTGCTGCTGCCTCAGTTTTCTATCTTAGCCATTCTGATTGGTGTAATGAAGGATCTCAGGTTCGTTTTGATTTTCCTTTTTCTGATAACTAAGGATGTTGAACATTTCTTGATGAGTTTCTCAGGCATTGAGATACCTCAGTTGAGAATTCTTGGTTTAGCTCTCTATCCCAGTTTAAAAGTCGGGTTATTTGGTTGTCTGGGAGTTTACCTTTTTGAGTATTTTGTTTATTTTTAATTTTGGCACACTCTCACATGTAGGGTTGGTAAAACTCTTCTCCGAATCTGTAGCTTGCTGATTTGTCCTATTGGCAGTGTCCTTTGCTTTAAAGAAAGTTTTCAGATTGTTGAGATTTCATACATTTACTGTTGATCTTAGAGCCTGACCCTTTGGTATTCTGTTCTGACAACTTTCTCCTGTGCAAATGTGTTCTAGGCCCTTTGTGACACTTTCCCTTCTATTAGCTTCTGCATGTTTGGTTTTATGTGGATTTCTTTGATTCACTTGGATTTGAACTTTGTAGAAAGAGATAGAAATGGATCAATTGGCACTCAACTACATGCAGACCACCAGTTAGGGTAGCATCATTTCTTAAAATGCTTTCTGTTATGTTCAAAGTCCTCAGTCATCAGGGAAATGCAAATCAAAACAACCCTGAGATTCCACCTCACACCAGTCAGAATGGCTGAGACCAAAAACTCAGGTGTTAGCAGATGCTGGTGAGAATGCAGAGAAAGAGGAACACTCCTCCACTGTTGGTAGGATTGCAAACTGGACAACCTCTCTGGAAGTCAGTCTGGAGTTTCTTCAAAAATTGAACATTGCACTGCCTGAGCACCCAGCTATACCTCTCCTGGGCAATACCCAAAAGATGCTCCAACATACAGCAAAAACACATGCTCCACTATGTTCATAGCAGCCGTATTCATAACAGCCAGAAGCTGGGAAAAACCCAGATGCCCTTCAACAGAGGAATGGATACAGAAAATGGGGTACATCTACACAGTGGAGTAGTACTCAGCTATTAGGAACAATGACTTCATGAAAATCTTACAGCAATGGAAGGAACTAGAAAATATGATCCTGAATGAGGTAACCTAATGACAAGAAAACCCACATCATATGCACTCACTGATAAGTGGACATTAGCCACAAATCTCAGATTACCCAAGATGCAATCCACAGACCACATGAAGCTCAAGAAGGATGACCAAAGTGTGGAAGCTTCAGTCCCTCTCAGAAGGGGGAACAAAAATACTCACAGGAGGAAGTGTGGAGATGAAGTCTGGAGCAGAGACTGAGGAAAGGCTACCCAGGGACTGCCCTAACTGGGGATCCAGTCTATATACATCCACCAACCTCAGACAATATTGGTGATGCCAAGAAGTGCGAGCTGACAGGTGCCTGATATAGCTGTCTTCTGAAAGGCACTGCCAGAGCATGACAAATACAGAGGCGAATGTTTGAAGTCAACCATTGAACTGAGAACAATGGAGGAGGCAGAGAAAGGATTGAAGGAGCTGAAGGCGTTTGCAACCCCATAACAACAATAATACCAACCAACTACAGCTCCAAGAGACTAAACCACCATTCAAATGGTACACATGGACAGACCCAGGGCTCCGGCAGCATGTGTAGAATAGGATTGACTTGTTGGGCATCAATGAGAGAAGAAGCCCTTGGTCCTGTGAAGGCTCTATGCCCCAGTGTAGGAGAATGTCAGGGCAGGGTGGCAGGAAGTGTTGGGTGGGGGGGAGAACACCCTCAGAGAAACAGGGTGAGGGGGATGGGGTAGGGGGATATGGGTGTGGAACAGAGAAAGGCTATAACATTTGAATGTAACTAAAAACAAATAAAGAATGAAAAAAATTAAAAGGCATAACAAATGCAAAAGATTGGGGTGCCATTCCATAGTCGTGATGTGTTTCTTCTGTGAGAACATACTGGTTGTCACTTCTCTATGACTGTCTTCTTATTTGAAAGTAAATAATGGGATCATCTGTGGAGTGGTTAGTAAGAAAAAAAGCATTGCCTAACATGAATAGGTCCCTCCAGAGCATATGCTTAATATTCTAGGTATAGAGCAATTAGCTGTGGAGGGGGGATTAAAAACAAAAACCAAACAAAAAACAAGAACGTCAACGATTAACATAAATTTTGAATCCTGGGATTAATGCGTGTGCTGACTTTGATCAGCTTTGTGGATGCTTCTAATAAACACACACGTCCTATCACAGTTCTAGCAGTCGCCAGCAGAGGGAGCTGTGAGGTAGTGTGTGCTTCTTCCTTTCCAAGACACCCCAGTGTGTGCTTCTTCCTTTCCAAGACACCCCATGGCCTCAGGCCTGCATCCAGTGAGCTGGAACTAAGAGCAGCCTGGTTGAAACTCCTGCTGCCATGGCAGATTCCGCAGGAACATTTTCCTTTGCCCACAAGGAGCCTGTGTGGAGGAGACCTCTTGGCGGGGTCCTCAAGGACTCTGCATGTCCTATTCTACAGGGAGAAGCCCAGATAGGTCTTTGAGAAAGGTCAGTGAGTTGTTGGGGGAAGTCTCTGATTGTGTGGCCGAGGGCCTGGAATGGCTGAGATAATGGCTGCTTCCCTGAGGGCAAAGGATAGACCTTCTAGGGCTCTGACCTCCTACTTTATATTTTCACCTGGTGGCTTATTATTCATATTTTCTTAATGGGATACGACTATGGTCTTGGTGAGCATCTTGTCTCTCTGATTCTCATTCAGTTCTTTGTTGTCACAGACTTTTTGAGCTTACTCCAGCCCCTGGGACTTATTCATACCTCCAAATTTCTCTGACTTTTGGGATTTCTAATATTTGTGGCAAACTGAGTGACAAAAGCAATGAATAGCCTGGTGTTCAGTGCATATGGATCTGTGGGTGTATAGATACCATAAGCCTCTAGGATACACTCTAGGAAAGCAGCAGTGTGCTCTTAGGTCCCCTGTGTGACCTCACTTAACTTTGCCAATTTGTGGGCTTCTATTCTGCTGCTCTCAGAAATGGAAACTCCTGGAATAGATGTATAGTGTCCCATTACCTTTGTCATTCTTAGGATATTAGTGGGAGTAAGTTTGATTGAAATATACTCTCAAGAACATTATCCAAATCAGTGCTTCTTGTGTGCTGTCTATATGAAGTACCAAGTTCACAGACAGATCTGCATGAACTTCCCAAAGCCAGCAAATTGGAGCATGAAGAAAGCCCAAGGCATCCATTACCAGCATCCTCAGCACCTGCCCCAGGACAGGGTAAATTGGCTTTGGTGGAAGAAGGGATCTACTGTGATAGCTGGCCCTCATACACCCAGAGAAGAATATACTAGGAGAGTTGGGGAAGGATTGTGGGAGAGAGTAACCGGGTGTCAGGGGGCAGTGAGCAGCTTGCAATGTGAATAAGTAAAATATGTATAAATAAAAAATAAAATAAAGTTCTTTAACAAAATGGGACACCGTGTAATGTTGTAGTAACTCTACTATGTTTACACTAGCTAACACTTTAACAACTAGAGTGACTAGACATGATAAAGTAGGATGCCTCTGTCACTTACAAATACTATTTACACAGCAAAGATAAATGCACGACTTGCAGCCCAAAGATCGATTGTTTCCAGCACATCTATGTGACTCTCCTTCCCTTTATCAGGACTCTGGAGGCCTCTGTTCATCCAGGTCTCACAGATCATCCAAAAGGCAGTCCCTTACCAGCTCTGGTCAAGTGCCCTTGTGCTCTTGGTAGACCTCTGCTCAGGCTGCAGAGGCACTGAAGGGCAGCCTTTTCCATGCGTGGGAAGCCATTATTTCAGCCTTTCCAGACTCTCTGCTACCCAACTGGAGACTTCTGCAGAGGCCTGTCAATCTCAAAACCAGAAGCTTGGGTAATCCAAAACCCTAGGATGCCATCCTGCACTCATGATGTGTTGATTACCTGAGACCATACACGTTAACTCTCTTCTTCATGCCTGTTTTCCTTCTTTGAAAGTAAATAATGTGATCATGTGTGGTGTGGGTGGTATGAGCAAAATCTTTACCATGAAGAATAGGGCCATGAAGAGTGTGGACTTAACATTCTAGGTACAGAGCAAATAGAGGGAATTACCAAAGAAAACAACAGGAATTCTAACAACAATTGCAAAAAAAAGAAGAGAAAAAAGAAAAAAAACTTTATGGGTGCTGGGATTAAAGGCATGTATCAACTCTGACCAGCATTGTAGGTATTTCCAATAAAATATTAAAAAACAAAAAAACCCGATTATTCTTTTAGCAAGTGCAGCAGAGAAGACTGTGAGAGATCATGTGCTGCTACCACCATGCTATGATTCTGTAGCAACAACTTCCTTGGTGATAGGAGCCTGTATGCAGCAGGCCCCTTGGTGGGACTGTCATCTCAAAAAAAGATGCTTCAGTCATCCAAAAGATTGGACTCCAGTATACTTCAGGCCAGGAAAGAAGCCAGCCACCAAGAGTGAAAGAACAAAGGAAAAATTACATTGGAAAAATATGTGCCTTATTTGGAAGAAATGACCCTAAACTTCTGAAGCATCCATCATCTCCACACCTCTGTTTTGAGCTTTGTATAGCGATGTTGTCCAACTCCAGGTGGGAGTCAGAGGCAAAGCCCTTCCCAGAGAAGACAGACGTGTTTTTGACTCTTATGTCTGTGAGGTTAGGAGGCGTCATAGCACAGATTGAGCTAACCTAGGAGAAGAACACAGAAGCCACAGATGACAATGCCAAATGGACTTTCCCCTGAACTTATGGACCCACTAAAATTGAGGTTTAACCTGACCTCAGGCCCTTCGACTCCCTGCCCATCCTGCTGATTCTTATGTTTGCTAGGAGTAAAGTATCAAGGGGCAACCCCCAATATCCTCATGCCTGGACTTGGAAATTAAGGAAGACAGATATTGGAGAAGTGATGGCTGTCGGGCTACAATGTAGGAACACGCAGTCCAGGTTGACCTTTACTCACTGATGACCAATTTAATTGTCTGGCTATATTTGAGAAAGGGATGATGTCCTACTTAATATGTAAAAGAAGGTATAGAAATTTATGATTTTATATTTACCCTGTAGTTGATCCCCTATATTCCAAAGAGAAGGGAGTTTTTATTGAAAAAAGTAGGATTATTAACATTGACTTTGTGAAATACATGGACGTGTATGTGGAAATAGTACTGGCTATCAAGGAATGCACAATAAGCTAATATTATCCAGGTTTTATAAAATTAAAATTATAGGAGAAATATATTGGCCTCTAGGAAACAGGAAAACTTTGGGAATTGGACTGTATGTATGTGCATCGTCTCAGGTGTAGATTTATTATTGATAGAAATCGTCCTCATTTGTGGTCCCTAGAGATTTAGATACGAACAAAAATCTCTTCTCCAATTCAGGGTTGTAATCAACTCTCCCCATCAAGAGCATTGATGACATCTGATGAAGCAGAGAGAAATATCTAACTCTGGAGGAGAAGTTGCCAAAGGATATTCCCTGGGTCACAGGAGAGGCTGCAGAAAAGGGCCCCATAGAAATTGGTTGCTTTTGGGAGAGCTGGGTAGCAGGTAGGCCATAGAACTTCCCAGTGACATCATCAGTAATGTCTTCCTTGGACAATCTCTTGTATCTAAGAGAGCACTAGAATCTTCTGTGACGTCACCAGTGTTGTGGTGACACAAACTGCCTGTGGGATTCCCTCAGTGCCTTTTGGGTTCACAAACAGGCATGTTTCACCAGCTGCTCAAGCTAGTTCAGAAGGAGAGGGGAGATCAAGGAGAGACCAGACCGAGGCAGAAGAAAGCTGGCCTCCTGTCTTGTAAGTACAGAAGAATGAAATCATTCTGGGGAAGGCACAGTGAGTACTGGGTAGAGTCGGGGAACTTCCTCCAGGAGGTAGGTTTGAGCTGTGCCTTTCAGGAGTCGGCCTTACAAGCAGGAGCCTTGGAATTTGTCAATTGCAGACCAAGAGTCAAGAGTCCTGATGAGTAATTTGACAGAGAGCCAGGAATTGGCAGGCCTGCAGCTTCTTTTCTATGAGCTTTTTAATTTTACTGCCAAGGAATGCCAGGAGGAAGCCCTATGAGGATAACAATGTGCCCATTCATGGTTGGGTGCTGAAGCACTTCATCCTCTAGATTCCTGTAGGTTACTAAGTCTGTGATGACAAGAACAAGGAAGGATGCACCCCCTAGTCATGAATTGAGGTTGCAGACACTTTAAGCTTGAACACACGATTAGGGTTTGATGGTGCTGTGAACTCCAGGATTGACCTGCTCCACGTCTGATATCTGCTGACAATGTCCCAAATCTTTATGTCTGAGGTAGATTCTATCTTTCAGTATGAGGGATCATGTAATAGTGAGTGAGGCTTATGTATGGCAATGGAGGTTGGGAAGAGGGAAATAGCTTAAGAGTCCACATTAGAGATAGCTTTTCTTCTCTTTCAGGGATTCAACAAGTCTCCAGCCTTTCCTCTTCCTCAACCTCCATTTTGAGACTCAGAATGGTCTTTTCTACCCATGGGCTATCCAATATGTACATTCACTTGTGTTTATCTATCTACAGGGTTTATTCAGAAGGCATCATCAGAAAATTTCATCAGTAACCATGATAAGCGTATAAAGAAATTGGAGGAACTAAAATCTGAAATCCAGAAGTGTAAAATCGAGCGGGATGAACTTTCTCGAATCCTGGACCTTTATGTCAATGATGGTTTGAACTACAGGTAGTCATTATGCCCTGTAACCTACTGACTGTCTTGTGCTCTCTCTGCTAAGCCAAGATTTCCTCACATCCAGAAAGTGTTTCACCTCTCATCCTGGACTTTAAGGAGCCTTGGCAGGTGCTGGCCTGTGAGAGAAGCTAGGTGCTGTGTGTTTAGGGTCAACCTCTCTTGTACTTGACCCTGAGCTCCTTGGAGTTGGATTGGATTTTTTCAACAGCTGGAAGGACCTGGTCACACTTGCTGCATCTAAGTGTGTGAATGAAATGCCTGAATGTCCTCACTCTTACTCTGATTTTGGTCATTATACACTGATTCTATGGCACCTTTATGATAAAGTTGGCATTCTAATTATTTTTGTATATGGGTTGGTATGTATGGATGGATGTGAAAGTATTTGTGTGTGTTTTGCTCAGGATCAGGGAGTCTGGGACCTTTGATTGGGTCTGAGGATTTGTTTGATGAACAGTTTGCAGGTCATGATAGTGATGAGTCCGTGGAGGCCGTCATTGATCAACAGAGCACTTTGCTCCTTCTGTTTACCTTGCTGGCACATAGGGCTCTCCTGAGAGGAGGAGGTGTTATGAATCCTCTTCCCTGTAAAAAGTAGTTACGGCCTCTGGGAGTCATGTAACAAGGATTGAGAATCTCTGCTTTCAAAACAAGAGAAATGTCATCACACATCTTTCTGTTGGACCCAAGGCTGTGGCACAGACTGGAGGAAATATCTTATATTTCTTACACAACTGTTCAATTCCTTCATGCTGACCTGACCAGATCTTGAAAGTCGGCTCCCTCCATTTGGTCCCCTGGCTCTGCCGTCCAATGCCCAGGATAATGAGTTTAACCAGCACCAATAGGAAGGAGCAAGTTTGTGTTATATAAATGGGCTTAGGTAGTCCAGAGAACACTCTGATTTCATTTATTTATTTATTTATTTATTTATTTATTTATTTTCCTGCTTTGAACTTTATTTTCTTTTTTTTAATATCCAAGGATGGTTTATTGTGACCTAGAAAAGGTCACTGTGGGAATAAATTCTTGGCACTTGTTATTCCCAAAGAAGCAGCTCTCAGACTTTCCCTCCTCCTATACAGAGGGTCTTTATAGGACCATATCTCACCAGCCTTTTAAGGAGCCCTTATTTCAAAACAAATGTGTGCTGATTTGCAGAGAAATATTTTCTATGGGAGAGTGAGGGTTTGAGTCTCACTGTTGTGTTTTTGCTGTGGTCTTTGAGTTTTCCACTTTCTTCCCTAGCCCCCATTCCTTGAATTTGAATTTTTTATTGGGTATTTTTTATTTACACTTCATCTAATTCTGAACTCATGAGTTCAGACAGTTATTGTTCCTTGGGTCATGTTCTAACACAGGCTGAGTGTTGAATTGCCAATGCTTAAATCCCAACATGAGATGAGAATGATGGATATGCATAAGATGACCAACTGGATAAGTGATGCCATGGAGAAGTACAAGGAGCTCACACAAGAGAACAATTCCTACCGGTGAGTCACTGACAGAAAGGAGACCCCAGCACTAGGCGGGAAATACTTCTGTCCAGCTATGACTTTGAAAAAAGATCTGTGGTCCATGAGAAACACATGGAAAGATTGTATAGCTGCTGGTCTTCTATCATCCCTCAGAGGGGATTGGCCCTCCACCTGCCAATGGTTTTAGAATACCATGAACACATAAGCACCCATATGCACCATTTCCTCTTCTTTGATGTGCATATACCGTCTTAGTGTCAGGATTTTCTGAAGTACTTTGATTCCCGTGGAGTGCGGACTCGGGATTTGACCTGCCTCTAATTGGTGCTAACATGCAAACTGTGGCTCTAGTCTGGAGATGCCTGGGGATGGGGCCCTTGAAGGGATGATTGTACTTGCAGGAGTCGCAGGCAAACAGAAACTGCCTGGGATTTACCATTATTTGTTTTTGATTCAGCATCAGAAACTTCCACCTCCTGAATGAATGCAATGAATTGAAGAAGAATGTAAGGATTTTGATGAATGAGAACAGAAAACTGCTAGTGGAGCAGACTGAACTGCAAGCATCCTGTGAGGAGGGAAAGAGGTTCTGTGAGGAGGCCAGCAAGACCATGTACACCGCAGATATTGAATCCTTGTGTCCTGTTGCTTTTGAGTAAATCGAATGTATCCTTGTGAATCAAACAGTGATCTCGAACTCGTCACTCTTAAGAACCTTCTTTATTGAAGTGTGATGTAACCATCTGAAATCCCACAGCTCTCAGGCAGAGATGGATCTCTGCATTCTCACAGGGATTGGGCATCACAATGACTTCCCAGTCAGACTGAGATACAAAGAAAATTGTACTTTCAGTGTAGATTGTGTGTCCAACTCTGAATACCAACTTCATGATGAAAAAAATCAATGCAGTATCCTTATCAAATATTTAGTGACCACTAAAATATACTCTTTTGTGGATGAGAGTGTTGAACATATTAATGGAATATTCATCAGGTGTTCTGTAGTATCTCCCAGGAAATAAAACAATATTATAGGGAGTATAGAAGCAGTCATGAAACAGAATTGCTTGCTTTTGGTTTCCTTCAAACATGATATCATTTGTAACTGAACAGAGGAGATAATAAATTGCAAGAGCTTTCAGGGGATAGGGTTTTTATGGTTGGTTGTTTTCTCGTTCTTCTTGATTAGGATGATGACTTTTGTTCTTGACAATGTACTATGTTCCATTTGGGATTTCAACTCAAGCAGACCACATAGTTTACAATTCAGTTTCTAGATTTCTTTAAAAGCTGGACAAAATATCCAGGCAAAGGTGCCCTATGAGTTTTCTCCTTTGGTTTTCCCCCCTTTGGGTGCTTTTGTTTTTGTTTGTTGTTGTCGTTGATTTATTTTACATTTATGAGTGTTTTGCCTTCTATAGGTCTGTGCATGCTGTTCCCCAAAGGCCAGAAGAGGTCATTGGGTTTCACCTGGAACTTAAGTGACAGAGGATTGTTAGGTGCCCTGCAGGTCTTTTGAGAAACAAATTCTCAAATGATGAGCCATCTCTCCAGCCCCTACCGTGGACGTTTGTCCTTCATCGTGTTCCTTACTAGTTGCAATGGATCATACCTGAACAAAGTGTTTCTTGAGATATGTAGGGACACATTTATGGGGTCTGCATGCTAATTATCTAGACTTCCAGGCATCTATGTGAAGTTTTTAGTTAGGGTTTCACTACTGTGAACAGATACCATGACTAAGACAAATGTTATAAAGGACAGCATTTAATTGGAGCTGGCTTAAAGGTTCAGATCTTCAGTTCTTTATCATCAAGGTGGGAGCCTGGCAGCATCTAAGCAGATATGGTGTTGTAGGAGCTGAGAGTTCTGCATCTTCATCTGATGTTTGCTAGCAGAATCCTCAGTTTCAGGCAGCTAGGATGAGGGTCTTAAAGCCCAGACCCACAGCGAAACACCTGACCCAACAAGCAAATACCTACTCCAAAGAGCCATACCTCATAATAGTACCACTCCCTGGGCCAAGCATATACAAACCTGCACATTCCACTCTGAGGCTTCCAGAGGCTTCTTCAAACATATGAGACGATGGGGGGCCACATAGTGGTGTTTCTGAGACTTACTTTTTCAATTCAATTTATCTGATTTTCTTAATCTAGGTCTCACGCAGAATCTTCAGACAAATCCAAAAGGTAGCCACATTCTTTACCATAAAATCTCCCCAAAGAGTCTCTAAGCAAATATTGAAATTCTTCACAGAAGGCTTGGGACAGAGTCACACAATTTAAACCACTTTCAGCAACAAAGTCTTCCATATTTGTTCTAGGATAGCCCATTAAGCCCTATTTAAAGCATTCCCACAGCTTTCCAAATCCAAAGTCCCCATGAAAGAGCCCGAGTTGGAACAAATCTGAGGCCAGTGGGAAAATTCCACCACCAACCTCTGAGCACAGAAAGACCCCTCCCTTCCAGGAGGAGTAGAGCTAGTGTAGTTCCTGCAACAGCTGCAAACCAGACTGTTGAAAAAGCCTCCTGTGACTCCCCATCCGACACCCTCAGAAAGTCCCAGAACAGCCCACTGACTGCCAGTGTATTTGGAGGTTGCCTCTCCCCCCTGATTGTACCCTATATAGTTACCTTTGTCCAAATTCTGCCCCAATTTTTTGAATTCTACCCTAATTGCAAGTATATAACTCCCTGGTAGACTCTGCTCAGGGACTTCTCTCTTTGAAATGGGATGACCCCGATATTTTGGAATGACTAAACTCTTGCCTTTACATAGATTTCCTCCTCTGTGAGTGACATTTCAGGAGGTTCAGGTAGTGGTTCAATTTGTACCTCATATTTTGTGTATTGGCCAGTAAACTCACCTCTTGGAGGAGACCCACAGGAGAGTGGTGAATCGGGGAAGTGACAGCTTGAGCGATGTACCACAGTTGTCTATGTTGCCTCTATCTAGCTTCCATGTGTTCTGCTTTTGGTTAGATTCATATGTGCAAGCTTAATGAGGGCTCGGACAGCCTCAGTAACAGGACTTTGATCTGGCCAGTGGCTGGAGCAGAAGGCCTGAGTTATCCTGTCCATGGCATGGACAGGCTGGTCTGTGTACTTCAGCTGCGAAAGCGGGTACTTTGTGTTAGTTGTTCTTTTGTTTTCTGTGTTCTTGGACTTGGACTGACGAAATTTTTTGACATGGGACAGGTTCTTAGGACTAATGACCACTTAATGTAACTTAGAGTGGCCTGCTTTTGATGTTAAATGGCCACAGGACCTCCCCAAGGTGTCAGCAGTAGAGGATATAGTGTTTCAGAAGTTTTCCCTCCTCCTCCCTGCTAACACTTCTTTGTCAACGTGAACAAAATCTGAGTCCAGCCTAGCGGTTAGCTCCATCCGTGTTGACAGTGTTAGCTTTGGGGCTGGAGAGATGGCTCAGTGGTTAAGAACACTGACTGCTCTTCCAGATGTCCTGAGTTCAATACTCAGCAGTCATTTGTTGAGTTTCTTTTTCCCTCAGGACAAGCTCCAGGCTTTACATTTCTCACCGGTTTATCCCCTCTTCCCCTCTCCTTCTGCCTAGGGCAGACACAGTGCAGTCTGGCATCCCAGGTCCATGACAGGAGAGGCCCCAAGTGGTCATATGTATCCATTAACAGAGTTTGCAACTGACTCCTGGTCACATCTTTTGTTCAGTAAATGAATATCCTTCTTGCCAAGAGAAATGCATGCTCCCTGTCCGAGTAAATGTGGTCTCTGAGTTTTTAAGATGAAAAAGATTTATTGTATATAAAGAAAGGGGGTGCCTCTGGTAGGCTCATGTTGAGGCATCTCTTCCCCTGAGGGACCAGCCACAGGATGGCATAATGTAGAATAAACTGTATTCAGGACATGACACCAACTCCCCCGAAAAGTTCTTACAGGTTCTCTTCACCACAGACATAGGCCAAGAAACTGGCCCTTGGGCCCACAGGGAACCCACCCAGATTGGTTGTTTAATGGGTGTAAGGGTTAGGGATCTCCTCCAGATTTGCCACCAGGCTCTGCAAGCAGGTTTAAACAATAATTGGCCAGTGTTTAGATATGATATGAAATAAGAGAAAACAGAGAACTCTAGTACACGGCGTTCTTCAATTAGTGCCAAATATTAGATAAAAGTTACAGATACAAGCTAATAAAAGTTGCAAAGATTATAGAAGAGTGCAGATTAGACAAGAAGAATGAATTAGAGCCCCTCTAGCCAACAAAGCCCTGGATCCAGGAGAAAAGACTACCATAGAAATGGCCAATGGCTTATTTATCATAGAAACTGGACTCAGTGACAGCAGGATTGCCTGCTTATTATTGTTGCCACAGCACTGTTGGATAAAGATGCAGATAAGTTAACTTTGCGACTCATCACACACACACACACACACACACACACACACACACAAAATTCTGATTGTTGTTCAGTAATGCCTACAGGCTTCATTTTCAGACTTTCTCAATTTACCATGGCTTACATATTTTCCAGCCACCTGTTTCCCCGAACCGTGCATTTCTGCTGCCCGACCTTGACTTGGACTGTCCACTCCATCAAAGTGATTCTCCTCTGCCAGAGACAGAACAGATCTGGTTTATTAACAAAAGCAGCTTTACCCATGAGGGTCAGAGGAGAGCAGGGGCAGTGGTGACACTGGAAATGGAGGTAGTCTGGACTCAGTCTGTTCCTCCAGACACTTCAATTCAAAAGGCCAAGCTAATAACATTAACACAAGCCCTCATCATGGAAAAAGAAACCAATGGCTAGAGATAACACATGGGCTAGCAAGGCCGCTAAGGACATAGTCTTAAAGAAAACAGCATCTCTAGATTGGATACTGTTCTATCTGAACCACCTAGATCAACTGATATATGGAGAAAAAGAAATTAAATGGGATGGTGATGATCGACTGAATGTAAGCTAATATTATCCATCTCTTTAACAAGAACTCTTCTCAGAAAGATCCACAGAGTCACTCACTTGGGAGTAAAACGAATGACAAACTTTAAAGCTTATCAGCTGAGCAACACTCCCAGTCACCCCAAATATCCAAACTCCTGACTGAGAGGTAAGAGCCTGGAGGCCTCTACTGGGAAAATTGATTTTACAGAGATTAAGGAAGAAAGACATGGCTCAAAATACCTGCTGGTTTTTGTGGACATTTCCTCCTGGATAGACGGATAGAGATACTAGAAGAGATTTTCCCAGATTTGAAGCACCTAAAATAATAGGACCAGATAATGGGCCTGCCTTCATATTTCAGAAATGTCAGTGACTAACTAAGATCTTGGGGACAAATTGGAAGCTTCATTATGCATATCATCCCCACAGTTAAGGGCAGGTAGAAAGGATAAATAGAACTCTAAATTAGACCTTAACTAAATTAGCATTAGAGACTGGTGGAACTGGATGATGCTCCTTCCCTTTGCCCTATACTAGATGTATATGGCATTCTAGCCCCCGTTGTATCCAGCCTACAGTTGGCAGCTATTACAGAACTGAAAATGATAATTTAATACTTAAGGTCAGCGCTACTCAATAGGCTCATGACTATGTTTGCCCTAAATTATGTGCCCTCAATACCCTGGCAGTCCCCTACATTGGGGAAATTATCCTTCACAGGACCATGAAGTTAGGGTTTTACTGCTGAGAACATATAGCATGACCAAAGTAAGTTTTATAAAGGACAACATTTAATTGGGGCTGGCTTATAGGTTCAGATGTTTAGTTCAATATCTTTAAGGTGGGGACGTGTCACCCTCGAAGCAGGTGTGGTGCTGTATGAGTTGTGAGTTCTCCATCAGAAGGCTGCTAGCAGAATACTAACACTCAGGCCTTTCTCTGACCCCAGATATCTTAATCAAGCAACTGGCTTTTGAAAATGCTAGTACAGTAGAAAAACACTGTCTCAAAAACCAACCAACCAACCAAACCAACAAAGACAAATTAAAAACAGCAGCAACGGGGTTGGGGATTTAGCTCAGTGGTAGAGCACTTGCCTAACAAGCGTAAGGCCCTAGATATGGTTCTCAGCTCTGAAAAAAAAAGACAAAATAAAAACAGGAGCAGCAGCAACAATAACAACAATAAACGAAAGAAAGAAAACACCAATGCATACTCTTATGTGACCTTACCTCCAAGTTATTTCTGAATTGTAAATAAAAATGCCTATAGTCAAAAGCTGTGCAGAATTAAGATAGGTGTTCCCTGGTGGTTCCAATTGGGGGTGGGAGACCATGACAGACGTGGTAGAAAGAAGAACATAAATAGAGGAGAAGCCACCATGAGGTAAGAATCTTTAAATAATGGCCATGTGAGTTGGCTAATTGGAGTGAAAAGCATCCCAGACAAAACCATGGCAAATTATATAACAGAATTATTGGAAAAATATGCATAATAGTATAGAGGATAGCTATCTGCCCAGTTCTTGTGCTAATTAAGGATTATCATAGATATAAAGCTAGTGTGAATCTTTTATCCAGAAACTAACTGGGCAAAGGATGGGCAGAAATCCATGGTTGGGATCAAATACTTTCTACACACAAAACCAGATTCAGCACCTAGAATTACAATCTTCCCAAGCCCAGATAACTACAGACCAGCATAGAAACACAACCAGTAACAGCCAGGGCATTCAAATCTCTATTAGAGCCCATCAACACTATGACAGAAGGCCCTGAATATGTCAACATGACTGAAGAACAATAATAAAAAAAGACTGTAAAACAGCATTTGCACGTATGGGAGAGGCCTTTAAAGAGAAAGTAAAGAAATGTGTGAAAACAATAACTGTGGAAGGAAATGAATAAAGAAATCCTAAACAGAGAGATGTGGATGAGTAAAATGTAGGAACTCAAATAGTCTCTCAGAGGCAGACCTTAATAACAGACTCCAATAGATGGAATAGAGAACCTCAGGCATTGAAGAGATGATAGAAGGAATGGATACATAGAAGAAATCTTAAATCCAAAGGGAGGAAAAGAGTGGAGGGGGGAAAGGAATAAAGGAAAAGCAAAGGAAGAAAGGAAGGAGGGAAGTCAATCCTGGAAGAAAACATCCAAGAAATAGACAGGATTTTTCTGCAAAATAACAAATATAATAATGATAAAGACAATAAAGTATATAGGAAGGATGAAAATAAACTTGGGTCAAAGGCAAATAAAACAAAAAACAAAAACAAAAACCAACCAACAAACAAACAAACAAACAAACAAAAATTCTCAACAAAATCACAGAAGAAAATGTCCTTAACTTAAACAAGAGACTCATCAAAGTAAAAGGAGCACACAGTATGAAATAGACTGGAGTCGAAAAGAAATTCCCCTGGGCATATATTTCCTAAGACAGTGAAGATAGAGAACAAATAAGAGTAATAAAAGCTGCAAGGGAAAAAGTACTGGTAACATACAAAGTCAGTCCTCCTATGAGAATCACACATTACTTCTCCCAGAGACTCTAAAAGCCAGAAGAGCCTGGATAGATTCACCGAAGACTAAGAGACCAGACTAATAAAGTTGGATTTTTGTTGACCCAAGGGCCTCCCTTCTTTTATCACATACAATATTATTAGATACTTCCTAAAATTGCCTTCAGAGCTTCTTTGAGGAAGCCTGAGGAGCTTAAGACCTCTGATAAAGTATTTTGTACAAAAGGACCTGCTTCCTTTTTCCTTATTTCTACTACAGCAGGATGGAGGCAAAGTTTTTTGCAAACTACTTTTAATAAGTAGCCCACATCATAGTTAATGGAAGAGAAAAGTTATTAGGATATGGGGGAAGAGGACCTGTTCAGCAATAGTTCTTCAGGAAGGAGCTTGTTTTTCTTTGGCAGCAGTTCAGGACAACAGCAAGCAGCAAACCTGACTCCAAAGGGGATTTCACATGGGAGGAAAGCAGGAGTGTGGTGGAAACATTGTGGCAGCGGCTGTGCAGACTCAGGAGCTCCTGCTCAAGCTGCAACAAAGCACCCTGTGCTCTGAAGCACAGCAGCTTAGCCAGTTAGCTGGAGACCTGGCTCTCCCCCTGCCTGCCTTACCTGGAATCCGCACAGGATACAAGAGGACAAACAACTGTGCCCAAGCTGAGCAAGCAGCACAAAAGCGCCTGTGAAGGACCCGCAGGCAAGGCCTTAGTCAGCTTCATCGGAGCAGAGAGTCTAAAGTCTTTTCCTCCTTCAAGCATGGCACCCCAGCCCATTTTCTTTCATTCCCTGCCTTTATTTTGATGGCTTCTACTTCCCTTCATAAGTTTGTCGTTTAGTTTCTTTTCTCTCTTTTTTGTTTCTTTGTTACTTTCTTTCTATCAACTAATATAAAGGACCAGCAATTTGATATTTCTAACCTAATATTTGTTGTGCTTTATGCCGTGCATATTTGCACATTAAAATTCTTTTTTTCTTGCATTTGCCACACTTTAATCGGACTCATTAGCTTAGCTCAATTTCAGTTCTTGGGTTTTCTGAGGTAACTGAATGTTGGGGTGACCTCATTCCCAACTCCTGATCCTTGTGCCTCTAAAGTCAAATGCTTATGAATTTTCAAACTTTTCTTTGCCAGTGGATATGTGTGTGTCTGTGCATATATGTGCCACAATATTCAGTCCATGTTTTTACCATGGGTCCCAGGTATTGAACTCAGATAATCATACTAGTGTAGCAAGTTCTTTTACCTGCTAAGGACCTTGCTG
This sequence comes from Rattus norvegicus, assembly GCF_021556685.1. Lineage (NCBI taxonomy): Eukaryota > Metazoa > Chordata > Mammalia > Rodentia > Muridae > Rattus > Rattus norvegicus. The sequence goes on along the minus strand of NC_141548.1, from coordinate 5,871,260 downwards.
CTATTGCACAAGTGTGTGTGTGTGTGTGTGTGTGTGTGTGTGTGTCTGTGTGTTTGTGTGTGTGTCTAATTTTCATATATGTATACACCATATATTGTGCCAATCTCTGCCTCTCAATACCATTGTCCTTCCTTTCCTCACCTCTTCTATCATTTCTTTTTATCCCTCTGGACAGTTTCTCGTTGTTGACATCAATTTAAAATGTAGGAACACACACACACCATTTGAAACCAAGTTAAAATGAAAAAATAAAAATATGCAGTCTTTTTGATCAGTACTCCTTAGCAATAGCTTTTCTTTGATTTTTTTATACAATTGATATATAATAATTAATGGGCAATCAGCTTGCAAATTTTCCTTAATGATTATATCCTTGGAATTTTCATAAATGTTAGTATACTATCTGTGGATAAAAATGTCAACTTTTAATTCCTACTAGTGACGGGCCTTAAATTATCACCTTCCTCCATTCTGACCACAGCAGTCTGCTGTGTATAAGGGTGATCACCACTTAATAAATAAAAGGGAAACAGAAGAGTGGTCTTGTTCTGACCCCTTCTACCCAAATGGTGTTACATGTTTGTCCTGAAGAAATGAGGATATGTTTTGCTAGGTATGGGGTGCCAGCTTGTGGAAGTGAGAATTTAGTGCACCTGAGTGATGTCTTCTCCCACAGTTGCCTTGGCTGGAGGAGACCTGAATCATCCCAGTCACAAGCACTCCTCTCTCGAAAGAAACCCAACCTCAGCTTTAAAGGAAATGGACACTTAATATCCAGTGAGATTCGTGCACATCCCTCACTCTGGCATAAGTCCAAAAGACTTTCAGAAAAATGAAAGGGCACTTAGCGCCATTAGAAAATTCATGCCAGAGTCTTCTGTCTAGTCCAATGGAACAATGCCTCGAAGTGGCCACCTACAAGTTTTTAATCTATACGCCATGCCGTGAATCATCTAACGTGATAGTATATTTCATAACGCCCTAGTAGGTACTTAATTGCTTTTTTGTGGATTTTTTGTGATTTTTCATGGTGGTGGTCCACTGTTATTTCAAGAGTTCAAGCAGGAGGGCAGAGGCAGGGAGTAGAACATCCTTGTTTACATAGATAGTTCCATGCTAAATACAAATAAAAAGATCTTGGATTACAAATACAAAACCCCAAATGAACATGTCATTGCAGATGTGTGTCCCTTCTGAGCGCACAGGTTAAAATCAAACTTTATCATGCCAAGAGAACATCCACAAGAAAATTGCTGGAGACACCAGGCAGATTAGAATAGAAGTAATGGTGCCGGAGAGGTAGTTCCACAGTTAATACTAGCTACTCTTCCAGAGGTCCTGAGTTCAATTCCCAGCAACCACATAGTGGCTCACAACCATCTACAGTGAGATCTGGCGCCCTCTTCTGGTCTGCAAGCATGCATGCAGGCAGAATGCTCTATACATCATAAATCTTAAACAAACTAAAATAAAAATAAATAGGTTTGGAAAGCTATGTGTATTATATATAAAAAGTGCAATTACATCTACTGCTATCCTGCATAGATATACAGGGGCCTGCAGCATCCTTCTATTTCTGATAGTTCACCCACCACTTCAATATCTGAGACCAGTGTCACTTATGAAATACTTCATTTAAGTTATAAATGTACCATTGTCATTCAAGCCTGGAAATATTAACTCTTTGAATGAATGTACAGAGAATTTTAGTCAGTATGTTGCCACAGGATCTGTCAGGGGTTGGAGAGATGCTTCACGGATTAAGCGTACCAATTGCTCTCCCAGAGATCCTGAGTTCAAATCCCAACAACCACATGGGTACTTACAGAACTCTGCAATGTGATCTGATACACTCTTCTGGTGTGTTTGAAGATAACTACAATGTACTCACAAGTAGATATTATATACTAAAAAAAGGGAAAAATAGGACTTCTCAGTTTAATCTGGCAGACCTAAATGTCATGGACTTACTGGATGGAGCAGGGTGGGCTTGATCCTGTAGGAATGTACCCAAGCACTGAAATTGGCACTTTGAGTCACTATGCCCAGTTGTGAAGAGTCCTTTCATGGTTGTGGTGAGCAACTTTGCTTATCCTTTCCTATCAGCCAATTCTTTCTATATAAATGAGATCATTTCTGTAGTGTCTGGTTTCAGGTGAATTCTGATTGGCTCTGTGATTCTGACATTTTTGTGGCTCCAGTTGACTAAAGAGGAAGCCATCCATGGTTTTCTAGGTCTCTGAGTGTTTTACCTCTTTTAAAAATATTAATCAATCATGTTTATTTAAAGTATTAACATCAGAAATTTTTAATGGGAATTATTTTAAAAAATCATTAAACAACCAAATCGATTTTCCTATTCTAGCCATATAAGCCAGCTGGACTTTGTAAGGAAAATGATCTAAAGCATCAGTGTCAAGGACTACAGAAAACTGCCACCCACAGGTAAACTACCACAGTAAAGTGACTACAGCATGGTTCTGTCATTCATACCAGACAACCCAGAATAAATACCTTATAAAAAGAATTAAAATCTATCCAAACCACTTAAAATACTTAAATGCAGAAACCTTAATTTTCCTTCAGTTGGGCCAGAAACCACCACAGTCGCTATGGTCAGTGTTCCAGGGAGAACGAGTGGAAAGTTTAAGCTTAGGCCAACCAACATAGCCCTCGACTTTTCAAAGAAATCGTTTACTCAGGTATACTGTAAATAAGGACTGTGGCAACACAGGAAACAAAGGCAGTTGGCAAGTGAAACTTCTAGAAGCTCATGAAACTGCAGATAGAAAAGGAGAGACAGGTAGTGCCAGGTTCTCTGCAGTCGTTCGGTCGTGCAGGGTGTCAAACAATCGCTGCTTCCCACACCAGGATGTTAGCCCACAGGAGGGGCTGGCGGGACCTGTCCACTGTGAGGACTGGAGGGCTTTCCAGGAAGGCTGAAGCCTCTCAGGTGAGGAGGCCTCAGTAGAAAGAGGAGCACAGCGATCACCATCCAGGCCATCAAGATCACAGTGATGCTGATGCCACTGTCACCGGAGGGCCCTGGCAATTCCCGAAGGCATTCTGTGTTGGTACAATAGGCCCGGGACTGCCGGAGCAGATTGATGAGTCTTCTCATAGTGCGTTCATGAGAGCAAATACATTCACAGGGATCAAATCCTCCTTCAGTCATAGTTGGTTACCAGCTTGATTTTACTCAACTCTTTAAAGCCACCCAAACAAGTGGTGGGTGGGGAGGGAGGTGGTCTGGAGTGTTCTGGACGCCCCTGTGGCTGCCGCTGCTGCTGGCCGCCACCCTCCTCCCCTCCGGATTAGATAGACCATGTCACTCTTAGCCACTAGACCCGGATCTGTGTTTTCCCTTTTGTATGGGTGGGTGGATCACGAGGTTGTCAAGTGTGGGCAGAATCTGGGAGACAGATTTGCCTATCGAGGTTGGTGTTAGTCTTTGTATGGTTACCAGGAACCAATTCCAGATCCTTTGGAAGAACAGTAAGTGATTTCAACTGCTGTGATATCTTCCCTGCCCCTTCCTCTATACTTTGATCTCCCCCCACCCCCGGAGCTGGGGACCGAATCCAGGGCCTTGTGGTTTCTAGGCAAGCGTCTACAACTAAGCTAAATCCCCAGCCCCATACTTTGATCTTTCTGTAGTCTCTCTGACTCCATCTGCCATAATGAAGACTTCATCTCATAAAACACTGTGGACAATAGCTACTGTGAAAAATACCATAAGTTGACAGAGCCTCCATTTTCACATAAATATATAAACACATAAATACCTAAAGAAACACAGAGACACACATAAACACACGCACAGAACACACAAAGACACACAGAGACACACACAGCCCAAGTCATCATATTCTTTAGTAATTCTGTCCAGAGCCAAGTGGTTATAGGGATAGAAGAAAGTACAATTCCCAGCAATTTCAACTTAATGTCATGTAATGCATATTTATGAAATGCATAATTCACAGTATTTTAGGATTCGAGTACATTATACTATCTATCCTTTATTTTCAAAAGTATCGAAAGTTATGAAGAGAATTCCAGCCTAGTATCAGACTTGTGTCCATCAGAATCAGAACAGTTTGCTGTTTGAAACTTTCTTTTATTACAACTGTTTCCTAATGTCACATAGGAAAACCGGCTTCAGCCAGAAATGCCTTTAGCTACCACATGCATCTGAATCTCACCCTGGGAAAACCATGAGAATCCACGAGAGAATGTGTGTGGCTCTTTGATGTCCAGCTTTCCTGTAGGTCTCTTCTGGCTTGCACGAACACCACTCCTTGATTCCTCCCTCTAAATGGCCGTGCAACCTTCTTGCCTTGCTCTGCTGCTGGTCACTGACAACTTGAGGAAGGTAAAAATTGCCTAGTGTGTTAGTGAAGCAGGCCTTTGAATGTCGCTCTGAGGGGTTTTGGGGAGAGAATCGACGTAAAGCTCACTCTGAATGGTGGTAACACCATAACTCTCAGGCCAGGTGCCTGCACTGAATGGCACAGAGAGGAAGCTAAGAGCTAGAATTTCCCTATTTCTGCTCCCTGCTCCACCCACATAGTAAGAGTCTCATTCACATCCTGCCAGCCAGTCCACTTCTACCAACTGCACCTCTCATGGCTACACTCACCCCTTCTAGGATGGAGTCTGTGCTTCCCGACTCTGAGCCAATGGAACCCTCCTTTCTTAAAATGCTTCTGTGACAGAATGGGAAACACGACCAGTGCAGTCACTGCTTCCTTCTGCCTTTTGCAGTCTCCTCCCGCCTGGTTCCCTCACAGCCTTCGCAGTCCAATGTGTCTATAAGAAAACAGGCTAAAGATGTCACCTTAATTCTCCTTTGACTTGTCTCTGAGAAGAGCCTTTTGCTACATCAGCCCAGATAGAAGAGTGAAAGAGGAAAAAGAGAAGAGAAGACAGTAGATGGCCTAGGCAAGGGATAACTGAAGTTCTCCTTGTAACACAAGCTACTTCCCAAGATATTACCACTAATCCAGTTTCTGTGTCAATATGACCCCCAAAACCTAACCACCTATCATTAGAGCACATTTGCTGACAAAATTTTGTTGCAGTTAAATTTCTATTATATGTCTTTCAAAACACATCTAAAAGTGGAGTGGGCTTTTCCAGCTAGATTCATGACCTCCTCTCTCCCACACAGCACCCATACTCAAATCACCTGTGACATCTTGTTTCCTAAACACAGGTATGGCTGTCACTTTTACTTTTCTCCATGGGATAGTTTAGGTAGTGACCTGACCACACCTGCCCATCAATGATTGGCCTTCTAGCTTTAATGACTTCGGAAAATTTATGTTTGTTGATAATGGAAATCCTCCCACAGTATAAAGTCATTTGCTCCTGCTCTCAAACAGAGGAAAAGAAAGAGAGAGAAGGTCTGCCTGCTAGGCATAGTCAAGGTAGGTCAAGGCCTGTTGGCAGATTTTTCAGCCTGCTGAGGTATGGAACCTTAAGAGAAGGTGTACTTGAGGCTTAAATTTCTATTGACCTTGGTGGTTAAAAACGGAGTAGTTTGGGGGATGGGAACGAATGCATTGTTTATTTTAACAATTTGTTTCTGTCAGCTTGTGGTTATGCTTCCCACGGTGCTATAGTAAAATAGGGCTTTGAGAAATGTGCTTGTTGTTTCCTTGTACCCACCAGCAGCCCTTTCATAGCTGTCTCTTTCCTCTTCTTTTGGCCTTTCCTCATCTGCCCCTCAGAGAACCTTTCCACTTCCTACCAGTCAGTCCACCAAAGTAGGGCCATGCCGTTTCAGGAAACTGGAATTTCTGAAAAGCCCATTGAATATGGAAAGCAATATACCCCAGGATATGTCCTGCAGCTCAGAGTAAGATGTTGCAAAAAGAGGATAACTGACTGATCTCCCACTTTGTGCTTTCAAAAAGAACAAATACTTCAAAACCATAGTTTCTTCCGCCTCTCCATTACAGAATCTGATTTCAGCCCTGCACACTGTGCTCTCCTGGATCCATGGATGCTAAACTGCAGGTTCTGGAGATGCCAACCCCTCAGATGAATTCAATGTCTGCTCAACTCAGTCCATTCATTCACAGTTCCTGGAGTCATTGCGTCCACCGACCCAGACGCCCATTGCCGATCGAGAGTATTCCACGCAGCGGATCGAGTTCCAGCAAGCAGAAGGATCTTCAGTCACAGAGCACATCGCGGAACTTTCCTGACATGCTGGACAGAACTAAGAAGTTAGTGAGAAACAAGTTTGTGAAAAGGATCCTATGTCGCCATCTTCTGGGAAAATACAGAATTACATCCTATTACCTTTGGAGTCTGAGGCTTCCTTCTAGCCTCGCATGTGCCTCTCTTCAAGTCACAGATGCAGATATTCACAGCCAACCATTGGACTAAGCCTGGGGACCACAATGAAAGAGTTAGGGAAAAGCCTGAAGGAGATGAAGGGGATTGGAACCCAATATGAAGAACAACAATATCAATTAACTGGAGCCTTCAGAGTTCCTCGGGACTAAACTACCAACTAAAGAGGATATATGGTCCCGGCTATGGCTCCTGATACATATAGTGTAGAGCATGTGTAGCAACAACTGGCTCATCTGACATCTCTGGGATGGGAGGCAACTGGCCCTGTAGAAACTTGATGTCCCAGAGAAGGGGGATGCTAGAGGGGTGAAGAGGAAGTGGGTGGGTAGATGGAGGAGTGCCCTCTTAGAAACAAAGAGGATTGGGAGGGTATGGGGGTTCAAAGTGGAGAGACCAATGATGGGGATGACATTTGAAATGTAAACAAATAAAATGACTAGTGTATAATAGATGGTGACAGATGTCTCCATAAGGACTAGATATTCATTATCTGTAACAGGTTCATTGAAAGTCAAAATCCATAACTGTTGTGACTTACTTATTATTGAAATTTCACATAGATGAACACAATCAACATTTTAACTTCTCTCCTTGCACCCATAATAAATCATTAGTTACCTTTATAAAACAATTTAAAAAGCAATTAGGGTTTCTACTCTCTTAGGCTTCGATACAGCGCCTCATTTTACTCTCCCTCTCTATGTTCCCTCCATTGCTGCCCTCTCCCTGTCTCTTCACATTTCACATTCCTATCCCTGACAGTGTCCCTCAGCCATCCATGAGTGAACTTGTACTTCCCTAAATGAGGACAGTCTGGCCCACGTCCCTAGACCCTCACACTAAACTGATCATACAGTCACACAGATTGAAGAATCAACAGCTAACACCCACACCCACATTTCAGTGAATATGTATCCCATTTGTCTCTTTCAGTCTGGATTGCCTCATCCAGAATGACTTTTACTAGATCCATTCATTGTCCTGCATAGTGCATGCTTCCTTTTTGCCTTTTGTAATTGTTAAGCAGCAATGCAGTCTGTAAATGCACCACGTTTTCTTTATGCATTCATCCGTTAAGGGACAACTTAAATATTTCCAAATTCTAAGCATTATAAATGAGCTTCACTGAACATGGTTGAGCAAGGGTCTGTATTCTAGGATGAATCAACATCTGGACATGAGACCTGGAGTTGTATCTTAAGGTACAACAATTTTCACCTTCCTGAAGAACCATCATACTGATCTCCGAAGTTGCTGTAGAAGTTTGCCTTTCCACCAGGAGAGTATGAATGTTCCCCTTGCTCCATAACCCAGTCAGCTTGAGTTGTCACATGTGTTATTAACCTTAGTCATACTGACAAGTGTGAAAAGTGATCTCAGAGTAATTTTGATTTGCATTTGCGTGATGTAGAAGGATGATGAATATTTCTTATGAATTTCTGTCATTTGAGTTTCTTTTATTATGAATGTTATGCTTAGATATGTAGCACTTTTTAATTATTTTTCTTCATATACAGCGTTTTAGTTTTTCCAATATATATTTATATTAGCCTGTTGGGCCCTACCTTGGAGTGTTTCCCTTCCTCCTCGCTGTGCCTTTCAGCCTACTATGGCCAGAAGTTGTTTACACCCTTGGCAGCTTCTCTCGGTCCCTGATTTGGGGCCAGGACCTCCCATGGCACCCATTCCTCTTGCTGAGCCTTTCAGCTTATTGATGTTAAGAAGTTGTTTACACCCCTGTGTTGGGGCCAGGACTTGCCACGATGCAGATTTTTCCTGTTTTCCTATTTTCCTGGTTGGGGTTTTCACCTGCTTTATTGTTTTTCCACAGCTTTTGCCTCTGGTATATAAGGAGATCTCAGTAAAGCGTGGACAGCCTTCTTTTAACACGAATGACCCGAGTGTGTGTTTCTTCTTAACACTTATAGGCCTATGCCCGGTTCTGAGTGTCCTGATGACACAGGCATCATCAAATGGAGGTCCCACCAAGATTGGAAAAGAGAGGACAACCTGACGAGATGGTCCCAGGAAGCCGGCCAGTGAAGGAGGGACGTATTGGGGAAAATGGGCCAGGAAAGGTCCCAGTAAGCAGGATACAGAAGCACCGTGGGCATTGAAAGCACGTGCAAAGATAAATAAAGATTTGTGGTACTGGTGAGTAAACCTTGTAAAAAGGGACAAGGTAATAATGGTCAAATGTTTTTGTGTACGTGTTCTTTTAGAGTTATGCTAAAATCTAGAGAAGCAAAGTTAATTCTCATAGATGCTTTTAGTCTTTGGACCCTGATTAGAGACAGTTTACACCCTAGACAAGAGAGAAAATGGTTTGAGAAAAACATTCCTCCCAGACTCTCCACAGATGCTTTGGCAAAAGAAGGAAAGTGAGATTAAGCTTTTTAAGAGCTCTCCTAGGGACATCCTGCCTCCTTGCTGGCTCCTATTGGAGAAGTGCTTATTTCTGGTTCTGGGTCCTTTAGGTAGGATATCTGGGTCCCTTTGGTGGGACACCATCTAGCTCCTTCCCTCTATGTCTATTGTCTGTCCTTGTTGCACCAAGCTGTCCATGGATGTCAATGTATGTCTGGGTTGTGCTTCTTGTTGCTTGAATGTTTTGTGTTTCATGTTTAAAAGAAAAAATGGTGAAAACTTTAAATGCTGGTTGATTCCCCCTTGATTTAGTTTTAAGTCCTTTCAAGAAAGGAACAAATAAATAAAACAGTTTCAATTGACCTTTGGAGCCCAGCATCCTAGATAACTGGTTATCTCTGGTGTTAACTGTCATGTGTGTCTCTGACTGAATCCTGCCTCAATGGAGGAATGTAGCTAGGAGCCTAGGTCTGTCCACTGGGGAAGCTCCCCAGGGGGCTGGCTCAATGTCTACACTAGCTGGCCTTAAAGGTGCCAGCAGCTTCAAAGCTTCTATGGTAATGGAGCTGTTAGCTGTTTCTCTTAGAGAAATCTTTGACTGTGATATTTGGAATCAACAGGTAACAAGGTGCTTCTTTTAAAATGACAGCTAAAGAAGTAAAAATGGTGTTTGATCTAAGTACTAAAGATATGTGTAGTCACTTCATTTTTTTCTGTTTGGTTTTAAATGTATAATAAGCTTTACATGTCTTGGCTATAGGTGACTGGCTTTTAAGTTATTGGGTATGGTTGAAAATTTGTAATATTTGTAATAGAATGTTGGCTTAAAAAAGGAGTCATTCGAGAAAACACGTGGCATGTGCCAACCCAGGGAAACAGGTCTAGATTGGGATAATATTTTAATATAACTCTTATCATGGAAACCGGACTTGTAAAAGAATTTAGGGCAATGTCTCTTTGGTTCGGTATTAGAGCCTGCAATATCGATCCTTCATATGCAAGGCTTGGCCGTCATACTTTATAGCATGAGGAATGGACTTGGTGTTTTGGAGAGACTGGATTTTGGAGGATAGTTTGGTGGAGGGTGAGTTTTGCTTTCCAAAGATATGGCTGTGCTCTGATGTTACAAGGGAAACTTAAAGATTGTGGCTAATGATTGCCAGTGTTACATTGACTACAGTTTACAGTCTGATCACAGACAGACCTCGGGATTCTAACTCACACATATCTGTGCTTAAGAAAAAATCAAACAGGTGGAGATTGTCACAAGGGTTGATGAGGCTATGGAACTTATAAAAGCATGAAAGCCTGCTTCCTCCAACTGCTATTTCAAGAAATACATATAGAATTATTATAGATTTAAAAGATTGGTCTTTTTTTTTCTTTTCTTTTCTTTTCTTTTCTTTTTTTTTTTTTTTTTTTTTTTGGTGCTGGGGACCGACCCGGGGCCTTGCTCTACCACTGAGCTAAATTCCCAACCCCTAAGAGATTGTTTTTATACTGTTTCTTGCACTCTTGGGTTGTTGTGAAATATTTCATTTCTTGTGTTTCCTTGGGTTTTGTTTGACTTGACCATACATTTGTATGCCTTTTTGAAAGAAAAATGTACTAATTTTTATTTATTTTGGTGAATTGTTCTTTGGATGACTTTTGTCTGTGGTTCCTCTGAATGCAGTTCGAACGGTGGCCAGAGAGACACCAGATACTGAGTTATAAATGATGGTTAAGCACCCTGTAGGTCCTCAGAGTGAAGCCAGCAGGTTGCCCAGGTCGAACTCCAATTCTAGCTCCCAGTACACCATGATGTGCTACAGCTTCTCTGCTTCCTCCTGCTCTTCCTTGGCCAGCAGCACCTCTGCATTCTGCCCCTCCATGGCTCTCGCTTGGGTCTCAGTTCCTCCCTCACTTTTGGGGATTTTAACTTTAAGAATGGACAGAAAGTTTACAATTTGATGTTTGCTCTATACCTGAGAAGCTTTTTTGCCAGGAAAAGGGAGTTTCCATTGCACAAAATGGGATGGTAAGACAGAGATTTCAGGAAAAAACATGGGTGAATATATTGAAACCATGACCCCTCTCAAGGCACACTCCATGAAACAACATACTCCAACTTGCATACATTTAAAGGTGAAGGAAAAAAATATTCGCCTCTGGGGAACAGTAACAACTGTAGAAATTGGACTATATGTCACATGCATGGACCCTGGGTTTATACATTTCAGGAAGAAGAATATCCCTCATCCACGGTCTTTAGACCTTTGGCTGTTAACAAAGATGTTCTATCCATTTCAAGGTCTGATACAACTCTCCCTCTCCTCAGCAACTGAGTTGTAATGAAGGAGTGAGAACTCTGAAGCTCTGGAAGGAGAGTGAGCGAATGGGTGTTCCCTGGCTCAAAAGTGAGTCTCTGGAAAAGCTACTGCAGAAACTGGTCAGTCTGGGTGGAGGTAGTTAGCAAGTAAGCTATGGCATTTCCCAGTGACATCACCGGTAGTGTCTTCCCTGGAAATTCTCTTGTATCCAGGAGACACTAGAATGTTCTGTGATGTCAGCAGTGTTGTGGTGACACCAACTGCCTGAGCGATTTCCCTTCATTTCCTAATGGGTTCCCGAGGAGGCATGTTCTCCAGGATCCTCAGTCTCTTTCGGAGGGACAATCATATCCATGCAGGCACCAGACCAAGGCAGAGGGAGGCCAGCCTTCTATCATGTTGTAGAAGAAGACGACGAATGGAAAGGTCCTTGAGGAGGTCAAGTGAGTACTGGGCAGGGCAAGGGGAGCTCCCTGGAGGAGGTTGGCTTGTGTTGGTCCTTCCAGGAGTAGGATGTATGATTTAGAGCCTCAGTCTTCCTAATGGCTGACCCAGACCCAATAATTTCTGATCATTAGTTTGACAGAAAACCAAGAACTGTTATATGTCAAGGGGCTTTCCTTGGATCTCTTTAGTGTCCTGGGCAGTGTCAAAGAATGCCAGGATGAGCCTTTATAAGAATAACAAAGTGTCTCTTCCAGGATCGGCTGTTGAAACACTTCATTCTCAGCAGTGTCCTGTAGATTACTTGGGTAATTGATGCCAAGAGGGATACTCTCCTGGTCATATATCAAGGTCTCAGTTACTTTGTCCTTGAACACACATGATTAGGGATTCAAGATGTTAAGCAGTTTGAACTCAAGGACTTACCTGCCTCACATCAGACATTAGCTGAGAAGGTCCTCCAATTCTTCCTGTTTAGGCCAGCTTTAGAATTTCAGTGCCAGAGGAATGGCTTTAGGAGGTGTGGTCTATATCTATGATGGCATATGTCATCATATGGCTATGATGGTGGGAACAGGGAACTAGCTGAGTTCAGTTTAAAGATAGCTTTCTTGCTCTGTCAGGGATTCACTGTATCTGTAGAACTGTTCATCCTCAGACTTCTGTTTAGAGTAAGCATAGTTTTCCTTGACACTGTGTCCACATATATGCCTGTTTACTGGTGTTTATCTACCTACAGAGTTTGATCAGAAGGCATCGTCCCAACCCTCCACGACACCTGTTGAAGAGGAGAGAATGAAGCGTTTGGAGAACATCAAAATTGCTCTCCAGAAGATGCAGAAGGAGAGAGATGAACTCAGGAGTATCCTGGCCGATTACCCGGGAAAGAATTTAAATGACAGGTAGTCACAATGCAAGTTCTGTTAAATCCACATTTCCTCACATCACAGTAGGCTACAACTCCAGGGTGTCCTCATGGTCAAAATCACTTTCCTGATTGAATCAGAATGTGAAGTTCAGATGGGAATGGGATGGTGGCACAGGCTATTTTAATTCCTACAAACGTAAATCATAGCCTGTGGCCTGATTGAATCACAGTCTGGGAGTGAGGGTAGTAGTGTGTGAGCTCTCATTGTGTGGTTTAAGGAGACTGGACAGGTGTTGGCTTGTGGGAATTTCTAGGTGCTCTGATTATGAGCAATCATTGTTGTAATTGACGTGGAGGTGCTTTGGGTTCAATAGTTCCTGTGAAGAGCTGGAAGGACCCAATCCCACTTGCTGCCTCACAGTGTGTGACTGGACTGACAACAGGGGATCATTGGTTTTCTCTGATTTTATTCATTGTATTGGGAGATAATGCCACATCCTTATATTTAATTGGCATTCTAATTGTATTTGAGAGAGAGAGAGAGAGAGAGAGAGAGAGAGAGAGAGAGAGAGTTTTGTGTGAGTTTGTGTGTGTGTATGCATGTGTGAGTGCGTTTGTGTGTATCACTTAAGATCTGGGTATTCTATGTACTGATTTGGCCTGAGAATTATCCTGTGTCAATTTCCGTGGCATGATAATGATGAGGGTGAGAGCCTCACTGTGAGCAGTAGAACATTTCACATCTGCTCAGGTGGACGCACATGGGAATCTCCTGGTGCGTGTTATAAATTCTTTTCCCTGTAAATACTGTTCATGTTCCTTTGGGTTTTCATGTAGCAATAGATTCTATGATTGAGAATTGTTACCTAAGAACAGGAGAATAGTCTTCATGGGCTTAAGTTGGAGCCTGGATTGTGACACAGGGTCCTCGAATGTTCTTGGCAAGCTAGTCTATTCCTTCAAACCCCCTCAGGGAGCTCAAGCAAATCAGCTCCCTCCTTTTGTTTGCTGGCACTGCTGTCCCTGTGTCCATAATAATAAACTTATAAATACCAAATGGACCCAGTACCAAGGGGCAAAAGTGTGGCATTCCTAGGCTGGGGTAGTTCAGGATTCAGTCTGAATTCATGTAATTCTTGAATCCTTCATTCATAATGTTATTTCATCCTTGGACCATGCCTTACCACAGGAACAACTTTGAGTCCGAGATGCTCACGATGCAGCACGAGGAAGTGATGACCGACATGAAGAAAATGAGCGAGCAGGTCAATAGAGCTTTGGTCAAATGTACACACCTCACACTGGAAAATGACTGGTACTGGTGAGTAACTTACAAGGCTGTGACCCCAGCACTAGGCACAGCATGTGTCAGCCCATTCTTATCTGTGAAGTAAAGTGAGGATCAGGCTTTATAGTGTTTGAAGCAACCAGGAAGCCTGTCTCTAAGGAAGGCTCTAGGACACACAGGACACAGAAAGATTGGCCTCCAAGCAACATTCTAATAAAATGGACAAATAAGCACACATAGGGATTATGTCCTCCTCTGGGAAAAACTTGAATCAATCGTGTCAGGTTTTTGAGAAGTGCACTGAGTCTTGTGGAATGTGGCTCTTTTCTCCATTTGACCTGACTCTAGGTCATGCTCCATGGCTACTGTGGACTTGGACTATAATCTGGGGCTCTCTTTGGATCAGGACCCTAGAAGGAGTAATGGACTTGGAGACGTGGGAGGAAGTTGGAGACTGGCTGGGAGTCACCATTTTTTCTTTGTGTCTCAGCCGCAGCTTCTGCCCCCTCCTAACTGAGTTGTTTGAGCTGAAGAACAATGGCCAGAGAGCACGGAATGAGAACAGGGAGCTTCTATGGGAACAGATTGCACTGGAAGAGTCCATTAAGGAAACAACAAGGATCTGTGGGGAAGCCAGTATGAAAATCCCTGTATCAAGCAGCCTCAGGTAGGATGAATGACGCATCAAGGTCAGGTTTTCCTGATATCTAAGCATAAACCAAGTCAAACCAGTTTAACCTTCTCCAACTTATCCAGACGCTCTCCTAGGACTCATCCAGTTATTCAGTAGTTCTGTGGTGTTAGCTTCATGCAAGAAACTGGAGGATTGACAACCAAATCCTCCTGCTCAACTAGAAAATGCATTTCCTTAAGGGGGATCTGTTGATCACACACTGCACACTTACATGCCATTATGCTAGAGGGATGCCATGTGGTAGCCGTCTTTGTAGTGCACAGAACTGATTAGAGTTCAGTTCAATTGCCAAAAGAACGGCTCTCATTGTCAATTATGATGGGGCTTGTGGACTTTCTCTCCTTTTCCCCGTACATTGAAAATCTTCCCTTCTGCCCGTCTAAATCGTGGTTTACAGTGACAGAGCTTGAGAAGCAGTTTGTCCGTCCTGTTTTATGTCAGTGTTTTAGTGTTCTTTCCTGTGGCTTATGTCCTGGAGCTGACTGGATGAACAGGGATGTAAGAAAGACTTCTCTCAGGGTGAGGGTTTGTGTGAGATACGTGAGGATTAGAGGGAAATTTTTCTCCAACTCTTTCAACCTAGTGTGCCCAAGGAGTACATTCCCTACACAGGTTTACTCTATAAGGTATGGAGAGCAATGTCTAAGCTCTCACTTGAAACATTTCCTTTGCCTCATCTGTATTCAACAATATATATATATATATATATAACAATATATATATATATATATATATATATATATATATATATATATATCGATAGAGAGGTAGAGAGATAGAGAGAGAGGGAGGGAGAGAGAGAGAGAGAAGAGGAAATACAATTTTTCCAATTAGTTTTAAACTGTTCTTAATGGGGTCTTGATCACTATTGAAATTATTACAGTGGGAAAACTATTCATCAACATTGACATTACTTGGAGAAAAACTCAGGAATGTGGTACAGGGATGTGAGGAGAGGCTGCTGTGTGTAATCCATGTACCTCAGTGTCAAAACTGATGACTGAGGGCTCTTCTGCCTTCTTTGCTCTCGGTGTATAGTAACACTGGAAGGTCACGTGCTTGTTGTATCTTCTCAACATCCAGGTTATGTTAATCATTAACCTGCCACCACTTTCTCTCCAGATTGGCCTAAACTTGGTTGAATATACCTTGGCTTTGGAGTTTGGCCTGGAATTTGTTAATTGAAAGATTAATTTGCTTAGAGTTGAATCTTCAGGCAGAAGATGTCCAGGAGTTATGCTGAGGTGGAATCACATCTTTGCCTCAGACAGAAACTTAGGCTCAAAATAGTCCAAAGCACTCAGCCTGTGTTGTGTTGTGGCACTCTTAACCATTGTTATTCAAAATCATTTGATCTGAGTGAAAATCATCTGTAAGGAGGGTTTAGGAAAGTGATGACCCTCAGACATTGCTGGAGGTGTCAAATGGGTAGCCCTGTGAGAAGCCATGTACAACTCTTGTGAAATTTCAACCTTTTGACACAGCGATTCCAGAACAAGAAGTAGGTGTGAGCAGAGAAACTGTGGCACATTAGTGTTGTAGGGGTTCACATCAGAGCAGCCATGAAGCAAAATTACCCAGATGTCCATCAGTCAGAAAGTGAAAAGGTACAATGTTGTCCAGCCCTTCCATGGACTGTGGCTGAGTTTGATTATACCTGCCACCATTTGGCTTTGAAGTAGTCAGCCTTATCGCACTCGAATTATATCTGATAGCATCCCAGTCCAAGTTTTACCTTGGATTGTGGTTATGGAGATTTCCCAGCTGTTTGTGCTGGTAGTTTGGCTGCCCTGTCACGTACTGTATGGTAAAGGGACCTCATATTGGAAAATGCAGCTCACTTTGCATGCACTGGGAAACAGTGAGCAGAGGACTGAAGAGGCTCACCTGCCCCCCCCCGCCCCCCCCAGTGCTCTGTTGCCTGAAATCAGCCTCCTGTGCACAGCCTTGTGACCTTGCTAAGCAGGCTTGGCTAACAGGCCTGGATGTCACATTTCTAATTTCTGATTTTCAGGGGAATACACTTTATTGGCTGAGCTGTCTTTAGGCTATGCTCACTCTGTACTTACCCCATTCCAGGTTTTTTTTTTTTATGCCACAATAGTAGACTGGGTGATCTCTTCTATTACCATTAAGTGGGAAACTAACCACATTCTGCAAAATATTCTGCTTGTGTGTGTGAACAAATATATTTGGGTGAGTTCAAAAGTGTGTATGTCTGGGTGTCTGTCTGTCTGAGTCTGTATACATGCCTGTCTCCATGGACAAAATAATCTAATGACCAGGATGAGGAGAGAATGGAAGAAAGTCTGCAGGATCCCCTGAATCAGAAAAAACTGGTCACTGAGCAAAAGGCCTTGTCTGAGAAGATGCAGCACTATTTCGGTGTCACTGAGATGGTTTGAAAGCACAGGATGAGAGGACCCAAGTAGATTAGCTATACTTATAAACTGTCTTATTGGGTGTGTGACTTCCTACATAGTTCTCAGCATCTGTCAGCTAGGAGCAGCTCAGAATATTATTCTTGTCCATTTTAAAAGAAATTTCATCCATGAAGTGTATGTGATCCATAGAGATTCTGGCTACTGTGTACTGATCCCTCCAGTCTGAGCTCTCTAGTATTATCTGAGCCCAGTGCCTTTAAGTCTCCCCACAAATAGTTTTACGATACCCATAAACAAAGGAGTGGTATAGTTTATTTTCTGCATGAGTATCTCCTTTAGAGTTCAATGCCTACCCTTGGCAAGATTTCCATGCAGCATATTCTTGCCAAATATAATATCACTTCGGTGTGCATGTACTTCTTGAAATATTGTTTCTCTGGGTCTTTGCAGGTATTGAGGTTGTGATGTGGACCCCAGGCATTTCCCTGCATTGGAGGAATAATAATAGTCTTCATTTCAGAGATGGCCAGGCTTCCAAGGCCTTCCTATTGTTTTCTAGGTTGTTCATATCTCTCCTCACCTGACATTTAGACATTGCTACATGATATTAAAATATAATATATATGTACCATTGGATTTATCTGCTGTTCACTGTTCAATTTTTAGCATTTTGAAAAGCTGGGAAAATATGCAGGCCTGTGGGATCTCTTACCCTTCTCTCTTGGGCATGAGAGAATGACCTCAGATGAAAGATCATCCTGCATTATCCTGCTGAATTGTGCTGCTGTGTATGGGATAAGTGACATGGCAGGTCCTCACCAGGTCTTTTCCACCCCTAGGTCTGAACACTGCAGCAGAAGCTTTCCCAGGGCCCAGACCAGGACTACAGCTCTCAGAGACAGAACTGTCCACCAGGAGCACTGAGGGTGCAAAGATTGACACCACCTCCCACATCTCAGTCCTTGTAACCATACCAATCTTGGGCTAAATTTGAAAGACCTTGAGATGTGGCCTGGAACACGCCTCACGTTTAACCTTTTGACGACTTGTCCATCAACAACCAACCACTCCGAGTGAGGCAGGTCTACATTCCTCTTGAGGAGATTTTTACCATCTTACCTGCCGTTCTGCTGTGTTTGCAAGGCCAGCAACAGGCTGGAGTTATATGTTGAAGAATCAGCAGGAATTGAATGCTGACTAATTACTTGTTATATTTGTTTTTAGTTTGAAGTTTGGTTTTATGCATTTGGTTTTATTTGTTTACGTTTGAAGTTTTGTTATTTATTTGTTAACTTTAGTTTTTTAATTAATATGCTATATTCTTAAGGCTATATACATTGAACTCATTGACTCCCCACTTTAAAATGTTCTCGAATAAATTAATTTTTGCCAATAAATAAAATTGTGACCTTTAACCCTTCACTCACAAGACCGTCCTGAGTCGTGTGTGGTTCTTCCTTCTGTAACAGCACAAGTGTAAGGCAACAGTGGTGTTCTGCAAGTCTCATGCAGCTTAGGCTTCACCATCAGTTCACAGCCAGCCAGAGCTGCACAGGAAACTGTGCTCTTGATGTAGACAGTGTATCGTGCTCTGTGGATCCCACATACATGACGAAAATTATCCTTCCTTTATCCTTGTGCTCACAAATTTAGCTTCCTTTATAATGACAAACAAAGGAGAAACACAAGTATTTCTCTAATACATTAGAGGAAATAAAAACATTCAGTATAGGAATATAAAAAGCGATCAGGACACACAGAGCTGTATGCCTCTGCATTCCTTATAATAAAGCATCGGTTATAACTGCACATTTATTGAATTCCAGCAATTTTGGAGGAACGATATTTTTAAATTTTTTTATTAGATATATTTCTTTACTTACATTTCAAACGTTATTCCCCATCCTTGTTTCCTTCCTTAAGCCCCCATTCCCTTCCCTCTCCCTTCCCCATATGTGTATCCCCTATACATCCCCCTTATTGTTCACCACTATTCCCCTGCACTGCCCCTGGAACATTTTCTTTATTGTTTTTGTTGGTTTGTTTGTTGTTATTCTTTTTCTCCCATTTTTATTAAATTGGGCATTTCTTATTTACATTTCAAATGTTATTCCTTTTCCCGGTTTCCTGTCCATCAGCCCCCTAACAACTCCCCTTCCCGTTCTAAATGGGTGTCCCCTCCCCATCGAACCCCCATTACTGCCCTCTCCAACATTCCCTACACTGGGGGTTCAACCTTGGTAGTACCAAGGGCTTCCCCTTCCACTGTTGCCCCAACAATGTTATTTACTGCTACCTACGCAGGGTCAGTCCATGTGTAGTCTTTGGGCAGTGGTTTGGTCCCTGGAAGCTCTGGTTGGTTCTTATGGGGTTGCAAGCCCCTTCAGCTCCTTCAGTCCTTTCCCTAGTTCCTCCAATGGGTGTTCCATTCTCAGTTCAGTGGTTCGCTTCAGGCATTTGACTCTGTATTTGACATGTTCTGGCTGTGTCTTTCAGGAGAGATCTATATCCGGTTCATGTCAGCATGCACTTCTTAGCTTCATCCATCTTATCTAGTTTTGGTGGATATATATCCATATCTATATCTATATCTATATCTATATCTATATCTATATCTATATCTATATCTATATATCTATATATCTATCATCTATCTATCCATCTATCTATCTATCTATATGGACCACATGTGGGGCAGGCTCTGAATGGCCGTTCCTTCATTCTCTGCCCTAAAATTTTCCTCCCTATCCCCTCCTGTGAATATTTTTGTTCCCCCCTTAAAGAAGGAGTGAAGCATCCACATTTTCGTCATCCTTCTTGAGTTTCATGTGGTTTGTGCCTTAGATCTTGTGTATTTCGAGTATAACTAAGAGGCGAGGATGTAAAAGAATCAAATGAATAGCTTGAGGCCAGAGGTTAGTGGTGAACACCAGAGGGAAAGATCATTCTTCCAGAAAGAATTGGCAGGTTTCTGGTAACTCAGCTTTACCAGACTACTTGTCTTGGGTCCACAGAACTCTCTGAGTTGCCAACACCAAGGTATGTTACGCCTACATACACTGGACAGTGTAGAAGGAGATGTCAAAGCCAGATGTCACATTTACACCTATGTAAATAAAAAACAGAGATCATTTACCCAGAAGGATTGCATACAGGTAGCCAACGCTATGATAAATTATGGGAACCTGAATTAACTGACACATGGCCTCCTAGAGTCAGATAAAAGTACCTGCTTGTTTTTATTGATACCCTTTCTGGGTGAGTAGAAGCTCACTACATCGGACTGAAACTGATCATAGAGCAACTAGAAAGCTCTGCTAGGAACTTTCCCCCTAATTTTGCCACTTACTAAGAATGCTGTCCTATAATAGCCCAGCTCTCACGGCCAAAGCCTATGAATAACAGTCAAAGATGTATGAATAGTTTGGAGTCTTTGTTGTGCAGAATTCTGGGTAGGTGGAAATAATGAACAAGACATTAAAGAAGACACTAAGAAAACTCTCATTAGAGTCCAGGAAAGGTGGAAAGGCTCTTTTCTTATTTTGGGCCTGCTGTACTCCATACAAGGAGGGATTGAACCCTATAATATTATATTTAGAATGCACGCCCCATTGCTTCTAAGTCTTAGAGATCAGAGGTTGGCAGAATTCTTCAACTATTTTATTCTTGAAATCCTGTCTGTCCAGTTCTCTGTAAAGTCTATTACTTTGACTATCAGAGAGACCCAGTGAACCTCTAAATCTATCTACAATATCCCCTAATTTGGACCTGGTGGTAGTGGGCAACGAAAAGGACAATGAAAGCAATTTGCAATGAACTTACGTGGCGATGTTTTACACTCTTACAGCTATGAGGTTAGGTGGAATTTTAACATGGATTCCTCACAACTAGGTCAAGAACGTAGAAGCCACAGATGACAAGGCCAAATAGACTCCCTCCAGAACTTCTGGACCTATTAAAGTTGAGCTTTCACCTGACCTCAAGCCCTTCCACTCCCTGCCCAACCTCCTGGATCTTACGTTTGGCATGAATACAGGGTCATGGTCCAAACTCTAACACCCTCAGGCCTGGCCCTGGGACCTCAGGAAGGTGGACACTAGAGAAGTGACGTCTAATGGAACTGCAGAGGACCAATCTCCGTCCACGTTGTCCTTTGCTCACTGATATCTGGTTATTTTTTGGAGAAAGGATTTGAAAGTTTATCATCTGAAGTAGGTGCACAACATTTACAGTTTTATATTCACTGTATAACTGGGTTCACTATGTTACCAAGATCATTGCAACAGAGGGATGCAAAACAGAGACTTTGTGAGTACACATCGATGAATATATGTAAAGAAAGACACCTTGGAAGGAATGCACAATAAGAAAATGAAATCCAATATCCAATAAATTAAAGGTCTGGAGGGAAATACTGACTTTTGGGAAACCAGGAAAACCTAGGAAATTGGAATGTATGTCACAGGAATGGATCTGGGAATAAAATTATTATGCAGAAGAATGTCTTCCATCCCGTGTCCCGTGATGTTTTATCCCCATGCCAAGCCCCTGAAGCAATCTGCCCTTTCAGAGCAGGTAACTACTAATGGAGCAAAGAGAAATCTCTAGCTTTAGAGGGAGGAGATATGGAAAGGGTTCCATTGTGTCACTGGAGAGCCTCCTGGAGATGGCACCTCAGAATCTGGTCACCATAGGGAAAGCTGGTTAGCAGGAGGCCCTGGCAGTTCCCAGTGACGTCATCCAAATGCTCTCCTGCAACCTGGCCTTCTAGACAGAGTAGCGTAAACTGCAATAAAAGGATACACTTGAAAGTAAAACTTGGAGGAAATGCCCTGGCATATCTACATTATCACTGTGAACTGTGACATTACTCTCTTGGCTTCTGTGGCCAGACATGAGGGCTCTGAAGCTATGCTGCCTCCTGTGAACTGTGAATGAGCTTGTGTCACACGAAGCATGTGAATGCAGTGAGAAGACAGTAGGAGGACCTTGTGACACTGCCCTCCCAATGGAGACATGGAAGTGTTGACAATCACAGTGGGTGAGTCTCAAGCTGCACTTTGAGACGCAGCCAGGCTACATTTCACCTGTCAGCTCACTTCCTGCACATCCACCACAGGCCAAGGGCAGGCTCAGATTAAGCTCTGTTGAAGACAGGCGCTGTCCCTTGTGAGTTGCATCCCAGGGTATGCGGAAGACCATTCAGCCTCCTGTGATGTGGGAGATCAGAGTAGTAAGAGGCAGACAGAGGGGACAGTTCTGTGTTTGTTCTTCTGGGCTACCATAACTACATCTTCCAGGCTAAGGATTTGCTCATGGGAGTCTGCTGTCTCACATGTGTAAAGGCCAAGCTGTCGGAAGTCTCAATAACACAACTGGCTCCAGGCTGCTTTCTCAGTCACTGGGATTTTCACGCAGTCCTTCGTACCTTGTCTTCTAGAAGCACAAATTCTTGTCTGGCCTCATATGGACAAGGCATATTTTCTCACTCTCTCCTTCTAGAGACCAGTAGGAACACATATACTGGATAGCCATGCTTATTGTCTAAACTGGCAGGCGTCCAGGTAGGGCATTAGTGGGTACAGCATCATATCTCAGCATCTCTTCCTGTAAGGGTTGGAGCAGAACTCCCCCATCTCATCCTGGGTGACGATGTAGATTAGACCCATCAGATTAAATAAAGAATTGAAAAACTCT
Source organism: Rattus norvegicus (assembly GCF_021556685.1). Classification (NCBI taxonomy): domain Eukaryota; kingdom Metazoa; phylum Chordata; class Mammalia; order Rodentia; family Muridae; genus Rattus; species Rattus norvegicus. Next base: position 5,848,840 of record NC_141548.1, on the reverse strand, counting down.
CCTGGGGGTGAAGTGGTGAGGAAATCATGTTGCCGTCCCATAAATGCACTGCTATGAGCAAGCTTCAGACAGCCTGGGGGGTGCAGCCTGCAGCAGAGACCACAGGCCTTTGGTGGAGAATGATTCAGTTCAGAACTGGGAAGGGAGAAGGATGGTTGATATTGTTCCAGTAGATCTCACTGCCTATAAAAAGAGTTTCTTCTAGATCAATGAATGGTTCTTGTAAAGCAGCTCCTGGACTGGACTACTGAGACCAACCATGAGCCCACCAGACTGGTCTTTCCAACCAACAGACAAAAGTATCCACTCGAATGATACATAGATACATACACAGAATACCAGGATGGATACAGAGTTTCTTCAGTTCCATGAATGAGGTATTCAGCAGGTGAGATGGCAGCAGATAAAGGTAATTGTTGCCAACTCCCTACACCTGAGCTCCTTCCTAGGACCTACATGATTGAAGGAAAGAACAAACCCCTCACAACTTGTCCTCAGATTTTTATGTAGTTTGGTTTTCCGGTCTTGGTTCACAGAAGCAAAGACATCTGGTTTTCCAATCCCATTTGACATGGGACCAGTACCTTCAACCGAATGTTCCTTCCTGGAAAGCTGCAGCCTGTCAGCGTGGCTCAGTGGTTTGTGAACTGCAAGTGTCCGTCTGGGAAGGTGGTCGTGTTCATCCAGCCCACCTGCCCCTATTGCAGAAAGACCCAAGAAATCCTCAGTCAACTGCCTTTCAAACCTGGTCTTATGGATTCGTGAACATCACAGCCACTAACAACACCAATGAGATTCAAGATTATTTACAACAGCTCACTGGATGGAGAACAGTTCCTCAGGTCTTCATAGGTAAAGAAAGACAGCATAGGCAGACGCAGCGATCTGATCTCCATGCCACACAATGGGGAGCTGATGACCTGACTGGAGGAGATTAGAGCTCTGCGGTTAGGAAAGTGGTGCAGTCAGAGCCCATGCCGAGAGCCATCATCCAGCCATTCCGACGGTCTGTGCCCCTGAGAGATGATGTGCATCACAGAGGATGTCACTACTTTTTGGTGATGGGGATTTTCAACAAATTGGCTTTTATTTCTTCTTTTCCTCAGTGCTAAAACCTTTGCTGTTTGCCTCTAACCATGGGGATGAGAAGCTTAACAGACAACACTGGCTTGATTTTCCACTCTTCATGTGCTGACACATCTCTCCCATCCAGTTCTTCTAAACCCCCATTGTATCTGTTTCTGGTTTCTTGCCATGCTGGTCAGCTGAAGTCATTTTGCAGAAGTCCACTTCCTGAATGGTTATTAAATCAATGGATATTGTGAATTCGTTCATGAGCCACACTCAGGCCTTTCCCTCCCTCCTGCAAGCACCGTCCCACTTCTGCATTCACAGCTCTCAGCCAGTGTTCTCAACCTTGCCCTCCCACAACCCACAGAAGTTCACACTTGTATGAGCACGCTGTTTGAAAAATCAGATGAAGAGCTTTAGCATACTTGGTCCTCACTGTAGCCATAATAACATAGACGACAGAGCTGATGGTTCATTCATCTCTATTCGTAAAGGAGATTAAGAAAATCCCAAGAAGTTTTATGTTGATCCTAGTCAGAGTACCAGCAAAGTCAAATATGAAATGCAAAATTGCAGAGCTCTCCTACCAAGAATATCTGTATCAAAACTTGTTTGCAAAACACTGTCCTAAAGAATTTCCTCCATTCACACTTTGACATTTTGTTTTGATGTCTTGCTATGACATTTAAGTATCATGGAACTGTAGGTCTCTTCTCTGGTCTCCAGTGAGAAGGACACATTCCTAATAATGATGTATCTGTAGATGACTAAAAAAGAAAAAAGAAGATCAGGATTAAAGTTCTGGGTTAATGGTGTGACTTCCTACCTCAAACATCCAGACTAGAAGTAAATTTGAATTTACATTAAATGGAAATCCCTCACATGTTTCCCCTCTATTTTTGTGGTTTTGTTAATCTCAGATGAAGACAATTCAACAACCAAGAATAACCTTTAGAATCATATTCTCCTCCTCACTAAAATACTTGAACAAATGGCACACTAAAAGATCAAAACGAAGGAATGGTTAGAATCAAAAGCTACATCTGGGTCAGCTCTAACTCTTAGTCAAGGTGACTTTAGATACGCACCTTAATGCCCATGGATTGCTCACATAGGACTCTGTAGAGTGTTGTTTCTACTGCCTCACTTTAAGCTCTAGGCAGACCAAGCTATCAAACCTGCCCAGGTCTCTTTGGATTGCACATAAAAGACACATACATTAAGATACTTTTGATGAGATGGCTCAGTGGCCAGGTTATTCTAAGCCTCCTCCAAATAGGATGCCCTCCTTTTTACTCACAGCTCAGCACCTCTAAGTCTGCCCTCAGCGCAGTTGCTCAGTTGCCTTTAGTCATAGCTCAGAGCCCAAATCTGCTCTCAACTTATTGTGTTTATAGCCTCCTGCCTGCTACACCAAGCCCAGTCTGGGAGGCCACCAATGGCCACTCAACCCTAGATCTCAAATGGCTGGTAGCTCTTACTCCCTCTGAAGTATTAAATCCCTTCACCTCTCCTGTGTCTCCTAGCCTGCCTGGAGGAAAACTAGAAGACCTGCCTATGCCACCCAGCTGGTTGGCCAACAGCATCTTTATTGAACTCTCAAGAATCAGTGTTCACAGGAAGATTCCTGATCTAAGCATCAAAACCACACCCTACGGGACTCAACGCCTGTCTCTGGTTTAAAGTGGGAGACAGAGTAGTTAGAATTGGATAATTGAAATTCAAATAATAATGATACATATGTTACTAATTATGCCTTGATAAAAGGCTCCTAGAGAGTGGAAATGGGTAACATTTAAGGCAAAAGGGAAAAAGCCCTAATGCAGCAAACACAGTGGACCTGCCAGAAATGCTGGGGTCTTTCTGCACATCTGAATTTGGACTTGAACTTCTTCAGACAACTTCTTGATCACTCCATGCATCCTGAGAAGAATAGAACAAATAGAAAAACAAAACAAAACAAAATAAAATAAAAAATCACCAAAATGGAAAAAAAGCAAAAGCAAAAGCAAAAAACAAAACAAAACAAAAAACAAAAAACTTAAAACAGGAGGACTGAGGGAAGATTGCTTGAGGTCTTCATAGTTAACTACAACTACTAGCTACCAATGGCTTTCAATACAAAAATTATTTATTATTTTACTTGAAGCTTCTGTCTGGGTCAAAGAAACAGTATTTGGAAGCAGCACCACCAGGAAACTGGAACAAATAATACTATAGAGCTCACACTGATTATTACCGTGGTGACTGAGGGCACAGCAGAGAATACTGGTGTGAGACAATGAGTCTTTTGGTGTTCTAGATGCTTGCAATATCTATGACTCTAAAATGAGTTAGGGCCATCCTGAAATCATGACTAAATGGACTCTTCCATTTCTTTGGAGCACAAGATCTGTCATCCAATTGACTGACTATGATTAGTACTTGGGACCTACCCTCTGTACTAAGGCTAAGGCTTCTGATGGAAAATCCTTCACCAAAACAGTGAATGGGCCATGGTGGTGCCAGCCAACAACCATGTCCTGCGTCCACCCTGCAGCCTCCAGAAGAGGTTTGAAGAGGTCAAAGTTACCAACATTTTATTTGTGGCTTTGACTTGTTGTCACTTTTTATTTTAAATAAAGTTCGATTTCTGTCATAATTCCTTCTAATTTCTTCCTCACATGAAACTTCACTTGTGACCTCAAATTCTATTCATGAAGTGTTACTTTTCTCTGGAATAGGCTAAGGTTTGTATTTTCCTTTTATACCTTGCTGTGATGGCTAATTGTAGCTGTCTAAATGATGCAGTCTTGAGCAATTGACGCCATCAGAATGGCTGGCAGGCTGTGGCTTTGGCATTTTCTTAATGGCAATTGATGTATGGGGACTTAGCCCACTGTGGGTGGTACCAGACCTAGTAAGGGGAGGAGAGGTCATAGAGAAAGGTAGCTGAGCAGATGAATAATCAGAGTTCCTATCTGTTGTCAAGCTGCTGCCTTGTGTTCTTTTTTTTTTTTTAACAAAGAGAGCTTTTTATTAACTTGAGTGTTTCTTATTTACATTTCCCTTTCCCCGGTTTCCAGGCAAACATCCCCCTAATCCCTCCCCCTCCCCTTCTTTATGGGTGTTCCTCTCCCCACCCTCCCCCCATTACTGCCCTCCCCCCAACACTCACGTTCACTGGGGGTTCAGTCTTAGCAGGACCAAGGGCTTCCCCTTCCACTGGTGATCTTACTAGAATATTCATTGCTACCTATGAGGTCAGAGTCCAGGGTCAGTCCATGTATACTCTTTAGGTAGTGGCTTAGTCCCTGGAAGCTCTGGTTGATTGGCATTGTTGTTCATAAGGGGTATCGAGCTCCTTCAAGCTCTTCGAGTTCTTTCTCTGATTCCTTTAACAGGGGTCCCGTTCTCAGTTCAGTGGTTTGCTGCTGGCATTCGCCCCTGTATTTGCTGTATTCTGGCTGTGTCTCTCAGGAGCGATCTACATCCGGCTCCTGTAAGCCTGCACTTTTTTGTTGCATTCATCTTGTCTAATTGGATGGCTGTATATGTATGGGCCACATGTGGGGCAGGCTCTGAATGGTGTTCCTTCTGTGTCTGTTTTAATCTTTGCCTCTCTATTCCCTGCCAAGGGTATTCTTGTTCCCCTTTTAAAGAAGGAGTGAAGCATTCACATTTTGATCATCTGTCTTGAGTTTCATTTGTTCTAGGCATTTAGGGTAATTCAAGCATTTGGGCTAATAGCCACTTATCAGTGAGTGCATACCATGTATGTCTTTCTGTGTTTGGGTTAGCTCACTCAGGATGATATTTTCCAGTTCCAACCATTTGCCTACGAATTTCATAAAGTCGTTGTTTTTGATAGCTGAGTAATATTCCATTGTGTAGATGTACCACATTTTCTGTATCCATTCCTCTGTTGAAGGGCATCTGGGTTCTTTCCAGCTTCTGGCTATTATAAATAAGGCTGCAATGAACATAGTGGAACACGTGTCTTTTTTATATGTTGGGGCATCTTTTGGGTATATGCCCAAGAGAGGTATAGCTGGATCCTCAGGCAGTTCAATGTCCATTTTTCTGAGGATCCTCCAGACTGATTTCCAGAATGGTTGTACCAGTTTGCAATCCCACCAACAATGGAGGAGTGTTCCTCTTTCTCCACATCCTCGCCAGCATCTGTTGTCCCCTGAGTTTTTGATCTTAGCCATTCTCACTGGTGTGAGGTGAAATCTCAGGGTTGTTTTGATTTGCATTTCCCTTATGACTAAAGATGTTGAACATTTCTTTAGGTGTTTCTCCGCCATTCGGCATTCCTCAGCTGTGAATTCTTTGTTTAGCTCTGAGCCCCATTTTTTAATAGGGTTATTTGTTTCCCTGCGGTCTAACTTCTTGAGTTCTTTGTATATTTTGGATATAAGGCCTCTATCTGTTGTAGGATTGGTAAAGATCTTTTCCCAATCTGTTGGTTGCCGATTTGTCCTAACCACTGTGTCCTTTGCCTTACAGAAGCTTTGCAGTTTTATGAGATCCCATTTGTCAATTCTTGATCTTAGAGCGTAAGCCATTGGTGTTTTGTTCAGGAAATTTTTTCCAGTGCCCATGTGTTCCAGATGCTTCCCTAGTTTTTCTTCTATTAGTTTGAGTGTGTCTGGTTTGATGTGGAGGTCCTTGATCCACTTGGACTTAAGCTTTGTACAGGGTGATAAGCATGGATCGATCTGCATTCTTCTACATGTTGACCTCCAGTTGAACCAGCACCATTTGCTGAAAATGCTATCTTTTTTCCATTGGATGGTTTTGGCTCCTTTGTCAAAAATCAAGTGACCATATGTGTGTGGGTTCATTTCTGGGTCTTCAATTCTGTTCCATTGGTCTATCTGTCTGTCTCTGTACCAATACCATGCAGTTTTTATCACTATTGCTCTGTAATACTGCTTGAGTTCAGGGATAGTGATTCCCCCTGAAGTCCTTTTATTGTTGAGGATAGCTTTAGCTATCCTGGGTTTTTTGTTATTCCAGATGAATTTGCAAATTGTTCTGTCTAACTCTTTGAAGAATTGGATTGGTATTTTGATGGGGATTGCATTGAATCTGTAGATCGCTTTTGGTAAAATGGCCATTTTTACTATATTAATCCTGCCAATCCATGAGCATGGGAGATCTTTCCATCTTCTGAGGTCTTCTTCAATTTCCTTCTTCAGTGTCTTGAAGTTCTTATTGTACAGATCTTTTACTTGCTTTGTTAAAGTCACTCCGAGGTACTTTATATTATTTGGGTCTATTATGAAGGGTGTCGTTTCCCTAATTTCTTTCTCAGCGTGTTTCTCTTTTGTATAGAGGAAGGCAACTGATTTATTTGAGTTAATTTTATACCCAGCCACTTTGCTGAAGTTGTTTATCAGCTTTAGTAGTTCTCTGGTGGAACTTTTGGGATCACTTAAATATACTATCATATCATCTGCAAATAGTGATATTTTGACTTCTTCTTTTCCGATCTGTATCCCCTTGACATCCTTTTGTTGTCTGATTGCTCTGGCTAGAACTTCAAGAACTATATTGAATAAGTAGGGAGAGAGTGGGCAGCCTTGTCTAGTCCCTGATTTTAGTGGGATTGCTTCAAGTTTCTCTCCATTTAGTTTAATGTTAGCAACTGGTTTGCTGTATATGGCTTTTACCATGTTCAGGTATGGGCCTTGAATTCCTATTCTTTCCAGGACTTTTATCATGAAGGGGTGTTGAATTTTGTCAAATGCTTTCTCAGCATCTAATGAAATGATCATGTGGTTTTGTTCTTTCAGTTTGTTTATATAATGGATCACGTTGATGGTTTTCCGTATATTAAACCATCCCTGCATGCCTGGGATGAAGCCTACTTGGTCATGGTGGATGATTGTTTTGATGTGCTCTTGAATTCGGTTTGCCAGAATTTTGTTGAGTATTTTTGCGTCGATATTCATAAGGGAAATTGGTCTGAAGTTCTCTTTCTTTGTTGTGTCTTTGTGTGGTTTAGGTATAAGAGTAATTGTGGCTTCGTCGAAGGTATTCGGTAGTGATCCATCTGTTTCAATTTTGTGGAATAGTTTGGATAATATTGGTATGAGGTCTTCTATGAAGGTTTGATAGAATTCTGCACTAAACCCGTCTGGACCTGGGCTCTTTTTGGTTGGGAGACCTTTAATGACTTCTTCTATTTCCTTAGGAGTTATGGGGTTGTTTAACTGGTTTATCTGTTCCTGATTTAACTTCGGTACCTGGTATCTGTCTAGGAAATTGTCCATTTCCTGAAGATTTTCAAGTTTTGTTGAATATAGGTTTTTATAGTAAGATCTGATGATTTTTTGAATTTCCTCTGAATCTGTTGTTATGTCTCCCTTTTCATTTCTGATTTTGTTAATTTGGACGCACTCTCTGTGTCCTCTCTTTAGTCTGGCTAAGGGTTTATCTATCTTGTTGATTTTCTCAAAGAACCAACTTTTGGTTTTGTTGATTCTTTCTATGGTCCTTTTTGTTTCCACTTGGTTGATTTCAGCTCTGAGTTTGATTATTTCCTGCTTTCTACTCCTCCTGGGTGTATTTGCTTCTTTTTGTTCTAGAGCTTTTAGGTGTGCTGTCAAGCTGCTGACATATGCTCTTTCCTGTTTCTTTCTGCAGGCACTCAGCGCTATGAGTTTTCCTCTTAGCACAGCTTTCATTGTGTCCCATAAGTTTGGGTATGTTGTACCTTCATTTTCATTAAATTCTAAAAAGTTTTTAATTTCTTTCTTTATTTCTTCCTTGACCAGGTTATCATTGAGTAGAGCATTGTTCAATTTCCAAGTATATGTGGACATTCTTCCTTGATTGTTATTGAAGACCAGTTTTAGGCCGTGGTGGTCCGATAGCACGCATGGGATTATTTCTATCTTTCTGTACCTGTTGAGGCTCGTTTTTTGACCAATTATATGGTCAATTTTGGAGAAAGTACCATGAGGAGCTGAGAAGAAGGTATATCCTTTTGCTTTAGGATAGAATGTTCTATAAATATCCGTTAAGTCCATTTGGCTCATGACTTCTCTTAGTGTGTCGACATCACTGTTTAATTTCTGTTTCCATGATCTGTCCATTGATGAGAGTGGGGTGTTGAAATCTCCCACTATTATTGTGTGAGGTCCAATGTGTGTTTTGAGCTTTAGTAAGGTTTCTTTTACATATGTAGGTGCCCTTGTATTTGGGGCATAGATATTTAGGATTGAGAGTTCATCTTATTGGATTTTTCCTTTGATGAATATGAAGTGTCTTTCCTTATCTTTTTTGATGACTTTTAGTTGGAAATTGATTTCATTTGATATTAGAATGGCTACTCCAGCTTGCTTCTTCTGACCATTTGCTTGGAAAGTTGTTTTCCAGCCTTTCACTCTGAGGTAGTGTCTGTCTTTGTCTCTGAGGTGTGTTTCCTGTAGGCAGCAGAATGCAGGGTCCTCGTTGCGTATCCAGTTTCTATGTCTTTTTATTGGGGAGTTGAGGCCATTGATGTTGAGAGATATTAAGGAATAGTGATTATTGCTTCCCGTTATATTCATATTTGGATGTGAGGTTATGTTTGTGTGCTTTCATTCTCTTTGTTTTGTTGCGAAGACGATTAGTTTCTTGCTTCTTCTAGGGTATAGCTTGCCTCATTATGTTGGGCTTTACCATTTATTATCCTTTGTAGTGCTGGATTTGTAGAAAGATATTGTGTAAATTTGGTTTTGTCATGGAATATCTTGCTTTCTCCATCTATGTTAATTGAGAGTTTTGCAGGATACAATAACCTGGGCTGGCATTTGTGTTCTCTTAGAGTCTGTATGACATCAGTCCAGGATCTTCTGGCCTTCATAGTTTCTGGCGAGAAATCTGCTGTGATTCTGATAGGTCTGCCTTTATATGTTACTTGACCTTTTTCCCTTACTGCTTTTAATATTCTTTCTTTATTTTGTGCGTTTGGTGTTTTGACTATTATGTGACGGGAGGTGTTTCTTTTCTGGTCCAATCTATTTGGAGTTCTGTAGGCTTCTTGTATGCCTATGGGTATCTCTTTTTTTAGGTTAGGGAAGTTTTCTTCTATGATTTTGTTGAAGATATTTACTGGTCCTTTGAGCTGGGAGTCTTCAATCTCTTCTATACCTATTAACCTTAGGTTTGATCTTCTCATTGAGTCCTGGATTTCCTGTATGTTTTGGACCAGTAGCTTTTTCCGCTTTACATTATCTTTGACAGTTGAGTCAATGATTTCTATGGAATCTTCTGCTCCTGATATTCTCTCTTCCATCTCTTGTATTCTGTTGGTGAGGCTTGTATCTACAGCTCCTTGTCTCTTCTTTTGGTTTTCTATATCCAGGGTTGTTTCCATGTGTTCTTTCTTGATTGCTTCTATTTCCATTTTTAGTTCCTTCAACTGTTTGATTGTGTTTTCCTGGAATTCTTTCAGGGATTTTTGCGATTCCTCTCTGTAGGCTTCTACTTGTTTATTAATGTTTTCCTGTGTTTCCCTAAGGGAGTTCTTCATGTCTTTCTTGAAGTCCTCCAGCATCATGATCAAATACGATTTTGAAACTAGATCTTGCTTTTCTGGTGTGTTTGGATATTCCATGTTTGTTTTGGTAGGAGAATTGGGCTCCGATGATGCCATGTAGTCTTGGTTTCTGTTGCTTGGGTTCCTGTGCTTGCCTCTCGCCATCAGATTATCTCTAGTGTTACTTTGTTCTGCTATTTCTGACAGTGGCTAGACTGTCCTATAAGCCTGTGTGTCAGGAGTGCTGTAGACCTGTTTTCCTCTCTTTCAGTCAGTTATGGGGACAGAGTGTTCTGCTTTCAGGCGTGTAGTTTTTCCTCTCTACAGGTCTTCAGCTGTTCCTGTGGGCCTGTGTCTTGAGTTCACCAGGCAGGTCACTTGCAGCAGAAAGGTTGGTCTTACCTGTGGTCACGAGGCTCAAGTTCGCTCGTGGGGTGCTGCCCACGGGCTCTCTGTGGCGGCAGCAACCAGGAAGATATGCGCCGCCCCTTCCGGGAGCTTCAGTGCACCAGGGTTCCAGATGGCCTTTGGTGTTTTCCTCTGGCGTCCGAGATGTGTATGCAGGGTGCAGTCTCTTCTGGTTTCCCAGGCGTGTCTGCCTCTCTGAGGGTTTAGCTCTCCCTCCCACGGGATTTGGGTGCAGAGAACTGTTTATCCGGTCTGTTTCCTTCAGGTTCCGGCGGTGTCTCAGGCCGGGGTCCTGCCGCTCCTGGGCCCTCCCCCACGGGAGCCCAGAGGCCTTATACAGTTTCCTCTTGGGCCAGGGATGTGGGCAGGGGTGGGCAGTGTTGGTGGTCTCTTCCACTCTGCAGCCTTAGGAGTGCCCACCTGACCAGGCGGTGAGGTCTCTTTCCCACAGGGTCTGGGAGCAGAGAGCTGCTCGGGCCGGGATCCGCGGGCGTGGGACCTCCGGCAAACACAGGACGTGCCAGGTCCTAGATGAACTCTGCCTCTGTGTGTCCCGATCTCACCAGGCAGCTCTCTTGCAGCAGACAAGTTGGTCTTACCTGTGGTCCCGAGGCTCAAGTTTGCTCGCGGGGTGCTGCCCAAGGGCTCTCTGCGGCGAGAGCCTGCCTTGTGTTCTCATCTCGTATTCCATTGATGATGAACTGTAATTTATGGGGTGAATAAAACCTTCACTTTCCCACATTGGCATTTTTATGTTTCCTATAACAATAGGAAACTAATTTGAACATTCGGAATTTTCTTGAGATCTGCTCTGATAATCCCTCCTCCTGAAGGTTTTTAAATCAATACACACAGTTCCTGGACACTCTAATCTGTTGAAATATTCGCTCTGCCAACCGCATGACACTGCTTAAGTAACTATCACATTTTTTTCTCATGACAATTTTTCCTTCCTCTTTTTTTTTCTTTAAAATTATCTTTCTAAACATGTTAGCTCTTTGTACTTTAAAAGTTGTCCTTTTTCCCATAGTAGAATATTTATATTCAAATTCATGCGTTTCATAAAAGTGGGTGATTTATTGTAGTAAAATTTTCTAGTCACTATTTATTGTATTAATTTTATTAATTCATCAAAAACTGACCTTATTATATTATCTACTTATCCATAAAGATATAAAAGCTTTGATTTATTCCAGTCTTTAATGTCTTTCAGAACATCAGCTGGAAAGTTCTTACATGTGTTCAGGATGGATCGTGGGTACTTCCTATGTCTTCTTACTAATAGTATGCTTTATAAGTGTGCTTATCCAGGGTGTTTTGTTATATATTTTAAGACTATTTTGAGTAGAATATTTCCCTGATTTCTTTCCCATTGTTTGTTTTTGGTATACAGGAAAGATAATGAGTTTTGTGTGTTATTTTGCATTCTACTACTTTAATGAATGTATTTTCAGCTTTAAGAAACTTAATTTTTTAGAGACAACTTGTCTGTTTAGCATCACTTCTAGCTAATTCATAGTTGTCTTTGCATTAAATATTTTAATCCACATCATTTTATTTTATATTTTCAGATGATTTTGAGGGGAATTTTTCCCAGATTTTCTCATGGTATGAATTGGATTGGCATAAAGGAAGGCTAAGAAATTTTGTGTGTTCACATTGTATTGTGCTTTTATGAATGTATTTATCAGTCTTAAGAGACGGTGATATATTTTTAGAGTTTTTAAAATAGAATCAGGTCATCTGTAAATGAGGACATTTTGACTTCTTCATTTTTCATTTGGGTTACCCAAGTTCACCACCCATCACTGATGCTTATTGTCATTGATTCCACTTTTCCTCTGGGTTTCTCTCTTGTCTCTTTTCATTGTTGCTACTCCCCCCGCCCCTTGTCCATCCTTCCCTGCCTCTACCTAGGTCCCTCCATCCCTCTGCCTCCCATGATTATGTTGTTCCCCCTTCTAAGTGGGTTTCAAGCATCCACAATTTGGCCTTCTGACATGTTACCCTTCATGTGATCAATGAATTGTACAGTGGGTCTTCTGAACTTTTGGGCTAACATCCATTTGTCATTAAATACATACCATGTTATGTCCTTTTCGATCTCTGCTACTTCACTATTTTCCAGTTCCATCCCTTTGCCTACAAAGGTCCTGGTGTATTCATTTTTGATACCCGAGTACTGTTCCTCTGTTTGAATAGAGCGCACTTTCTACATTCATTCCTCAGTTGAGTTGAGGTCTATCGTAGTTCTTTCCAGCATTTGACTAATATAAGTAAGGCTGCTATGAACATATTCAACCACACGTCCTTGTCATATGTGGATCAGGTTTGAGTATATGCGCTGAAGTGAGTGGTAAAGCTGGGTCTTCAGGTAAAGCTATTTGCAATGTTTCCTGATCCTCCACATTGATATCCAGAGTGGCTATACAGCTAGTAATCACACCAACAATGGAGGAGTGTTCCACTTTCTCTACATCCCAGCCCACTTTGCTACTGCCTCAGTTTTCTATCTTAGCCATTCTGATTGGTGGAATGAAGGATCTCAGATTCGTTTTGATTTGCCTTTTTCTGATAACTAAGGATGTCGAACATTTCTTGATGAGTTTCTCAGGCACTGAGATCCTCAGGTGAGAATTCTTGGTTTAGCTCTCTATCCCAGTTTAAAAGTCGGGTTATTTGGTTGTCTGGGAGTTTACCTATTTGAGTACTGTGTATATTTGGAATGTTGGCACTCTCTCAGATGTAGGGTTGGTAAAACTCTTTTCTGAATCTGTAGCTTGCTGATTTGTCCTATTGGCAGTGTCCTTTGCTTTAAAGAAAATTTTCAGATTGTTGAGATTTTATACATTTACTGTTGATCTTAGAACCTGACCCTTTGGTATTCTGTTCTGACAACTTTCTCCTGTGCAAATGTGTTCTACGCACTTTGTGACACTTTCTCTTCTATTAGCTTCTGCATGTTTGGTTTTATGTGGATTTCCTTGATTCACTTGTACTTGAACTATGTAGAAAGAGATAGAAATGGATCCATTGGCACTCAACTACATGCAGACCACCAGTTAGGGTAGCATCATTTCTTAAAATGCCTTCTGTTATGTTCAAAGTCCTCAGTCATCAGGGAAATGCAAATCAAAACAACCCTGAGATTCCACTTCACACCAGTCAGAATGGCTAAGACCAAAAACTCAGGTGTTAGCAGATGCTGGCGAGAATGCAGAGAAAGAGGAACACTCCTCCACTGTTGGTAGGATTGCAAACCGGGCAACCTCTCTGGAAATCAGTCTGGAGTTTCTTCAAAAATTGAACGTTGCACTGCCTGAGGACCCAGCTATACCTCTCCTGGGCATATACCCAAAAGATGCTCCAACATATAATGAAGGCACATGGTCCACTAAGTTCATAGCAGCCGTATTCATAACAGCCAGAAGCTGGGAAAAACGCAGATGCCCTTCAACAGAGGAATGGATACAGAAAATGGGGCACATCTACACAGTGGAGTACTACTCAGCTATCAAGAACAATGACTTCATGGAAATTTTACGTCAATGGAAGGAACTAGAAAATATCATCCTGAGTGAGGAAACCCAATCACAAGAAAACACACATCGTATGCACTCACTGATAAGTGGCAATTAGCACAAATCTCAGATTACCCAAGATGCAATCCACAGACCACATGAAGCTCAAGAAGGATGACCAAAGTGAGGAAGCTTCAGTCCCTCTCAGAAGGGGGAACAAAAATACTCACAGGAGGAAGTGTGGAGATGAAGTCTGGAGCAGAGACTGAGGAAAGGCTACCCAGGGACTGCCCTAACTGGGGATCCAGTCTATATACATCCACCAACCTCAGACAATATTGGTGATGCCAAGAAGTGCGAGCTGACAGGAGCCTGATATAGCTGTCTTCTGAAAGGCACTGCCAGAGCATGACAAATACAGAGGCGGATGTTTGAAGTCCACCATTGAACTGAGAACAATGGAGGAGGCAGAGAAAGGATTGAAGGAGCTGAAGGGGTTTGCAACCCCATAACAACAATAATACCAACCAACTACAGCTCCAAGAGACTAAACCACCATTCAAATGGTACACATGGACAGACCCAGGGCTCCAGCAGCATGTGTAGAAAAGGATTGGCTTGTTGGGCATCAATGAGAGAAGAAGCCCTTGGTCCTGCGAGGCTCTATGCCCCAGTGTAGGAGAATGTCAGGGCAGGGTGGCAGGAAGGGTTGGGTGGGGGGAAGAAACCTTCAGAGAAACAGGGTGAGGGGGATGGGGTAGGGGGATATGGGTGTGAAACAGAGAAAGGCTATAACATTTGAATGTAACTAAAAACAAATAAAGAATAAAAAAATTTAAAAAGGCATAACAAATGCAAAAGATTGTGGTGCCATTCCATAGTTGTGATGTGTTTCTTCTGTGAGAGCATACTGGTTAACTCACTTCTCTATGAATGTTTTCTTATTTGAAAGTAAATAATGGGATCATCTGTGGAGTGGTTAGTAAGAATAAAAGCATCGCCTAACATGAATAGGTCCCTCCAGAGCGTGTGCTTAATATTCTAGGAATAGAGCAATTAGCTGGGGGGGGGGTTAAAAACAAAAACCAAACAAAAGAAGAACATCAACGATTAAAATAAATTTTGTATGCTGGGATTAAGGCGTGTGCCAACTTTGATCAGCTTTGTAGATGCTTCTAATAAACACACACACACGTCCTATCACAGTTCTAGCAGTCGCCAGCAGAGGGAGCTGTGAGGTAGTGTGTGCTTCTTCCTTTCCAAGACACCCCAAGGCCTCAGGCCTGCATCCAGTATGCTGGAAGGAAGAGCAGTCTGGTTGAAATTCCTGCTGCCATGGCAGATTCTGCAGGAACATTTTCCTTTGACCACAAGGAGCCTGTGTGGAGGAGACCTCTTGGCGGGTCCTCAAGGACTCTGCATGTCCTATTCTACAGGGAGAAGCCCAGATAGGTCTTTGAGAAAGGTCAGTGAGTTGTTGGGGAAGTCTCTGATTGTGTGGCAGAGGGCCGGGAATGGCTGAAAGAATGGTTGCTTCCCTGAGGGCAAAGGATAGACCTTCTAGGGCTCTCACCTCCTACTTTATATTTTCACCTGGTGGCTTATTATTCATATTTTCTTAATGGGATACAACTATGGTCTTGGTGAGCATCTTGTTTCTCTGATTCTTAATCAGTGCTTTGTTGTCACAACTTTTTGAGCTTACTCCAGCCCCTGGGACTTATTCATACCTCCAAATTTCTCTGACTTTTGAGATTCCTAATATTTGTGGCAAACTGAGTGACAAAAGCAATGAATTAGCCTGGTGCCCAGTGCATATGGATCTGTGGGTGTATAGATATCATAAGCCTCTAGGATACACTCTAGGAAAGCAGCAGTGTGCTCTTAGGTCCCCTGTGTGACCTCACTTAACTTTGCCAATTTGTGGGCTTCTATTCTGCTGCTCTCAGAAATGGAAACTCCTGGAATAGATGTATAGTGTCCCATTACCTTTGCCATTGTTAGAATATTAGTGGGGGTAAGTTTGTTGAAATATACTCTCAAGAACATTATCCAAATCAGTGCTTCTTGTGTGCTGTATATATGAAGTACCAAGTTCACAGACAGATCTGCATGAACTTCCCAAAGCCAGCAAATTGGAGCATGAAGAAAGCCCAAGGCGTCCATTACCAGCATCCTCAGCACCTGCCCCAGGATGGGTAAATTGGATTTGGTGGAAGAAGGGATCTACTGTGATAGCTGGCCTTCATACACCCAGAGAAGGATATACTAGGAGACTTGGGGAAGGATTGTGGGAGAGAGAAACCGGGTGTCGGGGGGCAGTGTGCAGCATGCAATGTGAATAAGTAAAATATGTATAAATAAAAAATAAAATAAAGTTCTTTAACAAAATGGGACACAGTGTATTGTTGTACTAACTCTACTATGTTTACACTAGCGAACACTTTAACAACTAGAGTGACTAGACATGATAAAGTAGGATGCCTCTGTCACTTACAAATACTATTTACACAGCAAAGATAAATGCACGACTTGCAGCCCAAAGATCGATTGTTTCCAGCACATCTATGTGACTCTCCTTCCCTTTATCAGGACTCTGGAGGCCTCTGTTCATCCAGGTCCCACGGATCATCCAAAAGGCAGTCCCTTACCAGCTCTGGTCAAGTGCCCTTGTGCTCTTGGCAGACCTCTGCTCAGGCTGCAGAGGCACTGAAGGGCAGCCTTTTCCATGCGGGGGAAGCCATTATTTCAGCCTTTCCAGACTCTCTGCTACTCAACTGGAGACTTCTGCAGAGGCCTGTCAATCTCAAAACCAGAAGCTTGTCAATCCAAAACCCTAGGATGCCATCCTGCACTCATGATGTGTTGATTACCTGAGATCATACACGTTAACTCTCTTCTTCATGCCTGTTTTCCTTCTTTGAAAGTAAATAATGTGATCATGTGTGGTGTGGGTGGTATGAGCAAAATCTTTACCATGAAGAATAGGGCCATGAAGAGTGTGGACTTAACATTCTAGGTAAAGAGCAAATAGAGGGAATTACCAAAGAAAACAATGGGAATTCTAACAACAATTGCAAGAAAAAAGAAGAGAAAAAAGAAAAAAACTTTATGGGTGCTGGGATTAAAGGCATGTATCAACTCTGACCAGCATTGTAGGTATTTCCAATAAAATATTAAAAAACAAACAACCCGATTATTCTTTTAGCAAGTGCAGCAGAGAAGACTGTGAGAGATCATGTGCTGCTACCACCATGCTATGATTCTGTAGCAACAACTTCCTTGGTGATAGGAGCCTGTATGCAGCAGGCCCCTTGGTGGGCCTTCATCTCAAAAAAAGATGCTTCAGTCATCCAAAAGATTGGACTCCAGTATACTTCAGGCCAGGAAAGAAGCCAGCCACCATGAGTGAAAGAACAAAGGAAAAATTACATTGGAAAAATGTGTGCCTTATTTGGAAGAAATGACCCTAAACTTCTGAAGCATCCATCATCTCCACCCCTCTGTTTTGAGCTTTGCATAGCGATATTGTCCAACTCCAGGTGGGAGTCAGAGGCAGAGCCCTTCCCAGAAAAGACAGACGTGTTTTTGACTCTTACGTCTGTGAGGTTAGGAGGCGTCATAGCACAGATTGAGCACACCTAGGAGAAGAACACAGATGCCACACATGACAATGCCAAATGGACTTTCCCCTGAACTTATGGACCCACTAAAATTGAGGTTTAACCTGACCTCAGGCCATTCGACTCCCTGCCCATCCTGCTGATTCTTATGTTTGTTAGGAATAAAGTATCAAGGGGCAACCCCCAATATCCTCATGCCTGGACTTGGAAATTAAGGAAGACAGATATTGGAGAAGTGATGGCTGTCGGGCTACAATGTAGGAACACGAAGTCCAGGTTGACCTTTGCTCACTGATGACCAATTTAATTGTCTGGCTATATTTGAGAAAGGGATGATGTCCAACTTAATATGTAAAAGAAGGGACAGAAATTTATGATTTTATATTTGCCCTGTAGTTAATCCCTCTATATTCCCAAGAAAAGGAAGTTTTTATTGCAAAAAGTAGGATTGTAAACCATTGACGTTGTGAAATACATGGACGTTTATGTGGAAATACTGCTGGCTATCAAGGAATACCCAGTAAGCAAATATTATTCAGGTTTTATAAAATTAAAAGTATAGGAGAAATATATTGGCCTCTAGGAAACAGGGAAACTTTGGGAATTGGACTGTATGTATGTGCATTGTCTCAGGTGTAGATTTATTATTAAGAGAAATCTCCCTCATTTATGGTCCCTAGGGATTTGGGTGCTAACAAAAATCTCTTATCCAATTCAGGGTTGTAACCAACTCTCCCCATCTAGAGAATTGATGACACCCGATGAAGCAGAGAGAAATATCTAACTTTGGAGGAGAAGTTGCCAAAGGATATTTCCTGGGTCACAGGAGAGGCTGCAGAAAAGGGCCCCATAGAAATTGGTTGCTTTTGGGAGAGCTGGGTAGCAGGTAGGCCATAGAACTTCCCAGTGACGTCATCAGTAATCTCTTCCTTGGACAATCTCTTGTATCTAAGAGAGCACCAGAATCTTCTGTGACGTCACCAGTGTTGTGGTGACAACAAGTGCCTGTGGGATTCCTTCAGTGCCTTTTGGGTTCACAAACAGGCATGTTTCACCAGCTGCTCAAGCTCGTTCAGAAGGAGAGGGGAGACCAAGGAGAGACCAGACCGAGGCAGAAGAAAGCTGGCCTTCTGTCTTGTAAGTACGGAAGAATGAAATCATTCTGGGGAAGGCACAGTGAGTACTGGGTAGAGTCAGGGAACTTCCTCCAGGAGGCAGGTTTGAGCTGAGCCTTTCAGGAGTCGGCCTTACAAGCAGGAGCCTTGGAGTTTGTCAATGGCAGACCAAGAGTCAAGAGTCCTGATGATTAATTTGACAGAGGGCCAGGAATTGGCAGGCCTGCAGTTTCTTTTCTATGAGCCTTTTAATTTCTACTGCCAAGGAATGCCAGGAGGAAGCCCTATGAGGATAACAATGTGCCCATTCATGGTTGGGAGTTGAAGCACTTCATCCTCTAGATTCCTGTAGGTTACTAAGTCTGTGATGACAACAACAAGGAAGGATGAACCCCCTAGTCATGAATTGAGGTCGCAGACACTTTGGGCTTGAACACACGATGAGGGTTTGATGGTGCTATGAACTCCAGGATTGACCTGCTCCACATCTGATATCTGCTGACAATGTCCCAAATCTTTATGTCTGAGGTAGATTCTATCTTTCACGATGAGGGATCATGTAATAGTGAGTGAGGCTTATGTATGGCAATGGAGGTTGGGAAGAGGGAAATAGCTTAAGAGTCCACATTAAGGATAGATTTTCTTCTCTTTCAGGGATTCAACAAGTCTCCAGCCTTTCCTCTTCCTCAACCTCCTTTTTGAGACTCAGAATGGTCTTTTCTACCCATGGGCTATCCAATATGTACATTCACTTGTGTTTATCTATCTACAGGGTTTATTCGGAAGGCATCATCAGAAAATTTCATCAGTAACCATGAAAAGCGTATAAAGAAATTGGAGGAACTAAAATCTGAAATCCAGAAGTGTAAAATCGAGCGGGATGAACTTTCTCAAATCCTGGACCTTTATGTCAATGATGGTTTGAACTACAGGTAGTCATTATGCCCTGTAACCTACTGACTGTCTTGTGCTCTCTCTGCTAAGCCAAGAGACATCAAGAAAGTGTTTCACCTCTCATCCTGGACTTTAAGGAACCTTGGCAGGTGCTGGCCTGTGAGAGAAGCTAGGTGCTGTGTGTTTAGGGTCAACCTCTCTTGTACTTGACCCTGACCTCCTTGGAGTTGGATTGGATTTTTTCAGCAGCTGGAAGGACCTGGTCACACTTGCTGCATCTAAGTGTGTGAATGAAATGCCTGAATGTCCTCACTCTTACTCTGATTTAGGTCGTTATACACTGATTCTATGGCACCTTTATGATAAAGTTGGCATTCTAATTATGTTTGTATATGGGTTGGTATGTATGGATGGATGTGAAAGTATTTGTGTGTGTTTTGCTCAGGATCAGGGAGTCTGGGACCTTTGATTGGGTCTGAGGATTTGTTTGATGAACAGTTTGCAGGTCATGATAGTGATGAGTCTGTGGAGGCCGTCATTGATCAACAGAGCACTTTGCTCCTTCTGTTTACCTTGCTGGCACATAGGACTCTCCTGAGGGGAGGAGGTGTTATGAATCCTCTTCCCTGTAAAAAGTAGTTATGGCCTCTGGGAGTCATGTAACAAGGATTGAGAATCCCTGCTTTCAAAACAAGAGAAATGTCATCACATCTTTCTGTTGGACCCAAGGCTATGGCACAGACTGGAGGAAACATCTTATACTTCTTACACAACTGTTCAATTCCTTCATGCTGACCTGGCCAGATCTTGAAGGTCGGCTCCCTCCATTTGGTCCCCTGGCTCTGCCGTCCAATGCCCAGGATAATTAGTTTAACCAGCACCAATAGGAAGGAGAAAGTTTGTGTTATATACTGGGCTTAGGTAGCCCAGAGAGCACTCTGATTTCACTTATTTATTTATTTATTTATTTATTTATTTATTTATTTATTTATTTTTCTGCTTTGAACTTTATTTTCTTTTTTTAATTATCCAAGGATGGTTTACTGTGACCTAGAAAAGGTCACTGTGGGAATAAATTCTTGGCACTTGTTATTCCCAAACATGCAGCTCTCAGACTTTCCCCCCTCCTATACAGAGGGTCTTTATAGGACCATATCTCACCAGCCTTTTAAGGATTACTTATTTCAAAACAAATTTGCAGAGAAATATTTTCTATGGGAGAGTGATGGTTTGAGTCTCACTGTTGTGTTTTTGCTGTGGTCTTTGAGTTTTCCACTTTCTTCCCTAGCCCCCATTCCTTGAATTTGAATTTTTTATTGGCTATTTTTTATTTACACTTCATCTAATTCTGAAATCATGAGTTCAGACAGTTATTTGTTCCTTGGGTCATGTTCTAACACAGGCTGAGTGTTGAATTGCCAATGCTTAAATCCCAACATGAGATGAGAACGATGGATATGCATAAGATGACCAACTGGATAAGTGATGCCATGGAGAAGTACAAGGAGCTCACACAAGAGAATAATTCCTACCGGTGAGTCACTGACAGAAAGGAGACCCCAGCACTAGGCAGGGAATACTTCTGTCCAGCTATGACTTTGAAAAAAGATCTGGGATCCCTGAGAAACACATGGAAAATTTGTATAGCTGCTGGG
Organism: Rattus norvegicus; assembly: GCF_021556685.1. Classification (NCBI taxonomy): domain Eukaryota; kingdom Metazoa; phylum Chordata; class Mammalia; order Rodentia; family Muridae; genus Rattus; species Rattus norvegicus. The sequence continues at coordinate 5,828,038 of NC_141548.1, read as the reverse complement.
TCTTCTATCAGCCCTCAGAGGAGATTGGCCCTCTACCTGCCAATGGCTTTAGAATACCATGACACATAAGCATCCATATGCACCATTTCCTCTGCTTTGATGTATATACACCCTCTAGTGTCAGGAGTTTCTGAAGTACTTTGATTCCCGTGGAATGCGGACTCAGGATGTGACCTGCATCTAATTGGTGATAACATGTAAACTGTGGCTCTAGTCTGGAGATGCCTGGGGACGAGGACCCTTGAAGGGATGATTGTACTTGCAGGAGTGGCCGGAAAATAGAAACTGCCTGGGATTTACCATTATTTGTTTTTGATTCAGCATCAGAAACTTCCACCTCCTGAATGAACGCAATGAATTGAAGAAGAATGTAAGGATTTTGATGAATGAGAACAGAAAACTGCTGGTGGAGCAGACTGAACTGCAAGCATCCTGTGAGGAGGGAAAGAGGTTGTGTGAGGAGGCCAGCAAGACCATCTACACCGCAGATATTGAATCCTTGTGTCCTGTTACTTTTGAGTAAATCGAATGTATCCTTGTGAATCAAACAGTGATCTCGAACTCGTCACTCTTAAGAACCTTCTTTATTGAAGTGTGATGTAACCATCTGAAATCCCACAGCTCTCAGGCAGAGATGGACCTCTGCATTCTCACAGGGATTGGGCATCATAATTACTTCCCAGTCAGACTGAGATACAAAGACAATTGTACTTTCAGTGTAGATTGTGTGTCCAACTCTGAATACCAACTTCATGATGAAAAAATTATCAATGCTGTATCCTTATCAAATATTTAGTGACCACTAAAATATACTCTTTTGTGGATGAGAGTGTTGAACATATTAATGGAATATTCATCAGGCTTTCTCTAGTATCTCCCAGGAAATAAAACCATATTATTATAGGGAGTATAGAAGCAGTCATGAAACAGAATTGCTTGCTTTGGTTTCCTTCAAACATGATATCAATTGTAACTGCACTGAGGAGATAATAAATTGCAATACCTTTCAGGGGATAGGGTTTTTATGGTTGGTTGTTTTCTTGTTCTTCTTGATTAGGATGATGACTTTTGTTCTTGACAATGTACTATGTTCCATTTGGGATTTCAACTCAAGCAGACCACATAGTTTATAATTCAGTTTCTAGATTTCTTTAAAATTTGGACAAAATATCCAGGCAAAGGTGCCATATGAGTTTTCTCCTTTGGTTTTCCCTCCTTTGGGTGCTTTTGTTTTTGTTTGTTGCTGTGGTTGATTTATTTTACATTTATGAGTGTTTTGCCTTCTGTAGGTCTGTGCGTGCTGTTCCCCAAAGGCCAGAAGAGGTCACTGTGTTTCACCTGGAACTTAAGTGACAGAGGATTGTTAGGTGCCCTGCAGGTCTTTTGAGAAACAAATTCTCAAATGATGAGCCATCTCTCCAGCCCCTACCATGGACGTTTGTCCTTCATCGTGTTCCTTATTTGTGGCAATGGATCATACCTGAACAAAGTGTTTCTTGAGATATGTAGGGATACATTTATGGGGTCTGCATGCTAATTATCTAAACTTCCAGGCATCTATGTGAAGTTTTTAAGTTAGGGTTTCACTGCCGAGAACAGATACCATGACTAAGACAAATGTTATAAAGGACAGCATTTAATTGGAGCTGGCTTAAAGATTCAGATCTTCAGTTCCTTATCATCAAGGTGGGAGCCTGGCAGCATCTAAGCAGATATGGTGCTGTAGGAGCTGAGAGTTCTACATCTTCATCTGATGTTTGCTAGCAGAATCCTCAGTTTCAGGCAGCTAGGATGAGGGTCTTAAAGCCCAGACCCACAGCGAAACACCTGACCCAACAAGGAAATACCTACTCCAAAGGAGCCGTACCGTATAATAGTACCGCTCCCTGGGCCAAGCATATACAAACCTGCACATTCCACTCTGAGGCTTCCAGAGGCTTCTTCAAACCTAAGAGACTATGGGGGCCACATAGTGGTGTTTCTGAGACTTCCTTTTTCAATTCAATTTATCTGATTCTCATAACCTTGGTCTCAGGCAGATTCTTCAGACAAGTGCAAAAGGTAGCCACATTCTTTACCATAAAACCTCCCCAAAGAGTCTCTAGGCAAATATTGAAATTCTTCACAGAAGGCTTGGGACAGATTCACACAATTTAAACCACTTTCAGTAACAAAGTCTTCCATATTTGTTCTAGGATAGCCCATTAAGCCCTATTTAAAGCATTCCCACAGCTTTCCAGATCCAAAGTCCCCATGAAAGAGTCAGAGTTGGGGCCAAGCTGAGGCCAGTGGGAAAATTCCACCACCAACCTCTGAGCACAGAAGGACCCCTCCCTTCCAGGAGGAGTAGAGCTAGTGTAGTTCCTGCAACAGCTGCAAACCAGACTGTTGAAAAAGCCTCCTGTGACTCCCCATCCGACTCCCTCAGAAAGTCCCAGAACAGCCCACTGACTGCCAGTCTATTTGGAGGTTGCCTCTCCCCCCTGATTGTACCCTATCTAGTTACCTTTGTACAAATTCTGCCCCAATTGTTTGATTTCTACCTTAATTGCAAGTATATAACACCCTGGTAGACTCTGCTCAGGGACTTCTCTCTCTGAAATGGGATGACCCTGATATTTTGGAATGACTAAACTCTTGCCTTTACATAGATTTACTCCTCTGTGAGTGACATTTCAGGAAGTTCAGGTAGTGGTTCAATTTGTACCTCGTATTTTGTGTATTGGCTAGTAAACTCTCCTCTTGGAGGAGACCCACAGGAGAGTGGTGAATCGGGGAAGTGACAGCTTGAGCAATGTCCCACAGTTGTCTATGTTGCCTCTATCTAGCTTCTTTGTGTTCTGCTTTTGGTTAGATTCATATGTGCAAGCTTAAGGAGGGCTCGGACAGCCTCAGTAATAGGACTTTGATCTGGCCAGTGGCTGGAGCAGATAGCCTGAGTTATCCTGTCCGTGGCATGGACAGGCTGGTCTGTGTACTTCAGCTGTGAAAGAGGGCACTTTGTGTTAGTTGTTCTTTTTTCTGTGTTCTTGGACTTGGACTGACGAAATTTTTTGACATGGGACAGGTTGTTAGGACTAATGACCACTTAATGTAACTTAGAGTGGCCTGCTTTTGATGTTAAATGGCCACAGGACACCCCCCCCCCAAGGTGTCAGCAGTAGAGGATATAGTGTTTCAGAAGTTTTCCCTCCTCCTCCCTGCTAACACTTCTTTGTCAACGGGAACAAAATCTGAGTCCAGCCTAGCGGTTAGCTCCATCCTTGTTGACAGTGTTAGCTTTGGGGCTGGAGAGATGGCTCGGTGGTTAAGAACACTGACTGCTCTTCCAGATGTCCTGAGTTCAATTCTCAGCAGTCATTTGTTGAGTTTCTTTTTCCCTCAGGACCAGCTCCAGGTTTTACATTTCTCACCGGTTTATCCCCTCTTCCCCTCTCCTTCTGCCTAGGGCAGACACAGTGCAGTCTGGCATCCAGGGTCCATGACAGGAGAGGCCCCAAGTGGTCATATGTATCCATTAACAGAGTTTGCAACTGACTCCTGCTCACATCTTTTGTTCAGTAAATGAATATCCTTCTTGCCAAGAGAAATGCATGCTCCCTGTCCGAGTAAATGTGGTCTCTGAGTTTTTAAGATGAAAAAGATTTATTTTATATAAAGAAAGGGGATGCCTCTGGTAGGCTCATGTTGAGGCATCTCTTCCCCTGAGGGACCAGCCACCGGATGGCATAATGTAGAATAAACTGTATTCAGGACATGACACCAACTCCCCCGAAAAGTTCTTACAGGTTCTCTTCACCACAGACATAGGCCAAGAAACTGGCCCTTGGGCCCACAGGGAACCCACCCAGATTGGTTATTTAATGGGTGTAAGGGTTAGGGATCTCCTCCAGATTTGCCACCAGGCTCTGTAAGCAGGTTTAAACAATAATTGGCCAGTGTTTAGATATGATATGAAATAAGAGAAAACAGAGAACTCTAGTACAGGGCTTTCTTCAATTAGTTAGTGCCAAATATTAGATAAAGTTACAGATACAAGCTAATAAAAGTTGCAGAGAGTATAGAAGAATACAAATTAGACAAGAAGAATGAATTAGAGCCCCTCTAGCCAACAAAGCCCTGGATCCAGGAGAAAAGACTACCATAGAAATGGCCAATGTCTTATTTATCATAGAAACTGGACTAAGCTACAGCACGATTGCCTGCTTATTATTGTTGCCACAGCACTGTTGGATGTTGGATAAAGATGCGGATAAGTTAACTTTGGGACTCATCACACACACACACACACACACACACACACACACACACACACACACACAAAATACTGATTGCTGTTCAGTAATGCCTACAGGCTTCATTATCAGACTTTATTAATCTATCTTGGCTTACATATTTTCCAGCCACCTGTTTCCCCGAACCGTGCAATTCTGCTGCCTGACCCTGACTTGGACTGTCCACTCCATCAAAGTGGTTCTCCTCTGTCAGAGACAGAACAGATCTGGTTTATTAACAAAAGCAGCTTTACCCATGAGGGTCAGAGGAGAGCAGGGGCAGTGGTGACACTGGACATGGAGGTAGTCTGGACTCAGCCTCTTCCTCCAGACACTTCAATTCAAAGGGCCAAGCTAATAACATTAACACAGGCCCTCATCATGGGAAAAGAAACCAATGGCTAGAGATAACAGATGGGCTAACAAGGCCGCTAAAGACATAGTCTTAAAGAAAACAGCATCTCTAGATTGGATACTGTTCTACCTGAACCACCTAGATCAACTGATACATGCAGAAAAAGAAATTAAATGGGATGGTGATGATCGACTGAATGTAAGCTAATATTATCCATCTCTTTAACAAGAACTCTTCTCAGAAAGATCCACAGAGTCACTCACTTGGGGGTAAAACGAATGACAAACTTTAAAGCTTATCAGCTGAGCAACACTCCCAGTCACCCCAAATATCCAAACTCCTGACTGAGAGGTAAGAGCTTGGAGGCCTCTATTGGGGAAATTGACTTTATAGAGATTAAGGAAGAAAGACATGGCTCAAAATACCTGCTGGTTTTTGTGGACATTTCCTCCTGGATAGACGGATAGAGATACTAGAAGAGATTTTCCCAGGTTTGGAGCACCTAAGGTAATAGGACCAGATAAGGGCCTGCCTTCATATTTCAGAAATGTCAGGGACTAACTAAGATCTTGGGGACTAATTGGAAGCTTCATTATGCATATCATCCCCCAGAGTTAAGGGCAGGTAGAAAGGATACATAGCACTCTAAATTAGACCTTAACTAAATTAGCCTTAGAGACTGGTGGGCCTGGATGACCCTCCTTCCCTTTGCCCTGCATTAGATGTATATGGCATTCTAGCCCCCGTTGTATCCAGCCTACAGTTGGCAGCGATTACAGAACTGAAAAATGATAATTTAATATTTAAGGTCAGCGCTACCCAATAGGCTCATGACTATGTTTGCCCTAAATTATGTGCCCTAAAAACCCTGGCAGTCCCCTACATTGGGGAAATGATCCTTCAGAGGACCGTGAAGTTAGGGTTTTACTGCTGAGAACATATAGCAAACCAAAGTGAGTCTTATGAAGGACAACATTTAATTGGGGCTGGCTTATAGGTTCAGATGTTTAGTCCATTTTCATTAAAGTGGGGGCGTGTCACCCTCTAAGCAGGTATGGCACAGCAGGAGTTGTGAGTTCTACATCTCCATCAGAAGGCTGCTAGCAGAATACTAACACTCAGGCCTTTCTCTGACCCCAGATATCTTAATCAAGCAACTGGCTTTTGAAAATGCTAATACAGTAGAGAACACTGTCTCAAAAACCAACCAACCAACCAAACCAACAAAGACAAATTAAAAACAGCAGCAAAGGGGTTGGGGATTTAGCTCAGTGGTAGAGCACTTGCCTAAGAAGCGTAAGGCCCTGGATATGATTCTCAGCTCTGAAACAAAAAAAGACAAAATAAAAACAGGAGCAGCAGCAACAATAACAACAGCAAACGAAAGAAAGAAAACACCAATGCATACTCTTATGTGACCTTACCACCAACTTATTTCTGAATTGTAAATTAAAACGCCTATAGTCAAAAGCTGTGCAGAATTAAGATAGGTGTTCCCTGGTGGTTCCAGCTTGGGGGTGGGAGGAGACCATGACAGACGGGGTAGAAAGAAGAACATAAATAGAGGAGAAGCCACCAGGAGGTAAAAATCTTTAAATAATGGCCGTGTGAGGGGGCTAATTGGAGTTTAAAGCATCCCAGAAAAAACCATGGCAAATTATATAACGGAATTATTGGAAAAATATGCATAATAGTATAGAGGATAGCTACCCGCCCAGCTCTTGTGCTTATTAAGGATTATCATAGATATAAAGCTAGTGTGAATCTTTTATCCAGAAACTAACTGGGCAAAGGATGGGCAGAAATCCATGGTTGGGATCAAATATTTTCTACACACAAAACCAGATTCAGCACCTAGAATTACAATCTTCCCAACCCCAGATAACTACAGACCAGCATAGAAACACAACCAGTAACAGCCAGGGCATTCAAATCTCTATTAGAGCCCATCAACACTATGACAGAAGGCCCTGAACATGTCAACATGACTGAAGAACAAGAATAAAAAAGACTGTAAAACAGCATTTGCACATATGGGAGAGGCCTTTAAAGAGAAAGTAAAGAAATGTGTGAAAACACTAACTGTGGAAGGAAATGAATAAAGAAATCCTAAACAGAGAGATGTGGATGAGTAAAATGTAGGAACTCAAATAGTCTCTCAGAGGCAGACCTTAATAACAGACTCCAACAGATGGAATAGAGAACCTCAGGCATTGAAGAGATGATAGAAGGAATGGATACGTAGATAGAGGAAATCTTAAATCCAAAGGGAGGAAAAGAGTGGAGGGGGAAAGGAATAAAGGAAAAGCAAAGGAAGAAAGGAAGGAAGGAAGGAGGGAGGGAAGGAGGGAAGGAAGAAAGGAAGTCAATCCTGGGAGAAAACATCCAAGAAGTAGGATTTTTCTGCTAAATAACAAATATAATAATAAAATGATAAAGACAATAAAGTATATAGGAAGGATGAAAATAAACTTGGGTCAAAGGCAAATAAAACAAAAAAAACAAAAATAAAAACCAAAAACAAGAAAAAAAAACATTCTCAACCAAAATCATAGAAGAAAATGTCCTTAACTTAAGCAAGAGACTTATCAAAGTAAAAGGAGCACACAGTATGAAATAGACTGGAGTGGAAAAGAAATTCCCCTGGGCATATATTACCTAAGACAGTAAACGTGGAGAACAAATAAGTGTAATAAAAGCTGCAAGGGTAAAAGTACTGGTAACATACACAGTCAGTCCTCCCATGAGAATCACACATTACTTCTCGCTACAGACTCTAAAAGCCAGAAGAGCCTGGATAGATGCACTGAAGACTAAGAGAGCAGACTAATAAAGTTGGAATTTAGTTGACCCAAGTGCCTCTCTTCTTTTATCACATGCGATATTATTAGATACTTCCCTAAAATTGCCTTCAGAGCTTCTTTGAGGAAGCCTGAGGAGCTTAAGACCTCTGATAAAGTATTTTGTACAAAAGGACCTGCTTGCTTTTTTCTTATTTCTACTACAGCAGGATGGAGGCAAAGTTTTTTGCAAACTACTTTTAATAAGTAGCCCTCATCATAGGTAATGGAAGAGAAAAGTTATTAGGATATGGGGGAAGAGGACCTGTTCAGCAATAGTTCTTCAGGAACGAGCTTGTTTTCCTTTGGCAGCGGTTCAGGACAACAGCAAGCAGCAAACCTGACTTCGGAGGGGATTTCACAAGGGAGGAAAGCAGGAGTGTGGTGGAAACATTGTGGCAGAGGCTGTGCAGACACAGGAGCTCCTGCTCAAGCTGCAACAAGGCACCCTGTGCTCTGAAGCACAGCAGCTTAGCCAGTTAGCTGGAGACCGGGCTCTCCCACTGCCCGCCTTACCTGGAATCCGCACAGGATACAAGAGGACAAACAACTGTGCCCAAGCTGAGCAGGCAGCTCAAAGGCGCCTGTGAAGGACCCGCAGGCACCACCTTAGTCAGCTTCATCAGAGCAGAGAGTCTAAAGTCTTTTCCTCCTTCAAGCATGGCACTCCAGCCCATTTTATTTCATTCCCTGCCTTCATTTTGATGGCTTCTACTTCCCTTCATAAGTTTGTCATTTAGTTTCTTTTCTCTCTGTTTTTGCTTCTTTGTTTCTTTCTTTCTTTCAACTAATATAAAGGACCAGCAATTTGATATTTCTAACCTAATATTTGTTGTGGTTTATGCCATGCATACTTGCACATTAAAATTCTTTTTTCTTGCATTTGCCACACTTTAATCGGACTCATTAGCTTTGCTCACTCTCGGTTCTTGGGTTTTCTGAGGTGAGTGAATGTTGGGGTGACCTCATTCCCAATTCCTGATCCTTGTGCCTCTGAAGTCAAATGCTTATGAATTTTCAAAGTTTTCTTTGCCTGTGGATATGTGCGTGTGTCTGGGCACATATGTGCCACAATTTTCAGTTCATGTTTCTTCTAGGAGTCCCAGGTATTGAACTCAGATAATCATACTAGGGCAGCAAGTCCTTTTACTGCTGAGTACCTTGCTGCTATTGCACGTGTGTGTGTGTGTGTGTGTGTGTGTGTGTGTGTGTGTGTGTCTAATTTTCATATATGTATACGTCATATATTGTGCATATCTCTGCCTCTCAATACCATTGTCCTTCCTTTCCTCACCTCTTCTATCGTTTCTTTTTATCCCTCTGGACAGTTTCTCATTGTTCACATCAGTTTAAAATGTAGGAACAGACACACACACACACACACACACACACACACACACACACACACTGTTTGAAAGCAAATTAAAATGAAAAAATAAAAATATGCAGTCTTTTTGATCAGTACTCCTTAGCAATAGCTTTCCTTTGATTTTTTTTTAATTTTTTTTTTTATTAACTTGAGTATTTCTTATATACATTTCAAGTGTTATTCCCTTTCCCGGTATCCGGGCAAACATCCCCCTCCCCCCTCCCCTTCCTTATGGGTGTTCCCCTCCCAACCCTCCCCGCATTGCCGCCCTCCCCCCACCAGTCTAGTTCACTGGGGGTTCAGTCTTAGCAGGACCCAGGGCTTCCCCTTCCACTGGTGCTCTTACTAGGATATGCATTGCTACCTATGAGGTCAGAGTCCAGGGTCAGTCCATGTATAGTCTTTGGGTAGGGGCTTAGTCCCTGGAAGCTCTGGTTGCTTGGCATTGTTGTACATATGGAGTCTCGAGCCCCTTCAAGCTCTTCCAGTTCTTTCTCTGATTCCTTCAACGGGGGTCCTATTCTCAGTTCAGTGGTTTGCTGCTGGCATTCGCCTCTGTATTTGCTGTATTCTGGCTGTGTCTCTTAGGAGCGATCTACATCCGGTTCCTGTCGGTCTACACTTCTTTGCTTCATCCATCTTGTCTAATTGGGTGGCTATATATGTATGGGCCACATGTGGGGCAGACTCTGAATGGGTGTTCCTTCAGTCTCTGTTTTAATCTTTGCCTCTCTCTTCCCTGCCAAGGGTATTCTTGTTCCCCTTTTAAAGAAGGAGTGAAACATTCACATTTTGATCATCCGTCTTGAGTTTCATTTGCTCTAGGCATCTAGGGTAATTCAAGCATTTGGGCTAATAGCCACTTATCAATGAGTGCATACCATGTATGTCTTTCTGTGATTGGGTTAGCTCACTCAGGATGATGTTTTCCAGTTCCAACCATTTGCCTACGAATTTCATAAAGTCGTTGTTTTTGATAGCTGAGTAATATTCCATTGTGTAGATGTACCACATTTTCTGTATCCATTCCTCTGTTGAAGGGCATCTGGGTTCTTTCCAGCTTCTGGCTATTATAAATAAGGCTGCAATGAACATAGTGGAGCACGTGTCTTTTTTATATGTTGGGGCATCTTTTGGGTATATGCCCAAGAGAGGTATAGCTGGATCCTCAGGCAGTTCAATGTCCAATTTTCTGAGGATTCTCCAGACTGATTTCCAGAATGGTTGTACCAGTTTGCAATCCCACCAACAATGGAGGAGTGTTCCTCTTCCTCCACATCCTCGCCAGCATCTGTTGTCCCCTGAGTTTTTGATCTTAGCCATTCTCACTGGTGTGAGGTGAAATCTCAGGGTTGTTTTGATTTGCATTTCCCTTATGACTAAAGATGTTGAACATTTCTTTAGGTGTTTCTCAGCCATTCGGCATTCCTCAGCTGTGAATTCTTTGTTTAGCTCTGAACCCCATTTTTTAATAGGGTTATTTGTTTCCCTGCGGTCTAACTTCTTGAGTTCTTTGTATATTTTGGATATAAGGCCTCCATCTGTTGTAGGATTGGTAAAGATCTTTTCCCAATCTGTTGGTTGCCGTTTTGTCCTAACCACCGTGTCCTTTGCCTTACAGAAGCTTTGTAGTTTTATGAGATCCCATTTGTCGATTCTTGGTCTTAGAGCGTAAGCCATTGGTGTTTTGTTCAGGAAATTTTTTCCAGTGCCCATGTGTTCCAGATGCTTCCCTAGTTTTTCTTCTATTAGTTTGAGTGTGTCTGGTTTGATGTGGAGGTCCTTGATCCACTTGGACTTAAGCTTTGTACAGGGTGATAAGCATGGATCGATCTGCATTCTTCTACATGTTGACCTCCAGTTGAACCAGCACCATTTGCTGAAAAAGCTATCTTTTTTCCATTGGATGGTTTTGGCTCCTTTGTCAAAAATCAAGTGACCATAGGTGTGTGGGTTCATTTCTGGGTCTTCAATTCTATTCCATTGGTCTATCTGTCTGTCTCTGTACCAATACCATGCAGTTTTTATCACTATTGCTCTGTAATACTGCTTGAGTTCAGGGATAGTGATTCCCCCTGAAGTCCTTTTATTGTTGAGGATAGCTTTAGCTATCCTGGGTTTTTTGTTATTCCAGATGAATTTGCAAATTGTTCTGTCTAACTCTTTGAAGAATTGGATTGGTATTTTGATGGGGATTGCATTGAATCTGTAGATCGCTTTTGGTAAAATGGCCATTTTTACTATATTAATCCTGCCAATCCATGAGCATGGGAGATCTTTCCATCTTCTGAGGTCTTCTTCAATTTCTTTCCTCAGTGTCTTGAAGTTCTTATTGTACAGATCTCTTACTTGCTTGGTTAAAGTCACACCGAGGTACTTTATATTATTTGGGTCTATTATGAAGGGTGTCGTTTCCCTAATTTCTTTCTCGGCTTGTTTCTCTTTTGTGTAGAGGAAGGCTACTGATTTATTTGAGTTAATTTTATACCCAGCCACTTTGCTGAAGTTGTTTATCAGCTTTAGTAGTTCTCTGGTGGAACTTTTGGGATCACTTAAATACACTATCATATCATCTGCAAACAGTGATATTTTGACTTCTTCTTTTCCGATCTGTATCCCCTTGACCTCCTTTTGTTGTCTGATTGCTCTGGCTAGAACTTCAAGAACTATATTGAATAAGTAGGGAGAGAGTGGGCAGCGTTGTCTAGTCCCTGATTTTAGTGGGATTGCTTCGAGTTTCTCTCCATTTAGTTTAATGTTAGCAACTGGTTTGCTGTATATGGCTTTTACTATGTTCAGGTATGGGCCTTGAATTCCTATTCTTTCCAGGACTTTTATCATGAAGGGGTGTTGAATTTTGTCAAATGCTTTCTCAGCATCTAATGAAATGATCATGTGGTTTTGTTCTTTCAGTTTGTTTATATAATGGATCACGTTGATTGTTTTCCGTATATTAAACCATCCCTGCATGCCTGGGATGAAGCCTACTTGGTCATGGTGGATGATTGTTTTGATGTGCTCTTGGATTCGGTTTGCCAGAATTTTGTTGAGTATTTTTGCATCGATATTCATAAGGGAAATTGGTCTGAAGTTCTCTTTCTTTGTTGTGTCTTTGTGTGGTTTAGGTATAAGAGTAATTGTGGCTTCGTAGAAGGTATTCGGTAGTGATCCATCTGTTTCAATTTTGTGGAATAGTTTGGATAATATTGGTATGAGTCTTCTATGAAGGTTTGGTAGAATTCTGCACTAAACCCGTCTGGACCTGGGCTCTTTTTGGTTGGGAGACCTTTAATGACTGCTTCTATTTCCTTAGGAGTTATGGGGTTGTTTAACTGGTTTATCTGTTCCTGATTTAACTTCGGTACCTGGTATCTGTCTAGGAAATTGTCCATTTCCTGAAGATTTTCAAGTTTTGTTGAATATAGGTTTTTATAGTAAGATCTGATGATTTTTTGAATTTCCTCTGAATCTGTTGTTATGTCTCCCTTTTCATTTCTGATTTTGTTAATTTGGACGCACTCTCTGTGTCCTCTCGTTAGTCTGGCTAAGGGTTTATCTATCTTGTTGATTTTCTCAAAGAACCAACTTTTGTTTCTGTTGATTCTTTCTATGGTCCTTTTTGTTTCTACTTGGTTGATTTCCGCTGTGCGTTTGATTATTTCCTGCCTTCTACTCCTCCTGGGTGTATGTGCTTCTTTTTGTTCTAGAGCTTTTAGGTGTGCTGTCAAGCTGCTGACATATGCTCTTTCCTGTTTCTTTCTGCAGGCACTCAGCGCTATGAGTTTTCCTCTTAGCACAGCTTTCATTGTGTCCCATAAGTTTGGGTATGTTGTACCTTCATTTTCATTAAATTCTAAAAAGTTTTTAATTTCTTTCTTTATTTCTTCCTTGACCAGGTTATCATTGAGTAGAGCATTGTTCAATTTCCAAGTATATGTGGGCATTCTTCCTTGATTGTTATTGAAGACCAGTTTTAGGCCGTGGTGGTCCGATAGCACGCATGGGATTATTTCTATCTTTCTGTACCTGTTGAGGCCCGTTTTTTGACCAATTATATGGTCAATTTTGGAGAAAGTACCATGAGGAGCTGAGAAGAAGGTATATCCTTTTGCTTTAGGATAGAATGTTCTATAAATATCCGTTAAGTCCATTTGGCTCATGACTTCTCTTAGTCTGTCTACATCTCTGTTCAATTTCTGTTTCCATGATCTGTCCATTGATGAGAGTGGGGTGTTGAAATCTCCCACTATTATTGTGTGAGGTGCAATGTGTGTTTTGAGCTTTAGTAAGGTTTCTTTTATGTATGTAGGTGCCCTTGTATTTGGGGCATAGATATTTAGGATTGAGAGTTCATCTTGGTGGATTTTTCCTTTGATGAATATGAAGTGTCCTTCCTTATCTTTTTTGATGACTTTTAATTGAAAATTGATTTTATTTGATATTAGAATGGCTACTCCAGCTTGCTTCTTCTGACCATTTGCTTGGAAAGTTGTTTTCCAGCCTTTCACTCTGAGGTAGTGTCTGTCTTTGTCTCTGAGGTGTGTTTCCTGTAGGCAGCAGAATGCAGGGTCCTCGTTGCGTATCCAGTTTGTTAATCTATGTCTTTTTATTGGGGAGTTGAGGCCATTGATGTTGAGAGATATTAAGGAATAGTGATTATTGCTTCCCGTTATATTCATATTTGGATGTGAGGTTATGTTTGTGTGCTTTCATTCTCTTTGTTTTGTTGCCAAGACGATTAGTTTCTTGCTTCTTCTAGGTTATAGCTTGCCTCCTTATGTTGGGCTTTACCATTTATTATCCTTTGTAGTGCTGGATTTGTAGAAAGATATTGTGTAAATTTGGTTTTGTCATGGAATATCTTGGTTTCTCCATCAATGTTAATTGAGAGTTTTGCAGGATACAGTAACCTGGGCTGGCATTTGTGTTCTCTTAGGGTCTGTATGACATCAGTCCAGGATCTTCTGGCCTTCATAGTTTCTGGCGAGAAATCTGCTGTGATTCTGATAGGTCTGCCTTTATATGTTACTTGACCTTTTTCCCTTACTGCTTTTAATATTCTTTCTTTATTTTGTGCGTTTGGTGTTTTGACTATTATGTGACGGGAGGTGTTTCTCTTCTGGTCCAATCTATTTGCAGTTCTGTAGGCTTCTTGTATGCCTATGGGTATCTCTTTTTTTTAGATTAGGGAAGTTTTCTTCTATGATTTTGTTGAAGATATTTACTGGTCCTTTGAGCTGGGAGTCTTCAATCTCTTCTATACCTATTATCCTTAGGTTTGATCTTCTCATTGAGTCCTGGATTTCCTGTATGTTTTGGACCAGTAGCTTTTTCCGCTTTACATTATCTTTGACAGTTGAGTCAATGATTTCTATGGAATCTTCTGCTCCTGATATTCTCTCTTCCATCTCTTGTATTCTGTTGGTGAAGCTTGTATCTACAGCTCCTTGTCTCTTCTTTTGGTTTTCTATATCCAGGGTTGTTTCCATGTGTTCTTTCTTGATTGCTTCTATTTCCATTTTTAATTCCTTCAACTGTTTGATTGTGTTTTCCTGGAATTCTTTCAGGGATTTTTGCGATTCCTCTCTGTAGGCTTCTACTTATTTATTAATGTTTTCCTGTGTTTCCCTAAGGGAGTTCTTCACATCTTTCTTGAAGTCCTCCAGCATCATGATCAAATATGATTTTGAAACTAGATCTTGCTTTTCTGGTGTGTTTGGATATTCCATGTTTGTTTTGGTGGGAGAATTGGGCTCCGATGATGCCAAGTAGTCTTGGTTTCTGTTGCTTGGGTTCCTGCGCTTGCCTCTCGCCATTAGATTATCTCTAGTGTTACTTTGTTCTGCTATTTCTGACAGTGGCTAGACCGTCCTATAAGCCTGTGTGTCAGGAGTGCTGTAGACCTGTTTTCCTGTTTTCTTTGAGCCAGTTATGGGAACAGAGTGTTCTGCTTTCGGGCGTGTATTTTTTCCTCTCTACAGGTCTTCAGCTGTTCCTGTGGGCCTGTGTCTTGAGTTCACCAGGCAGCTTTCTTGCAGCAGAAAAGTTGGTCTTACCTGTGGTCCCGAGGCTCAAGTTCGCTCGTGGGGTGCTGCCCACGGGCTCTCTGTGGCGGCAGCAACCAGGAATACCTGTGCCGCCTCTTCCGGGAGCTTCAGTGCACCAGGGTTCCAGATGGCCTTTGGTGTTTTTCTCTGGCGTCCGAGATGTATGTACAGAGATCAGTCTCTTCTGGTTTCCCAGGCTTGTCTGCCTCTCTGAAGGTTTAGCTCTCCCTCCCACGGGATTTGGGTGCAGAGAACTGTTTATCCGGTCTGTTTCCTTCAGGGTCCGGTGGTGTCTCTGGCAGGGGTCCTGCGGCTCCTGGGCCCTCCCCCACGGGAGCCCAGAGGCCTTATACAGTTTCCTCTTGGGCCTGGGATGTGGGCAGGGGTGAGCAGTGTTGGTGGTCTCTTCCGCTCTGCAGCCTCAGGAGTGCCCACCTGACCAGGCGGTTGGGTCTCTCTCTCACAGGGTCTGGGAGCAGAGAGCTGCTGCGGGCCGGCCTTTGATTTTTTTATACAATTGATATATAATAATTAATGGGCAAGCAGCTTGAAATTTTTCCTTAATGATTATATCCTTGGAATTTTCATAAATGTTTCATAAATGTTATACTGTCTGCAGATAAAAATGTCAACTTTTAATTCCTACTAGTTACAGGCCTTAAATTATCACGTTCCTCCATTCTGACCACAGCCCTCTAGTGTCTATAAGTGCGATCACCACTTAGTGCTCAATGAAAGGGGAACAGAAGAGTGGTGTTGTTCTGACCCCTTCTGGCCAATGGCCCTTATGTGTTTGTCCTGAAGAAATGGGGATATGGATTACTAGGTATGGGGTGCCACCTTGTGGAAGTGAGAATTTAGTGCACCTGAGCGATGTCTCCTCCCACAGTTGCCTTGGCTGGAGGATTCCTGAATCATCCCAGTCACAAGCACTCCTCTCTCAAAAGAAACCCAACCTCAGCTTTAAAGGAAACGGACACTTAATTTCCAGTGAGATTCGTGCACATCCCTCACTCTGGCATAAGTCCAAAGGACTTTCAGAAAAATAAAAGGGCACTTAACACCATTAGAAAATTCATGCCAGAGTCTTCTGTCTAGTCCAATGGAACAATGCCTCGAAATGGCCAGCTACAAGTTGTTAATCTATACACCATGCCGTGAACCATCTAAGGTGATAGCATATTCATAACGCCCTAGTACGCACTTAATTGCTTTTTTGTGGATTTAGGACACAAAGAAGAAAGTGCCTTTCATGGTGGTGGTCCACTGTTAGTTCAAGAGTTGAAGCAGGAGGGCAGAGGCAGGGAGGAGAACATCCTTGTTTACATAGATAGTTCCATGCTAAATACAAACAAAAAGATCTTTGATTACAAAATGCAAAACTCAAAATGAACATGTCATTGCAGATGTGTGTCCCTTCTGAGTGCACAGGTGAAGATCAAACTTTATCATGCCGAGAGAACATTCATAAGAAAATTACTGGAGACACCAGGCAGATTAGAATAGAAGTAATGGGGGTTGGGGATTTAGCTTAGTGGTAGAGCGCTTGCCTAGCAAGCACAAGGTCCTGGGTTCGGTCCCCAGCTCCGAAAAAAAGAAAAGAAAAGAAAAAAAAAAAGAAGTAATGGTGCCGGAGAGGTGGTTCCACAGTTAATACTGGCTACTGTTCCAGAGGTCGGAGTTCAATTCCCAGCAACCACATAGTGCCTCACAATCATCTATGGTGAGATCTGGCGCCCTCTTCTGGCCTGCAGGCATGCATGCAGGCAGAATGCTGTATATGTCAAAAATCTTAAACAAACTAAAATAAAAATAAATAGGTTTGGAAAACTATGTGTATAATTATATATAAGTATAAAAAGTGCAACTACAGCTACTGCTATCCTGCATATATATCCAGTGGCCTGTAGCGTTCTTTTATTTCTGATAGTTCACCCATCACTTCAATAACTGAGACCAGTGTCACTTATGAAATAACTTCATCTAAGTTATAAATGTACCATTGTTATTCAAGCCTGGAAATAATAACTATTTGATGGAATGTACAAAGAGTTTTAGTCGGTATGTTGCCACAGGATCTGTCAAGGGTTGAAGAGATTGTTCAGTGATTAAGAGCACCAACCACTCTCCCAGAGATCCTGAGTTCAAATCCCAACAACCACATGGCTACTTACAGCCCTCTGGTATGGGATCTGACGCCCTCTTCTGGTGTGTCTGAAGTTAGCGGCAATGTACTCACACAAGTAAAAATTAAATATTAAAAAAATAGAAAGGAAGAAACGCAGGACCTCTAAGTATAATCAGGGAGAACTAAATGTCATGGACTTGGTGGGTGGGGCAGGGTGGCCTTGATCCTACAGGAATCTACCTACTTCTTTATCCCAAGTACTGGAATTGGCACTTTGAGTCACAATGCCCAGTTGTGAAGAGTCCTTTCGTGGTTGTGGTGAGCAACTTTGCTTATCATTTCCCATCAGCCAATTCTTTCTATGTAAATGAGACTATTTCTGTAGTGTCTGGTTTCAGGTGAATTCTGATTGGCTGTGTGATTCTGACATTTTTGTGGCTCCAGTTGACTAAAGAGGAACCCATCCATGGTTTTCTAGGTGTCTGAGTGTTTTTACCTCTTTTAAAAATATTAATCAATCATGTTTATTTAAAGTATTAACATCAGAAATTTTTAATGGGAATTTTAAAAAAAAAACAGTAAACAACCAAATCGATTTTCCTATTCTAGCCATAAGAGCCAGCTGGAGTTTGTAAGAAAAATGATCTAAAGCATCGCTGTCAAGGACTACAGAAAACTGCCACCCACAGGTAAACTGTCAAAGTAAAGTGACTACAGCACGGCTCTGTCACTCATACCAGACAACCCAGAATAAATACCTTATGAAAAGAATTAAAATCTATCCAAACCACTTAAAATACTTAAATGCAGAAACCTTAATTTTCCTTCAGTTGGGCCAGAAACCACCGCACATAAACACATACACAGAACGCACAAAGACACACACACATACAACCCAAGTCATCATATTCTTTAGTAATTCTGTCCAGAGCAGAGTGGTTATAGGGATAGAAGAAAGTACAATTCCGAGCAATTCCAACTGAATATCATGTAATGCATATTTATGAAATACGTATTTCACGGTATTTTAGGATTCAAGTACATTATACTATCTATCCTTTATTTTCAAAAGTATCGAAAGTTATGAAGAGAATTCAGGCCTAGTATCAGACTTGGGGCCATCAGAATCAGAACAGGTTGCTGATTGAAACTTTCTTTTATTACAACTGTTTCCTAATGTCACATAGGAAAACCGGCTTCAGCTAGAGATGCCTTTAGCTACCACATGCATCTGAATCTCACCCTGGGAAAACCATGAGAATCCATAAGAGAATGTGTGTGGCTCTTTGATGTCCAGCTTTCCTGTAGGTCTCTTCTGGCTTGCACGGACACCACTCCTTGATTCCTCCCTCTAAATGGCCGTGCTACCTTCTTGTCTTTGCTCTGCTGATGATCATTGACAATTTGAGGAAGGTAAAAAGTGCCTAGTGTGTTAGTGAAGCAGGCCTTTGAATGTCACTCTGAGGGGTTTTGGGGAGAGAATCGACGTAAAACTCACTCTGAATGGTGGTAACACCATAACTCTCAGGCTAGGAGCCTGCACTAAATGGCACAGAGAAGAAGCTAAGAGCTAGAATTTCCCTATTTCTGCTCCCTGCTCCACCCACATGGTAAGAGTCTCATTCGCATCCTGCCAGCCAGTCCACTTCTACCAACTGCACCTCTCACGGCTACACTCACCCCTTCTAGGATGGAGTCTGTGCTTCCCGACTCTGAGCCAATGGAACCCTCCTTTCTTAAAATGCTTCTGTGACAGAATGGGAAACACGACCAGTGCAGTCACTGCTTCCTTCTGCCTTTTGCAGTCTCCTCCCGCCTGGTTCCCTCACAGCCTTCGCAGTCCAATGTGTCTATAAGAAAACAGGCTAAAGATGTCACCTTAATTCTCCTTTGACTTGTCTCTGGAAAGAGCCTTTTGCTACATCAGCCCAGATAGAAGAGTGAAAGAGGAAAAAGAGAAGAGAAGACAGTAGATGGCCTAGGCAAGGGATAACTGAAGTTCTCCTTGTAACACAAGCTACTTCCCAAGGTATTACCATTAATCCAGTTTCTGTGTCAATATGGCCCCCAAAACCTAATCACCTATCATTAGAGCACATTTGCTGACACACTTTTATTGCAGTTCAATTTCTAATACATGACTTTTGAAAACACATCTAAAAGTGGGGTGGGCTTTTCCAGCTGGATTCATGACCTCCTCTCTCCCACTCAGCACCCGTACTCAAATCACCTGTGATATCTTGTTTCCTAAACATGGTGTGGCTGTCTCTTTTACTTTTCCCCATGGGATAGTTTAGTTAGAATGACCTTACCGCACCAGCCCATCAATTACTGGCTTTCTAGCTTTAATGACTTAGGAAAATTTTTGTTTGTTGATAATGGAAATCGCCCGCTGTATAAAGTCATTTGCTCCTGCTCTCAAACAGAGGAAAAGAAAGAGAGAGAAGGTCTGCCTGCTAGGCATATTCAAGGTAAGTCAAGGCCCGTGGGCAGATTTTTCAGCCTGCTGAGGTATGGAACCTTAAGAGAAGGTGTACCTGAGGCTTAAAATTCTATTGACCTTGGTGGAAAAAATGGAGAAGTTCGGGGAATGGGAACGAATGCATTGTTTATTTTAACAATTTGTTCCTGTCAGCTTGTGGTTATGCTTCCCACAGTGCTATAGTAAAACAGGGCTTTGAGAATTACGCTTGTTGTTGCCTTGTACACACCAGCAGCCCTTTCATAACTGTGTCTTTCCTCTTCTTTTGGCCTTTCATATTCTGATCCTCATCTGCCCCTCAGAGGACCTTTCCACTTCCTACCACTCAGTCCACCAAAGTAGGGCCATGCCATTTCAGGAAACTGGAATTTCTGAAAAGCCCACTGAATCTGGAAGGCAATGTACCCCAGGATATGTCCTGCAGCTCAGAGTAAGATGTTGCAAAAAGAGGAAAACTGACTGATCTCCCACTTTGTGCTTTCAAACAGAACAAATACTTAAAAACTTAGTTTCTCCCTCCGCCCCATTACAGAATCTGATTTCAGCCCTGCACACTGTGCTCTCTTGGATCCGTGGATGCTAAGCTGCAGGTTCTGGAGATGCCAACCCCTCAGATGAATTCAATGTCTGCTCAACTCAGTCCATTCATTCACAGTTCCTGGAGTCATTGTGTCCACGGACCCAGACACCCATCGCCGATCGAGAGTATTCCACGCAGGGGATCGAGTTCCAGCAAGCAGAAGGATCTTCAGTCACAGAGCACATTGGGGAACTTACCTGACATGCTGGACAGAACTAAGAGGTTAGTGAGAAACAAGTGTGTGTGAATACCATCCTATGTCGCCATCTTCTGGGCAAATACAGAATTACATCCTATTGCCTTACTTTGGAGTCCAAGACTTCCTTCTAGCCTCTCATGTGCCTCTGTTCAAGTCACAGATGCAGAAATTCACAGCCAACCATTGGACTAAGCCTGGGGACCACAATGAAAGAGTTAGGGGAAAGCCTGAAGGAACCCAATATGAAGAACAACAATATCAATTAACTGGAGCCTTCAGAGTTCCTCGGGACTAAACTACCAACTAAAGAGGATATGTGGTCCCGGCCACGGCTCCTGATACATAAAGTGTAGAGCATGTGTAGCAACAACTGGCTCATCTGACATCTCTGGGATGGGAGGCAACTGGCCCTGTAGAAACTTGATGTCCCAGAGAAGGGGGATGCTAGAGGGGTGAAGTGGAAGTGGGTAGGTAGGTGGAGGAGTGCCCTCTTAGAAACAAAGAGGATTGGGAGGGTATGGGGGTTCAAAGTGGAGAGACCAATGATGGGGATGACATTTGAATTGTAACCAAATAAAATGACTAGTGTATAATAGATGGTAACAGATGTCTCCTTAAGGACTAGATATTCATTATCTGTAACAGGTTCATTGAAAGTCAAAATCCATAATTGTTTTGACTTACTTATTATTGAAATTTCACATAGATGAACCCAATCAACATTTTAACTTCTCTCCTTGCACCTATAATAAATCATTAGTTACCTTTATAAAACAATTTAAAAAGCAGTTAGGGTTTCTACTCTCTTAGGCTTCGATACAGTGCCTCATTTTAGCTGTCCCTCTCTATGTTCCCTCCATTGCTTCCCTCTCCCTGTCTCTTCACATTTCACATTCCTGATCCTGACAGTGTCCCTCAGCCATCCATGAGTAAACTTGTACTTCCCTAAATGAGGACAATCTGGCCCACGTCCCTAGACCCTCACACTAAACTGATCATACAGTCACACAGATTGAAGAATCAACAGCTAACATCCACATTTAAGTGAATATGTATCCCATTTGTCTTTTTCAGCCTGGATTACCTCATCCAGAATGACTTTTACTAGATCCATTCATTGTCCTGCATAGTGCATGCTTCCTTTTTGCCTTTTGTAATTGTTAAGCAGAAATGCAGTCTGTAAATGCACCACATTTTCTTTATGCATTCGTCCATTAAGGGACAACTTAAATATTTCCAAATTCTAAGTATTATAAATGAGCTTCACTGAACATGGTTGAGCAAAGGTCTCTATTCTAGGATGAATCAACATCTGGACATAAGACCTGGAGTTGTATCTTAAGGTACAACAATTTTCACCTTCCTGAAGAACCATCATACTGATTTCCGAAGTTGCTGTAGAAGTTTGCCTTTTCACCAGGAGACTATGAATGTTCCCCTTGCTCCATAACCCAGTCAACTTGAGTTGTCACATGTGTTATTAACCTTAGTCATACTGACTAATATGAAAAGTGATCTCAGAGTAATTTTGATTTGCATTTGTGTGATATACAAGAATGATGAATATTTCTTATGAATTTCTCAGTCATTTGAGTTTTTTCTATTATGAATGTTGTGCTTAGATATGTAGCACATTTTAATTATTTTTCTTGATATATAGTGTTTTAGTTTTTCAAATACATTTTTATATTAGCCTGTTGGGCCCTACCTTGGAGTGTTTCCCTTCCCCCTCGCTGTGCCTTTCAGCCTGCTGTGGCCAAAAGTTGTTTACACTCTTGGCAGCTGCTCTCGGCCCCTGATTTGGGGCCAGGACCTTCCATGGCACCCATTCCTCTTGCTGAGCCTTTCAGCTTATTGATGTTAAGAAGTTGTTTATGCCCCTCTGTTGCGGCCAGGACTTGCCACGATGCAGACTTCTCCTGTTTTCTTACTTTCCTGGTTGGGGATTTTCACCTGCTTTATTGTTTTTCCACGGCTTTTGCCTCTGGTATATAAGGAGATCTCAGTAAAGCCCGGAGAGCATTCTTTTAACACGAATGACCCAAGTGTGTGTTTCTTCTTAACTCTTAATAGGCCTATGCCCGGTCCTCAGTGTCCTGATGACACAGGCATCATCAAATGGAGGTCCCACCAAGATCGGGAAAGAGAGGACAACCTGACGAGATGGTCCCAGGAAGCCCACCAGTGTAGGAGGGACACATTGGGGAAAATGGGCCAGGAAAGGTCCCAGTAAGCAGGATACAGAAGGACCGTGGGAATTGAAAGCACATGCAAAAGAAAATAAAGATTTGGGATAGTGGTGAATAAACCTTGTAAAAAGGGACAAGGTAATAATGGTAAAATGTTTTTGTGTACGTGTTCTTTTAGAGTTATGCTAAAATCTAGAGAAGCAAAGTCAATTCTCATAGATGCTTTTAGTCTTTGGACCCTGATTAGAGACAGTTTACACCCTAGACAAGAGAGAAAATGGTTTGAGAAAAACAGTCCTCCCAGACTCTCCACAGATGCTTTGGCAAAAGAAGGAAAATGAGATTAAGCTTTTTAAGAGCTCTCCTAGGGACATCCTGCCTCCTTGCTGACTCCTATTAGAGAAGTGCTTATTTCTGGTTCTGGGTCCGTTAAGAAGAATATCTGGGTCCTTTTGGTGGGACACCATCTAGCTCCTTCCCTCTATGTGTATTGTCTGTCCTTGTTGCACCAAGCTGTCCACGGATGTCAATTTATGTCTGGGTTTTGCTTCTCGTTGCTTGAATGTTTTGTGTTTCATGCTTAAAAGAAAAAATGGTGAAAACTTTAAATGCTGGTTGATTCCCCCCTTGATTTAGTTTTAAGTCCTTTCAAGAAAAGAACAAATAAATAAAAACAGTTTCAATTGACCTTTGGAGCCCTGCATCCTAGATAACTGGTTATCTCTGGTGTTAACTGTCATGTGTGTCTCTGACTGGATCCGGCCTCAATGGAGGAAGGTAGCTAGGAGCCTAGGTCTGTCCACTGGGGAAGCTCCCCAGGGGGCTGGCTAAATGTCTACACTAGCTGGTCTTAAAAGTGCCAGTAGCTTCAAAGCTACTATGGTAAGGGAGCTGGTGTCTGTTTCTCTTAGAGAAATCTGTGACTGTGATTATTGGATTCAACAGGTAACAAGGTGCTTCATTTAAAATGATAGCTACAAAAAGTAAAAATGGTAATTGATCTAAATACTAAAGATATGTATAATCACTTCATTTTTTTCTGTTTGGTTTTAAATGTATAATACGCTCTACATGTCTTGGCTATAGGTTACTGGCTTTTTTTTTTTTTTGGTTCTTTTTTTCTGAGCTGGGGACCAAACCCAGGGCCTTGCGCTTCCTAGGCAAGAGCTCTACCACTGAATTAAATCCCCAACCCCAGGTCACTGGCTTTTAAGTTATTGGGTATGGTTAAAATTTTTAACATTGGTAACAGAAAGTTGGCTTAAAACTGGAGTCATTGTAGACAACACGTGGCATGAGCCAAGCCAGGGAAACAGGTCTAGATTGGGATAATATTTTAATATAACTCATGGAAACCGGACTTTAAAAGAATTTAGGGAAATGTCTCTTTGCTGAGGTATTAGAGCCTGCACCATCGTTCCTTCATATGCAAGGCTTGGCTGCCATACTTTATAGCATGAGGAATGGACTTGGTGTTTTGGAGAGACTGGATTTTGGAGGATAGATAGTTTGGTGGAGGGTGAGTTTTGCTTTCCAAAGTTATGGCTGTGCTCTGGGGTTAGGAGGGAAACTTAAAGATTGTGGTTAATGATTGCCAGTGTTACACTGACTACAGTTTACAGTCTGATCCCAGACAGACTCGGGATTCTAACTCACACATATTTGTGCTTAAGAAAAAATCAAACAGGTGGAGACTGTGACAAGGGTTGATGGGTCTATGGAACTTATAAGAGCATTACAGCCTGGTTGCTTACTGCAACTGCTATTTCAAGAAATACATATAGAATGATTATAGGTTTAAGAGATTGTTTTTATGCTGTTTCTTGCACTCTTGGGTTGTTGTGAAATATTTCATTTCTTGTGTTTCCTTGGGTTTTGTTTGACTTGACCATACATGTGTATGGCTTTTCGAAAGAAAAATGTATTCATTTTTATTTATTTTGGTGAATTGTTCTTTGGCTGACTTTTGTCTGTGGTTCATCTGAATGCAGTTCCCTCGGTGGCCAGAGGAGGGCACCAGATACCGAGTTATAAATGATGGTTAAGCACCCTGTAGGTCCTCTTGAGTGAAGCCAGCAGGTTGCCCAGGTCCAACTCCAGTTCTAGCTCCCTGTGCACCATGATGTGCTAAAGCTTCTCTACTTCCTCCTGCTCTTCCTTGGCCAGCAGCACCTCTGCATTTTGCCCCTCCATGGCTCTGGCTTGGGTCTCAGTTCCCTCACTTTTGGGGATTTTAACTTTAAGAATGGACAGAAAGATTACAATTTGATATTTGCCCTATACCTGAGAAGCATTTTGCCAGGAAAAGGGAGTTTCCATTGCACAAAATGGGATGGTAAGACAGAGATTTCAGGAAAAAACATGGGTGAATATATTGAAACCATGCCCCCTCTCAAGGTACACTCCATGAAACAACATACTCCAGCTTGCATACATTTAAAGGTGTAGGAAAAAAATATTGGCCTCTGGAGAACAGTAAAAATTGTGGGAATTGGACTATTTGTCACATGCATGGACCCTGGGTTTATACATTTCAGGAAGAAGAATATCCATCATCCACGGTCTTTAGATCTATGGCTGTTAACAAAGATGTTCTATCCATTTCAAGGCCTGATACAACTCTCCCTCTCCTCAGCAACTGAGTTGTAATGAAGCAGTGAGAACTCTGAAGCTCTGGAAGGAGAGTGAGCGAATGGGTGTTCCTGGCTCAAAAGTGAGTCTCTGGAAAACCACTGCAGAACCTGGTCAGTCTGGTAGAGGTAGTTAGCAAGTAAGCTATGGCATTTCCCAGTGACATCACCGGTAGTGTCTTCCCTGGAAATTCTCTTGTATCCAGGAGACACTAGAATGTTCTGTGATGTCACCAGTGTTGTGGTGACACCAACTGCCTGAGCGATTTCCCTTCTTTTCCTAATGTGTTCCCGAGGAGGCATGTTCTCCAGGATCCTCAGTCTCTTTCGGAGGGACAATCATATCCATGCAGGCACCAGACCAAGGCAGAGGGAGGCCAGCCCTCCATCACGTTGGAGAAGAAGACGAATGGAAAGGTCCTTGAGGAGGTCAAGTGAGTACTGGGCAGGGCAAGGGGGATTCCTGGAGGAGGTTGGCTTGAGCTGGTCCTTCCAGGAGTAGGACGTATGATTTAGAGCCTCAGTCTTCCTAAATGGCTGACCCAGATTCAACAATTTCTGATCATTAGTTTGACAGAAAACCAAGAACTGTTATATGTCAAGGGGCTTTCCTTGGATCTCTTTAACACCATGGGAAGTGTCAAAGAATACCAGGATGAGCCTTTATAAGAATAACAAAGAATAACAGGATCGGCTGTTGAAACACTTCATTCTCAGCAGTGTCCTGTAGATTACTTGGGTAATTGATGCCAAGAGGGATACTCTCCTGGTCATATATCAAGGTCTCAGTTACTTTGTCCTTGAACACACATGATTAGGGATTCAAGATGTTAAGCAGTTTGAACTCAAGGACTTACCTGCCTCACATCAGACATTAGCTGAGAACGTCCTCCAATTCTTCTTGTTTAGGCCAGCTTTAGAATTTCAGTGCCAGAGGAATGGCTTTAGGAGGTGTGGTCTATATCTATGATGGCATATGTCATCCTATGGCGATGATGGTGGGGAACAGGGACCTAGCTGAGTTCAGCTTAAAGATAGCTTTCTTGCTCTGTCAGGGATTCACTGTATCTGTAGAACTGTTCATCCTCAGACTTCTGTTTTAGACTAAGCATAGTTTTCCTTGACACTGTGTCCACATATATGCCTGTTCACTGGTGTTTATCTACCTACAGAGTCTGATCAGAAGGCATCATCCCAACCCTCCATGACACCTGTTGAGGAGGAGAGAATGAAGCGTCTGGAGAACATCAAAATTGCTCTCCAGAAGATGCAGAAGGAGAGAGATGAACTCAGGAGAATCCTGGCAGATTACCCGGGAAAGAATTTAAATGACAGGTAGTCACAATGCAACTTCTGTTAAATCCACATTTCCTCACATCACAGTAGGCTACAACTCCAGGGTGTCCTCATGGTCAAAATCACTTTCCTGATTGCATCAGAATGTGAAGTCCAGATGGGAAAGAGATGGTGGCACAGGCTATTTTAATTCCTACAAACGTAAATAATAGCCTGTGGCCTGAATCACAGTCTGGGAGTGAGTGTACTAGTGTGTGAGCTCTAGGTGTGTGGTTTAAGAAGCCTGGACAGGTGTTGGCTTGTGGGAATTTCTAGGTGATCTGATTATGACCAATCATTGTTGTAATTGACGTGGAGGTGCTTTGGGTTCAGTAGGTCCTGTGAAGAGCTGGAGGGGCCTAATCCCACTTGTTGCCGCATAGTGTGTGACTGGAATGACAACAGGGGATCATTGGTGTTCTCTGATTATATTCACTGTATTTGGAGATAATGCCACAGCCTTGTATTTAATTGGCATTCTAATTGTATTTGCGAGAGAGAGAGAGAGAGAGAGAGAGAGAGAGAGAGAGAGAGAGAGAGAGAGAGAGAGAGAGAATGTGTTTTGTGTGAGTATGTGTGTGTGTATGCATGTGTGAGTGTGTTTTTGTGTATCACTTAAGATCTGGGTATTCTATGTTCTGATTTGGCCTGAGAATTATCCTGTGTCAATTTTCATGGCATGATAATGATGAGGCTGAGAGCCTCACTGTGAGCAGTAGAACATTTCACATCTGCTCAGGTGGACGCACATGGGAATCTCCTGGTGCGTGTTATAAATTCTTTTCCCTGTAAATACTGTTCATGTTCCTTTGGGTTTTCATGTAGCAATAGATTCTATGATTGAGAATTGTTACCTAAGAACAGGAGAATAGTCTTCATGGGTTTAAGTTGGAGCCTGGATCGTGGCACAGGGTCCTCGAATGTTCTTGGCAAGCTAGTCAATTCCTTCAAACTCCCTCAGGGAGCTCAAGCAAATCAGCTCCCTCCTTTTGTTTGCTGGCACTGCTGTCCCTGTGTCCATAATAATAAACTTATAAATAGCAAATGGACGCAATACCAAGGATCAAGGTGTGGCATGTCCTAGGCTGGGGTAGTTCAGGATTCAGTCTGAATTCATGTAATTCTTGAATCCTTCATTCATAATGTTATTTCATCCTTGGACCATGCCTTACCACAGGAACAACTTTGAGTCCGAGATGCTCATGAAGCAGCACGAGGAAGTGATGACCGACATGAAGAAAATGAGCGAGCAGGTCAATAGAGCTTTGGTCAAATGTACACACCTCACACTGGAAAATGACTGGTACTGGTGAGTAACTTACAAGGCTGTGACCCCAGCACTAGGCACAGCATGTGTCAGCCCATTCTTATGTTTGAAGTAAAGTGAGGATCAGGCTTTATAGTGTTTGAAGCAGACCAGGAAGCCTGTGTCTAAGGAAGGCTCTAGGATTTTTACCTCTTGTAGATAGTTTGACCAAATGGAAAGAGACTGTGAGATTCTTCAATCATTGTCCTTCCCTAATAGGGATCCTGTACATAGAAAATGTGTGCACAATGATGGAGTTATCAATCAATCTTGATGCTCTGGGGCTGTGACAGGACACACACACACACACACACACACACACACACACACACAGGACACAGAAAGATTGGCCTCCAAGTGACATTCTAATAAAATGGACAAATAAGCACACATAGGGATTATGTCCTCTTCTGGGAAAAACTTGAATCAATGATGTCAGGTTTTTGAGAAGTGCCCTGAGTCTTCTGGAATGTTGCTCTTTTCTCCATTTGACCTGACTCTAGGTCATGCTCCATGGCTATTCTGGACTTGGACTATAATCTGGGGCTCTCTTCCGATCAGGACCCTAGAAGGAGCAATGGACTTGGAGAAGTGGGAGGAAGTTGGAGACTGGCTGGGAGTCACCATTTTTTCTTTGTGTCTCAGCCGCAGCTTCTGCCCCCTCCTAACTGAGTTGTTTGAGCTGAAGAACAATGCCCAGAGAGCACGGCATGAGAACAGGGAGCTTCTATGGGAACAGATTGCACTGGAAGAGTCCATTAAGGAAACAACAAGGATCTGTGGGGAAGCCAGTATGAAAATCCGTGTAAAAAGCAACCTCAGGTAGGATGAATGACGCATCAAGGGCAGGTTTTCCTGATATCTAAGCATAAACCAAGTCAAACCAGTTTAACCTTCTCCACCTTATCCAGACACTCTCCTAGGTCTCATCCAGTTGTTCATCTCTTTGAACATTTACAAAACTTTCTGTGATGTTAGCTTCATGCAAGAAACTGGAGGATTGACAACCAAATCCTCCTGCTCAACTAGAAAATGCATTTCCTTAAGGGGGATCTGTTGATCACACACTGCACACTTACATGCCATGAGGTAGCCATCTTTGTAGTGCACAGAACTGATTAGAGTTCAGTTCAATTGCCAAAAGAATGGCTCTCATTGTCAACTATGATGGGGCTTGTGGACTTTCTCTCCTTTTCCCCGTACATTGAAAATGGTCCCTCCTGCCTGTCCAAATCGTGGTTTCTAGTGACAGAGCTTGAGAAGCAGTTTGTCCGTCCTGTTTTATGTCAGTGTTTTAGTGTTCTTTCCTGTGGCTTATGTCCTGGAGCTGACTGGATGAACAGGGATGTAAGAAAGACTTCTCTCAGGGTGAGGGTTTGTGTGAGATATGTGAGGATTAAAGGGAAATTTTTCTCCAGCTCTCTCAACCTAGTGTGCCCAAGAAGTGCATTCCCTACACAGGTTTACTCTATAAGGGACGGATAGCAGTGTCTAAGCTCTCACTTGACACATTTCCTTTGCCTCATCTCTATTCAACAATATATATATATATATATATATATATATATATATATAGAGAGAGAGAGAGAGAGAGAGAGAGAGAGAAGAGGAAACACAATTTTTCCAATTAGTTTTAAACTGTTCTTAATGGGGTTTTGATCACTATTGAAATTATTACACTGGGAAAACTATTCATCAACATTGACATTACTTGGAGAAAAACTCAGGAATAGGGTACAGGGATGTGAGGAGAGGCTGCTGTGTGATGTCCATGTACCTCAGTGTCGAAACTGATGACTCAGAGCTCTTCTGCCTTCTTTGCTCTCGGTGTATAGTAACACTGGAAGGTCATGTGGCTTATTGTGTCTTCTCAACATCCTGGTTATGTTAATCGTTACCTGCCACCACTTTCTCTCCAGATTGGCCTAAACTTGGTTGAATACACCTTGGCTTTGGAGTTTGGCCTGGAATTTGTTAATTGAAAGATTAATTTGCTTAGAGTTGAATCTGCAAGCAGAAGATGTCCAGGAGTTATGCTGAGGTGGAATCACATCTTTGCCTCAGACAGAAACTTAGGCTCAAAATCGTCCAAAGCACTCACCCTGTGTTGTGTTGTGGCAATCTTAACCATTGTTATTCAAAATCATTTGATCTGAGTGAAAATCATCTGTAAGGAGGGTTTAGAACAGTGATGACCCTCAGACATTGCTGGAGGTGTCAAATGGGTAGCCCTGTGAGAAGCTGTGTACAACTCTTGTGAAAGTTCAACCTTTTGACACAGCGATTCCAGAAGAAGTAGGTGTGAGCAGAGAAACTGTGGCACATTAGTGTTTAGTGGTTCACCTCAGAGCAGCCATGAAGCAAAATTACCCAGATGTCCATCAGTCAGAAAGTGAAAAGGTACAATGTTGTCCAGCCCTTCCATGGACTGTGGCTGAGTTTGATTATACCTGCCAGCATTTGGCTTTTAATTAGCCTTCTCTTACTCGAATTATATCTGATAGCATCCCATTACAAGTTTTACCTTGGATTGTGGTTATGGAGATTTCCTAGCTGTTTGTGCTGGTAGTTTGTTTCCCCTGTCAGGTACTGTATGGTAAAGGGACCTCATATTGAAAAATGCAGCTCACTTTGCATGCACTGGGAAACAGTGAGCAGAGGACTGAAGAGGCTCACCTGCTCCCCCCCCCCCCCCCAGTGCTCTGTTTCCTGAAATCAGCCTCCTGTGCACGGCCTTGTGACCTTGCTAAGCAGGCTTGGCTAACAGGCCTAGATGTCACATTTCTAATTTCTGATTTTCAGGGGAATACACTTTATTGGCTGAGCTGTCTTTAGGTTATGCTCACTGTGTACTTACTCCACTCCAGGTTTTTTTTTTTTCTTATGCCACAATAGTAGACTGGGTGATCCCTTGTATTACAATTAACTGGGAAACTAACCACATTCTGCAAAATACTCTGCTTGTATATGTGAACAAATACATTTGGGTGAGTTCAAAAGTGTGTATGTCTGGGTGTATGTCTGGGTGTCTGTCTGTCTGTGTCTGTATACATGTATGTCTCCATGGACAATATAATCTTCTAATGACCAGGATGAGGAGAGAATGGAGGAAAGTCTGCAGGACCCCCTGAATCAGCAAAAACTGGTCACTGAGCAAAAGGCCTTGTCTGAGAAGATGCAGCATCATTTCGGTGTCACTGAGAGGATTTGAAAGCACAGGATGAGAGGACCCAAGTAGATTCCCTGTACTTATAAACTGTCTTATTGGGTGTGTGACTTTCTCCATAGTTCTCAGCACCTGTCACCTAGGAGCAGCTCAGAATACTTTTCTTGTCCATTTTAAAAGAAATTCCGTCCATGAAGTGTATGTGATCCATAGAGATTCTGGCTATTGTGTACTGATCCCTCCAGTCTGTGCTCTCTTGTATTATCTGAGCCCAGTGCCTTTAGGTCTCCCCACAAATAGTTTTACGATACACATAAACAAAGGAGTGGTATAGTTTATTTTCTGCATGAGTATCTCCTTTGGACTTCAATGCCTACCCTCGGCAAGATTTCCATGCAGCATATTCTTGCCAAGTATAATATCACTTCAGTGTGCATGTACTTCTTGAGATATTGTTTCTCTGGGTCTTTGCAGATATTGAGGTTGTCATGTGGACCCCAGGCATATTCCTGCACTGGAGGAATAATAATAGTCTTCATTTCAGTGATGGCCAGACTTCCAAGGCCTTCCTATTGTTTTCTAGTTTGTTCATATCTCTCCTCATCTGACATTGAGACATTGCTACATGATATTAAAATATAATGTATACGTATGATTGGAATTATCTGCTGTTCACTGTTTAATTTTTAGCAGTTTTAAAAGCTGGGAAAATATGCAGGCCTGTGGGATCTCTTACCCTTCTCTCTTGGGCATGAGAGAATGACCTCAGATGAAAGATCATCCTGGATTATCCTGCTGAATTGTGCTGCTGTGTATGGGATAAGTGACATGGCAGGTTCTCACCAGGCCTTTTCCACCCCTAGGTCTGAACACTGCAGCAGAAGCTTTCCCAGGGCACAGAGCAGGATTACAGCTCTCAGAGACAGAACTGTCCACCAGGAGCACTGAGGGTGCAAAGATTGACACCACCTCCCACATCTCAGTCCTTGTAACCATACCAATCTTGGGCTAAATTTGAAAGACCTTGAGATGTGGCCTGGAACACGCCTCACGTTTAACCTTTTGACGACTTGTCCATCAACAACCAACCACTCCGAGTGAGGCAGGTCTACATTCATCTTGAGGAGATTTTTACCATCTTACCTGCCGTTCTGCTGTGTTTGCAAGGCCAGCAACAGGCTGGAGTTATATGTTGAAGAATCAGCAGGAATTGAATGCTGACTAATTTACTTGTTATATTTGTTTTTAGTTTGAAGTTTTGTTTTATGCATTTGGTTTTATTTGTTTACGTTTGAAGTTTTGTTATTTATTTGTTAACTTTAGTTTTTTAATTAATATGCTATATTCTTAAGGCTATATACATTGAACTCATTGACTCCCCACTTTAAAATGTTCTCGAATAAATTAATTTTTGCCAATAAATAAAAATGTGACCTTTAACCCTTCACTCACAAGACCGTCCTGAGTCGTGTGTGGTTCTTCCTCCTGTAACAGCACAAGTGTAAGGCAACAGTGGTTTTCTGCAAGTCTCATGCAGCTTAGGCTTCACCATCAGTTCACAGCAGCCAGAGCTGCACAGGAAACTGTGCTCTTGATGTAGACAGTGTATCGTGCTCTGTGGATCCCACATACATGATGAAAATTATCCTTGCTTTATCCCTGTGCTCACAAATTTAGCTTCCTTTATAGTGACAAACAAAGGAGAAACACAAGTATTTCTCTAATACATTAGAGGAAATAAAAACATTCAGTATAGGAATATAAAAAGCGACCAGGACACACAGAGCTGTATGCCTCTGCATTCCTTATAATAAAGCATCGGTTATAACTGCACATTTATTGAATTCCAGCAATTTTGGAGGAACGATATTTTTAAATTTTTTATTAGATATATTTCTTTACTTACATTTCAAACGTTATTCCCCTTCCTTATTTCCATCCTTAAGCCCCCATTCCCTTCCCTCTCCCTTCCCCATATGTGTATCCCCTATACATCCCCCTTATTGTTCACCACTATTCCCCTGCACTGCCCCTGGAACATTTTCTTTATTGTTCTGTTGGTTTGTTTGTTGTTATTCTTTTTCTCCCATTTTTATTAAATTGGGCATTTCTTATTTACATTTCAAATGTTATTCCTTTTCCTGGTTTCCTGTCCATCAGCCCCCTAACCCCTCCCCTTCCCATTCTAAATGGGTGTCCCCTCCCTGTCCAACCCCCATTACTGCCCTCTCCAACATTCCCTACGCTGGGGGTTCAACCTTGGTAGTACCAAGGGCTTCTCCTTCCAGTGTTGCCCCAACAATGTTATTTACTGCTACCTACGCAGGGTCAGTCCATGTGTAGTCTTTGGGCAGTGGTTTGGTCCCTGGAAGCTCTGGTTGGTTCTTATGGGGTTGCAAGCCCCTTCAGCTCCTTCAGTCCTTTCCCTAGTTCCTCCAATGGGTGTCCCGTTCTCAGTTCAGTGGTTCGCTTCAGGCATTTGACTCTGTATTTGACATGTTCTGGCTGTGTCTTTCAGGAGAGAGCTATATCCGGTTCATGTCAGCATGCACTTCTTAGCTTCATCCATCTTATCTAGTTTTGGTGGATATATATCCATATCTATATCTATATCTATATCTATATCTATATCTATATCTATATCTATATCTATATATCTATATATCTATATATCTATATATCTATATCTATATATCTATATCTATCTATCTATCATCTATCTATCTATCTATCCATCTATCTATCTATATGGACCACATGTGGGGCAGGCTCTGAATGGCCGTTCCTTCATTCTCTGCCCTAAAATTTTCCTCCCTATCCCCTCCTGTGAATATTTTTGTTCCCCCCTTAAAGAAGGAGTGAAGCATCCACATTTTCGTCATCCTTCTTGAGTTTCATGTGGTTTGTGCCTTAGATCTTGTGTATTTTGAGTATAACTAAGAGGCGAGGATGCAAAAGAATCAAATGGATAGCTTGAGGCCAGAGGTTAGTGGTGAACACCAGAGGGAAAGATCATTCTTCCAGAAAGAATTGGCAGGTTTCTGGTAACTCAGCTTTACCAGACTACTTGTCTTGGGTCCACAGAACTCTCTGAGTTGCCAACACCAAGGTATGTTACGCCTACATACACTGGACAGTGTAGAAGGAGATGTCAAAGCCAGATGTCACATTTACACCTATGTAAATAAAAAACAGAGATCATTTACCCAGAAAGGATTGCATACAGGTAGCCAACGCTAGGATAAATTATGGGAACCTGAATTAACTGACACATGGCCTCCTAGAGTCAGATAAAAGTACCTGCTTGTTTTTATTGATACCCTTTCTGGGTGAGTAGAAGCTCACTACATCGGACTGAAACTGATCATAGAGCAACTAGAAAGCTCTGCTAGGAACTTTCCTCCTAATTTTGCCACTGACTAGGAATGCTGTCCTATAATAGCCCAGCTCTCATGGCCAAAGCCTATGAATAACAGTCAAAGATGTATGAATAGTTTGGAGTCTTTGTTGTGCAGAATTCTGGGTAGGTGGAAATAATGAACAAGACATTAAAGGAGACACTAAGAAAACTCTCATTAGAGTCCAGGAAAGGTGGAAAGGCTCTTTTCTTATTTTGGGACTGCTGTACTCCATACAAGGAGGGATTGAACCCTATAATATTATGTTTAGAATACACGCCCCATTGCTTCTAAGTCTTAGAGATCAGAGGTTGGCAGAATTCTTCAACTATTTTATTCTTGAAATCCTGTCTGTCCAGTTCTCTGTAAAGTCTATTACTTTGACTATCAGAGAGACCCAGTGAACCTCTAAATCTATCTACAATATCCCCTATATTGGACCTGGTGGTAGTGGGCAACGAAAGGACAATGAAAGCAATTTGCAATGAACTTACGTGGCGATGTTTTACACTCTTACAGCTATGAGGTTAGGTGGAATTTTAACATGGATTCCTCACAACTAGGTCAAGAACGTAGAAGCCACAGATGACAAGGCCAAATAGACTCCCTCCAGAACTTCTGGACCTATTAAAGTTGAGCTTTCACCTGACCTCAAGCCCTTCCACTCCCTGCCCAACCTCCTGGATCTTACATTTGGCATGAATACAGGATCATGGTCCAAACTCTAACACCCTCAGGCCTGGCCCTGGGAACTCAGGAAGGTGGACACTAGAGAAGTGACGTCTAATGGAACTGCAGAGGACCAATCTCCGTCCACGTTGTCCTTTGCTCACTGATATCTGGTTATTTTTTGGAGAAAGGATTTGGAAGTTTATCATCTGAAGTAGGTGCACAACATTTAAAGTTGTATATTCACTGTGTAACTGGATTAACTATGTTACCAAGATCATTGCAACAGAGGGATGCAAAACAGAGACTTTGTGAGTACACATCCATGAATATATGTAAAGAAAGACACCTTGGAAGGAATGCACAATAAGAAAATGAAATCCAATATCCAATAAATTAAAGGTCTGGAGGGAAATACTGACTTTTGGGAAACAGGAAAACCTAGGAAATGGGAATGTATGTCACAGGAATGGATCTGGGAATAAAATTATTATGCAGAAGAATGTCTTCCATCCCATGTCCCGTGATCTTTCTCCCCATGCCAAGCCCCTGACGCAATCTGCCCTTTCAGAGCATGTAACTACTAATGGAGCAAAGAGAAATCTCTAGCTTTAGAGGGAGGAGATATGGAAAGGGTTCCATTGTGTCACTGGAGAGCCTCCTGGAGATGGCACCTCAGAATCTGGTCACCATAAGGAAAGCTGGTTAGCAGGAGGCCCTGGCAGTTCCCAGTGACGTCATCCAAGTGCTCTCCCCCAACCTGGCCTTCTAGACAGAGTAGCGTAAACTGCAATAAAAGGATACACTTGAAAGTAAAACTTGGAGGAAATGCACTGGCATATTTACATTGTCACTGTGAACTGTAACATTCTTCTCTTGGCTTCTGTGGCCAGACATGAGGGCTCTGAAGCTATGCTGCCTCCTGTGAACTGTGAATGAGCTTGTGTCACACGAAGCATGTGAATGGAGTGAGAAGACAGTAGGAGGACCTTGTGACACTGCCCTCCCAATGGAGACATGGAAGTGTTGACAATCACAGTGGGTGAGTCTCAAGCTGCACTTTGAGACCCAGCCAGGCTACGTTTCACCTGTCAGCTCACTTCCTGCACATCCACCACAGGCCAAGGGCAGGCTCAGATGAAGCTCTGTTGAAGACAGGTGCTGTCCCTTGTGAGCTGTGTCTCAGGGTATGCGGAAGACCATTCACCCTCCTGTGATGTGGGACATCAGAGTAGTAAGAGGCAGGCAAAGGGGACAGTTCTGTGTTTGTTTTTCTTGGCTACCATAACTACATCTTCTAGGCTAAGGATTTGCTCATGGAAGTCTGCTGTGTCACATGTGTAAAGGCCAAGCTGTCTGAAGTCTCAGTAACACAACTGGCTCCAGGCTGCTTTCTCAGTCACTGGGATTTACACGCAGTCCTTCATACCTTGTCTTCTAGATCCACAAATTCTTGTCTGGCTTCATATGGACAAGGTACTTTATATGTCTTCTTACTAATAGTATGCTTTATAAGTGTGCTTATCCAGGGTGTTTTGTTATATATTTTAAGACTATTTTGAGTAGAATATTTCCCTGATTTCTTTCCCATAGTTGGTTTTTGGTATACAGGAAAGATAATGAGTTTTGTGTGTTATTTTGCATTCTACTACTTTAATGAATGTATTTTCAGCTTTAAGAAACTTAATTTTTTAGAGACAAGTTGTCTCTATTTAGGATCACCTCTAACTAATTCATATTTGTCTTTGCATTTTAAGTATTTCAATCCACATTATTTCATTTTATATTTTCAGATGATTATGAGGGGAATTTTTCCCAGATTTTCTCATGGTATGATTTGGATTGGCATAAAGGAAGGCTAAGAAATTTTGTGTGTTCCCATTGTATTGTGCTTTTATGAATGTATTTATCAGTCTTAAGAGATGGTGATATTGGGGTTGGGGATTTAGCTCCGCGGCAGAGCGCTTGCCTAGCGAGCCCAAGGCCCTGGGTTCGGTCCCCAGCTCCGAAAAAAAAAGAAAAGGAAAAAAAAAAGAGAGATGGTGATACATTTTTTAGTTTTAAAAATAGTATCACGTCATCTGCAAATGAAAAGATTTTGACTTCTTCATTTTTCATTTGGGTTACCCAAGTTCACCACCCACCACTGATGCTTATTGTTATTTATTCCACTTTTCCTCTGGGTTTCTCTCTTGTCTCTTTTCATTGTTGCTACTCCCCCCACCCTTTGTCCATCCTTCCCTGCCTCTACCTAGGTCCTTCCATCCTTCTGCCTCCCATGATTATGTTCTTCCCCTTCTAAGTGGGTTCAAGCATCCACAATTTGGCCTTCTGACATGTTACCCTTCGTGTGATCAATGAATTGTATAGTGGGCCTTCTGAACTTTTGGGCTAACATCCATTTGTCACTAAATACATCCCATGTTATGTCTTTTTCGATCTCTGTTACTTCACTATTTTCCAGTTCCATCCCTTTGCCTACAAAGTTCTTGGTGTATTCATCTTTGATACCCGAGTACTGTTCCTCTATTTGAATAGAGCGCACTTTCTATATTCATTCCTCAGTTGAGTTGAGGTCTATCGTGGTTGTTTCCAGCATTTGACTAATATGAGTAAGGCTGCTATGAACATATTCATCCACACGTCCTTGTCATATGTGGATCAGGTTTGAGTATATGCGCTGAAGTGGGTGGTAAAGCTGGGTCTTCAGGTAAAGCTATTTGCATTGTTCCCATTATCCTCCACATTGATATCCAGAGTGGCTATACAGCTAGTAATCACACCAACAATGGAGGAGTGTTCCACTTTCTCTACATCCCAGCCCACTCTGCTGCTGCCTCAGTTTTCTATCTTAGCCA
The DNA here is from genome assembly GCF_021556685.1 of Rattus norvegicus. Classification (NCBI taxonomy): domain Eukaryota; kingdom Metazoa; phylum Chordata; class Mammalia; order Rodentia; family Muridae; genus Rattus; species Rattus norvegicus. The sequence goes on along the minus strand of NC_141548.1, from coordinate 5,790,213 downwards.
TTCTGATTGGTGTAATGAAGGATCTCAGGTTCGTTTTGATTTTCCTTTTTCTGATAACTAAGGATGTTGAACATTTCTTGATGAGTTTCTCAGGCATTGAGATACCTCAGTTGAGAATTCTTGGTTTAGCTCTCTATCCCAGTTTAAAAGTCGGGTTATTTGGTTGTCTGGGAGTTTACCTTTTTGAGTATTTTGTTTATTTTTAATTTTGGCACACTCTCACATGTAGGGTTGGTAAAACTCTTCTCCGAATCTGTAGCTTGCTGATTTGTCCTATTGGCAGTGTCCTTTGCTTTAAAGAAAGTTTTCAGATTGTTGAGATTTCATACATTTACTGTTGATCTTAGAGCCTGACCCTTTGGTATTCTGTTCTGACAACTTTCTCCTGTGCAAATGTGTTCTAGGAACTTTGTGACACTTTCCCTTCTATTAGCTTCTGCATGTTTGGTTTTATGTGGATTTCTTTGATTCACTTGGATTTGAACTTTGTAGAAAGAGATAGAAATGGATCAATTGGCACTCAACTACATGCAGACCACCAGTTAGGGTAGCATCATTTCTTAAAATGCTTTCTGTTATGTTCAAAGTCCTCAGTCATCAGGGAAATGCAAATCAAAACAACCCTGAGATTCCACCTCACACCAGTCAGAATGGCTGAGACCAAAAACTCAGGTGTTAGCAGATGCTGGTGAGAATGCGGAGAAAGAGGAACACTCCTCCACTGTTGGTAGGATTGCAAACTGGATTACCTCTCTGGAAATCAGTCTGGAGTTTCTTCAAAAATTGAACATTGCACTGCCTGAGCACCCAGTATACCCCTCCTGGGCATATAACCAAAAGATGCTCCAACATACAATGAAGGCACATGGTCCACTAAGTTCATAGCAGCCGTAATCATAACAGCCAGAAGCTGGGAAAAACGCAGATGCCCTTCAACAGAGGAATGGATACAGAAAATGGGGCACATCTACACAGTGGAGTACTACTCAGCTATTAAGAACAATGACTTCATGGAAATTTTACGTCAATGGAAGGAACTAGAAAATATCATCCTGAGTGAGGAAACCCAATCACAAGAAAACACACATCGTATGCACTCACTGATAAGTGGACATTAGCACAAATCTCAGATTACCCAAGATGCAATCCACAGACCACATGAAGTTCAAGAAGGATGACCAAAGTGTGGAAGCTTCAGTCCTTCTCAGAAGGGGAAACAAAAATATTCACATGAGGAAGTATGGAGATGAAGTTTGGAGCAGAGACTGGAGGAAAGGCTACCCAGGGACTGCCCTAACTGGGGATCCAGTCTATATACATCCACCAGACCCAGACAATATTGGTGATGCCAAGAAGTGCGAGCTGACAGGAGCCTGATATAGCTGTCTTCTGAAAGGCACTGCCAGAGCATGACAAATACAGAGGCGGATGTTTGAAGTCAACCATTGAACTGAGAACAATGGAGGAGGCAGAGAAAGGATTGAAGGAGCTGAAAGGGTTAGCAACCCCATAACAACAATAATACCAACCAACTATAGCTCCAAGAGACTAAACCACCATTCAAATGGAACACATGGACAGACCCAGGGCTCCAGCAGCATATGTAGAAAAGGAGTGGCTTGTTGGGCTTCAATGAGAGAAGAAGCCCTTGTTCCTGCGAAGGCTCTATGCCCCAGTGTAGGAGAATGTCAGGGCAGGGTGGCAGGAAGGGTTGGGTGGGGGGGAGAACACCCTCAGAGAAACAGCGTGAGGGGGATGAGGTAGGGGGATATGGGTGTGAAACAGAGAAAGGCTATAACATTTGAATGTAACTAAGAACAAATAAAGAATAAAAAAATTTAAAAGGCATAACAAATGCAAAAGATTGGGGTGCCATTCCATACTCGTGATGTGTTTCTTCTGTGAGAGCATAGTGATTAACTCACTTCTCTATGACTGTCTTCTTATTTGAAAGTAAATAATGGGATCATCTGTGGAGTGGTTAGTAAGAATAAAAGCATTGCCTAACATGAATAGGTCCCTCCAGAGCGTGAGCTTAATATTCTAGGTATAGAGCAATTAGCTGGGGGGATTAAAAACAAAAAGCAAACAAAAAACAACATCAACGATTAAAATAAATTTTGAATGCTGGGATTAAGGCGTGTGCCAACAAACACAGGTCCTGTCACAATTCTAGCAGTCGCCAGCAGAGAGAGCTGTGAGGTAGTGTGTGCTTCTTCCTTTCCAAGATACCCCATGGCCTCAGGCCTGCATCCAGTGAGCTGGAACGTAGAGCAGCCTAGTTGAAACTCCTGATGTGTTGATTACCTGAGACCATATGAGTTAACTCTCTTCTTCATGCCTTTTTTTCTTATTTGAAAGTAAATAATGTGATCATGTGTGGTGTGGGTGGTAAGAGTAAAATCTTTAACATGAAGAATAGGGCCATGAAGAGTGTGGGTAACATTCTAGGTACAGAGCAAATAGAGGGAATTACCAAAGAAAACAATGGGAATTCTAACAACAATTGCAAAAAAAGAAGAGAAAAAAAGAGAAAAAAACCCTTATGGGTGATGGGATTAAAGGCATGTATCAACTCTGACCAGCATTGTAGGTATTTCCAATAAAATATTTAAAAAAACAAACAACCCTATTATTCTTTTAGCAATTGCAGCAGAGAAGACTGAGAGATCGTGTGCTGCTGCCGCCATGCCATGATCCTGTAACAACAACTGCCTTGGTGATAGGAGCCTGTATGCAGCAGGCCCATTGGTGGGCCTGTCATCTCAAAAACAGATGCTTCAGTCGTCTAAAAGATTGGACTCCAGTATACTTCAGGCCAGGAAAGAAGCCAGCCACCATGAGTGAAAGAACAAAGGAAAAATTACATTGGAAAAATGTGTGCCTTATTTGGAAGAAATGACCCTAAACTTTTGAGGCGTCCACCATCTCCACCCCTCTTTTTTGAGTTTTGCATAGCGATGTTGTCCAACTCCAGGTGGGATTCAGAGGCAGAGCCCTTCCCAGAGAAGACAGACGTGATTTTCACTCTTACGTCTGTGAGGTTAGGAGGCATCATAGCACAGATTGAGCGCACCTAGGAGAAGAACACAGAAGCCACAGATGACAATGCCAAACGGACTTTTCCCTGAACTTAGGGACCCACTAAAATTGAGGTTTAACCTGACCTCAGGCCATTCGACTCCCTCCCCATCCTGCTGATTCTTATATTTGCTAGGAGTAAAGTATCAAGGGGCAACCCCCGATATCCTCGTGCCTGGACTTGGAAATGAAGGAAGACAAATATTGGAGAAGTGATGGCTGTCGGGCTACAATGTAGGAACACGCAGTCCAGGTTGACCTTTGCTCACTGATGACCAAATTAATTGTCTGGCTATATTTGAGAAAGGGATGATGTCCAACTTAATATGTAAAAGAAGGGACAGAAATTTATGATTTTATATTTGCCCTGTAGTTAATCCCTCTATATTCCCAAGAAAAGGAAGTTTTTATTGCAAAAAGTAGGATTATAAACCATTGACTTTGTGAAATACATAGACGTTTATGTGGAAATAGTCCTGGCTATCAAGGAATGCCCAGTAAGCAAATATTATTCAGGTTTTATAAAATTAAAAGTATAGGAGAAATATATTGGCCTCTAGGAAACAGGGAAACTTTGGGAATTGGACTGTATGTATGTGCATTGTCTCAGGTGTAGATTTATTATTAAGAGAAATCTCCCTCATTTATGGTACCTAGGGATTTGGGTGCTAACAAAAATCTCTTCTCCAATTCAGGGTTGTAACCAACTCTCCCCATCAAAAGCATTGATGACATCCGATGAAGCAGAGAGAAATATCTAACTCTGGAGGAGAAGTTGCCAAAGGATATTCCCTGGGTCACAGGAGAGGCTGCAGAAAAGGGCCCCATAGAAATTGGTTGCTTTTGGGAGAGCTGGGTAGCAGGGAGCCATAGAACTTCCGAGTGACGTCATCAGTAATCTCTTCCTTGGACAATCTCTTGTATCTAAGAGAGCACTAGAATCTTCTGTGATGTCACCAGTGTTGTGGTGACACCAACTGCCTGTGGGGTTCCTTCAGTGCCTTTTGGGTTCACAAACAGGCATGTTTCACCAGCTGCTCAAGCTCGTTCAGAAGGAGAGGGGAGACCAAGGAGAGACCAGACCGAGGCAGAAGAATGCTGGCCTTCTGTATTGTAAGTACGGAAGAATGAAATCATTCTGGGGAAGGCACAGTGAGTACTGGGTAGAGTTGGGGAACTTCCTCCAGGAGGCAGGTTTGAGCTGAGCCTTTCAGGAGTCGGCTTTACAAGCAGAAGCCTTGGAATTTGTCAATGGCAGACCAAGAGTCAAGACTCCTGATGATTAATTTGACAGAGAGCCAGGAATTGGCAGGCCTGCAGTTTCTTTTCTATGAGCTTTTTAATTTCTACTGCCAAGGAATGCCAGGAGGAAGCCCTATGAGGATAACAATGTGCCCGTTCATGGTTGGGAGTTGAAGCACTTCATCCTCTAGATTCCTGTAGGTTACTAAGTCTGTGGTGACAACAACAAGGAAGGATGAACCCCCTAGTCATGAATTGAGGTCTCAGACACTTTAAGCTTGAACACACGATTAGGGTTTGATGGTGCTGTGAACCCCAGGATTTACCTGCTCCACGTCTGTTATCTGCTGACAATGTCCCTAATCTTTATGTCTCAGGTAGATTATATCTTTCAGTATGAGGGATCATGTAATAGTGAGTGAGGCTTATGTATGGCAATGGAGGTTGGGAAGAGGGAAATAGCTTAAGAGTCCACATTAAGGATAGCGTTTCTTCTCTTTCAGGGATTCAACAAGTCTCCAGCCTTTCCTCTTCCTCAACCTCCATTTTGAGACTCAGAATGGTCTTTTCTACCCATGGGCTATCAAATATGTACATTCACTTGTGTTTATCTATCTACAGGGTTTATTAGGAAGGCATCATCAGAAAATTTCATCAGTAACCATGAAAAGCCTATAAAGAATTTGGAGGAACTAAAACTTGAAATCCAGAAGTGTAAATCTGAGCGGGATGAACTTTCTCAAATCCTGGACCTTTATGTCAATGATGGTTTGAACTACAGGTAGTCATTATGCCCTGTAACCTACTGACTGTCTTGTGCTCTCTCTGCTAAGCCAAGAGACATCCAGAAAGTGTTTCACCTCTCATCCTGGACTTTAAGGAGCCTTGGCAGGTGCTGGCCTGTGAGAGAAGCTAGGTGCTGTGTGTTTAGGGTCAACCTCTCTTGTACTTGACCCTGAGCTCCTTGGAGTTGGATTGGATTTTTTCAGCAGCTGGAAGGACCTGGTCACACTTGCTGCATCTAAGTGTGTGAATGAAATGCCTGAATGTCATCACTCTTCCTCTGATTTTGGTCGTTATACACTGATTCTATGGCACCTCCACGATAAAGTTGGCATTCTAATTATGTTTGTATATGGGTTGGTATGAACGTATGGATGTGAAAGTATTTGTGTGTGTTTTACTCAGGATCAGGGAGTCTGGGACCTTTGATTGGGTCTGAGGATTTGTTTGATGAACAGTTTGCAGGTCATGATAGTGATGAGTCTGTGGAGGCCGTCATTGATCAACAGAGCACTTTGCTCCTTCTGTTTACCTTGCTGGCACATAGGACTCTCCTGAGGGGAGGAGGTGTTATGAATCCTCTTCCCTGCAAAAAGTAGTTATGGCCTCTGGTAGTCATGTAACAAGGATTGAGAATCCCTGCTTTCAAAACAAGAGAAATGTCATCACATCTTTCTGTTGGACCCAAGGCTATGGCACGGACTGGAGGAAACATCTCATACTTCTTACACAACTGTTCAATTCCTTTATGCTGACCTGGCCAGATCTTGAAGGTCGGCTCCCTCCATTTGGTCCCCTAGCTCTGCCGTCCAATGCCCAGGATAATGAGTTTAACCAGCACCAATAGGAAGGAGCAAGTTTGTGTTATATAAATGGGCTTAGGTAGTCCAGAGAACACTCTGATTTCATTTATTTATTTATTTATTTATTTATTTATTTTCCTGCTTTGAACTTTATTTTCTTTTTTTAATTATCCAAGGATGGTTTACTGTGACCTAGAAAACGTCACTGTGGGAATAAATTCTTGGCACTTGTTATTCCCAAACATGCAGCTCTCAGACTTTCCCCCCTCCTATACAGAGGGTCTTTATAGGACCATACTTCACCAGCCTTTTAAGGATTACTTATTTCAAAACAAATGCATGCTGATTTGCAGAGAAATATTTTCTATGGAAGAGTGATGGTTTGAGTCTCACTGTTGTGTTTTTGCTGTGGTCTTTGAGTTTTCCACTTTCTTCCCTAGCCCCATTCCTTGAATTTGAATTTTTTATTGACTATTTTTTATTTACACTTCATCTAATTGTGAAATCATGAGTTCAGACAGTTATTTGTTCCTTGGGCCATGTTCTAACACAGGCTGAGTGTTGAATTGCCAATGCTTAAATCCCAACATGAGATGAGAACGATGGATATGCATAAGATGACCAACTGGATAAGTGATGCCATGGAGAAGTACAAGGAGCTCACACAAGAGAACAATTCCTACCAGTGAGTCACTGACAGAAAGGAGACCCCAGCAGTAGGCGGGAAATACTTCTGTCCAGCTATGACTTTGAAAAAAGATCTGGGATCCATGAGAAACACATGGGAAGATTGTATAGCTGCTGAGTCTTCTATCAGCCCTCAGAGGGGATTGGCCCTCTACCTGCCAATGACTTTAGAATACCATGAACACATAAGCACCCATATGCACCATTTCCTCTACTTTGATGTATATATACCCTCTAGTGTCAGGATTTTCTGAAGTACTTTGATTCCCGTGGACTGCGGACTCGGGATTTGACCTGCCTCTAATTGGTGCAAACATGCAAACTGTGGCTCTAGTCTGGAGATGCCTGGGGATGGGGCCCTTGAAGGGATGATTGTACTTGCAGGAGTGGCAGGCAAATAGAAACTGCCTGGGATTTACCATTATTTGTTTTTGATTCAGCATCAGAAACTTCCACCTCCTGAATGAATGCAATGAATTGAAGAAGAATGTAAGGATTTTGATGAATGAGAACAGAAAACTGCTGGGGGAGCAGACTGAACTGCAAGCATCCTGTGAGGAGGGAAAGAGGTTCTGTGAGGAGGCCAGCAAGACCATCTACACCGCAGATATTGGATCCTTGTGTCCTGTTACATTTGAGTAAATTGAATGTATCCTTGTGAATCAAACAGTGATCTCGAACTCGTCACTCTTAAGAACCTTCTTTATTGAGGTGTGATGTAACCATCTGAAATCCCACAGCTCTCAGGCAGAGATGGATCTCTGCATTCTCACAGGGATTGGGCATCATAATTACTTCCCAGTCAGACTGAGATACAAAGACAATTGTACTTTCAGTGTAGATTGTGTGTCCAACTCTGAATACCAACTTCATGATGAAAAAATTATCAATGCTGTATCCTTATCAAATATTTAGTGACCACTAAAATATACTCTTTTGTGGATGAGAGTGTTGAACATATTAATGGAATATTCATCAGGTGTTCTGTAGTACCTCACAGGAAATAAAACAATATTATTATAGGGAGTATAGAAGCAGTCATGAAACAGAATTGCTTGCTTTTGGTTTCCTTCAAACATGATATCAATTGTAACTACACAGAGGAGATAATAAATTGCAAGACCTTTCAGGGGATAGGGTTTTTATGGTTGGTTGTTTTCTTGTTCTTCTTGATTAGGATGATGACTTTTGTTCTTGACAATGTACTATGTTCCATTTGGGATTTCAACTCAAGCAGAACACATAGATTACAATTCAGTTTCTAGATTTCTTTAAAAGCTGGACAAAATATCCAGGCAAAGATGCCCTATGAGTTTTCTCCTTTGTTTTTCCCTCCTTTGGGTGCTTTTGTTTTTGTTTGTTGTTGTCGTTGTTTTTATTTTATATTTATGAGTGTTTTGCCTTCTGTAGGTCTGTGCATGCTGTTGCCCAAAGGCCAGAATGGGTCACTGTGTTTCACCTGGAACTTAAGTGACAGAGGATTGTTAGGTGCCCTGCAGGTCTTTTGAGAAACAAATTCTCAAATGATGAGCCATCTCTCCAGCCCCTACTGTGAACTTTTGTCCTTCATCGTGTTCCTTACTAGTTGCAATGGATCATACCTGAATAAAGTGTTTCTTGAGATATGTAGGGACACATTTATGGGGTCTGCATGCTAATTATCTAGACTTCCAGGCATCTATGTGAAGTTTTAAGTTAGGGTTTCGCTGCTCTGAACAGATACCATGACTAAGACAAATGTTATAAAGGACAGCATTTAATTGGAGCTGGCTTAAAGGTTCAGATCTTCAGTTCTTTATCATCAAGGTGGGAGCCTGGCAGCATCTAAGCAGATATGGTGCCGTAGGAGCTGAGAGTTCTACATCTTCATCTGATGTTTGCTAGCAGAATCCTCAGTTTCAGGCAGCTCGGATGAGGGTCTTAAAGCCCAGACCCACAGCGAAACACCTGACCCAACAAGGAAATACCTACTCCAAAGAGCCGTACCGTATAATAGTACCACTCCCTGGGCCAAGCTTATACAAACCTGCACATTCCACTCTGAGGCCTCCAGAGGCTTCTTCAAACCTATGAGACTATGGGGGACACATAGTGGTGTTTCTGAGACTTCCTTTTTCAATTCAATTTATCTGATTCTCATAACCTTGGTCTCACGCAGAATCTTCAGACAAGTGCAAAAGGTAGCCACATTCTTTACCATAAAACCTCCCCAAAGAGTCTCTAGGCAAATATTGACATTCTTCACAGAAGGCTTGGGACAGAGTCACACGATTTAAACCACTTTCCGTAACAACGTCTTCCACATTTGTTCTAGGATGGCCCAGTAAGCCCTATTTACAGCATTCCCACAGCTTTCCAGATCCAAAGTCCCCATGAAAGAGTCAGAGATGGGGCCAAGCTGAGGCCAGTGGGAAAATTCCACCACCAACCTCTGAGCACAGAAGGACCCCTCCCTTCCAGGAGGAGTCGAGCTATTGTAGTTCCTGCAACAGCTGCAAACCAGACTGTTGAAAAAGCCTCCTGTGACTCCCCATCCGACTCCCTCAGAAGGTCCCAGAACAGCCCACTGACTGCAAGTCAATTTGGAGGTTGCCTCTCCCCACTGATAGTACCCTATATAGTTACCTTTGTCCAAATTCTGCCCCAATTGTTTGAATTCTACCCTAATTGCAAGTATATAGCTCCCTGGTAGACTCTGCTCAGGGACTTCTCTCTCTGAAATGGGATGACCCTGATATTTTGGAATGACTAAACTCTTGCCTTTACATAGATTTCCTCCTCTGTGAGTGACATTTCAGGTGGTTCAGGTAGTGGTTCAATTTGTACCTCACATTTTGTGTATTGGCCAGTAAACTCCCCTCTTGTGGGGGACCCACAGGAGAGTGGTGAATCGGGGAAGTGACAGCTTGAGCGATGTACCACAGTTGTCTATGTCTCCTCTATCTAGCTTCTTTGTGTTCTGCTTTTGGTCAGATTCATATGTGCAAGCTTAAGGAGGGCTCGGACAGCCTCAGTAACAGGACTTTGATCTGGCCAGTGGCTGGAGCAGATAGCCTGAGTTATCCTGTCCGTGGCATGGACAGGCTGGTCTGTGTACTTCAGCTGCGAAGGAGGACACTTTGTGTTAGTTGTTCTTTTGTTTTCTGTGTTCTTGGACTTGGACTGACGAAATTTTTTGACATGGGACAGGTTGTTAGGACTAAAGACCACTTAATATAACTTAGAGTGGCCTGCTTTTGATGTTAAATGGCCACAGGACCTCCCCAAGGTGTCACCAGTAGAGGATATAGTGTTTCAGAAGTTTTCCCTCCTCCTCCCTGCTAACACTTCTTTGTCAACGTGAACAAAATCTGAGTCCAGCCTAGCAGTTAGCTCCATCCTTGTTGACAGTGTTAGCTTTGGGGCTGGAGAGATGGCTCAGTGGTTAAGAACACTGACTGCTCTTCCAGATGTCCTGAGTTCAATACTCAGCAGTCATTTGGTGAGTTTCTTTTTCCCTCAGGACCAGCTCCAGGTTTTACATTTCTCACCGGTTTATCCCCTCTTCCCCTCTCCTTCTGCCTAGGGCAGACACAGTGCAGTCTGGCATCCAGGGTCCATGACAGGAGAGGCCCCAAGTGGTCATATGTATCCATTAACAGAGTTTGCAATTGACTCCTGCTCACATCTTTTGTTCAGTAAATGAATATCCTTCTTGCCAAGAGAAATGCATGCTCCCTGTCCGAGTAAATGTGGTCTCTGAGTTTTTAAGATGAAAAAGATTTATTTTATATAAAGAAAGGGGGTGCCTCTGGTAGGCTCATGTTGAGGCATCTCTTCCCCTGAGGGACCAGCCACCTGATGGCATAATGTAGAATAAACTGTATTCAGGACATGACACCAACTTTCCCGAAAAGTTCTTACAGGTTCTCTTCACCACAGACATAGGCCAAGAAACTGGCCCTTGGGCCCACAGGGAACCCACCCATATTGGTTATTTAATGGGTGTAAGGGTTAGGGATCTCCTCCAGATTTGCCACCAGGCTCTGCAAGCAGGTTTAAACAATAATTGGCCAGTGTTTAGATATGATATGAAATAAGAGAAAACAGAGAACTCTAGTACGGGATCCCTGGCTTTCAGCAATTAGTTAGTGCCGAATATTAGATAAAGTTACAGATACAAGCTAATAAAAGTTGCAGAGAGTATAGAAGAGTACAAATTAGACAAGAAGAATGAATTAGAGCCCCTCTAGCCAACAAAGCCCTGGATCCAGGAGAAAAGACTTCCACAGAAATGGCCAATGGATTATTTATCATAGAAACTGGACCCAGCGACAGCAGGATTGCCTGCTTATTATTGTTGCCACAGCACGGTTGGATAAAGATGCGGATAAGTTAACTTTGGGACTCATCACACACACACACACACACACACACACACACACACACAATCCTGATTGCTGTTCAGTAATGCCTACATGTTTCATTATCAAACTTTATTAATCTATCTTGGCTAACATATTTTCTAGCTACCTGTTTCCCCGAACCATGCAATTCTGCTGCCCAACTCTGATTTTGACTGTCCACTCCATCAAAGTGATTCTCCTCTGTCAGAGACAGAACAGATCTGGTTTATTAACAAAAGCAGCTTTACCCATGAGGGTCAGAGGAGAGCAGGGGCAGTAGTGACACTGGAAATGGAGGTAGTCTGGACTCAGTCTGTTCCTCCAGACACTTCAATTCAAAGGGCCAAGCTAATAACATTAACACAGGCCCTCATCATGGGAAAAGAAACCAATGGCTAGAGATAACAGATGGGCTAACAAGGCCGCTAAGGACATAGTCTTGAAGAAAACAGCATCTCTAGATTGGACACTGTTCTACCTGAACCACCTAGATCAACTGATACATGCAGAAAAAGAAATTAAATGGGATGGTGATGATTGAGTGAACGTAAGCTAATATTATCCATCTCTTTAACAAGAACTCTTCTCAGAAAGATCCACAGAGTCACTCACTTAGGAGTAAAACAAATGACAAACTTTAATGCTTATCAGCTGAGCAAATCTCCCAGTCACCCCAAATATCCAAACTCCTGACTGAGAGGTAAGAGCTTGGAGGCCTCTACTGGGAAAAATGATTTTATAGAGATTAAGGAAGAAAGACATGGCTCAAAATACCTGCTGGTTTTTGTGAACATTTCCTCCTGGATAGATGGATAGAGATACTAGAAGAGATTTTCCCAGGTTTGGAGTACCTAAGGTAATAGGACCAGATAAGGGCCTGCCTTCATATTTCAGAAATGTCAGGGACTAACTAAGATCTTGGAGACGAATTGGAAGCGTCATTATGCATATCATCCCCAGAGTTAAGGGCAGGTAGAAAGGATACATAGAACTCTAAATTAGACATTAACTAAATTAGCCTTAGAGACTGCTGGGACTGGATGACGCTCCTTCCCTTTGCCCTATACTAGATGTATATGGCATTCTAGCCCCCATTGTATCCAGCTTACAGTTGGCAGCGATTGAAGAACTGAAAAATGATAATTTAATATTTAAGGTCAGCGCTACCCAATAGGCTCATGACTATGTTTGCCCTAAATTGTGTGCCCTCAACGCCCTGGCAGTCCCCTACATTGGGGAAATGATCCTTCAGAGGGCCGTGAAGTTAGGGTTTTACTGCTGAGAACATATAGCAAACCAAAGTAAGTCTTATAAAGGACAACATTTAATTGCAGCTGGCTTACAGGTTCAGATGTTTAGTCCATTATCATTAAGGTGGGGGCGTGTCACCCTCTAAGCAGGTGTGGTGCAGCAGGAGTTGTGAGTTCTCCATCAGAAGGCTGCTAGCAGAATACTAACACTCAGGCCTTTCTCTGACCCCAGATATCTTAATCAAGCACTGGCTTTTGAAAATGCTAATACAGTAGAGAAACACTGTCTCAAAAACCAACCTACCAACCAAACCAACAAAGACAAATTAAAAACAGCAGCAACCGGGTTGGGGATTTAGCTCAGTGGTAGAGCCCTTGCTTAACAAGCTTAAGGCCCTGGATTTGGTCCTCAGCTCTGAAAAAAAAAAAAGACAAAATAAAAACAGGAGGAGCAGCAACAATAACAACAACAAACGAAAGAAAGAAAACACCAATGCATACTCTTATGTGACCTTACCTCCAAGTTATTTCTGAATTTTAAATTAAAATGCCTATAGTCAAAAGCTGTGCAGAATTAAGACAGATGTTCACTGGGGTTCCAGCTTGGGGGTGGGAGGAGACCATGACAGACAGGGGTAGAAAGAAGAACGTAAATAGAGGAGAAGCCACCATGAGGTAAGAATCTTTAAATAATGGCCGTGTGAGTGGGCTAATTGGAGTTTAAGGCATCCCAGACAAAACCATAGCAAATTATATAACGGAATTATTGGAAAAATATGCATAATAGTATAGAGGATAGCTATCTGCCCAGCTCTTGTGCTAATTAAGGATTATCATAGATATAAAGCTAGTGTGAATCTTTTATCCAGAAACTAACTGGGCAAAGGATGGGCAGAAATCCATGGTTGGGATCAAATACTTTCTACACACAAAACCAGATTCAGCACCTAGAATTACAATCTTCCCAACCCCAGATAACTACAGACCAGCATAGAAACACAACCAGTAACAGCCAGGGCATTCAAATCTCTATTAGAGCCCATCAACACTATGACAGAAGGCCCTGAATATGTCAACATGATTGAAGAACAAGAATAAAACAGACTGTAAAACAGCATTTGCACATATGGGAGAGGCCTTTAAAGAGAAAGTAAAGAAATGTGTGAAAACAATAACTGTGGAAGGAAATGAATAAAGAAATCCTAAACAGAGAGATGTGGATGAGTAAAATGTAGGAACTCAAATAGTCTCTCAGAGGCAGACCTTAATAACAGACTCCAACAGATGGAATAGAGAACCTCAGGCATTGAAGAGATGATAGAAGGAATGGATACGTAGATAGAGGAAATCTTAAATCCAAAGGGAGGAAAAGAGTGGAGGGGGAAAGGAATAAAGGAAAAGCAAAGGAAGAAAGGAAGGAAGGAAGGAAGTCAATCCTGGAAGAAAACATCCAAGAAATAGACAGGATTTTTCTGCAAAATAACAAATATAATAATGATAAACACAATAAAGTATATAGGAAGGATGAAAATAAACTTGGGTCAAAGGCAAATAAAACAGAAAACAAAAACAAAAACCAACCAACAAACAAACAAACAAAAATTCTCAACAAAATCATAAAAGAAAATGTCCTTAACTTAAACAAGAGACTCATCAAAGTAAAAGGAGCACACAGTATGAAATAGACTGGAGTGGAAAAGAAATTCCCCTGGGCATATATTTCCTAAGACAGTAACATGGAGAACAAATAAGTATAATAAAAGCTGCAAGGGAAAAAGTACTGGTAACATACAAAGTCAGTCCTCCTATGAGAATCACACATTACTTCTCGCTAGAGACTCTAAAAGCCAGAAGAGCCTGGATAGATGCACCGAAGACTAAGAGACCAGACTAATAAAGTTGGATTTTAGTTGACCCAAGGGCCTCTCTTCTTTTATCATATACAATATTATTAGATACTTCCTAAAATTGCCTTCAGAGCTTCCTTGAGGAAGCCTGAGGAGCTTAAGACCTCTGATAAAGTATTTTGTACACAAGAACCTGCTTCCTTTTTCCTTATTTCTACTACAGCAGGATGGAGGCAAAGTTTTTTGCAAACTACTTTTAATAAGTAGCCCACATCATAGGTAATGGAAGAGAAAAGTTATTAGGATATGGGGAAGAGGACCTGTTCAGCAATAGTTCTTCAGGAACGAGCTTGTTTTTCTTTGGCAGCAGTTCAGGACAACAGCAAGCAGCAAACCTGACTCCAGAGGGGATTTCACAGGGGAGGAAAGCAGGAGTGTGGTGGAAAAATTGTGGCAGCGGCTGTGCAGACTCAGGAGCTCCTGCTCAAGCTGCAACAAAGCACCCTGTGCTCTGAAGCACAGCAGCTTAGCCAGTTAGCTGGAGACCTGGCTCTCCCACTGCCTGCCTTACCTGGAATCCGCACAGGATACAAGAGGACAAACAACTGTGCCCAAGCTGAGCAAGCAGCACAAAAGCGCCTGTGAAGGACCCGCAGGCACCACCTTAGTCAGCTTCATCGGAGCAGAGAGTCTAAAGTGTTTTCCTCCTTCAAGCATGGCACCCCAGCCCATTTTCTTTCATTCCCCGCCTTTATTTTGATGGCTTCTACTTCCCTTCATAAGTTTGTCGTTTAGTTTCTTTTCTCTCTTTTTTGTTTCTTTGTTACTTTCTTTCTATCAACTAATATAAAGGACCAGCAATTTGATATTTCTAACCTAATATTTGTTGTGGTTTATGCCGTACATATTTGCACATTAAAATTTTTTTTCTTGCATTTGCCACACTTTAATCGGACTCATTAGCTTAGCTCAATTTCGGTTCTTGGGTTTTCTGAGGTAAGTGAATGTTGGGGTGACCTCATTCCCAACTCCTGATCCTTGTGCCTCTAAAGTCAAATGCTTATGAATTTTCAAAGTTTTCTTTGCCAGTGGATACGTGTGTGTCTGTGCATATATGTGCCACAATATTCAGTCCATGTTTGTACCATGGGTCCCAGGTATTGAACTCAGATAATCATACTAGTGTAGCAAGTTCTTTTACCTGCTAAGGACCTTGCTGCTATTGCACAAGTGTGTGTGTGTCTAATTTTCATATATGTATACACCATATATTGCGCCAATCTCTGCCTCTCAATACCATTGTCCTTCCTTTCCTCACCTCTTCTATCATTTCTTTTTATCCCTCTGGACAGTTTCTCTTTGTTCACATCAGTTTAAAATGTAGGAACACACACACACCGTTTGAAACCAA
The DNA here is from genome assembly GCF_021556685.1 of Rattus norvegicus. NCBI lineage: Eukaryota > Metazoa > Chordata > Mammalia > Rodentia > Muridae > Rattus > Rattus norvegicus. The sequence goes on along the minus strand of NC_141548.1, from coordinate 5,774,724 downwards.
ATTAAAATGAAAAAATAAAAACATGCAGTCTTTTTTATCAGTACTCCTTAGCAATAGCTTTTCTTTGATTTTTTATACATTTGATATATAATAATTAATGGGCAATCAGCTTGAAAATTTTCCTTAATGATTATATCCTTGGAATTTTCATAAATGTTTTATAAATGTTATTATACTATCTGCAGATAAAAATGTCAACTTTTAATTCCTACTAGTGACAGGCCTTAAATTATCACCTTCCTCCATTCTGACCACCGCAGTCTGCTGTCTATAAGGGTGATCACCACTTAGTGCTCAATGAAAGGGGAACAGAAGAGTGGACTTGTTCTGACCCCTTCTGGCCAGTAGCCCTTAGGTGTTTGTCCTGAAGAAATGAGGATATAGATTGCTAGGTATGGGGTGCCACCTTGTGGAAGTGAGAATTTAGTGCACCTGAGTGAGGTCTTCTCACAATTGCCTTGGCTGGAGGAGAGGTGAATCATCCCAGTCACAAGCACTCCTCTCTCAAAAGAAACCCAACCTCAGCTTCAAAGGAAACGGACACTTAATTTCCAGTGAGATTCGTGCACATCCCTCACTCTGGCATAAGTCCAAAGGACTTTCAGAAAAATGAAAGGGCACTTAGCGCCATTAGAAAATTCATGCCAGAGTCTTCTGTCTAGTCCAATGGAACAATGCCTCGAAATACCCAGCTACAAGTTGTTAATCTATACGCCATGCCGTGAACCATCTAAGGTGATAGCATATTCATAACGCCCTAGTAGGCACTTAATTGCTTTTTTGTGGATTTAGGACACAAAGAAGAAAGTGCCTTTCATGGTGGTGGTCCACTGTTAGTTCAAGAGTTCAAGCAGGAGGGCAGAGGCAGGGAGTAGAACATCCTTGTTTACATAGATAGTTCCATGCTAAATACAAACAAAAAGATCTTCGATTACAAAATACAAAACTCAAAATGAACATGTCATTGCAGATGTGTGTCCCTTCTGAGCGCATAGGTTAAGATCAAACTTTATCATGCCAAGAGAACACTCATGAGAAAATTACTGGAGACACCAGGCAGATTAGAATAGAAGTAATGGTTCTGGAGAGGTGGTTCCACAGTTAATACTGGCTACTGTTCCAGAGGTCGGAGTTCAATTCCCAGTAACCACACAGTGGCTCACAACCATCTATAGTGAGATCTGGCGCCCTCTTCTGGCCTGCAAGCATGCATGCAGGCAGAATGCGGTATATGTCATAAATCTTAAACAAACTAAAATAAAAGTAAATAGGTTTGGAAAGCTCTGTGTGTTTTATGTAAAAAGTGCAACTACATCTACTGCTATCCTGCATAGATATCCAGTGGCCTGCGGTGTCCTTCTATTTCTGATCGTTTACTCACCACTTCAATATCTGAGACCAGTGTCACTTATGATATACTTCATCTAAGTTATAATGCACCATTGTCACTCAAGCCTGGAAATATTAACCCTTTGAAGGAATGTATAAAGAGTTTTAGTCAGTATGTTGTCACAGGATCTGTCAGGGGTTGGAGAGATGGTTCAGAGATTAAGAGTACCAACTGCTCTCCCAGAGATCCTGAGTTCAAATCTCAACAACCACATGGCTACCTACAGCCATCTGCAATGGGACCTGACGCCCTCTTCTGGTGTGTTTGAAGATAGCTACAATATACTCACACAAGTAAAAAGTATGAAAAAAAAAAAAAGGAAAAACGGGACCTCTCAGTATAATCTGGCAGAACTAAACATCATGGACTTGCTGGGTGAAACAGGGTGGCCTTGATCCTACAGGAATCTACCTACTTCTTTATCCCAAGTACTGAAATTGGCACTTTGAGTCACTATGCCCAGTTGTGAAGAGTCCTTTCATGGTCGTGCTGAGCAACTTTGCTTATCATTTCCCAACAGCCACTTCTTTCTATGTAAATGAGACCATTTCTGTAGTGTCTGGTTTCAGGTGAATTCTGATTGGCTGTGTGATTCTGACATTTTTGTGGCTCCAGTTGACTAAAGAGGAACCCATCCATGGTTTTCTAGGTCTCTGAGTGTTTTACCTCTTTTAAAAATATTAATCAATCATGTTTATTTAAAGTATTACCATCAGAAATTTTTAATGGTAATTAAAAAAAATCAGTAAACAACCAAATCGATTTTCCTATTCTAGCCATATAAGCCAGCTGGACTTTGTAAGGAAAATGATCTAAAGTATCAGTGCCAAGGACTACAGAAAACTGCCACCCATAGGTAAACTGCCACAGTAAAGTGACTACGGCATGGCTCTGTCACTCATACCAGACAACCAGAATATACCTTATGAAAAGAATTAAAATCTATCCAAACCACTTAAAATACTTAAATGCAGAAACCTTAATTTTCCTTCAGTTGGGCCAGAAACCACCACAGACGCTATGGTCAGGGTTCCAGGGAGAACGAGTGGAAAGTTTAAGCTTAGGCCAACCAACACAGCCCTCGATTTTTCAAAGAAATCATTTACTGGGGTATACTGTAAACAAGGACTGTGGCAACACAGGAAACAAAGGCAGTTGGCAAGTGAAACTTCTAGAAGCTCATGAAAACAATACCATCCACACTGCAGACGGAAAAGGAGAGACAGGTAATGCCATGTTCTCTTCAGTCGTTCGGTCGTGCAGGGCATCAAACAATCGCTGTTTCCCACACCAGGATGTTAGCCCACAGGAGGGGCTGGCGGGACCTGTCCACTGTGAGGACTGGAGGGCTTTCCAGGAAGGCTGAAGCCTCTCAGGTTAGGAGGCCTCAGTAGAAAGAGGAGCACAGTGATCACCATCCAGGCCATCAAGATCACAGTGATGCTGATGCCACTGTCGCCTGAGGGCCCTGGCAATTCCCGAAGGCATTCTGTGTTGGTGCAATAGGACTGGGACTGCCGGAGCAGATTGATGAATTTTCTCATAGCGCGTTCATGAGAGCAAATACATTCACAGGGATCAAATCCCCCTTCAACCATGGTTGGTTACCAGCTTGTTTTTACTCAACTCTTTAAAGCCACCCATACAAGTGGTGGTGGGGACGGTGGTGGCCTGGAGTGTTCTGGATGCCCCTGTCGCTGCCACTGCTGCTGCTGGCTGCCACCCTCCTCCCCTCCAGATTAGATAGACCATGTCACTATTAGCCACTAGACCCAGATCTGTGTTTTGCCTTTTGTATGGGTGGATGCATCACGAGGTTGTCAAGTGTGGGCAGAATCTGGGAGACAGCTTTGCCTATCGAGGTTGGTGTTAGTCTTTGTATGGTTACCAGGGACCAATTCCAGATCCTCTGGAAGAACAATAAGTGATTTCAACTGCTGTGATATCTTCCCTGCCCCTTCCTCCATACCTTGATCTTTCTTTTTCTCCCCCCCCCACCCCCGGAGCTGGGGACCGAACCCAGGGCTTTGCGGTTGCCAGGCAACCGCTCTTCCACTGAGCTAAATCCCCAGCCCCATACTTTGATCTTTCTGTAGTCTCTCTGACTCCATCTGCCATAATGAACACTTCATCTCATAAAGCACGGTGGACAATAGCTACTGTGAAAAATACCATAAGTTGACAGAGCCTCCATTTTCACATAAATATATAAACACATAAATACACATACCTACCTAAAGAAACACAGAGACACACATAAACACACGCACAGAACACACAAAGACACACACAGCCCAAGTCATCATATTCTTTAGTAATTCTGTCCAGAGCAGAGCAGTTATAGATAGAAGAAAGTACAATTCCCAGCAATTTCAACTGAATATCATGTAATGCATATTTATGAAATACATATTTCACAGTATTTTAGGATTAGAGTACATTATACTATCTATCCTTTATTTTCAAAAGTATCGAAAGTTAGGAAGAGAATTCCAGCCTAGTATCAGACTTGTGTCCATCAGAGTCAGAACAGGTTGCTGTTTGAAACTTTCTTTTATTACAACTGTTTCCTAATGTCACATAGGAAAACCGGCTTCAGCCAGAAATGCCTTTAGCTACCACATGCATCTGAATCTCACCCTGGGAAAACCATGAGAAGCCATGAGAGAATGTGTGTGGCTCTTTGATGTCCAGCTTTCCTGTAGGTCTCTTCTGGCTTGCACGGACACCACTCCTTGATTCCTCCCTCTAAATGGCCGTGCAACCTTCTTGCCTTGCTCTGCTGCTGGTCACTGACAATTTGAGGAAGGTAAAAATTGCCTAGTGTGTTAGTGAAGCAGGCCTTTGAATGTCGCTCTGAGGGGTTTTGGGGAGAGAATCGACATAAAACTCACTCTGAATGGTGGTAACACCATAACTCACAGGCCAGGTGCCTGCACTAAATGGCACAGAGAGGAAGCTAAGAGCTAGAATTTCCCTATTTCTGCTCCCTGCTCCATCCACATGGAAAGAGTCTCATTCACATCCTGCCAGCCAGTCCACTTCTACCAACTGCACCTCTCACGGCTACACTCACCCCTTCTAGGATGGAGTCTGTGCTTCCCGACTCTGAGCCAATGGAACCCTCCTTTCTTAAAATGCTTCTGTGACAGAATGGGAAACAGGACCAGTGCAGTCACTGCTTCGTTCTGCCCTTTGCAGTCTCCTCCCGCCTGGTTCCCTCACAGCCTTTCCAGTCCAATGTGTCTCCAAGAAAACAGGCTAAAGATTTCACCTTAATTCTCCTTTGACTTGTCTCCGGTAAGAGCCTTTTGCTACATCAGCCCAGGTAGACAAGTGAAAGAGGAAAAAGAGAAGAGAAGACAGTAGATGGTCTAGGCAAGGGATAACTGAAGTTCTCCTTGTAACACAAGCTACTTCCCAAGATATTACCACTAATCCAGTTTCTGTGTCAATATGGCCCCCAAAATCTAATCACCTATCATTAGAGCACATTTGCTGACACACTTTTATTGCAGTTCAATTTCTATTGCATGCCTTTTGAAAACACATCTAGGGGCTGGGGATTTGGCTCAGTGGTAGAGCGCTTGCCTAGGAAGCGCAAGGCCCTGGGTTCGGTCCCCAGCTCCGAAAAAAAGAAAAGTAAAAAAAAAAAAAAAAGAAAGAAAAGAAAGAAAACACATCTAAAAGTGGGGTGGGCTTTTCCAGCTAGATTCATGACCTTTTCTCTCCCACTCAGCACCCATACTCAAATCACCTGCGGACATCTCGTTTCCTAAACACAGGTGTGGCTGTCTCTTTTACTTTTCCCCATGGGATAGTTTAGTTAGAATGATCTTACCGCACCAGCCCATCAATGACTGGCTTTCTAGCTTTAATGACTTAGGAAAATTTCTGTTTGTTGATAATGGAAATCGCCCACTGTATAAAGTCATTTGCTCCTGCTCTCAGAGGAAAAGAAAGAGAGAAAAGGTCTGCCTGCTGGGCATACTCAAGGTAGGTCAAGGCCTGTTGGCAGATTTTTCAGCCTGAGGTATGGAACCATAAGAGAAGGTGTACTTGAGGCTTAAATTTCTATTGACCTTGGTGGAAAAAAACGGAGAAGTTTGGGGAACGGGAACGAATGCATTGTTTATTTTAACAATTTGTTTCTGTTAGCTTGTGGTTATGCTTCCCACAGTACTACAGTAAAACAGGGCTTTGAGAAATATGCTTGTTGTTGCCTTGTACCCACCAGCATTCCTTTCATAACTGTGTCTTTCCTCTTCTTTTGGCCTTTCATATTCTGATCCTCATCTGCCCCTCAGAGGACCTTTCCACTTCCTACCACTCAGTCCACCAAAGTAGGGCCATGCCGTTTCAGGAAACTGGAATTTCTGAAAAGCCCATTGAATCTGGAAAGCAATATACCCCAGGATATGTCCTGTAGGTCAGAGTAAGATGTTGCAAAAAGAGGAAAACTGACTGACCTCCCACTTTGTGCTTTCAAAAAGAACAAATACTTCAAAAACTTAGTTTCTCCCTCCTCCCCATTACAGAATCTGATTTCAGCCCTGCACACTGTGCTCTCCTGGATCCATGGATGCTAAGCTGCAGGTTCTGGAGATGCCAACCCCTCAATGTCTGCTCAACTCAGTCCATTCATTCTCAGTTCCTGGAGTGATTGCGTCCACCGACCCATACGCCCATCGCCAATCGAGAGTATTCCACGCAGCAGATCGAGTTCCAGCAAGCAGAAGGAATCTTCACTCACAGAACACATTGCGGACCTTACCTGACACGCTGGACAGAACTAAGAGGTTAGTGAGAAACAAGTGTGTGTGAATACCATCCTATGTCGCCATCTTCTGGGCACATACAGAATTACATCCTATTACCTTACTTGGGAGTCCGAGGCTTCCTTCTACCCTCTCAAGTTCAAGTCACAGATGCAGATATTCACAGCCAACCACTGGACTAAGCCTGGGGACCACAATGAAAGAGTTAGGGGAAAGCCTGAAGGAGATGAAGGGTTTGGAACTCAATATGAAGAACAACAATATCAATTAACTGGAGCCTTCAGAGCTCCTCGGGACTAAACTACCAACTAAAGAGGATACATGGTCCTGGCCATGGCTCCTGATACATAAAGTGTAGAGCATGTGTAGCAACAACTGGCTCATCTGACATCTATGGGAAGGGAGACAACTGGCCCTGTAGAAACTTGATGTCCCAGAGAAGGGGGATGCTAGAGGGGTGAAGTGGAAGTGGATGGGTAGATGGAGGAGTGCCCTCTTAGAAACAAAGAGGACTGGGAGGGTATGGGGGTTCAAAGTGGAGAGATCAATGATGGGGATGACATTTGAAATGTAAACAAATAAAATGACTAGTGTATAATAGATGGTAACAGACGTCTCCATAAGGACTAGATATTCATTATCTGTAGCAGGTTCATTGAAAGTCAAACTCCATAATTGTTGTGACTTACTTATTATTGAAATTTCACATAGATGAACCCAAGCAACATTTTAACTTTTCTCCTTGAACCTATAATAAATCATTAGTTACCTTTATAAAACAATTTAAAAAGCAATTAGGGTTTCTACTCTCTTAGGCTTCGATACAGTGCCTCATTTTAGCTGTCCCTCTCTATGTTCCCTCCATTGCTGCCTCGCCCTGTCTCTTCACATTTCACATTCCTATCCCTGTCAGTGTCCCTCAGCCATCCATGAGTGAACTTGTACTTCCCTAAATGAGGACAGTCTGGCCCACGTCCCTAGACCCTCACACTAAACTGATCATACAGTCACACAGATTGAAGAATCAACAGCTAACATCCACATTTAAGTGAATATGTATCCCATTTGTCTTTTTCAGCCTGGATTACCGCATCCAGAATGACTTTTACTAGATCCATTCATTGTCCTGCATAGTGCATGCTTCCTTTTTGCCTTTTGTAATTGTTAAGCAGCAATGCAGTCTGTAAATGCACCACGTTTTCTTTATGCATTCATCCGTTAAGGGACAACTTAAATATTTCCAAATTCTAAGTATTACAAACGAGCTTCACTGAACATGGTTGAGCAAAGGTCTGTATTCTACGATGAACCAACATCTGGACATGAGACCTGGAGTTGTATCTTAAGGAACAACAATTTTCACCTTCCTGAAGAACCATCATACTGATCTCCGAAGTTGCTGTAGAAGTTTGCCTTTCCACCAGGAGAATATAAATGTTCCCCTTGCTCCATAACCCAGTCAGCTTGAGTTGTCACACGTGTTATTAACCTTAGTCATACTGACAAGTGTGAAAAGTGATTCAGAGTAATTTTGATTTGCATTTGTGTGATGTACAAGGATGACGAATATTTCTTATGAATTTCTCAGTCATTTGAGTTTCTTCTCTTATGAATGTTATGCTTAGATATGTAGCACATTTTAATTATTTTTCTTGATAGTGTTTTAGTTTTTCAAATATACTTTTATATTAGCCTGTTGGGCCCTACCTTGGGGTGTTTCCCTTCCCCCTCACCGAGCCTTTCAGTCTGCTATGGCAAGAAGTTGTTTACACCCTTGGCAGCTGCTCTCAGTCTCTGATTTGGGGCCAGGACCTTCCATGGCACCCATTCCCCTTACTGAGCCTTTCAGATTATTGTTGTTAAGAAGTTGTTTACGCCCCTGTATTGGGGTCGGGACTTGCCACGATGCAGATTTTTCCTGTTTTCCTATTTTCCTGGTTGGGAATTTTCACCTACTTTATTGTTTTTCCATGGCTTTTGCCTGTGGTATATAAGGAGATCTCAGTAAAGCGCGGACAGCCTTCTTTTAACACGAATGACCCGAGTGTGTGTTTCTTCTTAACTCTTACAGGCCTATGCCTGGTTCTGTGTTGTGACGACAGAGGTCCCACTGAGATCGGGAAAGAGGGGACAACGTGACTAGATCGTACCAGGAAGCCGGAAGGTGAAGAAGGAGGAGCGAATGGGGGAAAGTGGGCCAGGAAAGGCCTCAGAAAGCAGGTTTCAGAAGGACCACTAGAATTGAAAGCACGTGCAAAGAAAAATAAAGATTTGGGGTAGTGGTGAGTAAACCTTGTAAAAAGGGACAAGGTAACAATGGTAAAATGTTTCTGTGTATGTGTTCTTTTAGAGTTATGCTAAAATCTAGAGAAGCAAAGTCAATTCTCACAGATGATTTTAGTCTTTGGACCCTGATTAGGGACAGTTTACACCCTAGACAAGAGAGAAAGTGGTTTGAGAAAAACATTCCTCCCAGACTCTCCACAGATGCTTTGGAAAAAGAAGGAAAATGAGATTAAGCTTTTTAAGAGCTCTCCTAGGGACATCCTGCCTCCTTGCTGGCTGCTATTGGAGAAGTGTTTATTTCTGGTTCTGGGTCCTTTAGGATATCTGGGTCCCTTTGGTGGGACACCATATAGCTCCTTCCCTCTATGTCTATTGTCTGTCCTTGGTGCACTAAGCTGTCCATGTATGTCAATTTATGTCTGGGTTTTGCTTCTTGTTGCTTGAATATTTTGTTTCATGTTTAATAGAAAAAAATGGTGAAAACTTTAAATGCTGGTTGATTCCCCCCTTGATTTAGTTTTAAGTCCTTTCAAGAAAGGAACAAATAAATAAAAACAGTTTCAATTGACCTTTGGAGCCCTGCATCCTAGATAACTGGTTGTGTCTGGTGTTAACTGTCATGTGTGTCTCTGACTGGATCCGGCCTCAATGGAGGAATGTAGCTAGGAACCAAGGTCTGTCCACTGGGGAAGCTCCAAAGGGGGCTGGCTAAATGTCTACACTAGCTGCCCTTAAAGGTGCCAGCAGCTTCAAAGCTTCTATGGTAAGGGAGCTGATGTCTGATTCTCTTAGAGAAATCTGTGACTGTGATTATTGGAATCAACAGGTAACAAGGTGCTTCTTTTAAAATGACAGCTAAAAAAGTAAGAATGGTGTTTGATCTAAATACTAAAGATATGTGCACTCACTTCATTTTTTTTTGGTTTTAAATGTATAATACGCTTTACATGTCTTGGCTACAGGTGACTGGCTTTTATGTTATTTTGTAAGGTTGAAAATTTGTAACATTGGTCATAGAAAGTTGGCTTTAAAAAGGAGTCATTCTAGACAACATGTGGCATGAGCCAACCCAGGGGAACAGGTCTAGATTGGGATAATATTTTAATATAACTCTTATCATGGAAACCGGACTTATAAAAGAATTTAAGGCAATGTCTCTTTGGTGAGGTATTAGAGCCTGCACCATCGTTCCTTCATATGCAAAGCTTGGCCGTCATACTTTATAGCACGAGGAATGGACTTGGTGTTTTGGAGAGACAGGATTTTGGAGGATAGATAGTTTGGTGGAGGGTGCGCTTTGCTTTCCAAAGTTATGGCTGTGCTCTGGGGTTAGGAGGGAAACTTGAAGATTGTGGCTAATGATTGCCAGTGTTACATTGACTACAGTTTACAGTCTGATCCCAGACAGACTCAGGATTCTAACTCACACATATTTGTGCTTAAGAAAAAGTCAAACAGGTGGAGACTGTGACAAGGGTTGATGAGGCTATGGAACTTATAAGAGCATTATAGCCCGGTTGCTTACTCCAACTACTATTTCAAGAAATACATATAGAATTATTATAGGTTTAAGAGATTGTTTTTATGCTGTTTCTTGCACTCTTGGGTTGTTGTGAAATATTTCACTTCTTGTGTTTCCTTGGGTTTTGTTTGACTTGACCATATATTTGTATGCTTTTTCACAGAAAAATGTGTTCATTTTTATTTATTTTGGTGAATTGTTCTTGGCTGACTTTTGTCTGTGGTTCCTCTGAATGCAGTTCCCTCGGTAGCCAGAGGAGGGAACCAGACACCGAGTTATAAATGATGGTTAAGCACCCTGTAGGTCCTCTGAGTGAAGACAGCAGGTTGCCCAGGTGTGCACCATGATGTGCTACAGCTTCTCTGCTTCCTCCTGCTCTTCCTTGGCCAGCAGCACTTATGCATTCTGCCCCTCCATGGCTCTCGGTTGGGTCTCAGTTCCCTCACTTTTGGGGATTTTAACTTTAAGAATGGACATAAAGTTTACAATTTGATGTTTGCCCTATACCTGAGAACCTATGTTGCCAGGAAAAGGGAGTTTCCATTGCACAAAATGGGATGGTAAGACAGAGATTTCAGGAAAGAACATGGGTGGATATATTGAAACCAGGACCCCTCTCAAGGCACAGTCCATGAAACAATGTACTCCAACTTGCATATATTTAAAGGTGTAGGAAAAAAATATTGGCCTCTAGGGAACAGTAAAACTGTGGAAATTGGACTATATGTCACATGCATGGACCCTGGGTTTATACATTTCAGGAAGAAGAATATCCATCATCCATGGTCTTTAGATCTTTGGCTGTTAACAAAGATGTTCTATCCATTTCAAGGCCTGATACAACTCTCCCTGTCCTCAGCAACTGAGTTGTAATGAAGGAGTGAGAACTCTGAAGCTCTGGAAGGAGAGTGAGCGAATGGGTGTTCCTGGCTCAAAAGTGAGTCTCTGGAAAAGCCACTGCAGAAACTGGTCAGTCTGGGTGGAGGTAGTTAGCAAGTAAGCTATGGCATTTCCCAGTGACATCACTGGTTGTGTCTTCCCTGGAAATTCTCTTGTATCCAGGAGACACTAGAATGTTCTAAAATTTGCCTCCCTATCCCCTCCTGTGGATATTTTTGTTCCCCCTTTAAAGAAGGAGTGAAGCCTCCTTCTTTAAAAGGGGAAAAAGAATACCCTTGGCAGGGAAGAGAGAGGCAAAGATTAAAACAGAGACTGAAGGAACACCCATTCAGAGCCTGCCCCACATGTGGCCCATATATATATACAGCCACCCAATTAGACAAGATGGATGAAGCAAAGAAGTGCAGACCGACAGGAGCCAGATGTAGATCGCTCCTGAGAGACACAGCCAGAATATAGCAAATACAGAGGCGAATGCCAGCAGCAAACCACTGAACTGAGAATAGGACCCACGTTGAAGGAATCAGAGAAAGAACTGGAAGAGCTTGAAGGGGCTCGAGACCCCATATGTACAACAATGTCAAGCAACCAGAGCTTCCAGGGACTAAGCCACTACCTAAAGAGTATACATGGACTGACCCTGGACTCTGACCTCATAGGTAGCAATGAATATCCTAGTAAGAGCACCAGTGGAAGGGGAAGCCCTGGGTCCTGCTAAGACTGAACCCCCAGTGAACTAGACTGTTGGGGTGAGGGCGGCAATGGGGGGAGGGTTGGGAGGGGAACACCCATAAGGAAGGGGAGGGGGGAGGGGGATGTTTGCCCGGAAACTGGGAAAGGGAATAACACTCGAAATGTATATAAGAAATACTCAAGTTAATAAAAAAAAAAGGAGTGAAGCATCCACATTTTCGTTATCCTTCTTGAGTTTTATGTGGTTTGTGCCTTAGATCTTGTGTATTTCGAGTATAACCAAGAGGTGAAGATGCAAAAGAATCAAATGGATAGCTTGACGCCAGAGGTTGGTGGTGAACACCAGAGGGAAAGATCATTCTTCCAGAGACAATTGGCAGATTTCTGGTAACTCAGCTTTACCAGACTACTTGTCTTGGGTCCACAGAACTCTCTGAGTTGCCAACACCAAGGTATGTTCTACCTAATACACTGGACAGTGTAGAAGGAGATGTCAAAGCCAGATGTCACATTTGCACCTATGTAAATAAAAAACAGAGATCATTTACCCAGAGAAGATTGCATACAGGTAGCCAATGCTCTGATAAATTATGGGATCCTGAGTTTACTGACACATGGTCTCCTAGAGTAAGACAAAAGTGCCTGCTTTTTTTTATTGATTCCTTTTCTGGGTGAGTAGAAGCTCACTACATCAGACTGAAACTGATCATAGAGCAACTAGAAAGCTCTGCTAGGAACTTTCCCCCAATTTTGCCACTCACTAGGAATGCTGTCATATAATAGCCCAGCTCTCACTGCCAAAGCCTGTGAATAACAGTCAAAGATGTATGCATAGTTTGGAGTCTTTGTTGTGCAGAATTCTGGGCAGGTGGAAATAATGAACAAGACATTAAAGGAAACACTATGGAAACTCTCATTAGAGTCCGGTAAGGGTGGAAAGGCACTTTCCTTACTTTGGGCTTGCTGTACTCCATACAAGGAGGGATTGAACCATAGAATATTATGTTTAGAATATACCCCCCATTGCTTCTGACTCTTAGAGATCAGCAGTTGGCAGAATTCTTCAGCTATTTTATTCTTGAAATCCTATTCGTCCAGTTCTCCGTAAAGTCTATTACTTTCACTATTGGAGAGACCCAGTGAACCTCTAAATCTACCAACAATATCCCCTAATTTGGACCTAGTGGTAGCGAACCTGCATGAGCCAATTGGGCATCGAAAAGGACAAAGCAATTTGCAATGAACTTACGTGGCGATGTTTTACACTCTTACAGTTATGAGGTTAGGTGGAATTTTAACATGGATTCCTCACAACTAGGTCAAGAACGTAGAAGCCACAGATGACAAGGCCAAATAGACTCCCTCCAGAACTTCTGGACCTATTAAAGTTGAGCTTTCACCTGACCTCAAGCCCTTCCACTCCCTGCCCAACCTCCTGGATCTTATGTTTGGCATGAATACAGGATCATGGTCCAAACTCTAACACCGTCAGGCCTGGCCCTGGGACCTCAGGAAGGTGGACACTAGAGAAGTGACGTCTAATGGAACTGCAGAGGACCAATCTCCGTCCATGTTGTCCTTTGCTCACTGATATCTGGTTATTTTTTGGAGAAAGGATTTGGAAGTTTATCATCTGAAGTAGGTGCACAACACTTAAAGTTTTATATTCACTGTGTAACTGGATTAACTATGTTACCAAGATCATTGCAACAGAGTCTCTGCAAAACAGAGACTTTGTGAGTAGACATCCATGAATATATATAAAGAAAGCCCCCTTTGAAGGAATGCACAATAAGAAAATGAAATCCAATATCCAATAAATTAAAGGTCTGGAGGGAAATACTGACTTTTGGGAAACAGGAAAACCTAGGAAATTGGAATGTATGTCACAGGACTGGATCTGGGAATAAAATTATTATGCAGAAGAATGTCTTCCACCCCATGTCCCGTGATGTTTTCTCCCCATGCCAAGCCCCTGACGCAATCTGCCCTTTCAGAGCATGAAACTACTAATGGAGCAAAGAGAAATCTCTAGCTTTAGAGGGAGGAGATATGGAAAGGGTTCCATTGTGTCACTGGAGAGCCTCCTGGAGATGGCACCTCAGAATCTGGTCACCATAAGGAAAGCTGGTTAGCAGGAGGCCCTGGTAGTTCCCAGTGACGTCGTCAGCAGACCCTTCCCTGAACAATCTCTTGTATCCAGGAGAGCCCTAGCATCTTCTATGATGCCACAAGTGTTGTGGTGGCACCAACTGCTTGTGGGATATTTCTTCAGTGCCTCCAGATTTCACTAATCAACCTGTTGTCCAGGCTAAGCAGGCCGTTTGGGAGAAAGAGCAAAGAGCATGAATCGGTGAGAGTTGGGGAGAAGGAAGCTGGCCTTCTGTCTTGTTGTAAAAAAGGAAGAAATAAATGGTCCTTGGGAAAGCTCAGTGAGCTCTGGGCTAAGGGTGAGAAGGTTCCTTGAGGAGATGGCCTTGAGCTGAGCCTTCTGGAAACCCAGAGCCGGGAGCCTATAAGAAGCAGCTGGACTTCCCTGCTTGATATGGTTCCTGGAAGTCAGAGACTTTACATCATTATTTTCTCTGTTTCAGTGCCAGTTGTTGGGAAGGGCACCACTGTTTTCCTGAGAGATTAGGGCTTTTACTCCTTTTACTTAGAAGACAAAGGTCCTTAGGAAGAAGGGAGAGACTAGTGTGGTATCCTCAGGGCTGACTGTTTCCCCTTTGGATTGGTTCAGTTTGTGTCTGACACTAATATCTGGGAGAGAGAAGAACTTCTAGATGAGACCTCATCATCTCAGGCTTTCCACTAGAGTTATTCTGACTACCATTCCCTGATAGTGGTCCCCTTAGATTTCTGAGTCAACACGTGTGAGTGTCATGCAGTTTTCTAGTGCAGTGAAGAACTGTTAGTCAGTGAACCAGAACCGGGACTGGCTCCTTCCTGACTTCTCTGGGTGTCCTGAGCAGTAAGTAGGGGAACTAAACGACCATGTTCTACCAATACAAGGCATCTATTACTACAGTCCTGGGATCTAGAGAGATCTATCCATGATTCTGGGCATCTCCATAGCAACTGGGTGCTGATGGAGTTTTCATCCTGGCTTCTATACCTCAGACTAGGGTGTTCTGAAGCCAAGTTCCATCCTGTGC